>NC_132925.1:15731722-16366544 GCF_047675955.1 Chlorocebus sabaeus
TAACTATGTTTGTCTGAGTCTATTTCTGTGCTCTCTGATATGTTGCATTAATTTTTGTGTCTAATCTGTCACCAATACTATGCTGCCCACATTACTGTACTTCAGAACAATAAGTCTTGAAATCTGAAAGTGTGACATCCTCAATTTTGTTTTTCTTTAATATTCTCGTGGCTATTCTAGCTCCTTTGATTTTTATATATATATATATTTATATGCATTTTTAGAAGAGTTTAACAATATCTATATAATGATTTGCTGGAATTTTGATTTCACTGGATTCAAATTGGGAAGAATTACAAAAATATTAAATATTTAAATCCATGAACACAGAATAACTTATTTACTTAAAATTTGATTAATTTTATCAGAGTTATGACATTTTCATTACAAACTCTTTATACATTTTGATAGATTTTTACCTAAGTATTTATTTTTTGGTACTATTGCAAATAGCATTGCATTTTTAATTTTAAATTTAAATTTTTCATTGCTGGCATGTAGACAACAAATTGACTTTTGCATATTGACCTTGTATCTCATATAACCTTGCTATAGTTACCTATTCATTGCAGGAGTTTTCTAAATTTGTTTGTCTATAATTTATTCGGTCTTTTCTACACAATCAATCAAAAGTAGTTTTATTTTGTTCCTTCCAATTTGCATATATTTTATTTATTTTTCTTATTGCACTAGCTAGGGGTTTCAATACGATGTCGAGTTGGAGTGATGAGAGGGGACATCTTTGACTCTTTCTCAATAATAAGGTAAAAATTCTCATCTCTTACCATTAAACATAATATTAGCTGTCAGTTATTTTTGTAAATATTCCTCGTAAAGTTCAGAAAATCTCTTATTCATATTTAATGAGAGTTTGTATCTTGAATGGATGTTAGATTTTTGTCGTATGATTGCTTTACTTCAATTGATACAATGTAGTGAATCGCATTGATTGATTTTTAAACAATGAATCTACTTTATTTGGAATAAATTATCAAATAAGTAAAGCTTATTTTTAAATAAATAATAAAACTAGTACTTTTCCACTAGTTCACCTGAATGCTTAGAAACTCTCTTGCTCTTTGTTTTACCAGAGTTTAATTCTCTCCTTTATTGTGATAATCTTAAATAAAGCCTGTCGTTCCTGTTTAATTTTATCTGGTGCAATTTTTCTTTGACAACACCAGGTGCTGCTCTATTATTTTTATTTTTGTCTCCTATATTTATTTTTTTATTATATACTTCACAGAGAGTCTTCGGCTATAATCCACTCTGATTAAATGTATATGTCTGTATATCTATTATATTAATTAATATGACATATATTATGTTAATATAGTGTGTATTAGAATATATAATATACAATATTATAGTGTATATACTATGGTGTATATTATATAACATATTAATATTGACATGTTGCATATTATGTGTATATGGTAAATCAGGCTATACTTTCAAATAACAAGACAAAGCACTCTTTTCTATTTTTTTCATAGACATTTATTATTTACTTTTTCATTAAATTTGTAGATGTTGAAATAATGGTCAAAGTGAATAAATGTTATTTAAAACCGCTGGGCACGGTGGCTCACGCCTGTAATCCCAGCACTTTGGGAGGCCAAGGCCGGTGCATCACGAGATCAGGAGATTCAGACCATCCTGACTAACATGGTGAAATCCCATCAAAAAAAAAAAAAAAAAAATTCCCATCTTGCAAGATGGCGGGTGAAAAAGTTGAGAAGCCAGATACTAAAGAGAAGAAACCCGAAGCCAAGAAGGCTGATGCTGGTGGCAAGGTGAAAAAGGGTAACCTCAAGGCTAAGAAGCCCAAGAAGGGGAAGCCCCATTGCAGCCGCAACCCTGTCCCTGTCAGAGGAATTGGCGGGTATTCCCGATCTGCCATGTATTCCAGAAAGGCCATGTACAAGAGGAAGTACTCAGCCGCTAAATCCAAGGTTGAAAAGAAAAAGAAGGAGAAGGTTCTTGCAACTCTTACAAAACCAGTTGGTGGTGACAAGAACGGCGGTACCCGGGTGGTTAAACTTCGCAAAATGCCTAGATATTATCCTACTGAAGATGTGCCTCGAAAGCTGTTGAGCCACGGCAAAAAACCCTTCAGTCAGCACGTGAGAAAACTGCGAGCCAGCGTTACCCCCGGGACCGTTCTGATCCTCCTCACTGGACGCCACAGGGGCAAGAGGGTGGTTTTCCTGAAGCAGCTGGCCAGTGACTTGTTACTTGTGACTGGACCTCTGGTCCTCAATCGAGTTCCTCTACGAAGAACACACCAGAAATTTGTCATTGCCACCTCAACCAAAATCCGTATCAGCAATGTCAAAATCCCAAAACATCTTACTGATGCTTACTTCAAAAAGAAGAAACTGTGGAAGCCCAGACACCAGGAAGGTGAGATCTTCGACACAGAAAAAGAGAAATACGAGATTACAGAGCAGCGCAAGATTGATCAGAAAGCTGTGGACTCACAAATTCTACCAAAAATCAAAGCTGTTCCTCAGCTCCAGGGCTACCTGCTATCTGTGTCTGCCCTGACGAATGGAATTTATCCTCACAAATTGGTGTTCTAAATGTCTTAAGAACCTCATTAAATAGCTAAGTACAAAAAAAAAAAAAAAAACCAAAAAACCAAAAAAACAAAAAAAAAACAAAAAAAATTAGCCAGGCGCGGTGGCGGCGCCTGTGGTCCCAGCTACTCGGGAGGCGAAGGCAGGAGAATGGCGGGAACCCGGGAGGCGGAGCTTGCAGTGAGCTGAGATCACGCCACTCACTCCAGCCTGGGCAACAGAGCGAGACTCCGTCTCAAAAAATAATAATAATAATAAAAATAAATAAAAAGCTATTTAAAACCTTTGTTACAGTTCCTAGATAGCTTTACAAAAGAATGTAGCAATTTATACTCACACAATGACTGAAAATGCCTTTATTTCTACATTTTAATTTGATTTAGATATAACGGATGTATATAAACTGCTTGTATTTCAAAATGTGTGAACACTTGTGAATTCCTCAAAACATAAGCTATTAAACATATATATGTCCTTCTGAGAAGCTTTCTCATGTTTCTTTGAAATTCAACCTTTCTCGCTTACTCTCTTCATTCTTAATCAACCATTAGTCGGTTTAGATTAGGTTGCATTTTTCGGAATTTTATATGAAAACAACAAAAAATATGTAGTAGTTTTAGACGTACTTTTTCACACATGATAATTATTTAGAGATTCATTGATATTTCATGTAACAATATGGGATTCAATGTTTTATTGCTTAGCATTCCTTTTTTTGCCAATATACTATAGAACATGGGCATTCTTTCCAGTTTGGGGCTATTAAAATTAAAACTATCGTGAACATTTTGCCAAAGTCTTTGTTGACATGTGTATTCATTTTCCATTGGTAAATTTGTAGAAATTGAATAAACAGCTATATGGTGAACATATCTTTAACTTTTTACGAAAGTGAAAAAAAGTGGTTTCCAAAGCACACAATCTTACTTTTCAACCAGCAATGTAAAAGAGGCCCAGTTTCTCTACATCTTAACCTATAATTTATATTTTTATATGTATTTGTATATATATGTCAAATATGCGTGTGCATATATATGTGTGTTTGTGTGTGTATATATAAATTTTAGCCATTCTTGGGAGTATGTACTACTCTTTCATTATAATTTTAATTTGTATTCTCCTAATGATTAAAGATGTTCAACATTTCATTTCACATGCTTATTTGCCATTTGTATATATCGTTTGGTAAAATGTCTGCTGAAATACTTTTTCTATTTTAAAATTTGCATCGTTTGACTTCTGTTGACATCAGTTGTAAGAATTTTTATATATCATAAATATCAGTCCACTGTCAAATAAATGCTTTGAAAATATTTTTAATTTAATTAATCTAATTTAGTGCTTTTTTCTATTACAGTTCATACATTTTGTGCTGCATTTAAGAAATTTTGCAAAAACCATTATTAGCAACATTTTCACTATTATTTTTAATACTTGTTAGAGATTTAGTCCTTGTATTTAGATTTGTGATATATTTTGAGCTAATTTTTGCACGTGATATTATTTAAGAGTCAAGGTGCTTACTCAGTGTTTATGTATCCAATTGTTTTCAGCATTCCTTAGTGAAAAAACATTCTTTTGTAAATGAATTGTTTTTTCATATTTGTGGCAAATCGACCATATAGGTTATGGGTCAATTTAAGGACTCTGTATTTTGTTTACAGAATAAAATACCAAGTATTTAATATGTTTACTATTATGCTAATAGCTTGCTCTCTTCATTACTATAAGCTTTAAAATAAGACTTAACATTAGGTACTGTAAGTCCTCTTATTTTTCTCTATTTCAATGCTATTTTGACTATATTAGACTCTTTGCATTTTTGTATGATTTTAGAATCCACTTGTTAATCTTAACTAAGAGCCTGCTGGTATATTGGTTGAAGTTTTCTTGAATACATAGATAACTTATTGAGATGATAGACATCTTAATAATAGTTTTCCCATCTATAAATATGAGTCTTTTAAATTTTTTATCAGCAGTAATTCTATTTTCCAAGGTGTATGTCTTCCGTATGCTTATCCAAATTTATTCCTATATATGTCACATTTTATATATTGTAGAATGTTCTTAAGCATAGAAGAAATACCAGTCTTTCACCATTTATGGTAATGTAAATGCCAAGTCTTTTGTGTGTGATTTTCATAAGGATGAGTGTCCTTGTTTATTCATTGTTCACTGAGGATTTTGTCATGTATGACTGTTGAATATTATCAAGTGTACTTTCAGCCTTTATTGAGATAATTTTTAAAACTTTTTTACTCTGTTTATATGATAAATTATAGGGATTGATTTGCAAATGTTAAACCAGCCTTACTGAAATGAAACGTGATTTATCATGATGTATTATTATACTTTGTATGTATTGATGAATTCAGTTTGGTATCTGGTTGAAGATATTGGCTTTTTTCATCATGAGTGTTATTGGTATAGAGTTTGGTTTGATGTTTTCTTTTCCTTTCAATATCTTTTCTGGCAATGCTGACTTCATAAAATAGATTAGGAACTGCTTTATCCTCTTAATTTTCTTGAAGAAAGTTTGTTTCCTTTGTATTATTTCTTCCTTAAATATTTCATAGAATTCACAACTGAAACAATATACATCAGAATTTTCTTTGTGGGAAAGCTTTTAACCAGAAGTTCAATGTGTTTGATAGACACAAGGCTATGCAAGTTCTTACAAAGTCTGCCTTAACACAGCTATCCCGGTTCTCAAGTTTTCTGAGTGAGCTTTGTTAATCTGTTCACATTGTTTGCAATAAATTTATTTATACTATCTGAGTTGTCAAATTAATTGATACAGGTTACTTATAATAATCCCTTATGATTCTTCTTATGTCTATATTACTTATAAGATATGTAATACTGTCTTCCATTATGTTATAAATGTCTTCTTTATTTTATGAAATTAATCTACCTAGTGTTTCATTAATTTCATTGCTACTACTCAAAGAAGTTTTTTATATCATTGATTTTTTTCTCATTTTAATGTGCTACTTTCTAATATTTTTTTCACTAGCTCTCTCCTTCTGCTTATTTGGATTTGAGTTGCTTTTCTTTTTCTAGTTTCTTTAGGTGAAAGCTTAGGTCTTTGATTTAAGACCTTCCTTTCTTTCTAATGGAGGCCTATTTTTGCTATGAAATTTCTTTTAAACATTGTTTCAGATGTCTTACAGGGTTTGACAGGTCACCTTTTCATTTTCATTTGGTTCATTTAATTTCTAATTACTATTTATATAGCTTTACCAATCAATTATTATGTTAATATGTGTAATTCTTTTTCAAATACTTGACGATTTTTTAGATTTCTATATTAACTCATTTTTACTTTCTTTGTATTATGTCAGAGAACATCTTACATGTATTCAAATCCTTGAAATGTATTGATAGGTGTTTCTGTATATTTATTTTATTAATTATCAAGAGAGATGTGAGATTCCATAAACATAATTTGATTTTGTCTGTTTCTCCTTGCATTTCTATAACATTTGGTTCTTGATTTTGAAACTCTATAAAGATACATAAATATTTGGTATTTTTATATCATCTTGATGAATTGGCCCTTTCATCATTATAGAACAACTTCCTTTATCCCTGATAAAGTTATTTTCTCTGAAGTCTAATTTGTTCTATATTAATATGCCGCTTCCACTATCACTTTCTATGGATTACTGTTAGCTTTGCATGTTTTCCTATTTTTATTTAGATACATTTCTATTTTCAATTTAATTTATTTAATAGTTTATGCAGCATGTGGTGAAATTTTGTTTTTTTAATCTAATCTGATAATTTCTGCCTTTAGATTATTTACATGTAATATAATCATTGATATATGTGTGTTTACAACTCATACCTCGCCATTTATTTTCTATATGTCCCATCTATTTATTCCCTTTTCCTGCATTTGGCATTATTTTTATTAGGTGAATATCTTTTCTTTCCATCTTTTACATCCTTTATCAGTCCCTTGGCTACATCTGTTTTTAAAGACTTCAACTTTAAAAATAATTTTAGAATTACTGAATAATTTCAAAGCTAATATAATAGATCGTCCCTATATGCTTTATACCAAGTTTGTTCTCTTATTAATTTATCTTGCAATTTATCCTTTGACTCATGACCTATTTAGAAGTAAGGTGTTTAATTTCCAAATACTTTGTAATTTTCTAGCTATCTTCCTATTATTAACATCTTTTTAAATTTAATTGTGGTCTGAGAACATATTCTAAGATTTCTGTTCTTTTAAATTCGTTAGGTGTATTTTATGGCCCAGAATTTGTACTATCATGGTAAATGTTCCATATGAACTTGAGAAGAATGTGTGTTCCACCGCTATTGGATACGCTACTCTACAAATGTCAATTAGATACAGTTGATTAATGGTACTGTTGAGTTCAACTACATACTTATTGATTTTCTGCCTGCTGGATCTATCAATTATAGTATGAGAGATGTTGAAGTCTCCAACTGTAATAGTGGATTTGTTTATTTCTCCTGGCAGATCTATCAGTTTTGTCTCACATCTTTGGGCATGCTGTTGTTAGGTGCATACATTGTAATCATTGTTATGTCTTATTGGACAATTGACTCCTTTATCATTATATAATGCCCTTTTTTATCTCTGAAAATTCCCCATGTTCCGAATCTGCTTTATCTGAAATGATCATAGCTACTCAATGTTTCTATTAATTAGTGTTGGTATGACATATTTTTCTCTATCGCTTTACTTATTTTTTAAATTATACTTTATGTTCTAGGGTACATGTGCACAAAGTGCAGGTTTGTTACATATGTATACATGTGCCATGTTGGTGTGCTGCACCCATTAACTCGTCATTTACATTAGGTATATCTCCTAATGCTATCCCTCCCCCCTCCCCCGACCCCATAATAGGCCCCGGTGTGTGATGTTCGCCTTCCTGTGTCCAAGTGTTCTCATTGTTCAATTCCCACCTATGAGTGGGAACATGTGGTGTTTGGTTTTCTGTTCTTGTATCACTTTACTTATAATCTATGTGTGCCTTTATATCTACAGTGGGTTTCCTGTAGACAATATTTTCTTTCTTTCACTCTGACAATGTCTATCTTTAGTTAGTGTATTTCAAGCATTCATAGATAAATTGAATGTGAGTATCGTTGGAATAGTATCTAACATGCCTGTAACTGTTTTCTGTTTGTTGCACTTTTTCTTTGTTTCCTTTTTATCATCTCTGTTTCTGATTTCTCTGGTTTTAAATGATAATTTTATATCATTACTTTTCCTCTCTTCTTTTAGCACATCAATTATAGTTCTGTAAAAAAGATGTGTTTTAGTAGTTTCCCTAGAGTAGGCGATACCCATTTACAATGAATTGATTTTTAAAAATTGTATTATACTGCTCACAGACAGTGCAAGTATTCATTTTACTTATCTATATGATATAATCACAAAATTTAATGTTACTATTATCATTTTAAATAATTATCTATAGGTCAGTTAGGAACAGGAAAAATAAAATAGTTTATTATACCTTCATATACTCCTACTCCAGCAATCTCTTTTTCTTCTGTAGATCAGAGTTTGTGACTTGTACCTTTTTCTTCCTGAGCAGGCAGATCACAAGGTCAGGAGTTCAAGACCAGCCTGGGCAAGATGGTGAAACCCTGTCTCTACTAAAAATACAAAAAGTAGCCAGGCGTGGTGGTGGGCGCCTGTAATCCTGGCTACTCGAGACGTTGAGGCAGGAGAATTGCTTGAACCCAGAAGACGGAGATTGCAGTGAGCCGAGATCATATCACTGCACTCCAGCCTGACTGACAGAGCAAGACTCTGTCTCAAAAAATAATAATAATAAAAAGAAACTTTGTTTTAGCATTACTGAAAATATTTCTACTGGTGAAGTCTCTATTTTTCTTTTACTTATAAAGGATAATTTTGCTGGATATAGAATTCTAGGTATGTGTTTTCTTTTTATATTTTATTCTACTCTCTTTCTTAACCCAGTTTCTGACATGTTTGCCATAATTTGTATCTTTGTTGCTTTACAGATAAGGTTTATTTTCTGCTTAGGCTTCTTTTAAAATTTTCTCTTTGAACTTGACTTCATGCAGTTTAAATATGATATGCCTGGGTGTAGATTTTTTGATATTTATCCTGCTTGGTAATCTCTGAGCTTCCTATATCTGTGGTCTGTTGTCCTACATTGCTGCTGAATTCTTTCAGCCATTATTACTTCAAGTATGTCTTCATCTCCTTTCTATCTTTATATTCTTCTGGTAATTCATTACATTTATGCTACTCCTTTTTAAATTATTGCATAGATCTGGGAGATTCTGGTCATTTTCTTTTTCATTCTTTTCTCTCCTTCTATTTCAACTTTGGACATTTCCTTTGGCCTATCTTCAAGTCAATGAGTCTTTTCTTATCTATGCTCAGGATACTGATGAGCTTATCAAAGGCATACATTTCTGTTGCTATATTTTTAATTTCTAGCATTTTCTTTTGATTATTTCTTAGAGGAAATATTTTCCTGCTGAAAACACCTATCTTTCATGTTGTCTAATTTTTCAATTGAACACCTTATTATTTATTTTAAATTTCCTATCTGATCACTTCACAAGCTTCATTATAACTTAATTTTGATGCTTGTTTTGTCTCTTCAGATTGTGTTTTTTCTTCCTTTCAACTTGCCTTGTAATTTTTGTTGGATGTTGAAAACGCTGAATTTGTAGTAAGAACTGAACTAAACAGGCCTTTTTTGTGAGGTTCTACATGTATCTGGCTAGTAGTTGGTGTATTAATCTTCAGTGCGCGTATGAATGCCTGAGGTTTTATTTTACTGTACTGTCCTTATTTGATCTCCCTGTCATTTTTCAGTCCCTCAGAATATCTTTTAAATAACATTTGCATCTGTAACTTGCTTTTTTTTCCTTTTCTTTTTTTTTTCTTTTTTTAATTTTTTTAAAGATAAGGCTATTGTTAAATGTTCTCTACTCTTAGATTAGGTGTCTTATGGAGATAATGCTCTGGGTGTATTTCAAATGGCTAATTTTTTCTACCCTTACCCCCAAAATTAGAAAACTCTTTTGAGATTTCCATGTGAAAACCTAGTGGGGTTTCTGGATATAATTGTGGCAGCTCCTCCAAGACTTTAGACCCTGGAGGTATTCATTTTAGTCCACACTGACTCCAGCAGTTGGTCCAAATTGTCATTTAAGTCTTCCTTCCTTCTTGTCTCTCCAAACCTTTATTCTATTTTTGTTTTACATTTACTTTACATGTGTCACAAATTCTAAAATACCATTTTCATTTTTGTTTTTGATTATCTTTTAGGAGATTTACAATTTTAAAAAATATAGTACTTTTCATTTACTCACATATATGCCACTTATGTTGCTATTGATTATGTAGCTGTAGATTTCCATCTGGTATATTCTGTATGCCTAAGAACCTTCTTTTGCTTGTTTTTTTTTTTTGTAAAAATCCTTTGGAAATTAATTCTTTCAGCTTTTTTATATCTAAAAAAAGCCTTCATTTAACCTACATTTTGAAAAGATACTTACGTTTTATATACACTGTAGGGTTATAAGTTGACAGTTTTTCTTCTATTTTCTTTACTCAGTACTTAAAGATGTTGCTGTACTGTCTTTTTGTTTGTATTGTTTCTCACAAGAAATTTGCTACCATTGTTTTCGTTATTCCTCTGTAGGAAATGTGTCATTTTTGTCTGGTTGCTTTTGAGATTTCTTTATTATTTGTTTTGAACAGTCTGATTATGACATACATACCCTCATTTTGTTTTCTTTATGTTTATTGAATTTTATGCTTCTTTGTATTCCTGAATATGTAGGTTGAGAGTTTTGATTAAATTTGAAAAAAATTTTGGTCTTTATTATTTTTAATACTTTTATCACCCTCCATTCTCTCCTCTCTTTCAGTAACTCTGTCTCCATTTATAATAGTAGAAGTTTCCTCACATACACTGATGCCCTGTTTGCTTATTGGCAGTCTTCAGTTGTAGACTTGAGGAGAAACCCATGCAGATATATGTGGCTTGGACTTTGGCCACCCTCTCATCTCTTACAGATTCCTCAACTTTGATACAACAGTCTGCCAATTCAAGCTACTTTTGACTTCCTGAATACTCAACCCTGTCTTCTCAACTCAGAGTGAAGACGTGTTCTATCGAGTCTCTATATACTGGTATTGAGGCCTGACAACTCTCTCAAGTAGTTTGTTTACAGTTGATTCTTTTTTTCTTGTATCAGGAATTGCTGTTATGTGATAGTTATTTTCTCATGTCTAAGAACCATTATTTAATATAATTTGTCCATTTTTTAGCTGTCTGATGAGGGAGGTAAATCTGTTACTCTGTCCTGGCTAGAAACAGAAAAACTTAAGTCCTTATACCTTTAAGCCCACTGTATTTCTCTCTTTCTCTTTGTGTGTGTATAAAACCATTATCAGTGTTAGAATATCGTTACCCCAGTATATTGTTTGTCTTATAGTTTTTATTTTGCCAAATAAATCAGACTTGATTCTGTAGATTTAACTTTTCTACAGTAAGTTCTAAAAAACTACATCTTAACAGATACGTAATAGGTACTTATCTGCATTTTCCTCAATAATTCTCTCTCATATTATTTACACTACTTGATGTTTATGTATGGTTTGAAATCCATAATATTTGCTGTAAAATTAATACTCTTCTTTCTGTTTTTACTTTGATCATTGTTTTATTTGTTTGCAAAGTCTGAGTTTCTTCCTAACCTGAATGAGCACTGAAAATGTCCACATTCTCTTTTCTGGGTTAATTTGTTTTTGACAAATTTGATTAAATAGCTTTTTTTAAATTCAATTGGGAAGAAAAGTCACTGCTTTATAAGAGTTGGTGCTGAAATCGACTCATTTTAAATGCATTCTCTGTAAAGCCATTAAAAATCCCTTGGCAATACTAGCTAATTAAGCATTTGAGGATTAAACATTTTTATTCATATCATTACACATATTCTTTGATTCAAAAAACTCTCTGAAGAATTCTCACATCATATATTAAGTGATTTAAAGTATTTGTGAATACAGAAGGTTATCCAACTCTTAAAGAATAGAGTTAAAAATTTCATTTGTTATTTCACTAGAAATTCCTTATTCTTTCCTATTCTTTCAATCAGTCTACCTATCCTATCTATCTACCTATCTATCTATCTATTCTCTCTCTCTCTCTCTCTAATAGAGATGATTTATTCCTCTATCTAGGTGCCACCTTTGATTATCTTTTAAATATTCTTAATTAACTAAGCATTTTGTAGTACTAGTAGAGTATTTTCTAATATGTGCTCTGATTAATGTTACCATGATGAATAAATAGTTATCAGTGGCATTTCTTTTTATAGCATTTTCTCAAGTATCTTGATTGTGAATGACCAAAGAAGAAACAGACCATAACATCTGTCTCTGTTATAACAATGATCTTGCTCATGTATTTCTCCACTTCCTAACAGCCTGTCATTGCATGAATTTAAAATACTATTTTTGTTACATTTTTGTAATGAATACCAACAGTCTTCTGTATTTTGCATTTTAAGATCTCTCAAAATGCTTTATTATCTGTTTATATACTCCCCAAAAAAGTTTCAAGTGAGAATCATGAATAAATGTGTCTTGGCAGTTTGTGGAGTGGGCCTTTGGGTATGAAAAGAATTATGTAATGCCATATGGTTCTTTTTCTATAGTGCCATTGCCCTTGCATTTTCACCTGTCAACTCGTTCTTCACTTTGCTATCAAATTAATCTCTAGTTGTTCATTGTTTAGTGCCAACTATAAAGTTTGCATTTGCCTTGCAAATATATAGTCACAGGTAGTGTGGCAATAAGAAAAATAAATATGCATTCATTACGGAGGTTAATAATATTAATACTGATGCTAATGATAGTATAGGTAAAAACAAACATTCATCTGGAAAGTAAACATAGAGTGTATTTTCAATATATTTGGTATCCCTTAGATAAATTTAATTCATTTAATGTAGTTTCTCAAATAAAGTGTCATTAATTACATAAATTATTTTAAATAAAATACTTTATTGTACATTTATGTGAATAACTTGCTATATGCTATGAAGTAGAAAATAAAAACAGCTAACCCAATATATTGGACCAAAAGGGTGCTTTAATATGTGTCCTGATAAAATTCACACTAGTCTAATTTCTTTTTGTAATTCATAGTTTAAATTTTTTTTTTTTTTTTTTTGAGACGGAGTCTCGCTCTGTCGCCCTGGCTGGAGTGAGTGGCCGGATCTCAGCTCACTGCAAGCTCCGCCTCCCGGGTTCACGCCATTCTCCTGCCTCAGCCTCCCGAGTAGCTGGGACTACAGGCGCCCGCCACCTCGCCCGGCTAGTTTTTTTTGTATTTTTTAGTAGAGACGGGGTTTCACTGGGTTAGCCAGGTTGGTCTCGATCTCCTGACCTCGTGATCCACCCATCTCGGCCTCCCAAAGTGCTGGGATTACAGGCTTGAGCCACCGCGCCCGGCTTAAAATTTTGTATCATTATTTTTATCAATATCTTAAAATATCTTAAAAAAGATATTTTTAGAAGAAAACTTTCCAAAGACATGTCTCTTTCTGCTGTTTTTGTTGTTGTTATTTGTTTGCTTGTTTGATTGATTAGCAGTGGGACAATCAGCAAGAGAGTTGTGAACAGACTAAGACTTCAGAATTTAGAGATTATCGCCAGCAACCAACATATATCAATAAGTCAAAGTTTTTAATGCTGTACTTACCTTATAAGGAGAAAGAGAGGTTTTCTTAAACATATTCTCCACTAAAGAACAAAGTATTCAGACTAACTGTATCAGTTTACTAGAACTGCTGTAATTAAACACCACAAGATGGGTAGCTTAAAAATTGGAACTTCATTGTCTCGTAATTCTGGAGGCTAGAGGTTGAAGATTGAGGTGTCAATATGATTGGTTCAGTCTGAGGACTGTGAAAGAGAATCTGTTCCATTCCTCTTGTCTACTTTCTGCATTAATGAAACAACATTCTGATGTTTGTTCACCTCACGAAGAATGTCTTCCATGAAAATACTGAATTGACAATACAAAATAAGCACTGTATTCTCTTTTCCCCCCAGTTCTTAAGTTTATTTTCTTTCTTAATGGGCATTCCTTTAAAAATTCAGTCTTATGGGTGTGTTTTGTGTAATAATTAATGGAACGCTTATTACCTTGCACATTTGTAAAATCAACTTATAAAATTTAAAAGGTAACTTCCTATCCATGGTGACTCCAAAGAGTTCCCACTTGAAAGTTATAGCAGAAAACTGCTCAATTTATTATCTTTCTACAGATATATTGTCTTAAATATTAAAAATAATTTAATGCCAATTTTTATATTGATTTTTAAAAGACAAATACCCATAAAATAAAATAATTATTAATACAGTTTTGAATATTTGATAACTATGAAATAGTTTTGTGAAGTCATAATATATCATCACTTTCCAGAGAGCAAACTAATAGTGTGTAGTAAAAATACTTACGATTAACTAATAAACAGAATAGAGAAACAGACACATCACTTAACAGCAAGTGAATTTTCCAATTAACTATGCATTAAAATAAATTTGAAAAGCATTCTGCTGAGATAAATAATGAATTTTAATGTTTATTCATACCACTGAATTTTATGGTTTTATAATCACATACAAGCTCCTTAAAATACTGGAAGCAATTCAGCAAATGGTAACTTTAGTATTATAACTTTTACTTTTGTCAAGTAGAAATTTCAGCTTTTTTCCTATTCTAAAAAATATAATTTCTTTTTGTAGAAATGTGTTACATTTTCATCTTTGTCTTTAAATGTGCCTTACATTTTTGTTCTAATCAGCATTTTTATAACTGACAATAAAAGAAGTGCACAAGTAAAAACTCATACAAAATATATGTAGTGTAATTAACAAATGCTTGTCAAAAAAACATATTTTGTTTTCTGTTCTATTCAGTTAGTTCTACCTTTGTTATGTTTAAAAACATCCAGGATAAATCCAATACAAAGCTAGTTTAGCATAAAAATAGGTCATAATTTAAAGTATAAAACTTAAGAAAGTTTACATTGAGAAGTGACTAAGCAGAAGTGATGACGCTGTGGCTTTGTGTCAGGAAATAGTCTTATAGACAGGGAGTAGAACTAGTAAAATGTTCTGAGGCAAAGTAAATGTCCCTCACATTCTAGAAAGAGAAAAGAGGCAGTAATGCTGGCAGTAAAGAATTGGGTAAGAGAGAGATTATGCAGATCAGTGGTAAATGCAGTTAAAGAAAATGGGGAAAGCCAGATAACACTGTGCCTTGAATGGCTTTCAATTTAAAACTGTTTTGTCGCATTACATCAGATGAAGTATATTTGTAGCTAGAATGAAGCAAATTAAATGGTAATTTTTATTGACATAATAATTGCATATATTTATGGGACACAATGGGATTGTTTGATACCTACATACATAGTATAATGTTCAATCATCATAATTAGCATATTCATCAGCATAACCGTTTGTCATTTCTTTGTTATTAAATATTCAAAATCCTCTCTTCTAACTATTTGAAATACACAATGCATTATTGTTAACATGAGTGTCACCCTACTGTTCAATAGGGTACCAGAACTTCCTCCTAACTGTAACATTGTACCTGTTGACCAGCATCTTCGCATCTCCCCTTCCCCTCTATTCTCCCTGGTTTCTGTAACCACTATTCTACTCTCAACTCCTATGAGGTAACTTTGTTTGGATATCACATATGAATGAAATCGTGCAGCATTTGTTATTCTATGCCTGGTTTATTTCTTAACATTATGCCCTCCAAGCTTGTTCATCTTATCAAAAATGACAGAATCTCATCCTTTTTCTATGGCTGAATAGTATCCCATTGTGTATATATACCACATTTTCTTTATCCATTCATCTATTGATGGGCACTTAAGTTCATTCCATTCCTTGGCTATTGTAAATACTGCTGCAATAAATATGATAAATGAATAAAACCAGATCCTATTTCTCACTATATACAAAAGGCAACTCATAATGGACTGAGACTTAAATGCATAACCCCAAACTATCCAACTACTAGAAGAAACAATGAGGAAATGCTATGTGACATTGATCTGGTTAAAGATGTTTTAGTTAAGACTTCAAAAGCAAAATAAACAAATGGAATTGCACCAACTAAAAAGTTTGTGCACAACAAAAGAAGCAATCAACAGAGTGAAGAGACTACCTAGAGAATGGGAGAAAATATATATAAATTATGTATCTGATAAGGTGTTAATATCCAAAATTTACAAGGAAATTACACAATAGCAAGAAAATCCCAAATAATCTGATTAAAATGTGTGCAAAAATCCTGAATGGACTTTTCTCCAAAGAGAAGATACAAACGCCAATAGGCATAAGAAAAAAAAAGATTGGGATTTTTAGTTTTCCTTCAACAGAGTTATGTGAATTTTCTGAACAGCTATATTTTATTCCTTTTAGAAATAGTTGAACTTATAAGCAGCAAGTTGTGTTAAGATTTAAGTGTATAAATGTATGTGTATGTGCTTGCAAATCTGCACAGTTGAGCATGTTTTGCAACTGCTCTTAAAAATATAAAATCTAGGACAAGTTAAAGGATAGTTTATATAGCATGGAGAATTTCTATAATGATACTCTTAACTTTTTAAATATACACGCGTTATCTACCCACTCTTCAATTAGAATTACTCACTAGAATCAAATACTAATCAGCAGCTTTCCATATTTGTAAAATAACTGCCATTATTTGTAAGCTCTACCAAAAATTTTAGTGCTTTAATATATTCCCAAAGCTATTAGCACAGTTACTAATTAGACTATTGGAGTGCTCGTTTGTGCACAGAAAGATAAAAGAGGATTTCATGAAGATACATTTCTTTTTGCTATTTTATAGTTCACATACTTTCAATTAAAAAAAGATTAGAGTAAAATGGGTTTCCCAATTATGAAAATTTTATACTGTAATAAAGAAGTGTATTTAGTAAAGAAATTATATTATCAAAGTCCTGCCTCAATATAAATAGAAAAGTGGATAATGGGACATTTTGGTGTGTTGCATAAAATTCTATTGTGTGATTGCAGTCAAAGAGAAGAGGTATACTGGCCTCTTCTAAATAAAGTTTATGATATAGACATATGTGTCCCTTTATAAGATAAAGTCAGAAACATTTGACTCCATCATAGAGTCACCATGCATTTCTGTAAAAAATGATACTTTCAGAATTATTTATCTTCCTTTCACTGAAAGAATTTTTCCCATGACTCAATTCAGCCTTCATAGTATACAATGATTCTGACATTCTGTTGGCTTTCAAATGGCATTACTGTATCTTACCAGCTTAAAATTAGCTTACCGTCAGTCTGTTAAAGGGATGCTGTGAGGATATCACTGAAACCAGAGATGCACTAGGGAAGTACTAAATGTTTTGATTTTTTTTTTTTCTTATGGCTGCTATGTTATTACCTCCAACAGAGATATTAGTCAAAGACTAAGAAATGTCAACCTTTTATCATCAATCCTTATATTATCAAATTTAAGTTCTAAAAGTAGTATGATGATAAATCATTAAAGCCATAATACATAGAGATGAGGGACACCTGCCAGCATGTGGTTATGATAGAAATAGGGGGAGACATTTCATTTGTTATAGTTTTATTACAGTTTTATTTAACAACTGTTTAAAGAAACAGCAAAGGGCTAAGCACTCAAGTTACTATGAATTATATTAATTCTGGATTTATGACTTTGAGACTCAATTTTCTCTATTAGTTGTTAACACTAAATAAGCCACAGAAACCAATCTCTTCATTCATGTCATTATTTATTTCAAAAATAAGTTTTCTTTTATTTTTAACACTCTACTGAGTTTCAAATCGCCACACTGTTTTCCACAATGGTTGAACTAGTTTATGGTCCCACCAACAGCGTAAAAGTTTTCCTATTTTTCCACATCCTCTCTAGCACCTCTTGTTTCCTGACTTTTTAAAGATCGCCATTCTAACTGGTGTGAAATGATATCTCATTGTAGTTTTGATTTGCATTTCTCTGATGGCCATTGACGATGAGGATTTTTTCATGTGTTTGTTGATTTTTTTATACTCCCATGAATACTGGATAAGAATTTCAATTGTTCCAAATCCTTGCCAAAACCAGGCATAATGATCTGTCTATTTTAGGTATCTATACTAGGCCAGTAGTGGTATCTAATTGTATATTAATTTGCAATTGCCTGACGATTAATGGTCTGAATATCCATAGTAAGTTGTATGAATTATTTTCAACATTTGTCACCTGTATGTCTCCTTTTTTACGTTTTTGTTTTTATATTGTTTGTGTTCTTGTTTTGAGTTACGATAGTTCTTTTTATATTCTGAATATGTCTGTTATTTGATATGTTAATTTATAGTTTGTGGTTTATCTTTTATCTTAAGAATGCTTTTTGAAGGCATAGTTTATAATTTTGGTGAGGTCTACTTTATCAAGTTTTTTTTTCTTTTACATTCTTTTGGTAATATATCAAAGAAATTTTGCTTTACTCATGTTCCAAAATACTTTCTTCTTTTTTTTTCTGGAAATTTTACAATTTGATGTTTTTAAAAGTAGTCTGTGATTACTATTGAGTTAAATTTTTAACAAGATATGGATAGAGTTTATTTTTTCTGATGTAAAAAATTATTACACCATAATTTGTAGAAAATGTTTTCTTTCTTCATTAAATTGCTTTTGTACTTTATCTAAAATCAGTTGTCCATATAAAGGTAAGTTTCTTTTAGTACTCTATTCTGTTCCATTGATCTATTTGTGTAATTTTGTGCTGACTTCTCCCTGTTTTAATGATGGTACTTTTATAATTGATGTAGAGTCAGTCTTCCAACTGTATACATACATTTCAAAGTTGTTTTTCCTTTTTAGATCTTTTGTTTTCACATATGAATTTTGGAATGATGTTGTCAAATGAAAAAATTAAGAATAATTGGGATTTGAGTCAGAATTGTGTTGAATCTACAGATCAATTTTTGGATGACTAATATTTTAAAAATATTGAGTCTTCCTTAATAATGTATAAATCTAATTTACGTAGATTATCTATAATTTTATCCAGCGAAGTTTTATAATCTTCAGTGTACGTTATACGTATCTTTTGTCAAATTTACCCTTAAGTATTTCAAGTATTTCTAAAATTTCAATTGTAAATAGGTAATTTTATTTTTTTACTATGTACACTACAGAAATGCAATTAGTGTACGTATATTAGTGTTTTTTTTTTTTTTTTTTTTGGAGACAGAGTATCACTCTGTCACCCAGACTGGAGGGCGATGTCTCTATCTCAGTTCACTGCAACCTACGCCTCCTGGGTTCAAGCAATTCTCCTGCCTTAGCCTCCTAAGTAACTGGGAATACAAGCACCCACCACCACACTGGCTAATTTTTGTACTTTTAGTAGAGATGGGGTTTCACCATAATTGAACAGGCAGGTCTTGAACTCCTGACCTCAGGTGTTCCACCCACCTCGGCCTCCTAAAGTGCTGGTATTACAGGTGTGAGCCACCGCGATGGCCTGTATATTCGTTTTATATCTTTAAAATTTGCTAAACATAACTAATCCTAGCAGCTTCTTTATGCATTTCTTAACATTTTCTATGTAAAAATGTGTGTTTTCTATGATTTAGTACAAATTTTACACTTATTTTTCAATCTGGATGCACATAATTTATTTTCTTGCTTAATTGCACCTAGCTAGACTCTCTACTAAAATGTGACTGAAAATGGTAACTTGAACTAATCTAGTCCTTGATACTAGGGGAAAAGTCTTTAAGCTTTCATCATTAATTGTGTTAGCTATATGTTTTCCTTAGATGCCATTTATCAGCACACTAGATGTGAGGTTTTTTGTTTGTTTAAAACACAAACTGATATTGGATTTTTAAGCACTTTTTTTCTGTCCACTGTGATTATCATATGGATTTATTTTTTTCTCTGGTAATATTGTGAATCCTATGAATTGATGTCATATTCCTGGGATATCACATTCCTGGGATAAACTTCTAAGAGTCATAATATAGTATTCCTTTTGCATAATAGAAATTATTCATTTCTAACATTTTATTTAAAATTTTGAATCTGTGTTTATAAAGGATATAAATTCAGAGTTTTTTTTTTTTTCTTGTAATGTCATTGGTTGTGATTATCAGTATAATGATAGGCTGATAGCATAGTTGAAAAACATTTCCTCCTACTCTGTTTCTTGGGCAGTTTGTGTATTTTTTATTTCCAGTGTTAGCTTTGACAAGTAAAGAGCTTAGAAGTCATCATATCTATCTTCACAATAAAAAAAAAAAAATGAACACACTGAAAATCAACAACTTTTCTCAGATCTTTCAGAGAATTGAGGTCACAGACAAATTACCACTTAAAACACTGGAAAGAAAGGTAAATATAGGAAATCACACAGCACAGATCAGATTACCTGGAGGAAAAGCCACTGGAATCAGTAACTAGTAGGAACATTTAAATAGCAATCAATAAATGCAAGAGGATAATTACGTGCCTCCTTAAAGTTAAAAACCGCTTGAGGCTCTTGCCTTAAGGAGAATCCACACTTTTGTACATTTTACTTTCAGGAGCCCTCACGTGAAAATCAGAGAAAAATTCTCATGTGCATCAAGCAAGAATATAGTATGTGTAACTATATTGAAATAAGCACAGAACATTCTCCATCACAGAGGCTGGTACACAAGGGAAACTACGAGAGCTTTGTCTCACCTGGTAAAAGGACAATTAGAAAACTCATCCATTCTAGCTCTCCTGTCTCACCCAAATGGAGAAAAAGAGTCAAAGAAAGGCTTTTCTGAAGGTCACAGCCCAGGAACTCAGACGCACCGAAATTTTGAGTTTTATAATAACTTTACAGAAAACGTTTTCCCATCACCTTACTACCCCATCAATAGGACTCCAGTATATAACAGTAGATTACAACTAAGAAGCTGTAAGACACAAGCACCGTTTAAGAAGAAGTCGTTTGGAATATCTAAAGACAATAGGGAGAAAAAAAAAAAGGAAATTACAAAAAAATTGGAACCACTGGCACCTATAACTATAGCAACCATTAAACTACTGCCAGATATATTCTGGCCAATTTTCAACAAAAAATTATAATGCATATTAAAAGCCAAGAAAAAATCAAAGCCTGAAGGGATAAAACAAGCATCAGAACCAAACTCAAATATGAAACAGATTTTAAAATAATCACTAGGAAATTTTAATTACTATAATTAATACGTTGAGGGCTCTAATGGAAAACAACAGAAAACATTTGAGAATACATGAGTAATATGAGCTATGAAATTCATAGAAAGATTCAAAAATAAATTCTAAAACTCAAAGACACTGTAACTGGAATAAAGTACACCTTAGTGGGCTCATCAGTAGCCTGGACCTGGATAACGTAAGAAATAGTTGAAAAGAGGTCAATAAAATCTTCCAAAACTAAAATGCAAAGAGAAAAGGAATGCGGAAAAAAAAACCTTAGAATATCCAAGAACTGTGGAACAATTTCAAAATGTGTAACATAAATGTATTTGAAAATGACATACCACAGGAAGTGAAAGAGTAGACAGAATAAATAAATAAAGCAAAAATAATTGAGCATTGTTCAGAATTAATAGCAGATACTTAAATACATCGTTCAGAATTAATAGCAGATAATTAAAACCACATATCTAGGAAGCTTAGAGAACACCAAAGATAAATACCAAAAAACTACAACTAGGCATATCATATTTCAACTGCAGAAAACCCAAATAAAACAATTTTTGAAGGAAGCCTGAGGAAAAAAAATAGTTACCTCTAGAGGAACAAGGAAAAAGTTCCACTACAATTTTTATGTAATTATACAAAAGCAACAAGAGAGTAAAGTAAAATATTTAAAGCACTGAAAGAAAAAAAAAATACTGGCCTAGAATTCTGTAGCCAGCAAAGTTACCTTTCATATATGAAGGAGATACAAATATTTTTCTCTGACAAAATCTGAGAAAATTTTGTACCAGTAAACCTGTCTTGCAAGAAATATTAAAAGAAATTGTTCAGAGAGAAAAAAAATAATATGTCAGAAACTTGGATCTATATAAAAAGGGGGAAAGAGTTGGAGAAATAATAAATAAAGTTGAAATTAAAAAAATATTAATTTGTTAAATTCATGATTGATCTAATAGAAAACTGTTTTAAGTAATAATAGTAACAATGTATTTTGGATTATATCCTATGGATGGATCAGTATAATTAATGGTAGCAATATTAAAATGGATTTCCTCCCTTCTGGGAGGAATTTGTAAAACTCTATTGCAAGGTACCTGCAGTTACTCTGAAGAGGTACAGTATTATTTGACCCTTTAAATATGGATCATAAAATAATTTATCATCACTCTACAGTAATTTTTGGATTAAACAGGCAGAAAATGAGTAAAGATATAGTTGAACAAAACAGCACCATTAATCAACTGGATGTAATTAATATTTATAGAATACTTCTTACATTTGATTTATTTGATGTATATGTACATGCTTATCTTGGGGGTTGACTTTAATAGTTTACATATTTCAGGTAATTTGTTCATTTCACTAAGTTTTATGTATTGGCATAACATTTATAATATTTTATTCTTTTAGTATCTTAGAGCTGTCTTCTCATTCATAACATTGAGCATTTGTGTCTCCTTTCCCTTTTCTAATTTCTTAAAGTATTTGAGACCTTTGCTTGAGATCTTTCATTTTTTAGTACAGATACTATTGCTATAGATTTTTCTCTAAGTACCTCCCTTTTTGTAGCTGCATCTTGCAAATGTTGATATGGTGTGTTTTATTTTCATCCAGTTCCAAATTATGTGAAATTATACTTCTATTTCTTAATTGACCTATTGATCAAGTAGAAGCAGCTTAAGTCTATTATATTTGAAACTTTTTGAGTTATTTTTTCATTCTTGACCACATTTTGGTCAGATGCTTTGACTGCTTGAGTCTTTTAAAATCCATTGAGATATTTATGTCCAGAATATGGTCTATTTACGTGCACTTAAAAAGATTTTCTATTCCGCTGTTGTTGGGTGAAGTATGCTACAAATGTCCGTTGGGTAAAATTGATTAATAGTGTGTTTAGATCTTCTATGTCTTCACTAATTTTATCTCTGTTAGTTTTATAAAATATTGAGAAAATGGTTTTGAAATCTGAAACTCTAATTTTGAATTTGCCTTTTTCTACTTACAGGTTATTTTGAAGCTCTGATATTGGCTGCATGTATGTTTAGAATTATATCTTACTGATGCATAAACCTCTTTATCATTATGAAATAACATAATTTAAAAATCATAGTAACACTCTTTTATCTGAAACCTGTTTTATCTGATATTAATATAAGTACTCCAGTTTTCTTTTAATTAGCACATGCATGATATATTATATTCTGTCCTTTTATGTTTAATCTATTTTTATTTTTATATTTAAAACGAGTACTCTTTTGGTAGGTGATATACAGTTGAATCACTATTTAAATATGCCATCTTGCTATTGGTTTTCTATTTTCCTAGCTGTTCTTTGTTTCTTTTTCATCCATTTTTTAAGGATAATTGAGTATTTTTTATGATTCCATTTTATCACATTTGTTGGCTTATAAGCCATAATTCTTCATTTTTTAGTGCTTGTTTTGAAGTATACATATTTGACTTACCACATTCTACCTATAAAATATGAATATACATAAAATTTTAATAATATTTAAACAGTATTATGTTTATTCAATATGGTATCACAACCATGAACCAAAATACTTATACTTCTCCCTCTCACCCTTTGTACTAGTGTTGTCTTTGAGAGTTTTTTCTGTATAAGTTATTAACACTATAAAATATGGTTAGTATATGCTTTTTAACATTTACTATCTTATAATAAAATTTAACTACTTATAAAAGAGTCTTTATATTGGTTTCTATAGTTTCCATACCCTCACTTTTTTTTCATTTCAGATATCATAGTTTTTACTGCTGGAAATTTGATTTTTTTTTTTTTTTGTATGCTAGTGGTTTTACTTAACATACTCAATTTTTTCTTCATTTTCTTGGACATATTGAATAGGCATAAAAACTGTTTTTATGCTTTTCTCTACTAGTTCTATTATTCGTACGTTTTAAAAGTATTTTTATTTTAGTTCTAGAATGTGCTTAAGTTATTTTAAATGGATTGATCCTTACAGGTCTTGTTTTTAAGCTTTGTTATGTGATACCAGAACATCTTTGTTCCATAATAAATATTGTTTTTTTTCTCCCACTACTAAATAAGGATGATTTTGGTATTCCTCCTAATGTCACCTGAATTATAAGATATCAAGTCTAGGAGTTGGAAATAGTCCAGTCATGTAAGACTCTAGAGATTCTTCTCTCTAATCCGTTTGGGATAATTATTTATTTAGCTATGGGTTATTTCTACACATGTATGAATTTGTTAGCATTCACTTGAGTATTCAAAATGTGACTCTATACAGGTCTACTAAGTTCTCTGTGCACTTATTTCCACTTCATTAGTCAGGCCCGTAAACTTGAGTCACCTGGGTTTTCCACACTCCAAACTCTGCCTCCACAACGCTCGGGAAATGTTAGACTTTGTTGATGTTACCTCTCTCTTCATTACAACCTACAAATTTCTGTTGTGGGAAGTCATGGACCTCGAACCGAGGGACCAGCTGAAGCCATGGCAGAAGAACATAAATTGTGAAGATTTCATGGACATTTATTAGTTCCCCAAATTAATACTTTTATAATTTCTTACGCCTGTCTTTACTGCAGTCTCTGAACATAAATTGTGAAGATTTCATGGACATTTATCACTTCCCCAATCAATACTCTTGTGATTTCCCATGCCAGTCTTTATTTCTTAATCCTGACATCATTGTAAGCTGAGGATGTATGTCGTCTCAGGACCCTGTTATGATTGTGTAAACTGCACAAATTGTTTGTAGAGCATGTGTGTTTAAACAGTATGAAATCTGGGCACCTTGAAAAAAGAACAGCATAACAGCGATGTTCAGGGAACAAGGGAGATAACCTTAAAGTCTGGCTGCCTGTGGGCTGGGCAAGACAGAGCCATATTTCTCTTATTACTGAAAATGGGTATGAGAAATATCGCTGAATTCTTTCCCCAGTAAAGAATATTAGTAATTAACAGCTCTGGGAAAAGAATGCATTCCCAGGCGAGGCCTCTGAAATGGCCACCCTGGGAGTGTCTGCCTTTATGCAGGTGTAGATAGGGATGAAACATGCCCTAGTCTCCTGCAGTGCCCCCAAGCTTGCTAGAATTAGGCAATTCCAGCCTGACAAATTCTAGTCAGAGTGGTTCCCTGCTCTTGAACCCTGTTAAAATGTTTATCAATGACAATGCATACACAGCGGGACATGGAAGTTCATTAGTGATTCTAGTTTTGCCCTGACCTTGTGATCTCACCCTGACCTCCTGCCTTGTGATCTCCTGTTGCCCTTAAAGCATGTGATCCACACCTTATTTGTACACTCCCTCCGCTTTTGGAAATCACTAATAAAAACTTGCTGGTTTTGTGGCTTGGGGGGCATCATGGAACCTGCCAACATGTGATGTCTCCCCCGGCCACCCAGCTTTAACATTTCTCTCTTTTGTACTCTTTCCTTTTATTTCTCAGACCAGCCAACACTTAGGGAAAATAGAAAAGGACTCATGTTGAATTATCGGGGGCAGGTTCCCCCAATAAATTTCCTCTGGGCAGTAAACTGTAGAATTTATCCTATGTGTTGTCAATCAGTCTGTGATCACTGTCCTTTGATATCTGATACTCAACGTCTTGAGTAACTATATTTTTATATATTTTGTCCGCTTGCTTACTGTCATTGTTATTGGGGTTCTTTAAGGTGTTAGGTTAAATCTGTTCTCTAATAATGCTCTCTTTACCACAAATGAAAATACTATCTTGCAAATTTTATTTATTTGTCTGATTTTCTACTTTAAAAACAAAAAAAAGTCTCCAAAATAAGATTTTAATCTCCAGTATGCTATTCCAATATATTTAAATCTTTCTATTTGTTAACTGGATTCTTCTTTGGGTTTCATGGCAAACAGTAGAAATTGTTGAATAACCTTAGGCTTCTTTTTCTTCTTTTCACATGATCCATCTCACTCATTTCATATTGGCCAGGAATCGATACATGTTAGGTACTGATTTCATGAAAGTTTAAATATTTTTGTAATATTTCATGTACCTGGACTTTCATGGATGTGATCTGCTCCTGGTCAATATGAATCCGAAAGAAGATTATATGAGAGCTTATGGGAAAAGTGGTGTTCTGCAGTACAATTAGATGCAGAGTTTGTAAGTAGAAACTCTCCAACTTGTTTCTTTTGGCAATACTTATGTGTGAGCATGATGCTGGCAGAAGCTGTGGATATCTTGAAATACTAATAAGACAAACATGAGATAAAGACAAAAACATGAAGATAACAGAGTTGAGAATTGTAAAAAACCAGTGTTCTTGCTGAATTATTAAATTAATCATCTTTTGATTAACAATATTTGTACTTGATGTCATATCAAAGCCCAATTATGAAAACCCAGTTATTTAAGCCTGATCACCAAGATGTTGACTGTGAATGATTCCAGAGTTGATAAGACATTAGTATTCTCAGTCCTTCACATGTCAGGCTTGGTACTGGAATGGTAGAGTATTGCAACCACAAGTAGTCCTGTCATAATTAAGAGTAAAAAGTGCAACAGCAAATCCATACATGTAGTTACTCATGGTTTAAACCATATTAACTTTGTATTTTGTTACACGCAACCTGAAGCATCAGACTAGACATGTCCTTATATATTGTAATATCATGATTAGATCACAATGTAATTGTCTCTCGATTATAAACTCATGGAAGAGAGAAATCTTGTCTTATTTCTCAATACTTTTATATGCTTATCACATTCTATGTACCAAGATTTTGAAATATATGATAAATTCAATGGTGAGCAACCCGTAGGCCCTGGCATTAGGGAGTTACATTTAATTACTATAAATGTCATGTGTCTTCTAATGGGCTTAGGGAATATTGATGTTTCATCATGATAATATATTGAGTATTGCAACATTAGTTGCTTAACATGAATTATAACAAAATAAAAGGGTTGCCTATGGCAAGAACATACATTATATTACCCTAAAATAAAAATCAAAGCACTTATATCATCTCTGATATTGCAGGTATCAATATTTAAATCATATTCTCATAAAATAATATTTAATTAAATATCTAATTATTTTTAAAAGTACTGAAGAGAAAATAACTGAATGTATTTTACCAATTTTTTTCTTACTGCATATGACTAGAAAGTTTTATTTAAACAATAGATTTGACAACAAATACAGATTTTCAAAATAACTGATTAAGCCAATTTAAAACAAGCATAATATATGAAGATAATACAGTTAAATTATCTGAAATTAGAGTATTTGATTGCACAAATGTTAACAAGGTTATATAAAGTGATATAAGGTTAAGAAGAATTAATTTCAAAAAGGCTTCTCTTAAAAGATACCTCTTCTAATTTTAAAGAATAACAACATATTCTCATTAGTTACATACATCTTATTAAGATAAAAAGCATGATTTTGCTTTTATTATAATGAGACTTTTCTTTGTGGGATTCATTTTATTATTATATGGGATAGAGGGAATTTTCATATGAAGTATAATTTAGAACTTATACATGGTGCTAATTTTCTTATCTTAATGGAAACAATAATAATTTCTAGAAGTGTATGTTAAGCATTCCTAATCCAAAAATTCAAAATCTAAAATGCTCCAAAATCGGAAACTTTTTAAGAGCTGATATGATGCCACAAGTGAAAAATTCCACACCTGACCACATACAATGGGTTGTAGTCAAAAGGCAACATACATCTTATTCAATGTTCCCAAGGGAAGAAAGATCTTCACAATCCCCTTCAGTTCTGATATACCTGTTCTGTGTATGCCTATATTCCTCCACTCAAGCACACTCACAGATAATAATAAACCAGCATATGTGCAGTCTGAACACACCAACAGCAATTCCCCATAAAGCCTCACATGGGGCCAAGACCAATGTATACTATTCATTGTGTTTTTCTGCTTATTCTATGCCTGGTGATATAAAGACACTATCGAAAGTGTCACAAAGGCCTGCAGATATCTCTGTGGGTAATAGTGATAAGAAAACTAGAAAGAAAAGAATTTATGTTTATTTTTAGCACAGATAAATTTCCCACAGTTAAGCTGTTGAGAAAACTGGACTGCAGTGAAAATGTGTAAACTATATATGAAATATAAATTAATTTCATGTTTAGACATTGGTCCCATACCTAAGACAGCACTTTATGTACATGCAAATATTACAAAATCATAAAAAACTTCAAATCCCGAAATTATTCTGGTCCCAAGTGTTTCAGATAAGGAATATTAAACCTGTATCAATGTCATAATGCAATAGTCAGGGTCCTGGCAGGAAACAGATGACACATTCAAATGAAATTATTTTAACGTAGCTTAAAAGATTTTTTTTAATTCAAAAAATTTTATTTTAGTAAATATATATATATATATATATATATATATATACACACACACACACAAAATTTGTAATTTTAACATACAAGTTAGTGGTATTTATCATATTCAGAATTTTGTGCAACAATCACCACTATTTCCACAACTTTTACATCTGGGTGATTTGAATCTTTCTGTGTGTGTGTGTGTGTGTGTGTTAACACATTTCCTTTTGCCTGGTCAGCCCCTTCTTGTTTGGCCTTTGAGTTGTTGGCAATTTATAGTTATTATGGAAAGAAAGCTGCTATAGATATGTTTTTCTTTCTTTGAGGCTAACACCATAGGATTTATATATATATATATACACACTTTAAGTTCTAGGGTACATGTGCACAATGTGCAGGTTTGTTACATATGTATACATGTGCCGTGTTGGTGTGCTGCACCCAGTAACTTGTCATTTACATTAGGTATATCTCCTAATACTATCCCTACCCTTTCCCCCCACCACATGACAGTCCCCAGTGTGTGATGTTCTCCTTCCTGTGTCCAAGTGTTCTCACTGTTCAATTCCCACCTATGAGTGAGAACATGTGGTGTTTGGTTTTCCGTCCTTGCGATAGTTTGATCAGAATGATGGTTTCCAGCTTCATCTATGTCCCTACAAAGGACATGAACTCATCCTTTTTTATGGTTACATAGTATTCCATGGTGTATATGTGCCACAGTTTCTTAATCCAGTCTATCATTGATGGGCATTTGTGCTGGTTCCAAGTCTTTGCTACTGTGAATAGTGCCACAATAAACATATGTGTGCATGTGTCTTTATAGCAGCATGATTTATAATCATTTGGGTGTATGCCCAGTAATGGGATGGCTGGGTCAAATAGTATTTCCAGTTCTAGATCCTTGAGGAATTGCCACACTGTCTTCCACAACAGTTGAACTAGTTTACCGTCCCACCAACAGTGTAAAAGTGTTCCTATTTCTCCACATCCTCTCCAGCACCTGTTATTTCCTGACTTTTTAATGATCACCATTCTAACTGGTGTGAGATGGTATCTCATTGAGGTTTTCATTAGTATTTCTCTGATGGCCAGTGATGATGAGCATTTTTTCATGTGTCTGTTGGCTGCATAAATGTCTTCTTTTGAGAATTGTTTAATATAGTGTCTATGGATATAGAAATAACCGGTCCCATCACCAGTACTATCATATGTGTTCTTACAAATTGAATAAATTGTGTTTCTTCGATGTCATCACATGACAGATTATTACTAGGTATATGAAAATATTAGGTGGGTGCAAAAACAATCATCATTTTTGCCATCATTTTCAGTAGTATATAACTGATACATTATGCACCATTTTCAAGGGTGCTAACTGGAAGCTGGTGACATTTGAAGAGAAATCTTAATGGTGAAAAGGAAGTAAAGAAAACTAAGAAGCTTATTCTTACCTTAGGTCATTTGTATTATGCTTAGTGAGCTCTTCTCCCAAGACTTTGCCTCTTTATTTATTTTTCAGAAATAAGATAATACTTGCAGATAAGATTTTGCGAGTTAAAACAGTAGTGGGATATTTGTGCGGGGAAGTAAACAGGGAACAGATTTTACCAATCCTTATAAACCATGGTAAGAACATTTATGATATTCTTACTCTAATAGGATTTTAATCAGAAAATTGATTTCTTACAAAGGATAACTTTTCCTGATGTATGAAAAGCACACCATAATAGAACAAAATGGAACCAGAGGAAGACATTCAAATCTTTCAGAACATTACTCTCTTAAATTAGATTTATTAGCTTCAGAACCTAAAATGGGAGTTGTTTGTAAGGATTTCTTGAAAGAGCACTACAGGAGAAACTGGGAGGAGGGAAGCAGAATTGAAGGTGGGGATGAAGCTCCTTAAAACTGTGGTTTGAGGTGAGGTCTGGTTTTATTCAGATCTCACAGGGAGCTCCAGTGTCTTTCCCACCTTCAGATGGGTAAGGGCAATTTGTAGCCACTTGCAGGGAGTCAGTCACTGCACCAGGAAATCACTGAACACAAACCATCAGGCATAGGGGAGGGGCATAACTGCCAGGCACCTCCAGGAAAGGTGTTTCCAATTGCATGGTGATTATCGTCTAGTAAAGCTGAGAGGTCATTAGTGGAAGCACCTATAGCAGCAAGAATGTTGGGTTGGTGAAAGAATTGGTAAATCATCCAACAGGATAACAGAGTAGGCTCAATAAAAGGACCATCTTTGATTTTTATCCTATAACTGTTATTAGGCAATAATGGAGTATGCATTTATAAATCAGTAATAATTTTATATTAGAACAAATATCTTTACATCAGGACATTAATAGAAATGCCACTATTGAATCTTAAGATGTGTTTGCATGGCTCTCTAGAAACATATGACCAAAATTGCCAGTTGGTCATGCTAACCATCAATTCTTTTGTTGTATTAAGCAAAATTTGTGATTCTACTAAACTAGATTACAAACAAGAGTACATATTAATTTGCAATTATAGAAAAATGTTTTTATAAAGCTGTAATGTAATATGTTCTCAGATGTTAACAGAAGCTATATAAAAATTCAATAAATGAAATATTGATGAAGATGTCTTAAATTGTGACTAAACTTACAAATAAAATTAATACAGAACACTAATCTTTGAGTGTAGTTAAAAAGTAAAAATGTCTATTCTGAAAAATAAATGTGCTCATTAAAGCTGATAATAGCATCTACATAATCTATTAATTTTCCTTTTGCTATGGCTGTTAGAAAACCTGGAAAAAACGAGTAAAGCAAAGTATGCTTAAGTTTGGTTTCTAACACAAATTATTCCCCCTTCATCTTTTCTCATATAATTCTTAAGTTTTATTATTGTAATAACAATCAGGCTTTTAAATGCATTTTGTTCTGAATTTATGACAACCTTATTAGCTATAAACATAAGAGACACTATAAATAATGCTCAGTATGCTACATTAGAATATTTTATTGTGAAATTCTGGAAATTGCAAGATCACACAGCAAAAATTAAATTTCTGTGAAAATCTGGTTTTAAATAGAGTCAAAGTGAGTCATTAAGAAGGTATAATGATTAGTTTTCAGTTCTCAATTTCAATGTGCTATATGTGATACAACTATAGTACAATTCAGAATTATAATAGCTGTGCTTTCCATTATACATTCTGTTGCAGAGATATATTATCTAAAAAACTATTTATTTAAGTATGTCATTTTCAGTAAGTAATACAATTTTGTAAGTATAAATTAGCTCATTTTTGTACTGTATGTTTAAAACATGATTGGACTAGATATTTATGAGTTCAAGTTATTAAAATATTGAGATCAACATAAGAAAGTAAATGTAAACTAGATAATCAGAATCATAACATTTGTTCTAGGTTTCAGCTCTGTCACTTAGTAGACTAATGATTTTGAAATTTTTGCTCAGTTTCTCAGAGGTCAATATCCTCATATGTAATAATTTGAGAAACATGTAATGAAACTTGGACTAGACATCTATGCTACATTGCACTTATCTTTTATTTTACATACTGTTTATTGTCTATCTCTTTCTCACATAATAACTGTTTTGTTTTCAAAGGATGAGAATACAATTATTTTTCTGATATCTAATCAAGTTCTTATTATAGTACATGGGCTATCATAGAACAAATAAAATTTGAGTTTTAGTTGCAGATTTTGTCCTGAGCAAACCATTTAACAGTCTTATAGTATTTATTTATTCATTCTTTAATAGACTAGAGTTCTAATTCAATCATAAGCTGCAAGTACAGTCATGTATTGTGTAATGAAGGGGACACATTCTAAGATATGCCTTTTAGATTATTTTATTGTTGCATGAACATAACACAGTGTACTTACATAGACCTAGGTGGTAGAGCCTATGACACACCCAGGGTAGATGGTACAGCCCATTGCTTCTAGGCTACAAACCTGTACAGCATGTCACTGTACTAAAGACTGTAGGCAATTGCATAAGAGTGGTATTTGTGTATCTAAACATATCCAAACATAAAAGAGGTTCAGCCAAAATACAGTATAAAAAATAAAAAAAATTGTTCATCTGTGTCAGGTATTTACCACGAATGAAACTTGCAAGTCTGGAAGCTGTTCTGGGTGAGTCAGTGAGTGGTGAGTGAGTATTAAGGCTTAGAGTACTATTCTTCATCACTGGACTTTATAAACATTGCACACTTAGGCTACACTGTATTTATTAAAAACATACAATAATTGCAATAGGATGTTACAATGACTTTGACACCAGTAGGTGAAAGGGGTTTTTCAGTTCCATTGTAATCTTACGGGACCACCATCATATATGTGATCTGTTGCAAAGCAAAACGTCATCATATGGAGCATGACTGTACTCAACTTTGTGGTCTATTTACACAAAGATGTTTGGCGAGCAAGAAGGAGATCAAACCAGGTATGTGGATTGATGGACTGGATTTGTTCCCCACTGAGGTGACCCAAGGACCAAATTATGCCAAAGTACGTAATATGATAAAATTAATCTCAGTTTCTCTGTTACTGATTTCTAAGAAATTCAATGTTATGGACAGTTGCATGGTAACAAAAGACCCAAACAAGCAATGGCAATGTGCATGCTGAGGTAAGTAACCACATGGAATTTCCAGTAATCTGTCTGAGTTAAAGCTGCGCCTCAGTCAGTGGCTAAAAGCACAGGGGAAGGGATTTAGTCTTTGAGAATCCCTTTGGATCCTGAACACGGAGGTGGGGGCAGCTCTATATCCCGAAATGGGATGTCAGGTTCCAGCACTAGTGCCCTGAATACCAGAACTAAGGCTTGTCTAAAGGAAGGGTTCCCCATGCAAGTGAAAAGCTGTCCTTCAGTGAAAAACTTTACTCTTTACTCTTTTTTTTTTTTTTTTTTTTTTTTTTGAGACGGAGTCTGGCTCTGTCTCCCAGGCTGGAGTGCAGTGGCGCGATCTCGGCCCACTGCAAGCTCCGCCTCCCGGGTTCCCGCCATTCTCCTGCCTCAACCTCCCAAGTAGCTGGGACTACAGGCGCCGCCACCATGCCTGGCTGATTTTTGTATTTTTAGTAGAGAGGGAGTTTCACCATGGTAGCCAACATGGTCTCGATCTCCTGCCCTTGTGATCGGCCCACCTCGGCCTCCCAAAAAACTTCATTCTTAGCATGTCCTTCAGAATCTTCTGATTCTACCAAAGCTCTAAAGGACTTATCCATTCCGAGTTTTTCTTAACCTCTGTGCTTTGTAGATGACTGAAAACAATGCAAAAATTATTCTTGCTTATAAATACGAAGAGACAACATACCCATATTAAGAGTTCTGTATCCTTTCCTAATCTATAAAAATGTATATTTTCTGCTTTTTCTTTTTAGCTGAGTGGTAACAACTTTCCAATTTCCCAAATTAATTACTGAGCTAAATAGAATCATTCATATGTACTATTTTTAAATGTATGAGTTGTGATTTTATTTTTTAAAGAAACGTGCCTTTTAATACTTTGGCGGTTGCACTAAGATGCGTGGTAGATTTACCTGACAAGCCTAGATACACTTTATCTCCAGACTGCTGCTGTATCTCAATAGCTACTAAGCCAACTGACATCATTTATAGCTTCTCATCCAAAGTGAAAACAGAATATTGATGGTTCTTTGTTTTCCTAATTTTAATTCTTTTCTCTGTTATGTTTGTGTTTTGTTTTGGTTTTGATTCATTTACAACTGATATATTACTTTCCACTGGTGGCAGCAAAGACTGAAGATTTGGTTTTATGGTCTAAACATCTGGTAAGCTCTGTTTGTTATAGACATCTATTTTATTTTGGGTGAAAGACTACAGAAAACCTGGTTTATTAGTCCTTGTTTGTTTCTATATTTTTCTACTTTGAGTTCAAATCACTCAAGGTTTTCATTTCTACCAGAAATGAAAATAGCTACTTAATAATTGAATATATTTTTTAAAAAGTTTCCATATTTACTATTGACCCATGACACATGGTAGCATTGAAGCTATGAACTCTCTCTGTGCCTATACACCGAGAGAGAGTTTCTCTGTGCATCCGGAAATCAGAAAGATTTTTACATTTAGCTGTGTGAGTTTGCCATGTTTCTACTTCTGCATAGTATTAATAACATTTTTTAAAGTCAATTAAATTATGAGGGTTCTATTCTTATTCATTCATGAAGACATATAAGTATATACACTTATATAAGCATATGTAGGTATACACAAATAAGCACATGTGCATTATGTGACATATACCAAATATTGTTCCTTACATGGTGTGTTATATTGTCACTAATTCCCTTTTTTATTATTCTGACCTTTAAAGAACAAATTAAGATAAATAGCTGATTATATAATCTGGAAAATTTTCAAGTTTTAGTTGAAAATAAGAAAAAGTAGAAATACTTTATAATACTCTAATTTTCTCATCTGTTAAAATGCCATCAGCAATTGTGGATGCCATCTATTCATTTTGAGATATTGACAGACAGTATGGAACAACAGATAGTCTTGACAAATTATAGACCCTTTGGGGAGAACACTAATAAGAAACTTGTAGGAGTTCATTCTTTATCATCTAGTATATTTCTTTTGTCATGGATTATCCATTACTGAATTCACACAGATTTCTAGTTCTCTAGATAGGGCATATTTTCTATTTATTGTATAAACTAATGAAATATTCACGAACTTGTTTTCACTCCATGTTATATGCCCTGAGGCTACTACAAAAGATTAGTTAATGCAAGTTCTCTTATATTGAGACAACCTATAAGCGAGGGTAGTAGAGAATTAACTGATAGGTTTCAACTTCATTTAGTGCATATTTTCAAAGCCCTTTAAATGACCACTAAAAGAACATCCTGTATCTAATGAAGAATAGATCTATTTGTGTAATTTGACAGGACTTTAATATCATGTGACAAACCAATAATCCTAATAAGAATCCTATTATTCACAGGAAACTGATAAACTAGGATTCAGTTTTAGTATAATCACTGAATGTTTGCAATCAATTTGGAAAAATTTTACACTGGAAAAAATTACATACTGACCTCTCTCTCTCTGTGTCTGTCTTTTTATTTGGTACAATCAATGATTTCTTAAAGCACTTCGTATTTCACTTTTCATACAATAGGAAGCTGGAGAAAAAAAAATTTGCATTAATATATGCAGTATATTAGGTAAAGTGGCATTATTTCCTACTTAAATTTTCAATTAATTACATTAGGCTCTACATTATTCACATAAATATATTTAATACTGTTGAGAGTGGTAACATTTGTTCATCACTCTGGCAGTTTATCAGTGATATGGGAATGTTTTTCAAAGCTGATACCAACTTCCTCTGATGATACTGATAAATATGCATTATTTTATTCTTATTGTTTCCTTAGGTTAAATGTAGCAATTTACCATGAGAGGAAAGTCATTTTTATAAGAAAAATCTACATAGATCTACATAATCTAATTATATACGTTCCTTGATTACATCCCCCACAGCAGTTCACGAGTGAAGACAGTTGCATTTGACAATTACTAGGTGATTTGGTACAACTGAAATGAACTTATTTCAATATATGAAATATCTGAAGAAAATAGTCTTACAAGATATAATTAAACAATACACTTGGGATTGCAGATATAATTTGCTTTAAGAAAATTGAGGTTTTATATCACAATAATAATATGTATTTGCAATTCTTTTCTTAAACCCAAGAGAGAGAGTGTCAAATGACCTTTACATAAACATGTATAGTATATATATGTGTATATATACTATATGTATGTGTGTATGCTTGTATAATATTGAGTTCTATAGTAGAACAAATGACAACAGAGAAAGCATACTGAGAGTAAATTTTTTTTAAGTAAACAAAGTTACTTGCTTTTATTAAGCATAATGGATTTCTGAAGATAGGGAATGCTTTCTTCAAATGAAATTTAACTCTGATGTTCAGTAAGTAAAACTTATTAAGCAGGTTGTATGAGAAGCTTAGGACTGAGCATTTTTGGACTTCAGTGGCTTCTCAAATGCCACTTAGGGTCTTCTGTGGCACACAGTTTGAAAATGTCTAATACTAAATATGCTAACTCTGTCCCATATGTATTTGCTTTCTTTACAAATGGACATAAGTCATGTTTGGCTTTTAGGTTTTTGGGGTTTTTCCCCAGTCACTGCAGAGAAACATATAGAGAATAGAAATAACAAATATGAGAATGTTATAAACTCAAATAGTATTTTCCAGTATCTTAGTATTGCTCCATTCCCTCAAATTCCTGACTTAATTATGAGATTTTTACAAAGTATTCCTGGACTTTCTCTTTCTGATATTTTCCCCTCATATATAACTCAATAAATCATCCTTTCTTCAGATTCATCTTTGCTTGAAAACTATGAAGACATCTACCACTATAGTTGCCTCGCTTGCTACGACGTGCTTCAGTTTGGTTCTACTGGTAGTTTTTTGCCAGACACAGCTGGTTTCTTGAGAAACAAAGATTATTCATTGATGGACTCAGAAGGTCCTCAAAGATGTTACAGTCAAGTGGAGAAGCAGGCATATGAAATAAAAAAGTATGGTAACTCATATGTACACACGATAAGGGTCCCTTGAAGAGAGCAGTGCATTTTAAAGTAAGTCATTTGTATAACTGAGGCTCTGCAGGAGGGCCTTTTTAGTACACTCTGCATTATGCTCTATGTGGATGGTTTAGATACTAAATTAAAATTACCTGTCTATATTGATTGATGCTATTGTACCATCAATTCAAATTGCCAGAATTTGAATCAGACCCAGCCAGAAGAGATCCTTCGGTTTGAAATTTATTTTAAAATATTTTATTTTTATAATTTAATTGGTTCCCTGTAAACCAGATAAATTTGTTACACTTTATTTTAGTCAATACCCACTACTGAACATCTTGTATGCACAGTTCACACTGAATATTGTTCTTCATGTAAACTTGTAATGAGATGTGAAATCTTAATGTAAAGTTATATAAGTAGAAATGATTCATTATTTTCATCAGAAGAATTTCATTTTATGTTTTAATTATATTAACAATAAGACAAGTAAATTAAATCCACCTAAATTCAAACACATTATGTTCTTATGAGTAACTTAGATTCACTCATGCTTGAAAGATATTTGCACTCCCTTCAACTGCAAATAGATCTTTCCCTAGGCTGCATAATATTTACAGACAAAAACAACCTATAAATTATTTACTTCCTTTTTTGATAGATGATCTAAACAATTTCAAATTAACATTTCTATAATTCTTTTTAAAGATTTCAAAGAAGCCAAATTGCAAGTTAAAGTTGTTACATAAAATGAATTATGGATACATACGAACACAAAACAAATACAACATTTCATTTAAATTTCACTAGTTTTGTTGTATGAGCTGACAATTTTTTTTTACAAAACACAAGACCATAGAGGGAGACCCACAGTTAGAAAAGTAAGAACCAGAGTTTGAAAGCCCAACTTACAAGAGGAATTTAAAATCATCGGCATTTGTTGCAAAAAAAATTACTTGTGATTATAAAATGCTTTTGAATATAGGCAAGAAAAAAATCATTGAAAATAATAATGACTTAGATGCTATGCACTTATCATCATACTCTTAGTTCTAAGTATCAAATCGCTACATGAACAGAAATGTTTTTATAGCCAATAATAGTAATATTTGAAACAATAAAATAGGTCTGATTTAGCTAACTATTCAAATGAAATATTGTGGTTGGATCAGTCTGGTCTTCAACTTTCTTTTTTCCTTCTTTACATTTGTAAGTAGATTTAATTTTCAAGTGAAGAAAACATTCAGATATTTTCAGCTTTAAAGATTGTGTTTGAAAGGAGTAAACCTGCAAAAACTTGTTGGAGTGTCTGTGTTCTGAGGTGATGTCCAGTAATTTCCTCTCGAACTCCCCACCCATGCAGATGGCCAGTTAGTTTTTATTATTATTCCACAGAGTGTCCCAAACTCCAGTTACCTTGTATTAAGCTAACAACTATCTGGGGAAATAGTGGGGGGATATATCTGGGGGGATTTTTTTTTTTTTTTGATAGGGTCTCACTCTGTCATTCAGGCTGGAGTGCAGTGGCATGATCACAGCTCATTGCAGCCTTGACCTCCTGGGCTCAAGAGATCCTCCTGCCTAAGCCTCCTGTGTAGCTGAAACCACAGGCATGTGCCACCACATCCAGCTAAGTTTTTGATTATTATATTTTTGTAGAAATGGATCTTACTTTGTTGTCCAGACTGGTCTTGAACTTCTGAGCTCAAGCAATCCTCCTGCCTCAGCCTCCCAAACTGCTGGGATTACAAGTGTGAGCCACTGGGGTGTTGTTTTCAATGGCTCCAAATAATTCCCATGTATACCACCAGTAATAATAATGCTATCATTTTGATTCTATAATTCAAGTTAAAATATGTCATAGCAAATGAATTTGAAAGTCACCATATTTATCTTTTGCTTCGCTCTGACCCCTCTTCTATTTCTTCCCATATATTTGGTGAATGAATGAAAGAAATAACAAACAAAGTGCCCTGGGAGCCACCATGGAGTTTGTTGCACAAGAAGAAATGGAGCAATGATTGATGTCTAAATCCTGAAATAATAGGAGTTTTATTTAATTCACATTAATATTTCCATCACTGTCAAAACACGAGTATCATTAGAATAACAAATACCTGAAAATTATATCAGATACCCTATCTACATAAAGAGGCTCTGAAGAGAATAACAGTACATTAAAATATAAACACCAAATACAACATGAAAAGTGACTGGGCGCCGTGGCTTATGCCTGTAATCCCAGCACTCTGAGAGGCCGAGGTGGGTGAGTCACCTAAGGTCAGGACTTCAAGACCAGCCTGGTCAACATGGTGAAACCCCGCCTCTACTAAAAATACAAAAATTAGCTGGTATGGTGGTGCATGCCTGTAATCCCAGCTACTCAGGAGGCTGAGGCAGGAGAGCTGCTTGAACCTGGGAGGTGGAGGTTGCAGTGAGGGAGAACGTGCCACCGCACACCAGCCTGGGTGACAGAGCAAGACCCGCTCCACGCCATCCAGCCCCCAAAAAGTGAAAAGTAACAGATTTGTGAAATAATAGTTACAGTTGATGAAGTTATACATAGATGGTTGTATTGATAGTTACACATGCACATTTATAGATAACAGTATCTCAGAAATAAGGGTTATTTTCTAAAATAAATAATTAAGTTATAAAAATTAATTGAAATCCAAATGGAAAAAAAGACAACCCATAACAACAAACAACTTATAGAGGGAGTTCCAGTAGCCAATACATGTTTGAAGCTACATAAAAGCTAAGTAGTCTAATAGATACACATTAAAGTAATGAAAAGACATTGTTTTATATTACTCACTTCAAACCAGAAAGAAGAGTTTACTCATGTAAATAAAATTTCAGATTTGATGCAGAGGAATATTGCTGACAGAAGTGAAAAGAAATAAAGAGAAAAAACCATTTGGGGGACCAATTCGGTAATAAGTATTAATATGAATCTTGAATCTATCCTATAACCCAGAAAGTATACTACTAGATATATAGCCTAGAGAAGTTCTACCATAAAAATGTTTGTATTGGAGTAGATTCCTATATGTAATCCAGAAGACAATTAAACTAGCATTATTGGTAAAATGAGAAAGATCTTAAAACACAATGACATTCCAAGAAAATGTCAGAGGTAAAAAGGCATATGCATCAGATTTCCATTCATGTGGAGTTTGTAAGCATGCAAAATAATACCGTATATATTTTTCAAATGCCATATATTCTTTATGTTTATACATATATGTCCAATTAACACATACTAGGAATTATAGACACTAAATTTGGAATAGTAGTTATCTCTGGAATCATTGTGGGGGACTGAGATTAATTAAGTATAAGCAAAAGAAGCTTCAGTTATATCTACAATGTTTTGGTTATTAAATTCTATGGTTGATACAAGTGTTTGTTATATTGGTATTTATCTTCGTTTTTGCATAAAATATTTATTTTTTAAAATGATAAGGGAATATTGAGTTACTAGCTCATATTTGCAAAGTAAGCTGCTTAAGAAGATCCAAAAAGAGAATTAAAACCTGAAAAACCTACTTTAAGGAAATGCTGGAATAGTTAGAGGTGAATACAACAAAATCCTTATCGGTTACTGTAATGTTAATAATTTATAATGTATGTTTCTTTCTGATTTTTGTTTTCTTAGTTGGTGGTAGATAATCATAGAATCAAGAACAGTTAACTGCAGGCAGAGTAATAGTAACTTTCATTTAGCTTGTCCCTCCTGCTCTTCTTCTTCCTCCAGCATATGTCTCTACAGAGAGGACAGTTGGAATGTCCTTGGTCCTTGATATAAATAGGCAGAAAACAACTGAGGATCTTTTCAACTGAAAAGGTAAAATTTGATTAAAAAAGAAATCACATAAGGCAGTGGCAATATTAATAAACAGTGTTTTGGGATTTTTAATACAAAATTGCTGTGGATGACTATTTTAATTTTTAATTATATTAAAAATAGTCTCAACTATAAAACATATCCACTGCTTAAATTTAAGTACAGTTTTTTTATTTTTTATTTTTTCCAGTATGGCAAATCAGAGGCTTTTTAGTATCCCTCACCCACTTGGTAGAATCAAAGTGATGTGTAGAGATACACAGTGTGAACTATTATCTAATAAAGAGCACAGGAATTCAACAGAAGCAAAGGACATTTCAGATTATGGGGAAAAGAAGCTGGACTGGCAGGCTGCATGGAAAGGCCTGGCTGAGAACTGTCAGTGAAGCCCCAATACAGGAGTGAGTGAGTAAGTGTCCTTCTGTGATCCAACTTTCCACTGAGTACCATGCATTCCAGGCCATAGGGAAGCTCACTGATATTCCTAAGCCCTGGATCTAACTTGAGGCGTAGCAGAGAAACTGTGAGAAGGAAGAGTCTTGGGATGTGTCCCGCGTATACTTCCAGACATAGGCACTGATACAAGGAAGCCGTTTCTCATCCTAGCACATATCAGGCTGCCTGGGAACCTGTCAGCTATCCAGGGTGGCGGTCACCAGTTTGAGAGTCTCAGGAAAGGGATTGGCAATCTGGTCTCAATCAAGCAGGAGAGGGACCTCCATGGACAGAACTGGGAAGCAAGTGTAGCATGGGCAAAGACCAGGTGTGCTGGAGTTGGACACCTTCTTTCCTGGGATTATAGTGGGAGGAGATTTGCCTGGGAGGCATGGTTTCAACCTGGGGCAGTTTCACAGATTGAAGCAAACTGAATGTGACTTGACTGACTGTCATGACCTACTCCTGAGTTGGGCCACTGGGGCAACCCCCTGGGTCTGGAGCATGAGAGCAAAGTGGCTCTCAGTTTCTCTTGCTTGGCTATGAATCTAGGACTGCCCTTTTTTACCCAGGCTAGAACTTTGGCACAGAATTGATTGCTGCTCTCCTCCTCATGGGGGCATTTCTCCAGGGGCCTGAGATCTGCTCCCTGACCCCTGTCAGGGCCAACACTTGCACCTACCATTGGGGTCCCAGTGAAGTCTTGCTCAACCCAACCATTGCCATCTTTGCCCCACCCCCACCTTAGATGCAGAGCATATGTTCCAGACAACTGAGAGTTTCACAGCCCAATTCATCACCTGAGACATGAATACTTCTATTTGTTAACAAAGATTAAGTATAAACTATACTGCCACCGCTGCATCTGGCTGTTGTCTCCAAGCTCTACCTACTGGCTTGGAGGTCCACTGACAAAATTCACTGCTACATCTGTTGACACTAGTGCACAGTGCTCAGAAAATAGACAAGCTTCCTGATACCTCTGCTACCATTATTATCCACAGTAACTTGCTACCAAGGAGGGAGAGAACCCACTCAGCTAAATGGCATACCAAGCCACCACATGAAGGCTATTTATAAGTAACAAAATTATACAGAGCCTTCTCCATTAAACATATTAAGAAGCAAAGCCAAACAGCCTTATTCAACACACATCATAGTCACAGTCTCAAGGAGAAAATAAAAAGCAGAAGACCTGCCCAAACAAAAACAAATTCAAAAATAAAAAGAAGTGACTTTCTCCAGATGCAAATAATTCAGCAGAATAATACTGGACATAAAAAAAAGACAATGGGTTATGACACTCCAAAAGGAACACAATAGTACACTAGCAGTAGATTCTAACCAAAAATAAATCTTAGAAATGCCAGATGAAGAGTTCAAAATGTTGATTTTAAATAATTCAATGGGATGCAAGAGAAATCTGAAAGCCACTACAAAGAAATGAGAACACCAATTCAGAATACGAATGGGAAGTTTACTAAGAAAATATATATTGAAAAAAAAAAAAAGCATACAGAACTTTTGGAAATAAAAACGTATTGAAGGACTTACAAATTACAGTTGAAAGCTTCCACAATAGATTAGATCAAGTAGAAGAGAGAATCTCAGAACTTGAAGACAAATCTTTTGAATTAATTCAATCAGACAAAAATAAAAAATTAAGAAAGAACAATGCCCTCAAGAACTAGGGAACTATAAAAAGTGACTGTAATTACAAATTATTGACATTCCTGAGGAAGAAGAAAAAGCAGAAGGCTTACAAAATCTATTTAAGAACATAGTTGACCGGGAGCAGTGGCTCACGACTGTAATCCCAGCATTTTGGGAGGCTGAGGTGGGTGGATCACGAGGTCAGGAGATTGAGACCATCCTGGCTAACACGGTGAAATCTCGTCTCCACTAAACATACCAAAAAAAAATTACTGGGGCGTGGTGGCGGGAGTCTGTAGTCCCAGCTACTCGGGAGGCTGAGGCAGGAGAATGGCATGAGCCTGGGAAGTGGAGCTTGCAGTGAGATCGCACTCCAGCCTGGGTGACAGAGTGAGACTCCATCTCAAAAAAAAAAAAAAAGGTTGATGATAACTTTCCCAGTCTAGCAAGAGATTTGGCACCCAGACACAAGAGGCTCCCCCAAAACACACCCCAGATAAATATATTGCAAGAAAGACTTTACCATAATATACAGTCACCAGACTGTGTAAAACAAGATGAAGAAAAAAAAATCCAAATATCAGCAAGAAAAGAGCATCTAGTCACCTATTACTAAAAAAAAAAAAAAGGCCCCATCAGATTAACAATGGACTTCTAAGCAGAAAGCTTACAAGCCAGAGGAGTTCAGAATATTATCTTCAAAGTACTTAAAGTGAAAATGCCTGCCAACCATGAATTTATCTTATTGTAATACCTGGTAAGTATAACTTATCATAAGTTCATGGTTGGCATGGTTATTCTTATCTTATCATAATAACCTTGTTCTTACCATAATAAGCTTCAGAAATGAAGGAGAAAGAAAGTCCCAGAGAGAACACTTCAGAAATTTATCACCATTAGACTGTTCTTACAAGATGATCAAAGGAATTCTAAAATAGAAACAAAACGTCAATATTTGCCATTATAAAAACACACAAATTACAAAACAAATAGGTCTTATAAAACAGTTACACAAATGAGGATGAAAAAACACATCAAATGATATCATGACAGAACTCTACCAAACATTATGACATTAACAAAATCTCACATATCAAGATTAACCTTGAGCATAAATAGCTTAAATGATCAACTAAAAATATATTGATAGACGGAATGGATTAAAAACCTGAACTAACTACATGCTGTTTTGAAGAGGCCGACCTTCCTGGTAAAGAAACTTACAGACTGAAGGTAAGGGATGAAAAAAGATATTCCATACAAATGCAAACCGAAACCAAGCAGGAGTGGCTATAGTTGTATTAGATAAAACAGACTTCAGATTAATAGCAATTAAAAAAAAAAAGACATTCTACAGTGGTAAAGGGATCTGTTCAATAAGAGAATATAACAATCTTAAGTATATATACACCTAATGTCAGATCACCTGGTTTCATAAGACAAATATTACACCTAAAGAGGTAGCAATACGATAATAGTACGGGACTTGAATACCCCACTCAGAGCACAAGATGTATTATTTAGACAGAAAACTAACAAACTGGATATAAATTATAGACTGTAGACAAAATAAACCTGACAGATATTTACAAAATATTCTACCCAACCACCAGAGAATATACATTCTTCTTAACAGCAAATAGAGCATTCTCCAAGATAGATTACATGTATGCCACAAAGCAAGTTTTAATAAATTTTAAAAGTTGAAATCATGTCAAGTATTTTCTCAGACCATAGTGAAATAAAGCTAGAAATTAATACCAAAAGGAATGTCAGAAACTATATAAATACATGAAAACTCAACAGCATGCTCTTGAAGGATCACTGTGTCAATCAAAAAGTTAAAACAGAAACTTAAACATTTTTTAAAAATAATAAAAATGAAAGCACACATACCAAAACTGGTGAGATACAACACAAAGTAGTGATCAGAGGGAAGTTAATAGCATTAAATGCTCACATCATAAAAGCAGAAAAATCACAAATTAACAATCTATTGCACTTCAAGGAACTTGAAAAACAAAAAAACAAACTAAACTCAAATTTAACAATTGAAAAAACAAAATAACAAACATCAGAGCAGAACTAAATAAAAGTGAGAGCAAAAACAATGCAAAGGATCAATAAAATTGAAAATTTGATTCTTTGAAAATATAAATAAAATTCATAGACCACTAGCTAGACTGACCAATAAAAGATAAATGAAGATCCAAATAAACACAGTCAGAAATGAAAAAGGAAACATTACAACTGACACGACAGAAAAACAAAAGATCATCATATAAAAGACTACTATGAACAAGTATATGCTCATATGCTAGAAAATCTGGAGAAAATGATTAAATTCATAGAAGCATGCCACTTCCTGAGGTTGAAGTAGGGAGATATAGAAATCCTGATCAGACTAATATAACATAAGTGAGATTGAATCAGTAATAATAATTTAAAAATTTCCCAACAACAAAAAGCCCAAGATCAGACAGATTCACTGCCAAATACCACCAGATGTACAAAGAATTGGTACCAGTCTTCCTGAAGCTGTTCAAAAAATGAGAAGGAGGGAATCCTCCCTTAGCTCATTCTGTGAAGCCATTTTCACCAGATACCAAAGTCAGACAAGGATACAACAAATAAATAATCTAGAGACCAATATCCCTGATGAACACAGAGGCAGAAATCCTCAATAAAATACCAGCAATCTAAATCTAACAGCACATCAAAAAGATACACTGCAATCAAGCAGCTTTTATTACAAGAAAGTAAGGATAGTTCAGCATACACAAATAAATAAATGTGATTCATCACATAAACAGAATTAAGAAAAATACATATGATATCAATAGATGCAAAAAATAAGATTTAAATTTAAATTGAAATTAAATTTCAGCATCCCTTCATGATAAGAACTCACAGCAAACTAGGCATAGAAGGAACATGCCTCAAATAATAAAAGACATACATGACAAGCCCACAGGCAACGTAATATTGAATAGGGAGAAATTGAAAGTCTTTCCTCTAAGAAATGAAACAAGACAAGGATGCCCACTTTCACCACTCCTCTTTGACATAGCACTAGAAATCCTAAACAGAGCAATTGAACAAGAGAAAGAAATGAAAAACATCCAAATCAGAAAAGGGGAAGCCAAATTATATCTGTTTCCTGATTATATTATTGTATAAATAAAAAATCCTAAAGTCTCCTCCCCAAAACTCATAAATTTAATAAACGAATTTAATGAAGTTTCAGGACACAAAATCAACATAATCATTAGCATGTCTTTATACCAAGAGCAATCAAACAGAGAATGAAATCAAGAAAGCAATTCCATTTATAACAGCTACAAAAAATATAATATAACAAGGACTATATTAACCAAGGATGTAAAAGATCTCTACAAGGAAACCAAAAAGCCTGGATGGAAGAAATTGTTGATGACACAAACGAATAGGAAAAAATTCCATGCTCATGGATTGGAAGAATTAATATCATTAAAATGATCTTACTACCCAAAACAATCTTCTGGATCCATTCTTTTCAAAATACCAATGCCATGCTTTACAGACTTAGAAAAAAAATCCTACAATTAATATGGAACAAAAAACAAGAGCCTACACAGCCAGAGCAATCCAATCAAAAAGAACAAAACTGGGGGCACTACTTCACTTTACCTCAAATTATACTACAGAGTTATAGCTGCCAAACAGCATGGTACTGGTATAAAAACGGTCACATACATCAATAGAGTAGAATAAAGAACCCAGAGATAAATTCACATATTTACAGCCAACTGGTCTTTGAAAAAGTCAACAAAAACATACACTGTGGAAAGGACATGCTTTTCAATAAAAGATGCTTGGAAAATGGAATTGTCATATGCACAAGAATAAAACTGGACCCCTGATTCTCACCGCACACAAAACTCAACTGAAAATGTATTAAAGATGTAAATGTGAGACTTGAAACTCTAAAATTCCTGAGAGTAAACTTAGGGAACACTCTTCTGGACACTGATCTAGGCAAAGAATATATGAGTAAGACCTGAAAAGCAAAGCAGCAACAACAACAAAATTGACAAATGGGACTTCATTTAACTGAAGAGTTTCTGCACAGCAAAAGACATAACCAAGAAAGTAAAGAGACAACCTGCAGCATGGGAAAAAACATTGTCAAACTATACATTCAACAGGGGACTGATAACTTAGTTTATATGGAACTCAAACAACTCAACAACAACAAAAACAAATAACCTCATTAAAAAATGAGCAAAGAACATGAATAGACAGTTTTCAAAGAAGATACACAAATGGCCAACATGCATATCCAAAAATGTTCAATGTCACTACTCATCAGGGAAATGCAAACTACAACTACAATGAGATATTATCTTATACCAGTCAGAAAGACAAATTAATATTACAGAGTCAAAAAATAAATGTTGGTGACAAAGCAGAGAAAAGGGAACACTTATAAACTGATGATGAGAATTTAAATTAGTACAACCTCTATAAAAAAAAAGAGATTTCTCAAAGAACTAAAAACAGATCTACAATTCAGTCCATCAATCCCACTCCTGGATATTCATCTGAAGGAAAATAAATCATTATGTTAAAAAGATATCTGGGCACTCATATGTTTATGGCAGCTCTATTCACAATAGTAAACATATGGAATCAACCTAAAACAGCATATACATACACATATATATATACATACATACACATGCATGTGTGTATATATGTATGGAATAATATATATTATACAAATTATACACACACACACACACACACACACACACACATCCCAAATAATGTAATGGAGTACTACTCAGCCACAAAAAAAGAATAAAATTATATTTTTGGTACCAACATGGATTGAATTGGAGATTATTATCTTTAAGTGAAACAACTCAGAAACATAAAGTCAAATATTTTATGTTCTCACTTATAAGTGGGAGCTCAGTAAGGTATATGTATCGACATAGAGTGTTGAATAATAGACGCTGGAGACATGGAAGGGTGGGAGGGGGAGTGAAGGTTGAGAAATTACTTAATGGGTGAAATGAACACGATTTGGTTGATAGACTAAAATCCCAGAATACATTATTTCACAATAGATCCATGTAACAAAGTTGCACTTGTACCCCTTAGATTTACAGCAAAAAAATAAAATTGTTAACTAGGTAGTAGAGCCAAAAGTAAGATATCACTGTCACTTAGTGCTTGTTTATTCTAATCACCAATTCTAAAATTGAATCTGTGAAAAGTAAGATTCACATTCTAGAAATTAAATATCTTAATTAAGTAAAGCACTATATTACCATGATTCACACAAAATATTATTTTCAAAATTGAATTCCTCAAACTTTTATTAGAACAATTATTTATTTGTAATTTAAATTATTTAAAATAACCACTTTACAAATAACCACTTGCAAAAACAAATAAACAACATAATCTAAATAATACCATTTTATATTAGAAATAATTTTTCCAAATAAACTCCTTTATTGTGTAAATAACAAAACTTAATATCAGAATTTGTCAAAATTCCGTGTCTGTGATTTCCAGTGTTCTAATTTGTAAATTTTATGTAGTAATTGTTCTTGTCTACCAGGGTTCTTGTGAAAAATGAATATGAATACACATGAAGCATTTAGAACAATGCCAAGTGTGAAGTAAGCAATCAACAATAGTTATTCATCATAATTATTATGTGTTTTTTGAAATGCTTATCATTCCTTTTGTGAATATGTTGTCATGAATAGAAACAATGTACAAAACATACATTGTACCTTTACTTAATGTTCCCACATAGTGAATTACTAATCATTTAACATTAAATATATTGGATTTATTTTATGAGTGCAATTTTAGAATACAAACAATAGGTATAAAAGACTACAAATAAATATTCGTTATTTCTCTCTTAGATTCCTTTGCTAATATCCTTTGTTAAAGGTCTTCTGTGTTCAACTAATTAATTGCTAAGATTGAGTTCAGGTGTGAAAATTATATGCAGTTAATTTTAGATTCCCTTGAGTCTTCAATCTGAAGTTCATTACTATCCTATCTGGTCAGGAATCTATTTTGCTCCAGGGAGAAAAGTCTCATGTTAGTTACCTGTTGCTAAAAATACTTGTGTCTTGGGTTATCATCCTTACTGTGGAAAGTATTTTCCTTTGTTTTGTAAAAGGCAATCTACTGTAAAAACTTCTTTTAATTTTCACCTACTCTTTTGTCAGATTATAAATTAAAAGTAGAGACTGACAATTGTTAATCAAGCTGCCTTCCTCTAACGATGCTAGCAACATGAAATGAGTAATGTCAAATTCCTTTCTAATGCAAAATTTTAGGAAACAATCACTTTAAGTAGAAAAAGCTGTACTCATTTTTTGCATTTAATTATCAATTTTTATGTCAATATTTCTTAGTTGATTGTAAATCATAATAAAACAAAGAAGGACCTGGCAAATTAAAAACTAGATTGAATATAAAATTGACAGTACCTAAAACCAATAATCTTACTTCTTACTCTTATAAGATAAAATTGATATATTTATTAACACCCAAGTTACTCTATATTTGCCTTATATGTAATCAATACTGTTGTAAAGTAACATCAGCAACCTATGCACTAAAAGAATCTTGATCTTAGAATAAAAATAGCAATTTAGGAGAAAGTTGCTGGTCACTTTACAGCTTAGTTGTGGTTACGTGAAAAGAGGTCATGCACTAGGGTTTGAAATTCCAAAGTAAATTATCAAATAAACAAACAAATCAAGATAAACGTCTGGAATCAAGTTATCAAACTGGAAGTAAAACGGCAGAGCTACAGAGAAGGCTCAAATTAGTTTTGTGAAGCCATTTTCAAAAACACCAGAAGTCAAAATTAGGAACTGAGAAGAGATTTTAGATGTACAGCCCCTAAAAGTTTTATTCTCCACTCTTAACAGAGTATTTAGCAGAACCTAACTGCCTGAATGGTTGATTCTTAAGTAAACTAGAGAGAGAGAGTTTCAGCTAAAAGGACAGGGCATCAGGCTGCTATATGCTGTATTAATTTCTCTGATGGAAAGAATTCAGTATCCAGTTTCCTAGTTGCAAGTTCATTTTTGCAGAGATACCCTGTTTGTTTTCCTAGAATACCAACCATGGAGAATCAGAATGTCTGTTAGATAGCAGGGTATGGCTGGCACATCTATTTTCTAGTCAAAACACCTTTCCCACCAACCAAAGACAGATTGACAAAATTGAATTGGATCAGGAATTAGCACATATTGTCAGGCAGTTTGAAGTCCTAAAGAGTAAGGATACCAAAACTCATCTTGGAATGCACTCATCTTTTTTTCTGATAAAAAATACTTGATTAGTCTATACCAAGGATTATAACCAGATTTACTTGCTTTGGGAAAAAGAAAATCTATGCGGTCCCTATTTAAATGGAGTAAATAATACAAATTTAAAGCTTCAGTACTGTTTTCTTTGTTTTGTCAATATCTTTCTATTGTTGTACCCGATTCTTCCATTTTGAAAACTGAATTAGGGGAGGAGTGTGCTCTAAATGTTATATGCAATTGTTTCCAGTACAAGAAGAGCTAAAACAAAAGCAGCTACAGAGAGTTCAAAGGGCCCATTCTTTATTTCATGATTGAAAACATTAAAAAAAAAAAAAAAAAGAACTAAAGACAGTTATTGGTATTAATTCAGGACCCCCAATGTACAGATGTTGGACTGTTTCTGAAGTAATTAGTTCCCTGGGGACCAAAGAATGAAACTAAATCCTGATTTCCTCCAATGTATGATGGTTTGTGTGGTGGGGAGTGGACGATTTCCTGAAACAATGTTTTTAACATCATTCTTTCTGAGAAAAGGGCACGTTAAGACAGAAATCTAGGAAGAAATAATCACAGTAAACTGGGATTTTTCGGACTGCACTATTCACATGTTCAGAAGCTGTTCTATGCGTAGCAGGATATTTAGCAGTATCCATGGTCTCCTCTCCCCAGTTGCTAGTAGCACGTTGTCCCAAATCATTACAGTCAAAAATTTTCACAGGCCTTGTTAAATGTCCCCTGGGGAACAAAACTGCAACCTATTGAGAAGCAATGGACAAGAAACATCAAGCAGTAGTTTTCTCTTTGGGGGCTTTCCAGCTTTAGGACTTAGGCTCACAGGATTTCTTTTCTGACAAAATTGAAATGTGGGAATAACGAACTGAACAACAAGAATGGGTTTGGGCATGTGGACTTGGAAAATATACACACAGGATGGCAGTTATAATTGTTACTCTAGACTGTACTACTTTGAGTTTTCTCCGATCCATTGTTGGTGGGAGTGTAACATGGTGTAATCTTTTATGACTACACTATGACCAATTTTTTTTTAATTATACTTTAAGTTCTAGGGTACATGTGCACAATGTGCAGATTTGTTACATATGTATACATGTGCCATGTTGGTGTGCTGCACCCATTAACTTGTCATTTACATTAGGTATATCTCCTAATGCTATCCCTCCCCCCTCCTCCCCACAATAGGACCCGGTGTGTGATGATCCCCTTCCTGTGTCCAAGTGATCTCATTGTTCAATTCCCGCCTATGAGTAAGAACATGTGGTATTTGGTTTTCTGTTCTTGCGATAGTTTGCTGAGAATGATGGTTTCCAGCTGCATCCATGTCCCTACAAAAGACATGAACTCATCCTTTTTTATGGCTGCATAGTATTCCATGGTGTATATGTGCCACATTTTCTTAACCCATTCTGTCACTCATGGACATTTGGGTTGATTCCAAGTCTTTGCTACTGTGAATAGTGCTGCAATAAATATACATGTGCATGTGTCTTTAGAGCAGCATGGCTTATAATCCTTTGGGAATCTCCCCAGTAATGGAATGACTGGGTCAAATGGTATTTCTAGTTCTAGATCCTTGAGGAATCGCCACACTGTTTTCCACAATGGTTGAACTACCAATTGTAACAGAGCAGCTTAGCTTCCAACCTTGGTTTAATACTTGATCTTTCTTCCTTTCTCCCCAGTCTCAAGATGTAGCTTTGAGACAAACTACATGTGTATTTTCGTTTGTCTGGAAATATAGCCTTCTCAGGTGTTTTAAAACTTCGCTGCATTCCTTTTCCCACCTTAGGCTTCCATGCTTTATGCACATTTATTTACCTGGATGCTTGTTAGGCTCACACTATGTTTGCTCATCTAGTCATATATTTCCTTAAAGCTTCAGGGGCCAAATCCTGACATGAACCAGACACCTGGAGAATTCTCTTCCCAGTACAGAGTTCACCTAGTTCATCTAGTTCACCTCTGGCTAGGGATCGACTGCAAAATTGACTGCAGTTGCTTTGTAACCTGGTTGGGCCCAAGATGGTATAGTCCCTTCACTAGATAAAACAATAATTCAAGATAAGCCAGAGGAACAAGTCCCACCGCCAGCACCTCCTAGCCCCCTTGCCTCTCCTGTATTCCAAGCCCCTCTCCTTAAACCCCTGCCCTCACTCCAGAAATTGGAAAGTGGCAATTTTTGGAAAGGATTCCAGTCATATTACCCTTGGCTGGCAACAGATTTAAAAATTCACTCTTTTTATCATACCTTGCTCTTGTTACTTTGACTTTCTTGTATAGGCAGTGGGTAGTCGGACAATCTATCTTGCAGTTACACGATCAATTCTAATCATAGATACTTATCAAGAAAAATGCAAACTTTTATCTTCAAAAAAGTTTGCAAAATTGTTCAGAGCAGCTCTAATTATAATAAAAACTAGAAACATTCCAGGTGTTCATCTACAGAAGAATGAATAAACAAATGGTGATGTGTATATATACAGATATACACACACACATATACACATACACACCCTAAAAATAATAAATAATATTCAACAAGAAGGAAGATCTATGGAAACACACACAACATACATGAATCTTGAAAAGCCTTACACTGATTGAAAAAAGTTCTATGGAATGGACTAAATAGTGTATGCTTTCATTCATGTGAAATTCTAGATCAGGCAAAGCTAATAATATGGTAGAGAAAAATCAGATGGTGTTTGCCTCTAGGAGTAAGGACTGGCTGCAAAGGAAAACGAGGTAGCTTTCTGGGGTGATGGTGATGTTTCATATCTGATTGGAGGTTAGGATTTTGTTCATCAAACTAATTATTTCATCATTTGTTCAAAAGAAAAAGAGGCATGTACAAATATTGATTTCTAATAAAAGTATGCACAATGAAGTACTTTGCATAACATGTACTGATATACATGCAAAAAAGAACCACAAAATAAATGAACGGATAGATGTATAAACATATGGTAAATCAAGTATATTAGAATATAATAAAATCTAGGTGTGGCAGTTCTAGTTCAGAGACCCTTAGTATGATGTCCTCAGATGACTTAATCACCTTCTCGGTTCTTTAAACTAATAGTTTAAAAAGATTTTTAAAATGAGTCACTATGAGTATTCGAAGCATATGTACTTAGCACATCATTAAGTAGTCAATATGCTTTATTGACTCTAAATTGCATTTTTTAGGAAGGTATGTATTCTTGTTTCCTGGATTTGAACTGGAATGACTAAGTATTCTAATCATATAATTATTTTGTATGTAGAAATTGAGGAAAAAATATTTTTTATTCTAATTATTTTTTCTGCATACGTAAGAAAAAAAAAGACAAAATTTCACTGGATAGTTATCCTTTTCCTTCTTTTTGTGAGTTTTTCCTTCTTCCCTTTTTTGTCTCTCCGCTCTAGGAAATTTCTTTCTTCCCTTGTCTCCCTGCTCTAGGAAACTTCTTTTTAACTGTTACTAGAGTTATGCTTACTAGGGAAGAAGTCTATTTATTAGGGCTCCACTAACATGTATAACTTTAAAAAATGACTTATCACTTCTTAAAAATCAACAATATAGGAATAATTACACTTGCTTTTCTTAGCATGGAAATGATGGTGCTGTGTGATAAAGAAAGCAGCAGCACTGGTTATCAGAGGACTATCTTCTAATTACAAATTTCAACTGTTGTTGAACAGTGTCTTGTACACAAAATTTGATGCACTATTCTCCGCATAAAAAAAATGAGTATTAAAGTAGCAAAAATAATTAGAAATACACTTTGTAAGAAATGTGGATGGTGTATATAAGGATTTGTTTGAAACGCTGCTGGGGCACATAGAAGAACATCTAAATAGAAAGAGTTGTTATAATGATTTCTCTTCCACTATCTTGTTCTATGAACGATCATTGTCAAACTGAAAAAATCGAGGCTGGACGTTGTGTCCAGAATGGGTAAGTTCTTGGTCTCACTGACTTCAAGAATAAAACTTCACACCCTGACAGTGAGTGTTACAGTTCTTAAAAATGGTGTGTCCAGAGTTTGTTACTTCAGATATTCAGACGTGTAGGGAGTTTCTTCCTTCTGGTGGGTTGTGGTCTCACTGACTTCAGGAGTGAAGCTACAGCCCTTGCAGTGTTACAACTCTTAAACGCAGCGCCTCTGGAGTTGTTTGTTCCTTCTGGTGGGTTCGTGATATCTCTGGCCTCAGGAGTGAAGCCACAGACCTTCCTGGTGGGTGTTACAGCTCTTAAAAGGAGCACAGACTGAAAAAGTGATCAGCAAAAAAATTTATTGCAAACAGCAAAGGAACAAAATTTACATACCTTGGAAGGCTATGCCAGCAGGTTGAAGATGCTGACTCTACGGTGGCCTGCTTTTATACCCTTATCTGGCCCAGCCCACATCCTGCTGATTGGTCCATTTTACAGAGAGCTGATTGGTCTGTTTTACAAAGAGCTGATTGGTCTGTTTGGACAGAGTGCTGATTGGTGCATTTACAAACCTTTAGCTAGACACAGAGTGCTGATTGGTGCATTTACATCCTTTAGCTGGACAGAAAAGTTCTCCAAGTCCCCACCCCACCAGAAGGGCAAGTTGCTTCCCCTCTCACTGGCATTCCTGGGGGACTTTAGGGCACCTAGCCTGGCACTCTGGCAGCCCAGAGGGAGCTTGTGCCACACAAGAGGAAAAGAGGGGAAGCTAGAAAGAGAGGGAGACCTTCTATCATGGCCAAGGATCCCGCAAAGAGGGAACAGTGGTCCACGCACTGGATTCAGCCTCCGATGAAGCGCAGCAGGCGCTGGCCGGGAGCGCCAAGTGCGGGGCTTGCCAAGCCGCTCACTTGGAACCCCCACCCGCCAGGGAGTGCTGTGCACAGGCCCGGCTCCCACGTGCGCCTCTCTCTTCACACTTTCCCGCCAGCAGAGGGAGCTGGCTCCGGCTTCGGCCAGCCCCAGAGAGGGAGTCCTCATAGCGCAGCAGCAGGCTGAAGGACTCCTCGAGCGCAGTCAGAGCAGACACCTAGGCCGAGGAGGCACCGAGAGGAAGTGAGGGCTGCTAGCACGTTGTCACCTCTTAACATGGTGGCTCATGCGCTCAAGCCTGTAATCCTGGTACTTTGGGAGGCCAAGGCTGGCGGATCACCTGAGGTCGGGAGTTCGAGACCAGCCTGACCAACATGGAGAAACCCCATCTTTACTAAAAACACGAAATTAACCAGGCGTGGTGGCCCATGCCTGTAATCCCAGGTACTCGGGAGGCTGAAGCAGGAGAATTGCTTGAACCCAGGAGAGGGAGGTTGTGGCGAGCCAAGATTGTGCCACAGCACTCCAGCCTGGGCAACAAGAGTGAAACTCCATCTCAATATAAATACCAAACAACAACAACAACAACACAACTGAATTGGGGTAAGTAGGGAAGGAATTACAAAATTCATTTGAAAAACTTAAGAGGAAAAAGATCTTTCTGAAAAGAAAGTGGTAGTAAGAATGGTTGTCACCATATACTAAACTACAAATTCATGGTAATATTTTTATATGGCACAAGAATACTGAAAAATGTCAATTAAAAAGTCTGAAAATAGTTTCAAATGTATTAAAAGTAATGTATACTTAAAAGCATCTCATGAATGTCAGGAAAATATACATAATTCAATAAATTTCAGGGACAAATAGAAATACAAAAAAAAAAAAAAAGTAAAACTGGATACTTACAACAGATCTTACTTAAAAAGTCAGAGTGAAGAAAATACTTTAAAGTCAAAAATGTCATAAAAATGTTTGAAAATAGTTGAGATATTTCCTTTAGATTCTCAACTTAGAGAATACCTCTCTGCATTTGACCCAAATCCAAAACCCATCAAAAGCTGTAAAATAAGACTTCAAAAGAGTAAAACATTTCAGATGACACAACCCCACAGTTAAAATTAAAATACTACAATGAAATGCTTGAAACTCCTAGAGAAAAGGCTGTTATCCTTATCGAAGGAATTAGATAAATTTGCTCGCAAAGTAACTCAGTGAGTAAAAGATAAAACATCTCAACAGAAAAATGTCCGAATAAATCAACAGTTGTTTTACAGAAAAGGACATAGTCTTAAACATTTGATTTTTTTAATCTGAGAGAAAAAAATACAAATTGAAGTTTTGTTATTTATTTAGATTGGATGGAGTAATTTTTTTTTCAATTTTTAGTTCCATGAACAATTGTAATTTGTATGCTCGATTTGTAACTATACATCATGTCACTATGATTTTAAATGAATGTGAATTAAATATTAGACTTCTGCATAAACATATTCCCCCATTTCATATTATGGTTGTAAAACTTGTCCTTTAATGTCAGCCTCAAAATAAGCGGGTAGTTTGTTTTAGTCATTTTTGTCTTCACTCTTCCCATTGGGAGTGGGGTGTTTTCTCCCGCCCATTTGACTTTCTGTAACTCATAGAATGTTAGAAATGAGGGTGCAAGCAGGAATTTGAAAAAGTCTCAGTCTACTGTGACTCTTGCTTCTTCAATAACGAAAACATGCCCAGGATAGCTCGGTAAAAGATGAGAGACAAGGCCATTCTAGACCAGCCAAATAGAGTAAGTTCTCTTACATAAAATGCCATAGTTACAATAACCATTTTATAGAATATTCTCTTTTTTTCATATAACACCTTCCGGAGGTATATTTGTTGTACAATTAATTGCATATATTTAAAATGTATAATTTACCTTTTTTGGTAAAATTTTGTAAATTGTAAAGTTGTAAGTTAAAATGTAATTCTTTATATACATAGGCATGTATCTTTATTTTTCTTGCCTTTAGGGATTGCTGAATTTCCTGGATATGTTGGTTTATAATTTTTACTTAAAACTTTGTTGAAATACATTTTTTTGCCTATCAGAATGAGGATCAAAAATTAAAATGTTCTACTGTTGGTCAGTAGGACTATAAATGGGTAAGCTCTATTAAAACAATTTGATGTAACTTTCAATATCGAAAATACATATACTCTTTGAGACAGAAATTCAACTTACTGGAATTTATACTATAGATATACTAGTATATGTGAAATAAATAGTATAAGAAATTTATAGCAGCATTGCTTTAAATACGAAAAACTAACCCTTTCTTAAAAGTTGGTTAAAGCAGAATAGTGGTTACCAGAAGCTGGAGGGAGTGAAGATTGGGAGATGGTCAAAACATACAAAATTTCGGTCAGACAGGAGGAATAAATTCAAGAGATCTGTTGTATATTATGGTGACGACAGTTAGAAACAATATATTGGAAATTGCTAAGAGAGTAGGTTTTAGGTGTTTTGACCACAAAAAAAGTATGTGAGGTAATGCATACGTTAATTAACCTCATTTAGACATTCCACAATGTATACATATCTCAAAACATTATGCACATCATAAGTATAGACAATTTTTGTCAATTTAAATCAATTAATAAATAAAGTAAATGTTGGTTACATAAGTTACAGTATATCTATAAACTGGAGCACCACAAAGCCACTAAAAATGAGGTAACTTTATTACTATGAAATACTGTAAGTGGAGGTAGAAAAGAACGCAGAACAGGGTGAAATTTATACTACAATGTGTGTAAATATGTTTCTATGATAAAAGAGTTCCTCAATTGCACCACTTTAGAAGCGTTGTTTACATCCTAATATATATAAATAATGTCCCTGGATTGTACAGTGCTGAGTTTGTACTAACACGCGTCCCTGTTCTGACACACGAGATAGAATCTCTCTGAAAGGATACACAAAAGGTGGTATTAAAAGTGGCCTCTGGGTAGGGAATTACATGGCTTGGGGAAGAAATGTGAAGGAGATTTATTTTCTATAATACCTTTTTGTAGGCTTTTAATTTTGTGCTATGAATATTAATACCTGTTTTAAAAATGAGCAAACATAAATTTTAAAAATTAATACTAAAGTGTCAGTATGCAGAGAAACCTATTAGCTAAGAAAACTTGACTCTCTGCTTTCAGGAAACAGTTTTAACTCACGGCTACATTCATTTTAGTTGGTTCTATTTGACACTAGAGTACTTTATTTTTTCCCCTTGAACACAAGCATGCTGTTTGTGTCCTATTTCTGAGAATAAAGTGCCACTTTGATCTAGAAAGTCACTTCAGGGGTCACCATGTTAGGTAAGCAATATTTCCTTCAAGTTTCATGACCGATTATTTATAGTATTTGTAGTTTAATTTTAGGAAAAACATATAGGAGAATTGCTAGTGACCTCCGTTTGGTTCTTGCTTCAGAGGTAATTTTCTTTGCTTTACTGCTGACCTGAGAATCCAGATTCTTTTTTAAAGACATATTTTCTTCAAAAAATGCTATGAAGTTTATCTGCAGTCTTGTTTTTGAAGGTTGGTAGAAAAACGAACTTAATAATTTTGAAACAAATTGACTTTCTTTAGCACCACAAAAGATATAGCCCAAGGTTAACAGCCTGCTCTATTACCTGTAGAAGTCTTAGCTCTTTTGTTTATATAAACACAATCCCTTAAAAATTGACAGTTTCATGATGAAGATAAAGCTATTTTTCTTTCCCTTTTACTGTATGATACGTGCTTCTTCAGCTTTGTTAACAGCAAACTACATTGCTGGGAGGGGAGGGAAGGACCAATAATTTACAATCAACTCTGTCACTTATAGACTTATTCCAAGTGCCATGATATACCACAGAATGTTCTGTGTCATCTGTGCAAGAGCATCAAGCAGTGATGAATTCAGAGAACCAAGGTCAAGAGGCAGGAGTAAAACACAAAGGGAGATTCTGTTTTAAAAGAGTCATTTACAGGATTAGGATATACAATGCAATAGCAAATAATAAAATTAAAACATGAATACAGTGAATCAAATTTATCTGAAAAGTAATTTGGAGGAAAGAGGCTTTATTCCAACGAACAGTCAGCAAACAGATGCAACCTTCAGAGTAAAGTGAAGGTGTATTTTAGAGAACAGAGGGTTTAGGTTTTAAAGGAATAGTTCTTATCCAGGTTCCCAATCAAGTGTGTTTATGCAAATAAAAGAATACTACTTACTTAGTTCTAATTGGTCAACACAGCTGGGTCCTGTTTGGTTAATACAGTGAGCGCTGATTGGTTGGTTCAGATGAGCTCTGATTGGTTGGTTCAGGTAAGCTCCGATTGGTTGACTTACAAGCCCTAAACCGGAAGTCTCTGTCAATGTTTCTTTCAAATGATGAGAGGGGCTTTGCTGTAATGTTTGTTAGCACCTACAGCAGAAACTGGTTGGCTTGATTACATAGAAAGGACAGTCCTCTTACACTTTTACAACATGTTTCTGAGAACACAGAGTACTTAACCACTTGCTCACCCAACTCTGGCAAACTAGTTGTATTTTAACTCATCAGGGTTAGACATGGGGAGTCCATTTTGTACATCAGACATGCACACTTTAACAGTACGAAGGCAAAGATAATAAACAAGAAATGATAAAATACAAATGAAATAGTTTTAAATTGTGAAATCGTATACAACAAAAGATATGTGCAATATTATGCATATGCAGAAAGAGTCATGCATAGCATTATTTATCATGAAGGAGATGAATAAATGAACAGAAGTTTTCATTTTATGAAAACAAAAAATTTAAAGCTATTTTTCTCTCTGTAATAAAACATTAAAATTTGTGTATTTTGAGATGGAGTTTAGCTCTTGTTGTCCAGAAGGGAAGTGCAATGGCGCAATCTCAGCTCACTGCAACCTCTGCCTCTCAGCCTCCTGAGTAGTTGGGATTACAGGAACGTGCCACCAAGCCCAGTTAATTTTGTATTTTTAGTAGAGAGGGGGTTTCTCCATGTTACTCAGACTGGTCTTGGACTCCTGACCTCAGGTGATCTGCCTGCCTCAGCCTCCCAAAGTGTAAAATGTATATTTTAAAGTATATTTTTAAGTGGATATCATGTGGAATTGAGTGGCATTCTAGCCCAAGATTTTATTTTGCAATTTTTTTTATGACAGAGCCAATTTTATATATTGAGTTAAATAAGAGACTGGACTTACTATACCTGTGTATATGTAAGAGACTACATAATGATGTCATATTTCATATGTGCATTAATTTTTCCATGCATTCACTCCATTATTACTGAGTGGTGTGTGTGCGCGTTTTTGTGTGTAATGTTATATTTGAGACATTTCTAATGAAATGACAATGCGTTAGGAAAAAAAAAAAACAGGCAAACATTAAAGCAAAACAACTGCCTACTCATGAATCCTGTACCTATTTATGTTTTTTCTGTGGGGTGCTTAAATTTCTTTGGTATTATACCTTTGCTTTCCTCATAGATTGTTGATGTTACAAATATATTTTTCTAGTCCATTATCTAGCCAATAGCGTATTATTATCATAGTGTCCTTTATTGAGCACAAATCTTTAATTTTTGATGTTGTAAATCCATCATTTTCAATTATAATTTGTCCAGCATAGGACTTACATAAGAATATTTGAGATATAAAATTTTAGATATGATGGTTTAAAAAAAAACACAAATTAGTTTTTATCACTGGATAAGTGAAGTATAAAGTGGTATTTGCTTACCATAGAATACCATGTAGTACAATCAAGTAATTAATTGGATTTATTTAATGTAATAAAGATAGACCTCAAAGCATTGCTCTGAGTATTAAAAATAGAAAATGTAAAGATATTTAATATAATAGAATTTATGTAAATTAAACAAACATAAAATCATGTTATTTTTATTAAGGGATATATATGTATTATATGTTTTATACATATAAATATATACGTAGATATATACATAAATATAAATATATAAAGACATCTTATATATTTGTATTTTATAAATATATAAATATATATTTACATAATATATAAGGAAATATTTATAAATATATATTTATAATTATATAATAAATAATATGTATAAATATAATATATAAATATATAAATAAATATATAAATATAATATATTTAATTATATAAATAAATATATAATTATAAACAGATAATAAATATATAAATAAATAATATACATATAAATGTATACTTATTTATATAATTTAATATTTAAATTATAGGTACAAATTTAAATATTAAATTTATATATAAATATATAAATTAAATAAATATTTTAAATTTAAAGAGAGTGAATTTTCTTCACTCTCTTAGAAACTCTTTTTAGTGTATTAAATGAATGTCCTCCCAGCTGTATTGGGAGGGCATTCATTTAATATACTAAAAAGAGCTCCTAAGAGGGTGAAGAAAATGAAAGTATGAATTAAGTGTAATTGAAAAACACTGAAATAAAGCAGCAGCATTTTCTTGCCTTATACCAGCTGCTAATGATTTTGTGACGTGACTCAAGGGGTAAAATAATTGATCACTAAAAGAACTGGCATCTAAAAATGAAACATATGGAATATGGCTCCAGGTTGGAGTTATACTTTAATATAATTGGTAGGAGATATGTGCGAGTAACTATTCATTTCAGGTAGAAAATGATGAGTGCCATTTCAAACCACACGGATGTTTATGTGTACATCTTGTTGACAAATGCTTATTGAGTGCCCACCATGGCCTAAGACTCAGCAGAAAACAAAATGGCCATGATATCTGCTCTTGTGACTAATTACAGTGAATAAGCACATAATGAAGCACTATTGTCCGTAGGGAACACCACACTACATAACGAATAAAAATCGTGCAAAGGAAGAGTGATTGGGTGGTTTCTTTAAATTGGGCAGAGGGAAAGTTTTAAGGAAGTGACTTTGACCAGAGAGAGCCAGCCATGGAGATCGAAAGAAGATCCTTCAGGGCAAAATGAGTAGAAAGGATCTTGGCACATTTGAAAACCTGAAAAAGTTATAAAGCCTAGTGAACCAGGACAATGAAAGACTAATGAGGGTTCAGAGAGATAGAGAGGGGGAAAGCACATGGGTTTTATTTGCCAGGATAGGGAATTTGGATCTTAACCTAAGGGTCATTGAGAACTATTGAATGTGTTTAAGCAGAGAAGTAAGATGATCATTTGGTTTACGTTTGTAAAAGTTAATGTAGCTGCTGTGTTAAGAATGTATTGTACAAAGACACAAGTGATATTAGGAAGATAAATAGAAAGTGCAAGTAGAAGAGAGGACATAAGAAGAGAGGACCCAGCTTTCCTTACCCTCTTTAGCCAGACTTCCCTGAAGACCTAACAGCTACTATTAGTATTTTGTTTGCCTACAACTAAGTCGCAGGGCCAAATCTACTTTTAAGAGATACTAGAATGTTATTTTTTTCCTTGAACAATTAACATTCTGAAAAGAAAAAAATCAGGTACACTGTAACCAAGGAAGACTAAAAAATGTATAATTGGAAACAATTCAGTGTCTGTCATAGAAGATATTTCAGTTTGGGAAATATGGTTTGGGGGCTATAGAGATAAGTTCTAAAGCATGATACCTGGGAAACAGAATGCAACTGTATTGCCCAAATAGAAAAGAGACAACTTTGTCGACATTTAAATACATTGACAGTTCTATCTTTTAACTTATTACTAACGCTAGTCTGTGTAGCACATTGGGATTTTCTAGAGAATGTATCACCAACTCTGCCATATATTATATATTTAATTTCTACTTTGTTTCTTTCTTGCCATGTCCCCACACAGTCATACATCAGGAAACCTGAAACAGGGGCCAGTGTGTGCTGAGAAGTGACATACTATCTACAAGAATAAAGCACTGGTTGCTAACATTATGCAATAAAGAAGTAAGGATAATATATTTGCACCCTAGGCAACTGAATTCTAATCAAGGTTGTATAGCTGTGTGACTATTAACATATACTTTATCTTTCTGAGCTTCAGCCACATCAAATCTACCACAGAGTGCTTGTTCTTGGAACCAGTGCATTTAAGACCACACTAGGATGGGGGTAAGAAGGTGGATAAAAAGGAGAACAATAAGAAAGGTGAATTCTAGCCCTCCTGTTCAGTGGCAACTAGACAATTACATTTGCGCTGCTCTTATGTGATGGAAACGACAATGTTTTCATTCAGGTAAAACATTTAACAACATTAACTTACAAGTCCCGTTGAGCACAACATTCTGTGATCCTATGGCTTTTCAACAGGTAGTTAAATTGTCAAATGTGTGTCTAATTGTGAGAGGAGAATATGGCCCAGCAAGTTCTATCATTGGGGGGCAGATATGTAGTAACTACACAGAAATAGCAAAAATTAAAAGATGTTGTAAATAAAACACCCACACTTAACAAGATTTTTATATAGGAAGAATATTGTGGTAATGAAATAATTTTTTTTAATCAACCGAAAGCTTTTTTTAATCCAAATCTCATTTTATGTTTAATTATTTCAAATACAGTTTGCATTTAAAATATATTATTTTATTAGATACCAAAGCATATGTTAACTTCAGAAGTACTAGATATTTTTATTTCAAACATTAACTGATTAACTTTATTATTAAGAATACATCCTGTTTAACATAAATTGTATTTCCTTAAACACTAAAACATGTATGATTCTCATGCAAACACCGAGAAAATCTCTTTGCTTTACATTTTAAGATCTTTCTGTTTTGCATAAACTGAATTTATAAGTGGTGATAATCTGGTAAACAACAGAATACAGACTCAGTAAAAACTCTAAGCAGGTTTTGGGTCTAGCTGGTATTCTTAAATTTTTTATGATACAACATAACATAGAGCTATCAAAATTCACACTTCAGGTAAAAAATGTAAGTTTGATGACGTTCAAGAGAATTAACTTTCCTACCAAATCACAAAATGCAATACCCTCACCAAATAATTCTGACCATAGAGAACAAGGGTGATTACAAACGTCAAAGTTTTACGTATGCCAGCTAACTCTTAGTATTGCCTTTTGTTTGGTAGTAAAGAAAACAAAAAATACTGAAGGTATTTTTAAATTCCCTTCTACATTTTCATCACACTTGCATAATTCTTATTCAGGGTCTTATATGAAGAGGAAACAATGATTAAGGAAGAAGTGCTTTACATGGTAAAGAGAGAAAATGTTGAATTATAGTCTGATAGTACTGGCAGAAGCACTGCAAACTGCTTTTCTATTGGGACTGATACTTAGTGTGATTTCAACATTTTATTGAGTAATATGTATAAGGTATTAACTGATGTAATTTATATAAGTTGTAATTTCCTTTAATAACCAAAACAACCAGAGGATTCAGGAATGTCATATATCTAAACATACCATGGGTCTTCTGTTCCAAACATCAAACCAGATACTTCCAGTAGGAAAATTTTCATATACTATCTTCTTGTTTTCAGTGACCAAGAATTTTCAGTGACCAAGAATATACAAATGTCTTAAATAGATCTACAGAAAGATGAATAAATTTTAACATTTATAAAACTTCTAATGGTAAACACAGTTTCAGATTTTATCTTATAAAGCATTTTCATATCCTTGATTTTACAGAATAATTACAAGACTGTGGTGAACAATGCAGTACCATTATATGCATTTTAATATGAATAGTCTGAGACTGGGTAATTCATGAGATGCCCAAATTTACACTCAAGATGACAGGTATTTCTGGAGCAAGTCCTCTAACTCCAGTTTCAGTACTTATTCCACTACATGGCATCTCCAAATTGTAGTAGAAATGTCTGCATTTCAAGTGATGCTCAATGAGATACTCTTGGTACTTATTCCACTACATGGCATCTCCAATTGTAGTAGAAATGTCTGCATTTCAAGTGATGCTCAATGAGATACTCTTGGAAAATAATTCACATTGTTATATAACTACTTCCTCTTAAAAATGTATTTTTTCCCTTTCTCTCTCTCTCTCTCTCTGTCTGTCTCTCTCCCACTCTTTCTCTTTTTGCATTATTCTGTTGGCTGAGACGAGATGTCTCCATATCCACAGAAACATGGAAGCCATCCTGAAAAAAACAACCATGTTACTACTCTGTTAAAGGCTACCACATCTTTCAGAAAAACAAAATAAAATAGACATTGTAACTAAAACTTACCAAACAAAATAAGGATGTGAGTACATAGACTAGTAAATGAATCCAACTATTTCATTCACTTAGTAACCACAATTAGTAATTTCTCCTAAGTCAAATCCTTCAGTTATCATTATAAACCAAGTTATTATAATTATACTACATGTTATAACATATATTAAAAATATTTAAATATATATAAAACATGCTAATCTCAAAAATTAATTTTGCTGAAAATTTAGAAATTTTTGAATTATTATTTATATTTCATTTTTCAGAAGGATTAATATTAATTGCATAGATATTTGGGGTATTTTTATTGAGAACTTTGAATAAAATCACTTTTAATTATCTAAATGTTAAAAACAACTTTAGAAGGTTATTAATAATATGATACATATATAGTTAAATATGAATGAATATTATGAATATAGTATATTTTATTAATAAAGTTTTTACTGAGTATATTCTTTTAAAGGGTTGTATTTCATTTAAAAGTTTTAATCCAGTCATTGATTCATAAATAGTCAATGATCCATTGAAATATATTCTAGAGGGATTGTATTTGCATATTAGGACAATATGTGCATTTCACAAAGTGTTTCTATATATACTAACATATATATCTTAAGTACCATAATCAATCATCTAAAACATTATCACTTGTAAAAATATATATGTGGGGGGTAGACTACCAGAGTTTTATACCTTACTCTACCACAGATATCAATGTGTATTTAAGTATGCTCTTAGTGTGTCAGCATTTATTTATTTTTTTCCAAAATGGAAAATTACAGCAGATTATGTAAAATGTTCTGCACTGTTCTGTGATTCCAAGAAGCAGTTCTTTATGGAGGTCCACATGGAAGTTGAATTTACATTAACAACTCACTACAGAATGATAGGCCTTCATGAAGCATGGCAACACTTTCAGTATTTTACAATCTACATACTATTCTAATTGCTCAATTGCCCTGTTCTTTATGGTACCTTACTAGAATCCATCATCCTTACTAAAAATTCATTTAGGAATTGTATTGATATGTCATTTAAAAAATTATCAAAATCTCTACTTGAGAGCAAGAGAGTAGAGACGGGGTTTCACCGCGTTAGCCAGGATGATCTCGATCTCCTGACCTCGTGATCTGCCCCTCTCGGCTCACGCCTGCTGAGATTACAGGCATGAGCCACCGCGCCCAGCCTGTATGTATACATTAAATAAATTTGAATGCTTTTCCTCCAATTATCTACCTTCTGCAAGGTGATTTTTCAGCAAATCTTCAGAGGGGACAAAAGAAAAACTCTTCCTGGGCCTCCACAATGTAATAATTTTTTAATGTACAAAATATATAAACATTGGAAAAGAAATGTCTCATTGTTTCTATTTGCAGATGACATAATCATCTACATAGAAAATATCAACATAGAAAATATCAACAAAAGTATTAAAAATATCTTAAATCTAACAAGCAACTTTAAAGGGGTTGCAGAAAACAATAATAATATGCAGAAGCCAATTTTATTTTCATATATTAGAAATAAGCACGAAATTTGAAATTAAAGAATCCCAATTATGGTAACACAATAAAGTGATGAAACTTTTAGGTATTAGGAAAATAACTGCAAGATCCTTATGTTGGAAATTATATAACATCAGGCATAATCATACATACATGTATATGTATATTACACACATAAAGGAGGGTACAAGGATTGAAGATTGGAGACTATGATAGTAAGTACCATATCTGCCTCCAAAGGTGACACTGAGTTAGGCTCTATAGCCAAAAACCAGACACGGCAAATCATATCTCTCTATAAGATACTCTCTATAAGCTTTCCAAAAATCAGTAAGATGCACTTTGAAACAAAGATGGTTGTAGACCATTTACTTCTTTAGACAGTCTAATTATGCGATCCTCTGAAAACTAGGCAGCACCGGGACAGTAGAACAGAGAGAGGAAAAGTCTCAATTGACCATGTATTACAAAAATACTCAGGAAAGCACCAATGTTGACTGAATTTGCCTGGAGTTGATTAATTTTTTCCTCAGGTGAAATAGGCACTCAATACATTAATTAAGTTAAATTACCAAAAGTAGTGTTACATTTTCTATACCGGGATGTAGAAAAATTAGGCTTATGAAAAATCATTCGTGTTCTCCTAGTCATATCTGTGTCTAAAGACTCCATAAATTTGAAACTTAAATGTTTTAATATTTTAAAACTGATAAAATATTTATCAGTGTAGCGGGTAATGTTAGAAAAAAATAGACTATAGCAATTTTTATAGAAATGTATCTATTGGAATTTGAGAGAGTTATCTAGAAAATGAAGGTGGCATAAATCATTACATTTTATTTTAGCATGAATAAAAAAATTAAATAAAGATTTTAAATCCTGAGGAAGTTGTGTTAGTCTGTTCTCACACTGCTATAAGGAAATACCTGAAACTGAATAAAGAGTTTTAATTATCTCATGGTTCCACAGGCTGTACAGAAAGTGTAGCCACTTCTGCTTCTACGGAGTCCTCAGGAAACATTTCTTAGAATCACGATGAAAGGTTAAGGGAAGCAAGCACAATTTACATGACCAGAACAGGAGGAAGGAAGAGAGAGGGCAGATGCCACACAATTTTAAACAACCAGATCTCATGAGAACTCAGTATCGTGAAAACACCACCAATGGGGATGGTGTTAAATCATGAGAAACTGGCCCCGTGATTCAACCATCTCCCACCAGGCCCCACCTCCAACATTGGGAATTATATTTCAACATGAGATTTGGGTGGGAACACAGATTCAACCCATATCATAACTCAACAACTCAACAATAACAACAAATGAGTTATCAACAATTCAGATAACTCAATGTGAAAGAACTTTCCAAAAATCAGTAAGATGCACTTTCATTTTACCTCAGGGGAATAAGAAATCTGGTCTTGTCTGAGTGGTAGAAACAAATGTTAACGGAGGGCTAACAATGTGTATACAAGAAGGTTTACCGTGCTGGTAAGTTTGTGTCATATAGACATCTCACAAGGAAAAAGGTCCCATGGCCATAAGAAGGTGGCTCTTGGTCAGTTGCTTTGCCTGAATAACTGTTCTATACCCACCTAGAGGATTGAAGAGAGGTCTGCTGGAAGAGTTCCTGCATTCAGTCATCCTTTATCATGCCTTGCACCTGCTGCATGACACCCTCTGTGCCATTGGCTCTGCACGGAGACCTGCTCAAGGGATGCTCTGTTGGGGAATTAGAGGAAATCAGAGATGTTCCTTCTTCAGAGAGGTTCCAGAGAGTGAAGAACATCTCTACTTTAGGAGAAAAATCCTTCCACTTGACTTTTCCATCTCATTGTAACAGGAGTAACCACAACATGTTTATGCTCTAGAGGGACATTGTGAGATTTTATTGTTATTGTGATTGTTGTTGTTATATTCTCTACACAGAGTCACAGAGTAGGAATGAACTGTGATACAATCTTTGACGTCCATGAGAAAACCAGTTTGTCCAGTTCTGCCAGTGATGAGCATAGTAAGTTTTCCTAATTCAGAGACCAAGTATGAGCACGCTCACTTGGACAAAATGAAGCCCACATTTCCCAATCAGCATTAAAGCAATAAAACCATCTATTCATCTCCTATATCATCCTTCTTAATTTGTTCCAACTCCGATGAAGAAAGAAGTGTTTCATTTATTGTCTTTTAAAAATCCAGCACACATCTTGCCTATTGTACATTTTTACAATGAGCTACATTTTTTGTACATGTGTAGTTTCAAGCCATGTCTAGCTGTTTGATAGTTAAAATGGACTTTTATAACTTAGTCTGATGCAGTTACCTTACGTGAACATTGGATTTGAAAAATACAGCTAATTTCAGCTCAGGGCTCACCAATTGAAGAAAATCAAATTTTATCAGTTACAGGGCACTCAAAACAAATGATCAATAGCAACTTGGCTTGAACTCAGAAAATGTTAGGGGCTCCGTAGGGAAGCAAATAGATTGCATAGAGAAAAAATTAACCTGCAACTGAAGACCAGATGGGAAAAGAGACAGCAGTAGATACAGCTGCGCATTTGAGACCCTCTCTGCTAAGTCACTTAGGCTTTACTCTGTTTTACTTCATTAGCCTAAAGAACATCTCTTTTCCAACCACTGCACCTGCACGTGAGGAATTCTGTACTCTGGTTGCCTGTGTTGCCATGCATACTTTATTTAGGTTTGTTATCTCCAACTATAGAAATATAGATTTTCGTATTTCTAACTCCATGCCGGAAAACTGAAGACAACATGAGTTAAGTTCTCCTTCTTTTAGGTAAGAATCTAGTCATCTTTCTTTGACAAAAAAAAAAAAAAAAAGTTCAAAAATTAGTCAGAAAAAAATTCAAATTAGCCAGATAAAAGAGTCATTGCCGGGACAATACTGATGGCTTTTCTTCTTATGATGTCTCTTCCACTCACTATCTGTTTTACTGTTTCTGTTCATGATATACAACATTCTTTTTCCTTTTGCAGGAATTCTTGCATCTGTCTCACTACATTCATAAGCAATCTTATCTCATTTGGCATGATGCCCATCATTTTCTGTCACTCCTGTCCTGTCTATTATTTCACTACTGTCTCCTGTTTCTTAGTGACCACCTCAAACCTCTCCTGTGGGCCAAAACTTTTATTGCACAGATCACTCTAAACAACAGATACTTCCTACAGAACAGAATGTAACAACAACAAAACAAACAGAATGCAATTTTAAAATATTCCTTTAGCAACTGAAGATGTTATTATCAGAGGTTATTAGCTCTGCCTAGTTAAATGATTGCCATCCTTTCCCCTCTTAAAACTCATTTAAACTTATATACTCTCCTATTTCCCCATATTTCTAGTCTATGGCATAAGACTTTAAGTTCACTGTTTCTCTTTCCTCACTTCCTGCAATTGTTACCCTCAATACAGAAAGTATATATTAATTGCCAATGATGCTGCATTTGAATAAGCTACAAAGAAATTCAGAATTATACTCCTAAATAATGCCTACCAGAAAATAACTATTTTATCTTTGAGTCTTCATAAGACTCAGATAATTTTTTTATGATTTGAGAAATAGATACTGTGCTATGCTCAGAATGATAGCATACCTTTTATATTAAGGCATTGACTTTGGATAATGCTGGTATATACATTAATTTTCCATTCAATAAAAATGGGCCATTACATAGAAGTTTATTCATCTCTCATGCAAAAAGAATCCTGTTGAACCAACTGTCCTTAGTTATTTTTAAGTGTGTCTGAATCCATGTTAATGCCAATTTGGTTTTCATCTATGAGAACGACAACAGGGTTCTCTTGCTTTTCTTTTATAGGATACATATATATCTTTTCTCTATTAGTGTCATTTTCTTTACTACCTTTGTTTCCTTCAATTTGCTTCTTAAATTTTTTTCCCCAGAATGTTCTTCCTTCTTTTTTTCTTCTACCTTCTTATTTCCTGTAGAACAACAATCATTGTGAAAAAAAAATGTGATTCTTATACTCACAAAAGTTATCAAAAATAAATTTTGCTGTGATTTAGTTTGCTATCACTGGCAGAAGAGTGACAAGGAGAGAGACTGAATGAGTGAGTGATAGAGCAAGTATAAGCAGGTATATTACTAAAATAGCCACCTTTTGACAAGCAGCTTCTTGATCTTACACTGAATTTCAAGTGTAGTAAGAGGAGCAAAATGAAGAATTTGTCTTCCAACAGTCCATGGGGCAAAGGGAGAGAGGGAGAGAGGGAGAGGGAAGCAAGAATACTCTATCTAAAGCCTCCTTTCCCCCACTAGTGAAAGTTGACCCAAACCATTACTTCCCACACATTTTACTTCCAAGGTCTTTTACACATGTGTGGGAAGTGGGTCTTAGGTTGTTTTGTGCACTAATGGCAATAAAGAAATCTTAAGAGTAAAAACATAGAGGCTCCCACTACAGGTGAGAGGTGAAACACTTGTCTACACAAGTAACAGAAAAATCATCATTTTAGGTGAAGTTCCCTAGAACAGGGTCTGAGATAAGTATTCTGATATAGGAGATCAACTGAAGGAGTGCTCTTCAGTATAGACCTCTAAGTTATTGAATAGAACAAGATATAAAACGAGAAATACATTGGAAGTGATAGAGTTAAATTTAGTCTGATCAACAAGGAGAAGGCTTCAACCTGTAAGCACTACACAGTTGCCCTCCTCCCCTTGAAGCAATAAAATTAGATTATATGTTCACAGGTGCAGTGGTCTATGTCAACTGAGAAAAACAATCAGGAGAAGATTTAGGAGCCAATACTCATAGTGCTGGGGACAGATATATTGATCCAGTCAAATGTACCTAAGAGCAGGTGTTCCAAGGGGTCCTTCTGCTGCCTTTCCCCTCAGCACATACTGTGGCTAGAGATCATTTGTTTCTTTAATGAGAGTTGCTGTAGCTCAATAAGCAGGATAACTGTATGAACATTAGGTGAGGCCTAAACTGAATCAAGTTCAGCTCATTATTCGACAACGTTAAATAGCTGTTTATATCATTAAAAGGCATCTGTAACCTTGAGCTGGGAGAAATGTTAACCAATGTTTATTAAAAATATATTTAACAAAGGCTATCATATTATAAAATAAAACCAATTTGTAATTATGAAAAAAAAAAAAAAAAGAAATCCAGCAAGTAATTTGCACAGTGGTATTGGTATTTCTCAAATAGACTATTTAAAAGTAGAAACAGGGTGAGTATGTTGACTGGCCTAATGACTATATTGAAAATTATTTTTATTTTTGTTTTCGATAGAAAAAATTACAACACCATCATATAGAATATGCTTTTCTCAATAACTCTCTACTCTTTCCTTTTACCTTCTCCTTTTTAATACCTTTAATTCATTCTCTTAGCTATTCCAAATGCTGATACTGGCATGCCCAAAATAACTTCTATGTTACTCCTTTTCAGTCTTTTGTCTATAAATTATGCACCTCATATTCTAATCATTTCAGCTTCTCTTTCTTTCCTTCAAAATAATCTCCTTATAAGTCTTTTAGGCCAGGCACGGTGGCTCAAGCCTATAATCCCAGCACTTTGGGAGGCCGAGATGCGCGGATCACGAGGTCAGGAGATCAAGACCATCCTGGCTAACACGGTGAAACCCCGTCTCTACTAAAAAATACAAAAAACTAGCCAGGCGAGGTGGCGGGTGCCTGTAGTCCCAGCTACTTGGGAGGCTGAGGCAGGAGAATGGCGTAAACCCGGGAGGTGGAGCTTGCAGTGAGCTGAGACCTGGCCACTGCACTCCAGCCTGGGCAACAGAGCAAGACTCCATCTCAAAAAAAAAAAAAAGTTCACTATAGCCTACCTATGATTGGCTGAAACTAGTTTAAATTTTACACAGCCAGTGTCTTAATAGATTCCTTCAAATACTTATAATATGTAATAATATGTATTATATGTAATAAATATATATTATATACACATGTGTACATATGTATATATGTATGTATGTACATATATATGTACATTATATGTATTATATGGTTATATGTTCATTATATGTAGTAAATATATATACACACACACACACACATACACACACACTTACAGATTTGTATTAGTTTGTTTTCACACTGCTGACAAAGACATACCTGAGACTGGAAAATTTAAAAAAGAGGTTTAATTGGACTTACAGTTTCACATGACTTGAGAAGCCTCACAATCATGGTGGGAGGCAAGGCAGAGCAAGTCACATCTTACATGGATAGCAGCAGGCAAAGAGAGAGAGTTTGTGCAGAGGAACTACTCTCTTTAAAACCATCAGATCTTTTGAGACTTATTCACTATCATGAGGACAGTACAGGAAAGACCTGCCCCCATGATTCAATCACCTCCCACTGCATCCCTCCAGCAACACATGGGAATTCAAGATGACATTTGGTGGGGACACAGTCAAACTATATCATTTGAACCCTGGTCCCTGTCAAATCTTATGTCCTAAAAATTCAAAATCAATTATGCCTTCCCAAGAGTCTCCCAAAGTCTTAACTCATTTCAGCATTAACTCAAAAGTTCACAGTCCAAAGTATCATCTAAGACAAAGCAAGCCTCTTCCACCTCGGAGCCTCTAAAATCAAAAGCAAGTTAATTACTTCCTAGATACAATGGAGAGGCAGGCATTGGGTAAATACCACCATTCCAAATGGGAGACATTGGTCAAAACAAAGGGGATACAAATCCCATGCAAGTCTAAAATCCAGCAGGTCAGTCAAATCTTAAAGTTTCAAAATGATCTACTTTGACTCCATATCTCACATCCAGGTCATGCTGATGCAAGAGGTAGATTCCCATGGTCTTGGACAGCTCTGCCCCTTTGACTTCGCAGGGTACAACCTCCCTCTTGGCTGCCTTCATGGACTGGTGTTGAGTGTCTGCAGCTTTTCCAGGCACATGGTGCAAGCTGTTGGTGGAGCTACCATTCTGGGGTTTGAAGGATGGTGACCCTATTCTCACAGCTCCAACAGGTGGTTCCCCATTAGGGAGTCTGTGTGGGGGCTCCAACCCCACATTTCCTTTCCACACTGCCCCAGTTGAGGTTCTCCATGAGAGCTCTGCTTCTGAAGCAAGTTTCCACCTGGACATTCAGGCATTTTCATATCTCTTCTAAAATCTAGGTGGAGGTTCCCTTCTGTGTACTGGTAGGCTCAACACCAAGTGGAAGCTGGCAAGGCTTGAGGCTTTCTCCTATGAAGCCACTGCCCAAGCTCTATATGGACCCCTTTCAGCCACGGCTGGAGTGGCTGGGACACAGGGCACCAAGTCCCTAGGATGCACACAGCATAGAAACTGTGGGCCCAGCCCACAAAACCACTTTTTCCTCTTAGACCTCTGGGTCTATGATAGGAGAGGCTACCATAAAGACCTCTGACATGCCCTGGAGACATTTTCTTCATTGTCTTGGGGATTAACATTCAGCTTCTCGTTACTTATGCAAATGTCTGCAGCCACCTTGAATTTCTCCTCAGAAAATGGGATTTTCTTTTCTACCACATTGTCAGGCTGCAAAGTTCCCAAACTTTTATTCTCTGCATCCCTGATAAAACTGAATGCCTTTAACAGCACCCAAGTCACCTCTTGAATGCGTAGCTGCTTAGAAATTTATTCTGTTGGATACTGTAAATCATCTCTCTCAAGTTCAAAGTTCCACAAATCTCTAGGACAGAAGCAAAATACCTCCATTCTCTTTAATAAAACATAACGAGTCACATTTGCTCCAGTTTCCACCAAGTCCTCATCTCCATCTGAGACCACCTCAGCCTGGACCTTATTGTTTATATCACTATTAGCATTTTTGTCAAAGCCATTCTACAAGTCTCCAGGAAGTTCCAAACTTTGCCACATTTTTCTGTCTTCTTCTGAGCCCTCCAAATTGTTTCCACCTCTACCTGTTACCCAATTCTAAAGTCACTTCCACATTTTTGGATACCTTTTCTACAGTACCCCACTCCTGGTACCAATTAGTCAATTTTCACACTGCTGATAAAGACATACCTGAGATTGGGCAGTTTACAAAAGAATGAGGTTTAGTTGGACTTACAGTTCCATATGGGTAGGGCAGCCTCACAATGATGGCAGAAGGCAAGGAAGAGCAAGTCACGTCTTACATAGATGGCAGCAGGCAAAGAGAGAGAACTTGTGCAGGGAAACATCTCTTTTTAAAAACATCAGGTGTTGTGAGACTTATTCACTATCATGAGAACAGCATGGGAAAGACTTGCCCCAATGATTCAATTACCTCCTACTGGGTCCCTACCAAAACACATGGGAATTCAAGATGATATTCGGGTGGGGTCACAGGGAAATCATATTAATATTTATTATGCATTATAAGCATATGAAGGCATATCTATTTGTACACATTATATACATTATACATAGTGTGTGTACCTATATGTGTACACACACACACCCATGGAGAGGGAGACTTAAAGTTCTGTGAAAGAGAGTTTGTATCAGAGAGCAATATAAGAGCTCTAACACTATACTGCTTATATGTTTTGCCTGCACTTGAATATATATATTTTTAATACTAAGGCTCTTATTAGAAAGATTTAACTTTCTATGAAAAATACATTCATGCCCTGATTCCACGTCTCTGACATTAAGAAACACACAGTGTTCTTTAAGAATTATTACCATTAATGTACATTTAGCATGGGTTTCTGAACACCAATAAATGAATTTCTATATGCAAATCAGGTAGAATCTATTAAAGTAAATGCTCTCTTATCTTCAAGATAGGAGATAGTTTCATAACTTGGAGCAAAGTTAGGTTCCTACCCTCCAACAGAAATTGGGAGAAACTTTCACTGTCTTCCTTGATAATTATCTTTCAAAGGGATAATGCCCAGATCCTTGACAAAGACATTCAGTTCCACATCGCAAAACTGGTTGGCAAGAAGCTTTTAAAAGGATTTGTATCTCAAAGCAGTAGAGAAAGAATTTACAATTTTCTAAAGCAAATGATCTATGAAAAGGAAGGTCAGGGGCTTAGGGGCAGGAAGAAGCCTTTCTAATGTTTAGTCAGGCTGAAGGAAATTTTAAAGTCATTTTCATCAGAATTTTCCCTTTTTTCATATTTCTACTCAAATGTCACATCACCTATGAGACTTTTCTTATCACTTTGTGTTAAATGCAACTTTCCCCTGTCCTCGCCATTTTCTGTCCCCGTTGCCTTGCTTTATTTTTTTCTCTGGCAATGATCACCATCTGAAACTTGGCATAATTACTTCCTGTCAGTTATCTATTGTCACACATTGCAGCATAAACAAAATAAAATCTCAGTAGCATAAAATAATTGGCAGATATTGCTCCTGAATCTGGGTCAGCCTGGAATTGGTTAGACAGTTCTACAGATGGTCACTGGACTGGGGGTGGTGGCAAGTGACTCTCAGCTGACTGAGACTGTGGTCCACTTGGCTCTCTTCTTCCATCAGACTGGTCTGGGCATGTTCTGATGGCGATGAGCATGGTAGAAGCATAAGGATAGATAAGAGGAAACATGCCAGGTCTCTGAAGGCTTAGACTTGAAACTGCCTTTTCAAAAATTATATCAGCAAGAAAATTATAGCAGTGAAGGAGATCTGATCTGGCCAACTCCTATCTTGCCTTTAGCCTTCAGGCTGTGCTTTAAGTATTCCTATGCTTAAGCTAAGCTAACTTTGGGAGACATTTAATTTGTAGTTCAAATGGTAATTGCCCATCCCCAAAACTTAGCCCCTTTAATAAAGCTAATGAGACACTACCAGACTAGGAGGATACAGGAGCCTGAATTCTGCTAAACTGTAGATGTAAATGATTACCAACTAGTATTCCAGAGGTCACAAGATATGGAACTTCTCCAATTAATCCTGCAGATTAATCACAATTGTAAAACCTAAGGTTTGCCTTTTGAAATATTTTTTTTCAGGCTTTTTGCATGCTTACAACTGATGGCTTTACCTGGACCCACACAGAAACCACTTAGCACAAGAATCTACTCAGCTTTGACTCCCTATGATTTTATATCCAACCCAACCAATCAGCACTCCTCATAACCTAGTCCCTTGCCCACCAAACTATCTTGAAAAACTCATACCTCTGAGATCTTGATGAGATTAATTTGAGTAATAACTCTGTCTCCTGCGTGGCATGGCCAGCCTTGTGTCAAAGCCATGCTTGTGGTTAATTGATTTTGTTTGTGCAGCAGGGAGGAAGAACCCATCGGGCTGCTACAGGCTGAGAAATAGCAAACTCTTAACTTCCCAACACAGAGTATGTTTCATAGGAATATATACACTGCCTTTATTAGGGGGAAACTCCAGAATCATCAGGACACTTGGAAAAGGTTCATTCTCGGTCATTAACACACATCTCTGAACACTCGTCTGTGTCTCTTGCCTTGTCTTCCCACTCCTAGAGTGCAAGCTCCATGAGGACAGAATTGACTTTATCTATTTTATTTCTTTCTCTCCGGTGTCAAAAATATTGTTTGACACACAGTGGTAACTGTAACAAACATTTAGCAAATGAATGAATCGATATAATTGTTTAGCAATTTTTCTGGTGCTGTTATAATAACTTAGTAACTGTTAAAATTTCTGTCCCTGATAATTCATGATATCAGGAAATATGGACTGGCTATCAACTCTGGAAACTAATATGTAATCAATGTTGTAACTCCTATGGTGAACAATATAAACATAGTCCTTGCATCATAGAGCTTAAATTCAGTACCAGTTACTGCTTTTTGTGATGATTGAACATAGCAGAGTTTTTCTATTGTATATTGTGAAGATCATGGTTAAGTATTCTCATTTACAGGTAAAGGATTAGCTGAGTTAAATTTTTGCAAAGCTAATTGGTAGTCCTGAAATCCTCTTACAATACTGACTTATAACTTTAACTCACAAACACATATAAGCACATACACACAGACACACACACACAGACACAAGCATATTTAATTTTGCTTAAGAATGTTTAATTCACTTAATGAATATTTGGTGAAGACCATTATGTGTAAGCATCGTCATTAATTAATGTTGATAAAGTAACAAATAATTTGGATATTGTCTGTGCCTTCAAAGAACGTCCCTGTTTACCGGTGTAGAATGTTTCCTACAATCCCTGTATATGTTAAAAATATCCTTTAGTTGTTTCCATATGTAACAGACAACTTGAATGATAGTACAATTGCTACTTAACAATATTTCCTCTTCCCTTGTCTTTTGAAATGACTGTTTGGATCTTGATACTTGCAGATAATTAGACTGGATAGTTAGAAACCTGTTTTCTCTCCTCCTAAGTCTCTAACTCAGGCAAATTTTCCTATAGCCTTTCATTTTTATTTTGTTGCAACTGATATGTTTTTGTTTTGCTGTCTTTGTAAATATTTATTTAAAAAATACTCCATCTTCCTTGTTTTCCTACACATTTATCATATGTTCTCTCTTCATTTTCAATTTTAGTTTCCTTTCTTCTTGTTACTGTCATGGATTTAATTTTCCATAGTAGTTATTCTCCTTATTACGGTGTCCAAATTACTTTTGATCTGTTATTCCATGACTGAAGTTACTTTTTTCCCTTTGTACTACATTTTAAAATTGTAGATTGTTTTCTCTCTATTATAAACAGTTCTTCTTCATTCTTTAAAGGCATAAGTTAATAACTTTTTAATTAACCCTTGCACTTGCTGTGTTTTTCTTCTCTTACTTTTTCTTTTGCTGTTTTAATATAATAAGCTCTATTTAAAAAGTAAGCAGACATTTGTAGATGCCACGAGGTAGTATCACTATATTTTTTCATTAATTCATTTGGTTTTGAAAAAGGAAACTTATGATTTGGTTTTCCTGTATTATTTTCAGTAAAAAAAATTTTAAGCCATAGTTTTTCCTTTGATCATTAAAAGCTTTTATTACTTTTTAAATTTCGTCACTGCCAAACTATCAGTGAGTTCTCTTATTCCCCCTATATAAATCTACAGTTTGTTCACATCCCAATTTACAAACTAACTGCCTTCTAGTACTCTGCATATAACTATAAAAGCATTGCTCTAACTATAAACTGTTAAATGTTTCCTAAGATCATCACACAAGTTTATTTTCCTGCTAGCTTATGCATATATTAACTGAATCTGGAATGTACCCTTTCTCTACCTCTAATCTAGGACTTTGAAAATCCTCAAGCGTTTATCTCAAATAAACATTCCTCAAGATGCTTTTTCTGTTTCTTCCATCGAAGTATCTGTGTGTTTCTTTTCTGGAATTTCTTGTCATCTGTCTTATATTATTGTCACTTATGAAATGTATTAGCTTTCCTAACACAGTAAGACTTTCTTATGGGAAATAACATATTTTGTCTACGTTTGTGACCCTGCCTACATTCAGAAAAAATATATATAATATCTACAATGTGATGCCTTTTCAATAAATATTTTGGAATATACAAGAACATTACATTTTCTTTGAATATTTCAGTAACTCCTCAACACCTAATAAAGAAAGATAAATTCTTAACTTAGAAGGATTTCTCCCCTCCCCTTGCCTGTAGTCAAGGTTCAACCATTATTTACCATTTTTTTTTCTCATTACTAATACCTTAGCCAAATCATGAAACTTGATATTTCTAGAAAACATCTTAAAGTTAATCATCTCTATATATTCACTTATGTGTTCTTGTCTTAGAACATCTTTCTGATCAAAAAACTATCTGGAGACAAAATTAAATTATTTTTTTCTTCATTTATAGTCTTTGCCTTTATCTTGCATAATTCTTTCTTTCAAATATTTATGGTTTTCATTATGATACAATCATACTATTTAAGAGATACATTATATTCTCACTTATATTGCTATGAAGTCAGCAGCTACTGTTTAATTTCAACTCTTATAGGGAATGCAAGTTAATGGATTAAGTTTATTCATTTATGTAGCCATCCCAGAACAAAATTTATTGTTTTGCATATGTGAAAGACACCTAGAAAGTATTTTTTAAAAATGATTTTGTTGTGGAAAACACAGATGAATAAATGGCAAAACCATAATATTTTAACAAAAAAATTGTGAACATTGAAATGAGTTGAAATACATTACTTAAATTAACAACCTAGAATTGTAAATAAAGTGATACATGTCATGTAAATTGCACAACTAATTTTATTTTTATAAGTACACAAACGAAATGTTTGTCTTTTTGGACAGAGAAACTCTTAAATAATTGGTTGCGTCCTTTAGTAAACATAGCTTTAACACTGCGAATCTCTACAGTAATGTTATACAGAAAGCATTAGTTCTTGCACCAGCTATACCTGAAATAAAGTCTGTTTTCAGTGCAAGTTTCTAATGCTATTGATTTTCCATGGCATTGATGTGGGATAATAGCTAGGGATATATCTTTTGTTAGTCATTTCACAAGATGAATCATGTTAGTTTAAAACAGTTGTTTAAAAAAAAAATTGTTTATATTACATTTTATTACGTTAGTGTAAATAATTAGTTTTCATTACAATTTACATTGAGTTAATTTCATTTTTAAGCTTTTAAACTTAGGATTCAAGCAATTGAAAAAAAACTTCCCTTTGTCATAATGACTGTTTTAATTATAATGAGATGAGTGTTATCTTCAAAAAGTCAATGCATACTTATGCCAGTCATCATAAACGGTCACAAAACTCTGCAGGGCTGGTGGGCTAGATATAATGTAGATATAGGTACACAGTGCATATGATGATATATATGGCCATGTGTAAGAAATAATAGAAAAATAATCTCTAATTATTTAATTTTTACATTTTGATATTGCTAATTATACACAATGCTATTTAAAATACACTGGAGTTGTGCATTTTATATTTTGGTCATGTCTATGGTCCCCTCAAGTAAAACCTTCCTATGTAATTGTCCTATTCATCTTTGCATGTTCTGTGTATGAGTAATATGGAGTTTATAGAGTTCAAGACAGTTTTATGGAGAGTTTTATAATATATGTGAAAGTCTTCACATAAGCTGTAGGTCATCCAGTGGAATTCTATCAACAAACCTACATCATAAAGACACCAACAAATGATAAGTCAAAGGAAGAAAGAATTGGGAGCAGACCTACTTTATTTCTGCAGCAAATCTTCCTACTTTTGAGTACATTTATTTTCACATATAGAGAAACCTCAAGAATATTAAATAAGGAATGAACAACTTCAAAAAACAGTAGTCTGCTGCAGTAAATTATTCCCCAAGTGTGTATATTTAGAGATGCCTTTTTGAAGTTTATAAAGAATGTTTTATAAAAAGAAAACTCAGCGTAAGTAAATTTGACAAGTCAACAAGCCTCCATTACAATATATTTAATACCACACAGAAAGTAAAAAGCCTGGAAAGTTAAGTGCTATGAAAACTTCTGTTAGGAATAAAATAAAGTGTGAATAATTAGCCAGAAGAAAAAAATAAGTTGGAAAAAAGGTCATAGTCACTGCAAAAAGTGTTATTTACCCATGAGTCATACAGGGCATTGGGACTCTGAGCTATTTTATGCTCTTCTAAGAAAACAAACAAAACCCTACTTAGAACTTAAAGAAATTTGCTCTATAATAGAAAAATAAAAGTTTAAATATTAGAATATTTAAGATTATAAGAGATCTACAGAAAGTAACATGATGTAAACATTATTAACTGTTTGATTCTTCAAGAGTATCAGTATATTTGAAAACCAATCATAGTATAATGGCTCCTATTTTGTTAACATTTCTAAATATGCAAAATGATGACCAAAATGGTAACCTACTGTGAATATAATCTTTCTGCTAAATAATTTCAGAAGCAAAATTATAAAAATTATTTTAAAATTTTCTAGCAGAACTATTCTTAACTTGTGAAATTGGTATATTTCATGAGCTCTGCTTAGTATGTGAAAATGCTTTCAAATGGTGATGAGTTTATTGTAATGTGTCCTTTTTACATTGGAAGGGGGAGTGGTTCATACTGAAATTAACACATATTCTAGGTATGAATTTGACTTTTCTTGTCACAATTTTGACAGTACCACAATCTGAGAGCTTAGAGAGTATTTGTTTTACTGATAAGTGATCCTACATAATGTCACTATAGACCAAACAAACTGTTTTTTTTAAAGGGATGTATGGTACTGCATGAATAATTATGAGATCTACTTCTTCTACCAAATATCATAGTCCTGAGAAGCTGCCATTCTGATAGAACAATAGAAGGGATTTTTGAAGGCATTACTGTGATACCAGCTTGGAGTTAAACTTTTGAGAGCAGCAGATGACAAATTGAGATGACAGTTGCATGATGCTGTGTCCCCAGGTAGAACACAAAGATCTGGTAATAAGGGATTGAAGTAACAGAGGTAATGTTTATAATTTCTCTTTGTGATACATCGGGGGATGTGTCCTTCTTGTCTTTGCATTCAAGGTTCAGAAGATTTAAAGGTCTTTGTTCCCAGAGGAAGAGCTCTTCCATGAGTGGAGAAAGCCAAAATTAAACTTTAAGCTATGGCATCCAAACAAGTATCTGGACTTTGTACCAAGGGACTAGCAGGCAAGGATAGAAGACATCATCCTGGCAGATTATTGACTCAGCATCAAGAGGAAGTACAGCTGCTGCTACACAGTGGGACAGAGGAGAATATGATTGGCATCAAGGCAGTGGTGTGTTGGTATCGGCTCTTAAACCTGATTACTAGAGCCAGTTATGTACATCTCTTCTCAACTACTCATTCAATTAGGGTAATATCAGTAGCTCTAAATCAGCCATGGTTGAAATATTTCACTACAGAAATCAGCACACCTTCAAAAAATACATTTTCTTTTTTTTTCTTTACAGAAATCTGCTTGTTAAACATTTACCATTATAGGACTCATCCAGGCGAGCTTGTGGAGCATCTCTTAGTACTCCCTTGGCCATTTTAAATTTTAAATAATTTAATGTAGCAGTCACAACATGAGGAAGAACTGGAGATCAGGGGCTCAGCCACTGCAGAGATGAGAGTCTAGGTCACTCCATCAAGTAAGTCACTTAGATCAGCAGAGGTGATAGGCTAGAGTTGGGTGATTTTAGAATTGATGTTAGAGAAGATAGATAATGAGTATCAGTTGTGGCCTTGAGACCAGCTATAGAAGTGAGGCCTGTATTTTTTTTCTCACTAACTTTATACTTTTACGAGCTCTAGTGAATATCATTATGCTCCACCTATATTTCCTTTCAGAAATGAAGTATTCATGCCTCACTACTAGGTTTGTTAGCTACTGAGGGCATAAGATTGAGTTCCTCGACAGCAATTATCCTTGGTTTAAAGTATACCTTTTCTTCAGTTTAAGTTGCACCTTGTCTCTACGCATTCAGAGACTGCTATGGAAAGAAATACAAAGGCCCAGAGGCTTGCTTTAATTCAAAACAGTTTTCAATTGTGTTCGTGAAATCAGCTAAGATGGTGGTCATGCCTATCATCGTTGAACTCCTGCCCCAACTGGGTTACTTTTCTTCCTAACAGATGTTGTTTCTGAAACTATTCCCCATAAAGATTCCGGCACATCAGTCTCAGTCACAGATTCTGAAATGCCAACTAGACAGGTAGATTTTACAAAAGCTTGAATAAACTTATTTCTGCAAATCAACCAAATGTTTCCCAAAACTAAAGTATATTTACCACCGTTCCACAAATATGATATAACCCCATTATCCCTATAGCCTATAACCTTCAAAATGTCTAAGATTTCTTTGCTCATATATTTAGCAATTTATAGATAATACTACGATCTGATTTTAGTGAATCCTGTCACAAAAAATACTTTCCTTTACAGGCAAAGCATGATACTTCAAGGAGTTTCTAGATGAGAATATAAGGATTCTCTCTCTCTCTCTCTCTCTCTCTCTCTCTCTCTCTCTCTCTCTCTGTGTGTGTGTGTGTGTGCGCATGTGTGTGTTGTACATCTTGACTGCTTTAAAGTAAATGATTAAATTTGTTGAAAAAAAATCAATCTTAGATTTGCTTTCTTCTAATATGCTACCTGGTAGTGATATTCAAAGAGAAGGTAACTATCTCTTCCTCACTTTTAATTACTGAAGCTTACTATTGGCTACAAAACTAATTAGTGTGAAGATTCTTTTAGCTTGATTGTTTTGCCACAATTGATTTCTTCCTGGAAAATATTAACCGAAATCTGAAGCCTCACAGCAAACAAGTAATAAACTGAGATAAATCATACACAGAGTGAGAATGTCTCGGCCAGGTAAGAATCCTCCTTTGAGATCAAGAAAAGGAGATTAGCTGGATGAATTGTTTCCTTCTTTGTAATTATTTTGAAGGTCTTGTAATTGAGAACTTAATTTAATTGGCTGTATGTGGGAAGTTAAAAAATTCAGATGCAAAAAAAAAAAAAGACACACAAAAATCAACAAAATCAGAAGTTTGTTTTTTGAAAGAATAAACAAGATTAATAGAGAGTTAGCTTGACTAATAAATAAACTAGAATAACCAAATAAACATAATCAGAAATCAGAAGTGGCAAAAGGACATCACTGCCAATACAGAAATACAAAAAACCCTCAGAAACTATTACAAAAACCTCTGTGCACCTATGCACACAAGCTAGAAATCCTACAAAAAAATAGATAAATTCCTGGGAAACATACAACCTTCCAAGATTGAATCAGGAAGGAATTGAAACCATGAACAAACCAATAATGAGTTCCGAAATTGAATCAGCATTAAAAAACCCCCAACTAGAAACAGTCCAGGACCAGGTGGATTCACAGCCAAATTCTATCAGACATATGAAGAAGAGCTGATATCATTCCTACTGAAACTGTTTCAAAAAAATAAAGAGAGGGAACTCCTCCTTAACTCATTCTATAAGACCTGCATCTTTCTAATAGCAAAAACCTGACAGAGATACAACAACAAAAAAAGAAAACTTCAGGTCAATATCCTTGATGAACACAGATACAAAACCCCTCAACAAAATACTAGCAAACTGAATTCAGCAGCACATCAAAAAATAATGCTAAGATAACTGACTAGCCATATGCAGAAGATTGAAACTGGACCCCTTCCTTACACTATATAAAAAAATCAACTCAATGTGGATTTATTACTTAAATGTAATACCTAAAATCTATAAAAATCCTTGAAGAAAACCTAGGAAATACCATATTGGACCTAGGCCCTGAAAAAGATTTCATAACAAAGATATCAAAATCAACTGCAACATAAACAAACATTGACAAATGGAACCTAATTAAACTAAAGACATTCTGCACAGCAAAAGAAACCATCAACAGATTAAACACACAACCCACAGAATACGAGAACATATTTGCAAATTATACATCTGGCAAAGGTCTAATACCTGTAATCTATAAGTAACTTAAATTAATAAGCAAAAAAAACAAGCTCATTAAAAAGTGGGCAAAGGACACGAACAGACATTTCTCAAAAAAAGACATTCACATGGCCAACAAGCATATAAAGTAATGCTCAACATCACTTATCATTAGAGACATGCAAACTAAAACCATGATGAGATAGCATCTCACATCAGTCAGAATGGCTGTTACTAAAAGTCAAAAAATAACGTGGTAGTGAGGTTGTGGAGAAAAGGTAATGCTTATACACTGCTGGTAGGTATGTAAATTAGTTTAGCCACTGTGGAAAGCAGTTTGGAGGTTTCTCAAAGAACTTAGAACTACCATTTGACCCAGCAATTCCGTTATTGGGTATATACCCAAGGAATATAAATTCTTCTACCATAAGGACACATTCATGCATATGTTCATGGCAGCTCTATTTGCAAGAGCAAAGACATGGAATCAACCATAAATGCCCATCAACAGTAGACTGAACAAAGAAAATGTGGGGCCAGATGCAGTGGCTCATGCCTGTAATCCTAGCACTTTGGGAGGCAGAGATAGGTGGATCATTTGAGGTCAGGAGTTCGAGACCAGGCTAGCCAACATGATGAAACCCTGTCTCTACTAAAAATACAAAAGTTTGTCGGGAGGCCAAAGCACGAGAATCGCTTGAACCCAGGAGGTGTAGGTTGCAGTGAGCCAAGATCGCACCACTGCACTGCAGACTGGGTGACAGAGCAAGACTGTGGCTCAATAAAACAATAAAAAATAAAAAATGTGGTATGTATACACCATGGAATACCATTCAGCCATTAAAAATAAGAGATTATGTCATTTGCAGCAACATGGATGGAGCTGGAGGTCATTTTCCTAAGCGAATTAAGGCAGAAACAAAACCAAATACCGCACGTTCTCACTTATAAGTGAGAGCTAAATACTGAGTACACATCGGCACAAAGAAGGGAGCAGTAGACACTGGGTCCAGCTTGAGGATGGAGGGAGGGAGGAGGGTGAGGATCAAACAACTCCCTATCAAATACTATGCTTATTACCTGTGTGACAAAATAATCTGTACCCCATACCCTCGCAACATGCAATTTATCTATATTACAAACCTGCACATATACCCCTAAAGCTAAAATAATTTAAAAAGAGAGAAATGGGATAAATTGTCTATCTTACCTTTATCAACTAGATAGCTCAGAAATAATGTATATATATCCTCTCTGCTGGATTCTCTACCTTGGCTCCATGCCTCTCCACAAAGTTGCTCAAAGAGAAATGACCACTTATTTATAATAATAATAATATAAAGGCACAACACAACTTAATCCCATACAAAATAAAAGCGTTTTATGAAATGAAGTTTATTTTATAGGAAATTCTACATTTATATTGCCTAACAGTCTTCTTATATCTTTCCCCTAAAACTTGTGTGTGTGTGTGTTTCACAGTTACATGGTATAATCAAAATGCTTATTAATATTTGTGAAATGGTGATTCTGAAATTGGATGTTGCCTTAACCAAACAGAAAACAAATGTGTACCAAAGATAAAGAACAAAAAAACTCCTGGGCCCCTTAAAACTACTCTTCATTTGTTATGCAGGGGAATGATTCCTAGCTGCTTATAATAGTTTTGATTTTAGCTTTCCAAATAGATTAAATTGACATACACCTGGGAATACTGTGTTGGTTACAGGAAATCCAGGAGTGAAGAGACATTATTAATTTTAAGAGTTTGTATTTTTGGAATAATAAATGTGTATGTAATGCACAGAGTAGAACAGTGTCAGTGGCTATCATTTACTGAGCATTCACTTTGTCCCATATTCCTTACAGACATTTCATGTGATATTAATTTAATCAGCAGAAATAGCAATAATTTATGCTTGGGGTAATTAGGGTACAAAGAGAGTAAATAAATTTACTAAATAGGTAACATTACATTTTGAAAATACTTTTACTGATATAGGACCAATTTAATTTTTTAACCAGCTTGCTTATGATTAAACTATATATATACACACACACACACACACACACACCCATCTTCTTGATCTATTATACTAATAAAAAAATAAGAGGAGTGAGTCAAACATTTGTATTCAATTTTGTAGCATTATCTACATACGTACATCTAACACAAAAGTATCAAAATCAAATTTTATTATATACAGGGATCACTGCTTAAATTATCAGATATTTACTAAGATGTTACCCACCCCAAGGCATTTGGATATATTTTTTTCAACAGATTACTAATTAATGATAGAGTAGCAGAAAAGTTCAAATGATTTCAAATCTAGACATATCGTGAGAAATATTCAGATATATGTAAAATAGTAAAAATGAGCAACTTTTGCATCTTAATTATTCCGGTAAAACATAATAAATTCAACAGTGAAGCAAATCGTGAAGTGAGGGTGTCACAGGGAGATTGTTGCCCAGATATTCCCCAAGGCAACTGGGGAAAAATTCACCGGAGACATTGCTCATCTAATTCTAATGAATAACAGGAACCTTACCAGGTAAATAAGCAGAGAGAAAAAATATCCGACAGAAAATTTACGGAAAGATGATTTTAAAAGAAGAAAATTGCCTAGCAGTGAGAGCATAGCAAGTGAAAGGCAGAGTGGTACAAAATGAAGATGAACAGTTTCCCTAAGGTAACTTATGATTTCTACTAAGAAATGCATGACACATTGACTCTATCCTGTAGCCCAAATAAATGGTAATTTGATGAAATTTTGAGTTAATAATTCTCATATATTAGAGATAAGGAGTCTTCCTACATCTCCCCTATAATTTCTGCATTCAGGTTTTGTTTCCAGTGGGTTAGAGCTAGTAACGGATAGACACTAGGATCCTGGATTACAGGTGTTAGCTTGTTCTCACATTGTTATAAAGCTACTACCTGAGACGGAATAGTTTATAAAGGAAGGATATATAGTTTAATTAACTCACAGTTCTCCTTGGCTGGGGAGGCCTCAGACAACTTACAGTCATGGTAGAAGGCAAACAGGAAGTAGGCTTGGACTTTCTAACATGGTGGCAGGAGGGAGAAGTTCTAGCAAGAACAGGGAAAACTGCCTTATAAAACCATCAGCTCTTGTGAGAAGTCACTCACTATCATGAGAAGTGCACGGGGAATCATCCCCATGATCCAATCACCTCTCACCAGGTCTCTCCCTTAACATCTGGGAATCACAATTCAAGATGATATTTGGGTGGGGACACAATGCCTAACCATATCCTCAGGCTAACTCCTACCCTGATATATGACATATGACATGAGGATGAACGGAGGCAGGGACTGACCTTCCTCCAGATTGGAAAGGATTGGGTTGTGGTGTCATTAATTTAGGAAGGAGCACAAGCCTGCTAACTCTTGCCCTGCTGACCTTTGTGGCTGCTCTGTTAGCGTGTCTGAGTGGCTTCTGTACTGTTGTTAAGCTCTTTCTCCCTATGCAGTACTTCTTCCTGTAGACCTCAATGGCTGCCCTACCACTTCCCATTGGATTTGTCAGCTTTAACCTGCCCCTTTTTTTTTTTTTTTTTTTTTTTTTGGTTCTGATAATCCTTCACATAATTCCAGTGAATAAACCAGAGGTCATTGAACTCAATTTTTCTTCCCACCTCTGATTTGAATTACTGTATTTAGAAGCTTATTTGCCTAGATCAGTCAAAATGTTTCTCATTTTAAGCTTATTGCATTCCTACTATTCATATTTCAAACATATTCATGGTCCCTGAACCCTCACTTTTTCCTTCAGATACTCCTTTTCCCTCTAAAAGAGTGAAATAACTTGCTTTCAGAAATAAGAAATGCCTGCCAATCTTCACTGGTATTTGAAGATGTTGTCACATCAACAGCCTGACTCATCTACTGAGTCTGCAGTGATGGGAATAGGGTCTTTCTTGGATAACCCAGCACATTCCTTCCTTGCAGGGGCTTAGATATACAGAGATCAAGGAGGAAGTCTGTGTTATGCTACTGTTCTGCTATAGTATCATCATTTACCAGCTGCATGTGCTTTGACATTTTGCCTTTCTGTTTATTCATTGATAGAATGGTCACCATAATACATTTTTTTCTTCTGAGGTAAATAGATTCCTGTGTTAGAAATTTCTTTCCAAATGTCTACTGTAAATCATTGCAATCCCTGTACATCCCTCTACAATAAATGCAGCACTGTTTATTTGGGTCAGGCAGATAACCTCCAGACTCTAACCAGGAAGTAGAGATAGCATAGAACTTTGAGGAGGATGTTATACTGGGGAAAAGAACAACAGAAAGAGTTGGTGAGAAAAAAAATATTACAGAGATTTTATGGATAAGGAACCATTAAAAGGAAAGTACAGAGCACACAATTTAAGGCATGAGATTTATGATCACAAAGATATTTAAAAGACGCTCTGCTGTCCCGACTGCAGCTTCTGGGCAAGAAGTGGAAGATGCATCGTGGAAGACCTCCACAGGACCCTTCCACCATCTCTGGTGTTCAGCATTTCTGGTATTAGTATCTGTTGCTCCCTCTATCTTGCTAACCTGACTTGACTTCATTCTTTCCAAAACATTGTGGGTAAAATCTCCTACTGGAAGGCTGTCTTGGAATTCTCAAGTTGTACCACTCCTCTTAGCTCTTATGTCTTCCTGAGCATTATTTAATAATATTTATCACTATATTATATTGAAACCATTAATAAATCAGTCAGCTATTTTCACAGAAAAGACAATGTGTGTTCTTTGGCCTCTGAAAGCACAGGACAATGCCTGGCTGAATTGTTCATATTAGATTCTTTACAATCTAAACGGAACTGCAATTAATTCCTGTAATCTTTAGCCTATATTAAATGTACAGTCTTTGGTCTTCAACCATTTCAGTACTAAGATTTTATCATTCTAATTCTATGCCTAACTCCATTAACACAAGCTGAATTTTTCACTTCCTTTTCTGGAACTTTTCAGAGATTATTTCCTTTAACTGAAATATTTTCATCCAAAGACACCTGTCAAATTCCTCGCCTCTTTGCAGACTTAACTCAAATCTCATTTATAAAGGAGCTGTTTATAAAAAACTCTTTTTGACTTCTCCAGTAACAAAAAAATTATACTATTTTCTCATTGCTTTCCCCCTCCTCAGTTCAATGTACCAGGTCAGTTCTTGTCTCACAGCCCCAAAAGGAGTTTACATTTGTTTTAAAACTGTAAAGCCACTGAAAGGACAAAAGCTACAAGTGAAAAGAATTTGGATTGAGTCCTAGCTCTGCTATTAACTAGTTTGTGGACTTCACCACGCCATAATTTTTGAAAAATTGATTTCCCTTATATTGAAACTATACACATACTCAAATATATTATTTGCATTAATATAACATTTGATGTTATGCTATGTTTCGAGTACGTTACTAGAAAATACGGCTTTAAAAAGCTGACTCATTTGATACTCCTTTAACAAGTGTGGGAACTGGAAGTAATATTTAAGAGAGTAAAAAGTAATATAAAAATCAAAATATGTGTTCCGCTCCTATGGAAAAATATATAACATCATCTAGTTACTCCTTGTCCTAGAAGAATGTGTGGTGTATTTGTTAGAATACATAGTACAATTCAGAATGCATGGTCTATAAATTTCAAATTATAAGTATGAAAAAAATACTGCAACAAAGGATTTATTAGTAAAATGCTTATTTTTTATCATTTCTTGAGGGAGATACTATGCTTGCTGTAATTTCAAACTCTGATTATGATTGATGGAGTCTTTGCTGTGCTAAGTAATAACTTTATAGGAAGGGACCTATCTACTATACAGTATAATCTAAAATGCTTTATTTACTTTCTGTCCCATCCTCCACTTCCCATAATTCAGTTCAAGGTATTTCTATGGTCATATATGATTTTTCTCATTTATTTTAATATATATTAATAACATAAAATCATTAGCACTCAATTTAATTGGAAATCATTCAAAATTATATAATATCATAATTTATTATTAATGTATTACTATTATTATTCCTAGTTTCTGTTATACATGACATGTTGTGGCTGCTGTGTTATTACTGCTTTTTAATGAACACTTGCAGATTTTAGCTAATCTGCAACTTCACATGGTAAAATGTAGACAACAGTAATATTCTGTAGTTTTGAAAATGGCTTTGACTATATTATTCTGTTTGTTTAAAATGTGCTTCATGTCATAAGTATCATGTCCTATAATATGATAATGTAAAACACCAAGGTCAATAAACCAGATCAAATAAATGTAGAAATATTTTTTAAAAATTATGCATGTAGATAATATTTTTGTTTTGACAGTATAACAAAGAGCTAATCAAAAATTGGAGAAAATTTCTTTCCAAATTGGTATAAATGCTGAATTAGAGTTTTTTTTTTAAATATATAGTTTTAGTCTAATGCCACCAAATTTATATTGTATATCTTGGGAACAATCCTTACTTAGTGGAATCCCTTGGGGCAAGTGTTTTACTGCTTAGCTAAGAACTATTTAAGATTAACGTTTCAATTATTTGACAGCAAATGTGATCTTAAAAAGTACTTTAAGAGCTCTAAAACACTTATTATCTTAAGTAGTTTGAAATGGTCTTTCGCTTTATGTACACTATTAATTTGATTAACAAATCATTTTCTTATAGAGCTTATAGAGATAAATGTCAGCCTAAAACCAGGCTGAAGTGCTAAAAATTTTGAATTAAACAAATGCAACTTAATGAGACCTTACTGCAGATCTTCACAAAACCCACATAGAAATGCTCGATGTCTTGGCACTTTGAGTTACTATTAGAATGATATGGAGTCAATACAAGATTATTCTTAAATTATATATTTTCAGTTTATTGTTTTAATATTCTGAAGTGTTTGCATAATAAAATAAATGACTTATATATGTTGTAGAGTAGTATTCCTACACTTATAAAGTTAGAAAAAGAAAGGAAAAATTTTCATTTCTGATAAAATCGACACAGCAGAAAACTCACCCTCTCTTTGAAATATAATCAAAAGATTCACATATTTCAAATCAAGCTATATAATTTTAAGTACTTATCAGAGTTTGAAATTGCAATTAGTATTTTAAATAAAATAAAGTAGAATAGTGACATTACGAGAAAGGATTAATATTCTCCTAGAAATAAGACATATTTATTGACTCTTATGTGTTGTCTGGCATACCCTATTCCCCATGACAATAAAGGTGAAGATGTAACTTTCTACTTGGATTGTTCTGATCTCAGGTGAATTCATGCAGCATGTCGGGAGAGACTTTCTAGAACAATGTTAGACCAAGCAGATGAGAATATTTATACATACAGTGGAAGTTTTTCTTGATATATAAAATGCAATTGAAGACGTATCATAAAGTTGCATTATATTTGACATATTTAAAACAATGCCATGATATTTATAAGTATCAGTGGTATATTTGTGGTATATCTATTTGGCCAATAGATACCAATTTGCATAAAATATACCCTTATGCTTGCAGCATTCTAATTAGAAGGAAAGTGTTAGTACCATCTTAAATAACTTGTTTCAAAAGTTTAAAACAAATAGATTTTAAGAGAAAAAAAAATCTCAGCCTTGTTAATCAGTTTGTTAGCATTTTCTTAAGTAGAAGCTTTCAATGATAATAGTTCAAATGAGAGAAACAAATCAAAGCAACAACAACAAAAATTACTTATTCCAGAGTTTTCTCAAACAGCCCTACCAACTAATTCGAACAATGGGCACTGCAATGAGAATAGATCAAAAAGATGTATTAACTACCCATCAATAACAGAGTCAATGGGAGAAGTATAGCACATCAGCGGAAGTAACAGGCTTTCAGATCTCCAGAAATTCTTTAATCAGTATGCGTAGCTATCCCCAATTTTATATAATCAAACACATTTTCCTTTGTTTTCTCTTTTAGCTCCAGTTCCAAAATCTGTAAAGAATTACATACCACCCAGCATTGCCACCATAGTGCTGCTTGCTTCAGCACCCAACTAACACCTCAACACCCACTTCCTTTTATTACCAAGGTCCTTCTTTGATAAGAAAACATAACAACATATCTATTAAAGAGCATTTAAACCTACACATGATAATATATTTTATGGTCAATTTTATTTCTTTTTATTTTTACACATCACTGGTGTCCATATGATTATTGAGTTGTGGGAGGTATCATTGGACTTGCATTTTTTCTGAATCAGCACGTTAATGTTCTCAGTTGTAACCAGATGACACTGTAATTTTTCTCACTCAGAAGAGGATGCTGTTATGATTAACCTAGACACCAGACAATGTTCCACAGGGCATGGTGTTCTTCTTATGAAATCGCTGAAGTCTTTAAACCGTGTGTGGAAAAATTGAGTGGATTACTTCTGAACTTATAATTAAGGATGTGACAGTTGATTCATGCTTGTTCTTAGGAGAAGGACTCACAGGTGATACTCCGTGACTTATTCATTTAAGTAGGTATGTTATGGATTAAATGTGATTACACAATTTTTAAAACCATAAATTCCTTTATTAAGTAAAAAGAGCTTTTTTAAAAGATGCTCTTAAGATGCATATAGTAAGATGCTAGTGGTGGTAGAACTAATTAGTTTGATAATTATGTAGGAACTTATAATATGACCCTTTCCAAATCACTACAATTTGTATTTAAAACAATGTTAGACCAAGTAGATGAGAATATTTATACATGCTGTGGAAGTTTTTCATGTTATCTAAAATGCAATTGAAGACGTGTGATAAAGTTACATTATATTTGACATATTTGAAACAATGCCATGATGTTATAAATATCAGTGGTATATTCGTGGTATATCTATTTGACCAATAGATAACAATTTGCATAAAATATACCCTTATGCTTGCAGCATTCTAATTAGAAGGAAAGTATTAGTACCATCTTAAATAACTTGTTTCAAAAGTTTAAAACAAATAGATTTTAAGACAAAAAAAAATCTCAGCCTTGTTAAATCAGTTTGTTAGCATTTTCTTAAATGGAAGTTTTCAATGATAATAGTTCAAATGACAGAAACAAACCAAAACAACAACAAAAAAAATTACTTTCAGGCAATATTATTTTCTATCTCCAACAAATGAAGTAATACTTAACATTTTAGTTAATAAAATGTTAAACGGGACTTATGGCTTAAAATTTTTTAGTTTAATGTCAGATTCAATATCTTTTTTCTTTCAAATTTAGTGTAGTTCTACAAAGAAGTATTCAAAATTTGGATAAAGTGAGCATAGTGGTAAGAAAATCTAGAGTTTAACAATTTACTGCAACGATCTCAAGACATCCATTCTTAGTAGAGCTTAGTAAGAGAAACACTAGTAGTGTACTAGTAGTAACTAGAATTAACTCAGTAAGTTACTACTTACTAAGTAGTAAGAGAAACTTAGTAAACTTAGTAGTGCTAGTGTTAGAAACAGCATTCTGAGTGCCTAAAGTGAGCCCCACCCTGTCTCAGGAAGAAATAAGTTAACTTAGCCAGCTCTTTATATCTCTAAATCAGGCATCCTTGTAACTCCAGCTATAGAGGAAGAAATCTAAGGTGAGAGCTAGAAGCTTTTGCTTGAAGTCATATAATCAGTAGGAAAACCAACGCTCACGTGACTTATATTAGCCATTTTCCTTCCTAACTCTAATGAGATTAACTACGATCTCGTCATGACAAACCAAAATTGGTTTGGAGAAATGTGTATCCCAATATAATACAGGAAATTCAATCAACTGTTATATTTGATGCAGAGAACATAGTGCCCTATGGTATTAGAGATGATCTTAAGAAATACGTCTTTGTCTGAACATGCACAGAGAGGTTGAACTAGAAAAAAGAACAAAGAAGTAGCTTCATGTAAGGGGATTTTCAAGTTAATGTTAGTTAATAATTACAGTTGGCCTGGATTCTTAGTCTTTTAAACATCTTGCCCAATCCACAAAAACTATTACTACTTTGTTCATAAATCATAACTAGTTTAACCAGGGGTCAGATATACTTCCAGAGAAAATGTGCACCCTTTCCAAATGATATTCTGAACCAGAAACCTTTCTCCAATGAAACTGTAAGCACATCTTTCAGCCTTCTTGTCTGTGATTTAGAACTCTGCAACAGCTGCTTTTATTCTCCCTCACCATCTCAACATTGCCGTGGTTCTCTTTGCCTAGACTTGCACACCTATAATTTAGTTTTAAGAGGAACTTAACGGAAACTTATGTTACTCCACACTGGCATAAGTGATATCTGCGCTATATGTGGGTAGATCATATTTTTGTTATTATTAACAAAATTTTATTATTTATTTTTTAATTTTGTAATTATTCATAACTATTAATTTTAATTTTGTCATTAGTAACATTTTGTTAAAATTTACATGCAGAGAAATCCACACTTTTTAAGTGTAACTTTTTTTTTTTTTCTTTTTGTTGAGAAGGAGTCTCGCTCTGTGGCCCAGATTGGAGTGCAGTGGTGCGATCTCAGCTCACTGCAAGCTCCGCCCCCCAGGTTCCCGCCATTCTCCTGCCTCAGCCTCCGAGTAGCTGGGACTACAGGCGCCGCCACCTCGCCCGGCTAGTTTTTTGTATTTTTAGTAGAGACGGGGTTTCACCGTGTTAGCCAGGATGGTCTAGATCTCCTGACCTCTGACCTCATGATCCGCCAACCTCGGCCTCCCAAAGTGCTGGGATTACGAGTGTGAGCCACCGCGCCCAGCCTTAAGTGTAACATTTGATGATTTTTTGCCAAGATGACACGAACAAAATCCAAACCCTAATTAAGGTGGATGACTATAGCTAACAAAAATTTATAGAATATTTCAAAATACCTAGAAGATTTAGAATGCTTCTAACACAAAGACATAAAAAATGTTTGAGGTCGGATCACGAGGTCTGGAGATCGAGACCATCCTAGCTAATACAGCGAAACCCCATCTCTACTAAAAATACAAAAAAATTAGCTGGGCGTGGTGGCGGGAGCCTGTAGTTCCAGCTACTGAGGCAGGAGAATGGTGGGAACCCGGGAGGTGGAGGTTGCCATGAGCCGAGATTGCACCGCTGCGCTCCAGCCTGGGCGACAGAGCGTGAGTCCGTCTGAAAAAAAAAAAAAAAGAAGAAGAAAAAAGAAAAAAAGAAAAATGTTTTAGGTGATGGATATCCCACTTACCCTAATTTCATTATTACACATTGTATCAAAATATCACATGTACCTTAGAAATATGTACAATTACTATGAATCAATGAAAAATAAATAATCAGTTAAAAATATTTTCCTTATCTCAGGAAGTTTTTCTCTGCCTCCATTTTAGATACACTCTACCACTTCCGAAGTAAATACTGTTTTGATTTCTGTCATCATAAATTTGTTTATTCATGTAGTATCAGCAATATTTGGTAAAATAAGTATTCTTGAATTTAGCAATTTTAGGGGTACAAAATGTTATTTGATTGTGGGCTAAATATTCAATTTCCTAATAACTAATAATAATGAGCATCTTTTTCTGTGATTATTTTCCATATGTATACATCCTTTGTAGCCATTTTTTCTAAATGTTTGCCATTTAAAAAATATATATATATTCTTATTGAGCTTTTAGTGTTTTTATATATTCAAGTTCTTTCTCAGACATATGTATTGTGAATATTTTCTCTCATATTGATGTTTACATATGCATTTTCTTATTACTATGTTTGTATATGGTTTAAAACATTCAATGAGATCTAATGTTTGAAATTGTTTCACTTCTACTACAGTTAGTGCTTGCTGTGTCCTCTGATAATATTTTATTAACTTAAGGTGGGCACAATATTATCTTATTTTTTTTCCCAGATAATTTGTACTTTCAATTATTATGTTTAGAATTATGATCACGGCTCAAAGTCATTTTTGTATAGGATAAGCTTATTGTTTCTGTGTGGTTTCCAATGTCTCAACATCTTAATAAAATGTTTTATTTTTCAAAAATTTTCTCAGGGAATTTGTAGAAATTCAGATAACCATGGACATATGGATACATTTCTAGTTTCTATTCTTGTTCATTCATCTATAAGCCTTAACCAATACAAAAAGGCAAGAAAAGAAAATGAGAGGCACACACATTGGAAAGAAAGAAGTAAAATTATCCTTATCTGAAGAGATGATGATTGCATACCTAAGGATCAACAGAAACTCTATGAGCTAATAAATATGTTCTCAAGTGTGCAGAATATTTCTCAAACTATTAGGAATGATCTGTAATTTTACTAGTTTAACAAAATGTGAATATAAGCCCAGGGTATGACCAAAGGGAGAATCTAGTAAGTGATCCCAAGGGGCTATACTCTCAGTGTAAATGTAAATAAGAATTAAACCCACCACAACTACTCACCACTTTTAAACCCCTGCAAGAAAACCTGTCTTGGTACAGAGCACAGCAAAAAAAACAAGTGTGCCTGAGAAGTTAAATGACTAGCCAGCTCTCAACTGAATTCACAGCCTGGAGTAATTTTAAATATGTCACAAAACTATTTGATATGTTTCCCTTTAAGGGGTGGATGCTAATTTCCTTTTTCTTGACTGTGGACTGAACTTAGTGCCTTGTAATCAATAGAAAACACAAGTGGAAATGATAGTTTGTGACTTTAAATTCTGTATAATCAAAGATTCTTCCTCTGTCTCTTTCTTAGATTGCTCAACTCGGGGACATTGGATCTTATTTTGAGATCAGGTCAATGCAGAGTTACATTTATCAAAGAAATGCAGTTTCCAGAGAACAGTCAAGTGAGTGAGCTATCTTGTAAGGCAGTTCCCTAGCCCCAGTCAAGCCTTCAGATCATCATTGCCCAGATGACATCTTGACTGCAACATCATGAGAAACTGTAAACTGGTACCACTCAGACAAACTGTCCCTAGATTCTTGACTTTCAAAAACGCTGTGACGTGCTACACTTTATGGTTGTATGTCACACAACAAAAATGTCTATTTCACAGCCCAAATTGCTGTTACACAAGTGTTGAGAAAACTCATAAATTGAAAATAGGTTTAGAAACTTAGAAACCTTTAAACCTATAGATTTAGAAACTTAGAGACTTAGAAACTTAGAAGCTTAGAAACTTAGAGACTTAGAAACTTAGAAGCTTAGAAAAGCCACACCAGGTGGTTATCTAAAAGCACCCACCCAATGACCAGGTGGCCATCTAAAGCACCCGCCTGATGTCCGTGTGGCTATCTAAAACACCCACCCATATTCCTGGAACTCAAACAGAAGAACAAGTCCGGGAAATACCCCGCGCGGGTTCAAACCAGGTTCAAACCAACCAATTAAAGTAAGACATCTCGCTCAGGCCATAACCTGCTCCAATCATCTTGCGCCTCAAGCTTTGTAAAATTTTGTGGTTTTTTGCCTTTATAAACTGTCTGTAACAAGCATTCGGGGTCCTGTGGCCAACTTTGGACATAGGACCCTAGCGCGCTAGCAATAAATCTCTCCGCTGTGACTTCCGTGTCGAGTGGTCTCTCGCGGTGACCCCAGCCCAAGAAGGAATCTGAAAACTGGGTTCCTACAAAATCTAATATGTCTCTTCCCAACAGACACCTAATTTCCTAGTGGAAATAAGAGAAAGAAATTCTGTCTGGAAAAATATACCTCATGTTGACAGGATTCTCAAAGAATTTTCATAAGTATTATTTTCAAAAGAAAATAATGAATGTAATACAAACTATTTCTAAGTCACAAGGAAATAATACACTGAATTAAAATGCATATAAAAATTATACAAATAAACCTATAATAATCTTGCATACTGGAATTAACAGAAGCAGAATATAGAGGGAGGGAAAGAGGCTATTCTTGCTATTAAAAAAAAAAAACTTAAAAGGAGGAAAAGAAAAGTTTCGTTAGTAAATAGCATGAAACCAAAATTGGATGTGCATAACAGGCAAACTTCTGGACATTACGAAGTCAGAAAGAGGTTTTACCCTTTTATATAGCCAAGCAGGTGCAACCCATCTCATACAGGCTCTGAAGACAAACAACAAAGAGTCTTTAATTAAGAGGACTTGACAGCACCATTTGTCATACATAGATCACCTTAAACTTACGTAGTAGTTGTAGTAGCCACCTGTATTTGTTAATTGTCTTAATTCAAATAAAAAATGAAGTACTCATGTCTTTGCAACTTGAAGCTGTGTGCCAGCTGAAGTTAGCCTCACAGTCCCATGGAAACTGGGAGATACAGATGCTACCTTTCTTGATTATTACATCTCAAAAGGAAGGCTCCCAGTTTCCTTAAGCTGACTTCTAAATAGACCATTAAAAGCCACAAGCCGATGGTCACCATGAATATAAAGAAAAGTAAATGTTCACTTAGAATTGAAGGGGTGGCCTGCCCCTCCACACCTGTGGGCGTTTCTTGTTAGGTGGAATGAGAGACTTGAGAAAAGAAATGAGACACAGAGACAAAGTACAGAGAAAGAAAAAGTGGGCCCAGGGGACCGGCGCTCAGTTTAGAGAGGACCCACGCAGGCACCAGGCACCGGTCTCTGAGTTCCCTTAGTATTTATTGATAATTATCTTTACCATCTTAAAGATAAGGGAGTGGCAGGACAATAGGATCATTTTAGGGAGAAAATTAGCAGTAAGACCTATGGATAAAGATCTCTGTGACATGGGTAAGTTCAAAGGAAAATGCTGTGCCTTGATATGCATATGCAAACATCTCCACAAACCTTTTAGCAGCATTGCTCCAGCTAGTCTCGCCAGTAAGTCCCACCTTATGCCTTAAGGTGGTTTTCTCCTATCTCAGTAAACACAGCATACAATCGGGTTTTACACCGAGATGTTCCATTGCCCAGGGATGGGCAGGATTTTTAACCAGCAAGCTGCCTTCAGGAACTTGTTTAACAAAGACACATCCTGCACAGCCCAAAATCCATTAAACGTTGAGTCACCACAGCACATGTCTCTTGCAAGGACAAGGTTGGGGGTAGGGTCACAGATTAACAGCATCTCAAATACAGAACCAAACGGAGTCTCTTATGTCTACTTCTTTCTATATAGACACAGTAACAGGCTGATCTCTCTTTCTTTTCCCCACATAGAATTTTATACCAGTTTTTAAATAAGGGGGTGATGGTTGAATTTATCCCCCAGAAAAATATTTGTTGGAGTCCCAATCCCCAGTAAGTCAGAATGTGTTCTTCTTTGGAGATACAGTCTTTACAGAGAGAGAGAAACAAATTAAAATGAGGTCATTAGGATGGGTCCTAATCCAATTTTAAAAAGGGGAAATTTGAAAACAGAATCAGACACACATAGAAGGAATACAATGTGAAGAGACTCACAAATAAGACAGTCGTCTACGAACTAAGGAGAGAGACCTGGAACAGATCCTTCCCTCAGGGCCCTCAGAAAGAAATGACACTACAGACACTTTGATTTCAGACTTCCAGCTCCCAGATCTGTAAGACAAGGCGTTTCTCTTGTTTAAACTGCCCAGCTTGTGGTACTTTGTCACAGAAGATCTAAAAATCCCATAAAGAGTAAAATAAAGATATTAACAGACAATCTGTGGGAGTTTCCTACTAGCAATTTTCATTAAAGAAAATATGAACCATGTGGAAGGTAATTCAAGAGAGAAGACATGATATGGAAAAAGGAAAAAGGTCAAAGAAGCAACCAGCAGAAAGCAACATTAGCTTTCTAAACCAATAATGTAGACTTACAAAGAATGATTAAATTAAATATCATCTAATACAATACAAAATGGGCTAAATATAGTTAATGTGTTCAAAATTTCTTATTACAGAGAAGACAAAAACAATAATTATACTTTAAAAAATTAAGAATGCAAATTTTAATTGCTAAATTAACCATGAAAAGAATAATAAAAGTTTTGGATATACCAAAAAAGAGGGTTGACTACAACAAATAGATTGAAAGGTGGAATGATAAACTTAATTAACAAACACAAAAGAATACAAGAAAAGAAACAGAAGTATTAGAAGTAAATCAAATGCACAGAAATGGATGATAGATACACATTCAAATACAGATTGAGCTTCCAAAGTTCAAAAATTCAAAATCCAACATACACTAAAATCTGAAACTTTTATGAGTGTCAACATGACACAGTTCAGATTTTGTTTTTTCTTTCTTCCTTTTTTTTTTTTTTCTTGTGAGATGGAGTCTTGCTCTGTCACCCAGGCTGGAATGCAGTGGCACGATCTCAGCTTATTGCAACCTCTGCCTCCTGGATTCAAGCAATTCTCCTGCCTCAGCCTCCCAAGTAGCTGAAATTACAGGCATGCACCACCACACCTGGCTCATTTTTGGTTATTTTTAGTAGAGACAAGGTTTCAGATTTAGGATGCTTAACTAGTAAGTATAATGTAAATATTCTAAAATTCTAAAGAATCCCGAACCTGAAATACTTCTGGTCCCAAGCATTTCAGATAAGGGGTACTTAACCTGTATATCACTAATTATAGTAAATATAAATAGATAAAATGATCCAGTCAAAAGACAATTGTTTTATGATTAGGTTTTTTTTTAAATTCAACAACATGTTTTGTACATGAGCTATATCTAAAACATGTAGTTACAGAAATGTTGAAAATAAATTGGAAAAGATGCATTTTTTAGAAAAGATGAGTGTCAAAAAGAAACATATATATATTAATATAAGTCTGGTCTTTTAGCTCAGACATTTTCAGATAAAAAGAAGGCAATTGAATAGTGATTTCAATTTCCTAGATTGAAGTATTTATTTTATGTGTGTAGGCAGTTAATATTATAATAAACTCTCAATATATATAAAAACAAGTTTACACAAAACAATGAAAAATAGTGGTGACAATGACTTTAATTGATGCAAATTATTTTTCCTGTGAATATTATGTAATTGGAACATCCTCTATAGTTATATTTTGTAATTATTGCATAGGAACTCATTTAGTGCATGGGCACTACATATTTTATTGATAGTTAAATATATCAGTCTTTAATATATTTGGCTCAAGCACATTATTTTACAAATAAAGAAATTCAGGTTAACAGATACTAAAGGAGAACTGCTTGGATAACATTAGTGAAAGAGCTAGAGATTAGTCTTGACTTCTGATTAAAAGCTCTTGGCATTATTTTACGATGTCTGCAGTTATAGTCATTTTTGCACTGAAAAGAAAGAGGAACCATAAACATTCTATTCTCTCAGTTATAATTTTATAGCAACTATTTAATTTAGATCCCAACTTTTATGCACTGAAGACCTGGTCTCATGAGACAGTTCACATTGCCTTCTCCATACACCCCTGCCTTTGCAATTGTGTGCATGTGTGTGACCCAGTAAACATGATGAGAAAGGCTTATAAGGTGCTAATTGCAAGAAAGATAATCTGTGACAAAAGAATAGTACTTTGGGCAACAGCAATGATCACCACTAGAACCATTTTTGCAATGAAGACCTTACTAATGAATCCTAGGTTTTATTAAGGGTGATAATACTAAAAAAAAAACCATTTATTTTTATTCCCAGGATAGACAATAATGCTTCAATTCTAAATATAGAATTAAAAGCTAAAAATTGATAATTTTTTTTCAGACAAATATGTTCATTACTCTTCTTCTCTGCTGTCTGCAATCACTTTTTCTTACGTTTAGAGAAATTTCAGATTGTTCACCCCTACATGATAAACACTCTAATTACTTCTATAGCATCATCTACTAAGAGTCCCCATTACCCTTCCTCATTCCTTCCACAGACCAGTCACCCTGGATTATCTTCAGTACTTTGGAGAAAATTTACCACTAGAACTATTTTTTGCAATGAAATCCTTACTAATGGATCCTAGATTTAATTAAGGTTGATAATATTTTTAAAATAAGTTTATTTTTCTTCTCAGGATTGATGTCAGGATAGGTATCAATCCTTTCCAGTGTCAGGGTTTTGCCCATGCTATTCCTTCTGCCTGAAAGGTTCTATTCCCCAGTCATTAGCTGGTTAACTCCTATTCATCCTTCAGTTATCAACGTGAGTTATTTCTTGAGAAACGTTTTTCCTAATAAAAAGCAATTTAAATTAGCACTTTTAATCAATTAGGCCTCAGTTACAAAGAGTAGGCACTCAGGTAGACAACGAGTAATGGCTCCACGAACAGGCACAAGTGGCTGCCAACCCAGAGAGCCATTGTCATCATCAGGAAGAGGGAGAATCAGGATGTCATTACTGGAATGGCAAACTTCAAGAACTTACAATTACGGCAGCATTAGCCTGCACTTCCCGACTGCCACAGCCCCTGAACTTCCACAAAGCAAGTGACTAGGCTGAACTTATAATTAAGAAAAAAAAAAAAAAATCAACCCGAGAACCATGTTTAAAAGCAGCAATAAGCTCAAAAAGTCTCATTTCTGCCTTTAATATCTCATTTTGGATCTTCTTACTTAATTCAATTTGTATCTAAGTCCCTGACTGCAAGTTTTCTAGCCTCTGTAGAACGAAAAGTACACCAGAGGAAGGCTGAAATAGATGCCAAATGACAAACACAATACCCACAACAGCCTCTTTTTACATTATAATATGGTGCTTTTCTTACCATGATTTTATTGCCTCTGTATACAATAGGCCTCTTGCTGGTTTATTTTCTTTTGTATTATCTGTCTGCTCCATTAGATTATAAACTTCTGACAATATAAGCCTGCTTTGTTTACTGTTATTTTAGCACCTGATGTGCAGAGATCCACAGTATGTTTTTGCTGAGAAAATTAATCAGATGCATCAGACCTCATTTCTAAATAGGTTCAAATCTCAGCTCATTTACTAGTTTGTTAAACAAATGTAAAAACTTCTCAATCTATGTTGCTTCAATGACTTATCTGAAAATCAGGCTAATAACTAGACACGAATAGCACCCATCCCTCTGTTTTTCTCCCGCATCAGGCAGCTTGTATTATGTAGAAGTCCTAAAATTCTTGGCATGGGGCAAGCAGGATCTTCCTGAGTGTATAATGTCCACTAGCCTATGATGCCAAGGGTCTCTGTCCAAAATGAGGTTTGGCAAAACATATGTCAATTGTGTCTTCTTTGTCACACTCAGGTTGTCACTGCTCGAGTACTCCTGATCCTGAGACACCACAGAGGCTTACGGCTTCATCCTCATTTCAAGCATCACTTTTCCCGGGACACAACTTCCATAGGTAGTCCTAGGGATAGATGTGAGTGGGGGAAATTCTGAGTCATTGATTTCCCCTGCCATTCCTAAGCCAATGACAAGTCAAACTCAGTATAGTAGAAGCCATTTCCACCCCAACCCGCTATCTAAGCTTTCCTTCTGCTTAAGAAACTCCCTCCTCCCTCAAGTCCTGGTCTGTCCCTCAAGCCCTCGAAAGAACTGCCCACAGTGGAGTGTTTGTGTGGAGTGTTTGTGTGGGTAGTGGGCAGTAGGGGAATAGTTAGCAATTGGTAGCAACAAGTAGATGCATCTCCTTCTTTCTGTAGAAATGGGAACCCAATACAGCATTAGTTACTTTCTGGGCCAAACGTTCTCAGGCTCAGCTCATACTGCTGTCTTAAGGCTCCATTAAGGCAAGATTCCCAACTTCCAGGCTTCTGTCTTCTGCTTACCATAGATGTCTAGCTCCTTGATAGCTTCTTATGTGTCTGCCAATGTCTCTGTAAGAAACAGGAAAAACTTAGTCACTACCAAAATGAAGGATGTTGAAGGGAAGGGAGGCGACAGAGCAGTTTCTATGCCCAAAACAAACTGAGGTTTGGAATAAGGATGGAAAGCAGGTCTTTCCTTCTTTGTGAAGAAAATCCTGAAAGAGCTACTTTCTGCTTATAGGGGAGATAGGACCAGGATTAGCTTAATTTCCCCTCCTCCTAGTAGGAAGCCTGATACTGTCACCTGTAAAAGTCTCTCTCTCTCTTTTTTAAAATTGTTATCTTCTCCTAATTCAACGCCTGCTCCCTTTCATATCCCAGATGTACTACTGCAGTTCCCTCTATTAACTCTGGGATACTGGCGGGAATGACCACTCCTGGCAACTTTCCTTTAAGATTTATCCAGCCCGGGTTTGAGAAGGAATAGCCTACTCCCTTGTCCAGAAAAGCACTCTTCAGGCCCATTCATTCAGGACCCATATCTTATGTGGGCAGAGGGAGGACGCGGGCAAGATAACTCTTGAGCCTGTGAAATAAATGTCTGCCCAGGAAAGATGTCTTTACTGGAAGGCCAACTAGATGCAGCGGGGAGAGAACTATTTTCCCATTAGGGAGTGTACTCTGTCCCCTCTCAAATGGGGGCAACTGTCTCTTCAGAATATCTGGGCTACCGTCTTACAGCAAATTGTCTTGTACCTTGAAACTTTAGAGGAAAAAGGAAACACACTAGAGAGTCATGTATGTGCCATTCTTGGGGGTCATTTGCATTTATATTAAACCTAAAGTTGGTTTATAAATCTTGACATTATCATTTATTGTATTTTATTTATTTTCCAATTTGTCTGGCGTTATCATATTTACACACATTGTTTAAACAGTATCTACATTTTTTTTCTCAATTGTACTCTGGACTGTAGAACCCCATAGGTAGACTTGATCTATATGAAATTTATAGTCTAGCTTTATTCTGTCCTTTATTATTTTCTTAGTGGACTCCCTAGATAACCCTCTTAAACCTACTTCTATTTCATTGGATTCCAATTACTATAGCTTTCCACCCGGCTACAGTCCACAGACTGCAGAGTAGAACGTCTCTCATTTGTGAGAAGTCCTCTATCATATAAGACACATTTTCCCTCTTTCTAGCTCCATGCAGTTTTTATTTATACCAATGGTCTCATCTTCTTTATAGTCTTATATGAAAACCTTTATTAATGTCTATCTTCTAGAGTTAAATGCTCACTAAAATGAATCCCTATGCTTATAGACTTCATCCCTCCCTAAAAGACCTTGCTCTTGTTTTTATGCCTTCCTTTCCAGCATCATTAATCTTAATATTCCTTTAGTCCAGCTCCTCTACTGTCTTATATATTACTGCCCATGTTATGCTTTAAACATTATTTTTATCATATCACTCCCTTTTCCAAATCCTTCAAAGATGATTTCTTTCAAAGGCTTCCACTTTTTAAAGGCTTCCACTATTTTAATTCCCTCTTTAAATTCAATACTCTATTCAATATTTTCCCCAAACATAATCTTCACTGTATTCAAGCCAGTATCTACAGTGATTCAAATCCATCATTTTCTTGCTACTTGGCCTATGGTGGGCATTCAGGACATAGCGGAAAATCAGATGTGGATGTACACAAATTCATTCTTAATGTCATAAATTCAGGTTGTCTCTCACATCTGAATTCTCATTTTCTTATCTCTTGGGCTATCAGAATCTTAGATGCTTTTAAATCTAACTTTAGCTCCATTTCCTTTATGAAACCTTTCAATATTCAAGTCTTAATTCATATTCCCTTTGTTTGAATATTTAGTAAATATAGATTATACCAAAGAAGTGTACATTAGTCACGGTTCATTATAGGTTTTAAAAAAGCACATCATTTCAAGTAGAAAGAGAAAAATGGATTCAGTAAAGGAAAAGTGCTTACTACATTGAAAGAAGAAGAACAGAGTTTCCATTGACTGGACTTCTGGAAATGACATATAAAAATATACCACTAAACTCTGAGGCTGGAGAAACTGCTAATTTTGCTACAATCAAGGGGAATCGAGAGGCCACAGCACTTGTTAACCACAGGAACACTTTAGTTGTAAACTGGGCATGATAAAGAACCTACCACATCTATTGACAGCAAATGGTACTGTACCTGTTATATTCACACAAAATTGAAGCCTATATCCCAATACCCAGGGATGGATTCAAAGACATTGCCAATGGGATCGAAGAAAAATCGAATGCTTCCGTAACACTGCTTGCAAAAGTGCAGTATTTTCTTTACTTTCAACTTCCAAAACACAGGAGTTCATTTCATGGGCTGAGCTTTAACAACATATGAAACAAGAGATGCTAAAGATCTGAGGAATTGAATTTTTAGGCTTTAGTTTATGTAGTACAGCTAAATGAGAGATGAATATCGGGTACGGACTCAATGTATTCTCCACAAGTGGATTATTACATTTTATTACTTTGTTTTTGTTTGATGCATAAAGATTATGTCTTCCCAAATATATAATTACTTGATAAATAGCTAACTGAGATGCCATCATATTGTAGAAGGAAAAGAAAACACTAAATTACACAAGATTTTAGTACAAGTTTATACCCTAGTCCTCCAACAGGCTTTTGTTTATTTAATCATGGAAACAGACACTTAGTTTCTTTAGGTCATATTTAATTTGAGAAGATTTTACTAGGTAATGTCTTGGTCCCCTCCTGATAGTCTATTATTTCATGATTGATTGAACTATATCCTGTTCAAGTAGACAACCCATCTGCTTGCTGGGAGAAAATTGTGTTTTAGTATTAAATGCTCACTTGTGTGTTTAACCTCAAAAGATACTAGAGGAGAGATTGGGAGTCACACAACATTGACATTTTACTTTTTTCCTGAGGGTGGTTAAATGGACATACTTTTATTCTTTTTAATGATAAGTACTGACTTGAAGTGCCTTGTCTAACTGCTGTTTGAATGACTTTAACACGTTGCATGGAGCACTCACAGTAAGAACTGTTTCTCTAAATTCAATTCTACATGACTTAGAGAGAGTCAATATCATTCTGACTTTTCCCCAATACAAAATAACGTTCTCTTGACTTTCATTCTCACAGTATGCTCTCAGCCATTGATCCCCCATCTAGAATGATGGATCTTCCCTATCTTTTGCTACCACTGGCAGCAAGTCCTTAAACAGATGGGACTCCAATCACTCCCTGTGGATGGTCTCCCTAAATAACTACCTGTCGGCTGAGTTGTAACTAGATTTGGAGACTCATGCCTATATTACTGCACAATAAGATAGTTTGGCTTGAGCTCCACAGTGATTCTAAGAATAAACTCGGCCTTGGTAAGAATCCACATTTAAAGTGGCAGTCTAGTATGCATCATTTCTAATTTCATTTGGAATGGTGTAACTGGCAACATTTTTCCCTTGTATCAGACCTTGATTAATTTCACTGCCAGATCCTCTAAGGAAGGAAGAGAAAATTATCTACTAAAGTTGATAATTTCTTCCTTAAACCCATAGAAAATAGCAAAACTTGTCAGCAAATGATGCTTAAAATAATATCTTCAAATGAAAACTTACAAAACTACCCAAAAATTTGTAGATTCTTGTCAACATTCTCATTATGTATATGTGCCAACTTCCTTTTGTGAAACCCTTAATAGGTAAAGATGTTTAACAAGGCTCATATAGAATTCAAATTAGTTCAGGTATGTTGGTTCATCAAATAATATTACAGGAGAAAAGAGAAATTTATAAATTAGGTAACTAAATACAGAAAACTTTGAAGACTCTTTGGAACAGGATTTCACCCAAAGTAGTTAACATTCCAGTTTCCAAAGGAGAATATTGAATCTCTGATTCATTGGAACCCCTTTGCAAGGTTTTAATACAAAGGATTAAAAACATAAAAATTTATCGTGAAAATCAGGGGTCAGCAATAACTTATTAAAATAAAGCAATGGCAGACTAACATTAATTTATTTTTGGATACTATGTCAGACTGGTATTTCAGATACATGAATTCAAAAGACATATTTATTCCAGTAATGTATTTGGCAGTTTGTTAGTTGGATTTATTTTAGTGACCATGTGCAACACATTGAAGTCAAAATGTAGTAAGAATACACAATTATTCTTCATAAAAAGAAACTCATCAGTACAGTTGGTTCATGTTTTTGCTTCTCCATCCGCAGTTTTCATATTTTTAGATACTCATATAGATAGGACCATATTCTGCTAACGAAGACTGATGTTTCTCTTGTCCATCTCTTTCTTTTTAAGAAAGATGTAGTCTTTCCAGGGTTTGTTATTCTAAGTTCATATCTCAAGGCTCATTGATGAGAAATGTGCTAAAATCAAAGTATCTACCAGGCTACATTTCTTTCTGGAGGCACTAGGGATAAATATACTTTCTTGACTTTCAAGTTTCTATGGTATGCCCACATGGCTTGGACTGTGAAGGCTTTGCATCATCAAAGTCATCAATAGCTGATAAATATTTTTCTTATCATGTCACTGTCACTGACTCGTTTTCCTATCTCTTTTATTACAATGGCCCTTCTAATTATATTGGGGATCCCTAGATAATAAAAAAAAATCTCCTATCTCAAGGTTAGTTAATTCCATCTGCAACCTCAATCCTCCTTTGCCTAGCATAACATATGCACAAGTTCTGGTAATTAGGATGAGAATGTGTTTGGAAGGCCATTATTCCACCTAACACAGTAAGTCACCAATATTTTATATTAGAGTTTCATAGTATTATGAGAGGCACAAGGGTGGTAAATTTGGGGAATACATTTATTGAGCCCCTACTATGTGCCACTTCATGACTTCTGGTTATCTCACTGATCTTTTTTTTTCAAATTTACTCATTAACTCATATACTGATGTATTAGTCCATTTTCTTACTGCTGGTAAAGACATACCCAAGACTGGGCAAGTTACAAAAGAAAGAGGTTTCACAGACTTATAGCTCCACATGGCTGGAGAGGCTTCACAATCATGGTGGAAGGTAAGGAAGACCAAGTCACATCTTACATGGATGACAGAAGGCAAAAAGAGAGAGAGCTTTGAAGGGAAATTCCCATTTTTAAAACCATCAGATCTCATGAGACTTATTCACTATCATGAGAACAGCATGGGAAAGACCCACCCCCATGAATCAATTATCTCCCACCAGGTTCCTTCCCCAACACATCAGGATTATAGGAGCTACAAGATGAGATTTGGGTGGGGACACAGTGCCAAACCATATAATTATATATTTACATAAGTTTGCATACATGTGTGTTTGTTTGTATGCCTGCATACAGTTAATTTGCACTCCAGTTACATTTTGGGGAGCTACTTATGTAATCTTTGATTGGATTTGATTATAATCCTACTACATTAATTCAATCTGCAGAATTAGGCTATCTCCCTAAACCCTCATTAATTCCCTACCTCATATTCTAGTCCTTCTCAAACATGGATGTCTATCCAATAATTCACTTGTTGTCCTCAATTTTAGAATTTGTTGATCTTGTCTTCTGTTCCAAGATGGCTGAATAGGAACAGCTCCGGTCTGCAGCTTCCAGTGTGATCAATGCAGAAGATGGGTGATTTCTGCATTTCCAACTGAGGTACCTGGTTCATCTCATTGGGACTGGTTGGACAGTGGGTGCAGCCCATGGAGGGCAAGCCAAAGCAGGGTGGGGCATTGCCTCACCTGGGAAGCACAAGGGGTTGGGGGATTTCCCTTTCCTAGACAAGGGAATTTGTGACAGACTGTACCAGGAAAATGAGGACACTCTCACCTTAATACTATGCTTTTCCAATGGTCTCAGCAAATGGTACACCAGGAGATTGTATCCCGCACCTAGCTCAGAGGGTCTCATGCCATGGAGTCTTGCTCACTGCTAGCACAGCAGTCTGAGATCAAACTGTGAAGAGGCAGCCTGACTAGAGGCCTTCACCATTGCTGAGGCTTGAGTAGGTAAACAAAGTGGCCAGGAAACTCAAACTGGGTGGAGGCCACCACAGCTCAATGAGGCCTGCCTGCCTCTGTAGACTGCACCTCTGGGAGCAGGGCATAGCCGAATAAAAGGCAGCAGAAGACTTAAACATCCCTGTCTGACAGTTCTGAAGAGAGCAGTGGTTCTCCCAGCATGGTCTTTGAGCTCTGAGAATGGACAGACTGCCTCCTCAAGTGGGTCACTGACTCCTGGGTAGCCTAACTGTGAGACACCTTCTGGTAGGGACTGACAGACACCTCATTCAGCCAGTGCCCCTCTGAGATAAAGATTCCAGAGGAAGCATCAGGCAGCAACCTTTGCTGTTCTGCAATATTTGCTGTTCTGCAGCCTCTGCTGGTGATACCCAGGCAAACAGAGTCTGGAGTGGACCTCCAGCAAACTCCAACAGACCTGCAACTGAGAGATCTGACTGTTAGAAGGAAAACTAACAAAGAGAAAAGAATAGCATCAACATCGACAAAAAGGACATCCACACCAAAACCCCATCTATAGGTCAGCATCATCAAAGACCAAAGGTAGATAAAATCACAAAAATGGTGAGAAAACAGAGCAGAAAAGCTGAAAATTCTAAAAACCATGGTGCCTCTTCTCTTCTAAAGTATCACACATAGACTCAAAATAAAGGGATGGAGGAAGATCTACCAAGCAAAAGGAAGCAAAAACAAAAAAAAAAAACAAACAAAAACAAAAACAAACAAACAAACAAACAAAAAACAGGGGTTGCAATCTTAGTCTCTGATAAAACAGACTTTAAACCAACGAAAATCAAAAGAGGCAAACAAGGTCATTACATAATAGTAAAGTGATCAGTTCAACAAGAAGAGCTAACTATCCTAAATATATATGCAGCCAATACAGGAGTACCCAGATTCATAAAGCAAGTCCTTCATGACCTACAAAGAGACTTAGACTCCTACACAATAATAGTGGGAGACTTTAACACCCCACAGTCAATATTAGACAGATCAATGAGACAAAAGTTTAACAAGGATATCTAGGACTTGAACTCAGCTCTGCACCAAGCAGACCTAATAGACATCCACAGAACTCTCCACCCCAAAACAACAGAAAATTCTCAGCACCACATTGCACATATTCCAAGATTGACCACATAGTTGGAAGTAAAGCACTTCTCGGCAAATGTAAAAGAACAGAAATCACAACAAACTGTCTCTCAGACCATAGTGCAATCAAATTAGAACTTAAGATTAAAACCGCACAACTACATGGAAACTGAACAACCTGATCCTGAATGACTACTGGGTAAATAACAAAATGAAGGCAGAAATAAAGATGTTCTTTGAAACCAATGAGAACAAAGACACAACGTACCAGACACAAACAAATGGAAGAACATTCCATGCTCATGGATAGGGAGAGGCAATATCATGTAAATGGTCATACTGCCCAAGGTAATTTATAGATTCAATGCCATCCCCATCAAGCTACTAATGAGTTTCTTCACAGAATTGGAAAAAAAAACTACTTTAAAGTTCATATGAAACCAAAAATGAGTCTGCATTGCCAAGACAATCCTAAGCAAAAAGAACAAAGCCGGAGGCATCATGTTACCTGACTTCAAACTACACTACAAGGCTACAGTAACCAAAACAGCATGGTACTGGTACTAAAACAGAGATACAGACCAATGAAACAGAATAGAGGCCTCAGAAATAACACCAAACATCTACAACCATCTGACCTTTGACAAACCTGACAAAAACAAGAAATGGGGAGAGGATTTCCTATTTAATAAATGGTGCTGGGAAAACTGGCTAGCCATATGTAGAAAGCTGAAACTGGATCCCTTCCTAACATCTTAAACAAAAATCAATTCAAGATGGATTAAAGACTTAAATGTTAGACCTAAAACCATAAAAGCCCTAGAAGAAAACCTAGGCAATACCATTCAGGACAAAGGCATGGGCAAGGACTTCATTACTAAAACACCACAAGCAATGGCAACAAAAGTCAAAATTGACAAATGGGATCCAATTAAACTAAACAGATTCTGCACAGCAAAATGAACTACCATCAGAGTGAACAGGCAGCCTATAGAATGGGAGAACATTTTTGCAATCTACCCATCTGACATAGGGCTAATATCCAGAATCTACAAAGAACTTAAACAAATTTGCAAGAAAAAATCAAACAACCCTACAAAAAGTTGGCAAAGAATATGAACAGACACTTCTCAAAAGAAGACATGTGTCTGTTGACACATGAACAAATGCTCAACATCACTGGTCATCAGAGAAATGCAAATCAAAACCACAATGAGATAGCATCTCACACCAGTTAGAATGGCAATCATTAAAAGTCAGGAAACAACAGGTGCTGGAAAGGATGTAGAGAAATAGGAACATTTTTACACTGTTGGTGAGAGCTAAACTAGTTCAACCATTGTAGAAGACAGTGTGGGAATTCCTTAAGGATCTAGAACTAGAAATACCATTTGACCCAGCCATCCCATTACTGGTATATACGCAAAGGATTATAAATCATGCTACTATAAAGACACATGCACACACATGTTTATCGCGGCACTATTCACAATAGCAGACTTGGAACCAACCCAAATGTCCATCAATGATAGACTAGATTAAGAAAATGTGGCACATATACACCTTGGAATATATGCAGCCATAAAAAAAGGATGAGTTCATGTCCTTTGTGGGGACATGGATGAAGCTGGAAACCATCATTCCGAGCAAACGATCGTAAGGACAGAAAACCAAACACTGCATGTTCTCACTCATAGGTGGGAATTGAACAATAAGAACACTTGGACACAGGAAGGAGAACATCACACACTGGGGCCTGTCGTAGGGTAGGGGGATGGGGGAGGGATAACATGATCAGAACTACCTAATGCAAATGACGAGTTAATGGGTGCAGCACACCAACATGGGACATGTATACATATGTAACAAACTTGCACGTTGTGCACATGTACCCTAGAACTTAAAGTATAATATTAATAAAAATAAGAATTTGTTGATCTTTCCACAAATATTGAATTCTGCGCCTTATACTATTCATCTAAGTTTTTGGAGCATAATTTCGGCTCTTAGTTTAGCTTAAGGCAAGGGATATGTATGATTCTAAGTCACTTGTATTCCTAGTTCCATGTTGTTGAAATTCGGTATTTGTCAAATTACTATGTTCTGCCTACTAGTTTTCATATTACAAAGTGATATGGGGACATACATGTTCATATATACATACGCGCTCACAAGCCTTGTGGGTGAAGGAGCGAGCATGTATCTCTCCTTAAACCTCAATTGATAAACCTATTTTCAAAAGCTCTTCTTATAGTTAATAAAGTAAATATTGACATTAATGTGTAACTAAAATTGATCATGGTCTATTTCCTTCCTATTGCAAAAAATGTTAATTTATTATTATGAACAGAATGAAATGAATTACATTTAGTACAAAAATAACTTAACTCTGTATTATTACTACTGAAACTACCCTGAAGAAGATATAATAAATAACTAAATTTAGAGTTTTTAATATTATATTTATTTTAGACTCCTTAAAATAGCCTTTCACATTCAGTAATGCTGCCAAGGAGTTATATGGCTTTTGATGTCAAAATATTCATTTTCAGTCATTTAAAAATATCACCACTGATGAAAATAAGTAGAGTTTAACGATTTGATAAGCAAAGTTTTAAAAGGTTACAAAAACTGATATTCTTCCCTTTGTAAAAATATTAACAAAGGATGTAAGAAAACTTAAATTGATTCTCACTTTGAAGGTGTTAATCTAAACTGAAATCTTTAAACCCTTTTCATCAGTGCTTCAGCCTTTGTCAATTTTAATGTTAATTTTTGTGTCAAATTAATCTTCTGTCCTTTTAAAAAATTATCCAAGTACTTTTGTTGTATCCTAGGTTTAGATTTCTACATTTTATTAATTATTATTTTGCTTTGATATAAAAAGATACTATAAGCTTCAAACTTATTTTATGTTACTTTTTAAAAAATATAATTATTTGACATAAGACTCACAGATTAAAATTTTAGAGAGACATTCAGACTGTGTTTAATGAGCATCTATATTCCCTAAAAGGAATTTATGTGTTATGCTGACCGTGGTGGGAATATAGTGATTCCTAGAAATACTAGAAGGTAGAAGGAACAATTGTATCATGGCTTGGTGAATTTCATTTAGGTAATAACATTTTCTATTAAGATTTCATATAGAAGTAGCAAATAAGTGAGCTACATAGGTTAAAGTTTATTGCTTTTTTTCTGTAGCCCTAATTCCATACATCTTCTCACATGTAGTAAACTATGAGGGTTTTTTTCCTTTTTCTTTTTCTTTTTGCATGTTTCCATGTAGTAAACATTAAAAATAGCAGAGTAAAAATTAAAACACATAAATTGTTGTGAAACAATTTTATTTAGAAAACACAAACTTTCAAAAGAACTATTAAAATGTTCTTCAAATAAAACAAAAAAGGGAAAAATGTACATACATATTTACTATTTGAATGGAATCATAACTGAAATTTACCAAGAAATGCTTTCAGTAATTAGCCTGTGATCCATGGTCATTGTTAAGTTCTTCAAAAAGAAAAAAAGACAAAGATTACTGTGCCAAACATTACTTCTTCTATTCTTGGCTTAGAAATATGGTTCTGGTAACATATTGATAACCAGTCTTCTTCATTAAAATCGTGAGGAAAATGAGTAAATGAGCATGACTCATCATTTGCCTTTCTTTTGACTAAGCTAAACAAGTTCATCTTTTATATTCATATAGATTTTTAGAGGTTTTTAGTTTAAATTCTATGTAGTCTTCACATATACATGATCCTGGAGCCAAGGAATTATAAAATAAAAACTAAACTCTGTGTCATAGCATATTTCTGGATTCCTAGTGTCCTGGAAATCATGTTCAAGTCAAAAAGTCTAAGAAAACCATTAGAATACTTTATATAGGCATTTATCTCACCCTCATAATCATGCTTGATCAGAGCATTTTCCAATAGAAGTGTAACCTGAGCCATATATGTAATTTTTAAAATCAACTTTCATACTATTTTGTGTTTAGTCTAATATGTTATATTTTATCTCAAAACATAAAACAAGATGATTTTTAAAATACTAATTCCTTGATATCTACTTTATAGTTTACATGTACAGCTTATTTTAATATAGATACTACATTTTCATTGAAAGCATTTTATGTGTATTTAGATTTTATAAATTTATGTTTGAAAAATTTTCCATACACCAGTTGTTGCAAACATAGTTAAAAGTTTTCCAATCAATGAATCAATATGAAGAAAAAGATTTTGCTTTAGCGTTTGTATCCACATGGACAAAATGAGTTCCTGTTTTAAAATGAAATTTAACTTTGTTTCTTGTTTGTTTGTTTTATTAAAAAAAGAAAAAGATAACATTCAGAGGATATGATTAAATTTAATATTAACCCAGACTCTTAAAAATCTTCTGGGTTAGGTGGCTTACACCTGTAAGCCTGTAATCCCAGTACTTTGGGAGACCGAGGCGGGCGGATCATGAGGTCAAGAGATCGAGACAATCCTGGCCAACATGGTGAAAACCCATCTCTACTAAAAATACAAAAATTAGCTGAGCGTGGTGGTGCACACCTGTAGTCCCAGCTATTCGGGAGGCTGAGGCAGGAGAATTGTTTGAATTCAGGAGGTGGAGGTTGCAGTGAGCCAAGATCACGCCACTGCACTCCAGCCTGGCGACAGAGCAAGACTCCTTCTCAGAAAAGAAAAAAAAATTCTGAAAAAATCAACAGGATACATCTCAGAAAAGCTGGCAATTCTTTGGTGGCAAGTAAGTTTCATACTTATCCAAGCTGCCCAAATGGTTATCAAGCCAAGTTTGTTTTTCAAAATTAGGTTTTAAGATATATTAAATAAACTATACAGATATTCCCTAACAGTACAAAACTTTAACAATGAAGTTAAAGTATATAGCAAAGCCAAATATGATAATACACAAGAATAATATATCAAGTAAGCCTTTCAATCCTAGAAATCTAAAATAGGGAGAACTTACTGAAGGGTAGCATACATAAAATGAGGACTAATATCAAGGAACAATCCTAAACAATCCTAAACATTTTCCCAATGACTAAGCCTCAAAAAGACAGCTTAGGAAAACGATTAATAGGTACTTTTTCTTTTTTCCTAGCCAATCCAGTTCTACTTAGATAAATCTGGTTACCAATCAATGCACACATAAGTTAGAGGAATTTTTTTCTACTCAATTACTACCGTTTTTTTCCTTTTTCACCTTTTCCCTAATTTTGTCTAGCAACACTTTTCCTTTAGTTTGATCAGTTGAACCCAGAAGTTTTTGTACCTAAAATGAGTATCAACTCTTATCGGAACAGGATTTGGGAAAGGCAGTCCTAGTGAAGGCAAACATGTAACCGAGGTGGTTTGACAGAGTTAAGTGTCCATCTCAATATGACAAACGTCTCCCAAGCTCATCACTGGGTTAATGGCTGCTCTTGGCTAGATACACGCCCCTGCATACTGGAATGACCCCTGGTGAGGTACTGCAGAGCTCTGTGCACAAACACCCTCCAATTTAAGCTTTCAATAAATACAAAGCATCATTTTAAACCATTTCAGTAGAATAAATAAAATGTATTGTCTTTCTATTGGCCTGCTTTGCTTCTTGAGCTGGCTTGGAGTGCTCTTCTTGACATAGAAGACACAACAATTCATTAGTGGCTACTCCCAGCTCTTTAGACGTCAGCACTTCCTGTTCTTCCATCCTCAGCACTTTTTTGCAGCAATAATGGTATTCTTCATTAGCATCGCCACCGTCATGGTGCCAACACCTCCAGGAGGTGGCATGATGTAACAGGCTTTTTATCTGACTCCTTCAAAATTCGCATCTCCAACCAATTTGGGGTTTGGCAGTTATGGGATCTTGAACTCTGGTTATTCCCACATCAATAACTGCTGCTCTTTCCTTGATTATATCTATTGTGAACAGGCTTGGAATGCCTGCAGCGGATGTTACACTATCTGCAAAAATTTTATGTTTCTTCAACTGCTGTTTGGGAGAGTATCCAGGAGATATTATAACAGTGGCATCATCTCTGGGACGTTCATGTGCCCCATCTATGTGCAGTGGCATTACAATGGGCATTCTAACAATTTTTGGCCTTCCAGCCACAACCACAATCTTCTCTAGGATTGGAATGTCAGTTCGCTTAATTGTTTCCCGCACATCCCATCGGGTAGCCAGTCACATGGAATACTGGTCTAAACACTTTAGTCCTACATTCATTACAGGAAAGTCATCAACATCCTTGTCTGGAGAAAAAGCATTGCAGATCTTTCTCTCATCAGTGTGCCCTGCAAGAGGCAACTGAACAAGGTGGCCATCTAATTATCAACATTACTCAGTTTATTTATTAAATTCAACAGTTCTTCCTCAGAAACTGAAGCTGGTTTCACAATTGTCTCACTGGTGATTCCAAAGTGCCGCGCGGTGGAAGGTGCAAGAGCGCAGGCGGCAGCTCTGCGGGGGACAGAGCAGTTGGGCAGCCAGCACAGACACGAGGGAAGTCATAGCCATAGCCTGCGCCTGGAAGGAGGAAATTTAACTTAGAAGCAAATGTGTAACATTTCCAAAATTACCACTTCCCAAATTAAATCAATCTACTAACTGTGTCAACTCAGTAGTATTAGCATTAAATTTAAATAGGCATTTGATAAATTAAAATAAACTCCGTTTATTAATATCAGCAAAGCATTCCTCAAAATTTTCTCAGAAAAAGAGTAGCTTTGCAGCCAATTTACATGACACTGTCAATTGCAGTAAACACCTTCTGCATATTTATCCTGTTAGAGAAATGTTATTATAGAGTTGTATTATGAAAAATTTCACTTTCTGCATATATTTCAGTACAGAAATGTACTAAATTTAGCTTCATATATATTATGATATTGGTGAGAAAGTATAAATCACTTGAATTTCAGGGAGGTCTTAACTATCGAATGCATGCATTTCTCTTGTTTCAAGAAAATAATTGGAATTTACCGTACAGAAAATCTGTGTGAAACTCTTTTTTGCCATTCAAACAACAATCATTGGTAGAGAACACAGTATCATTAAGTTAATTGGCTGGGTACGGTGGCTCAAGCATGTAATCCCAGCACTTTGAGAGGCCGAGAAGGACGGATCACTTGAGGCCAGGAGTTCGAGGCCAGCCTGGCCAATATGGTGAAACCCCATCTCTACAAATACAAATACAACAATTAGCCAGGCATGGTGGTGCATGCCTGTAATCCTAACTACTATGGTGGCTGAGGCAAGAGAATCACTTAAACTGGGAGGCAGAGTTTGCAGTGAGTTGAGATCACCCCACTGCACTCCAACCTGGGTGACAGAGTGAGACTCTGTCTGAAAAAGAACCCAAAAACTGTTAGTTGACTACCTTCTTTTTCTTTCAAGATTTGCAAAACCTGGTGATGATTTACACATTTGCATGCACATATTAAATGGTTTTAACAACTAAACATCAATAAAACTTTTCATTAAGTTTGCTTCAGAAAACGTATAGATATTTTCAATGTGTTTCTAACAGTAGAACAAAATGTGAAGAGGAACGCAGTCTGTTTTAGAATTCTAATTAACCCCAAATTTTGTCTAGTTGAAACTGAGGCACCACCCATTGTGATAGAAAATAACATCCTTATGCTTAGCAGATTCTCTTCTTTGACATATGTTAATGACATTTAATTTATGACAAAAGTTGAATATAATTTATGACAAAAGTTGAATAATTTAAGCCACAAATTGACAGCATTTCCTTGCAAAAATGGAGATAAAACATAACCAATGTATTAATTGAAGAGTGCTTTTTATTTTCTGTTTATTTTAGGCTAAAGAAAAATACTTACATTATTTCAATATTTGAATCAATTGATTATTGATATTAGTAGAAAGATCTTGTATACTGTAGACAATTGTTTGATAACTTATTGAGATCTTTTGCTTTGTAAAATATTCCTGATAAGTTTTTGAAAAGTTTGAAAAGTTTTCCATACCTGAAATAACAACTTGTTTTAGGTATAATAATTTATTTAACCACCACTTCACCTAAAACCTTACACACAGAGCCTGGGTGTACTTTTATTTAAACAGTATTTAAAAATAAATTAAAAATAATTTTGTGCATGAAACAAAGTTGCCTACATTAAAACATCAGAAAGCAAAAGTGTGTATCTCATCTACCAATCTGGATCACCTGTGCTTATTTGACAACCCCGTCATTCCTGACAGAATTTTTATGCTATGGATAAGCAATTATTTTCTTATGCATATTCAGACATAAGTACTTAACAGTAAGAAATATGACTTGTCATTAATACAGTGAAAAGATAACGTGTCCGATGTGGAATTTTCCACTTGTGGTGTTATATTGGCACTCAAAAACTTCAGATTTTGGAGAATTTCAGATTTCACATTTTTTTATTAAGGATGCTCAATCTGTACTAGCTTCTGTATCTCCACTCAATTCCATAGGAGAAGTAGTTTGTTTTAAATTTATAAATATGACCATACATTTTTACTTCAATGAGAAAAATAATTTAATTTGAAGGAAAATAAGTATAAAAAACACTTTAAAATAATTAGTACTTACAATTACATTATCAAAATCTGAGAGTTTACATAGTATCACTCTAATTCGCTATGTGAAATGTTCAAATAAGTGCATTACAACATTAAATCATTGTATTGAAAAGATTCATTTAAACTGAAATGATACAATGACATTTTCTAGAAGAAAATTTATGTGTAATAGCAGAAACTACTTATGCATCTGCCACATGGACGACAACTATAAAATCTGGTAGAATGCAGTGATCAAAGTGAAATGTACCTATACCAAACCAATAAACTTGTGTTTAATCAAAAACTTATTTTACACAGCTTGTTTTCAAATTTAAATAGTCAATTCAAATAATATAAATGAAAATTCCATCGAACTGGCTACGTTTCATGTGCTCAATATCAACATACACCTAGTGACTACTGAATTGAACAACACAGCTTTAGAGTAATGGATACACATAAGTAGACATGCAGAATATCGCTTTATGAATTAAATAAAGATGATTGCCAAGTTATGTTGCCCTACTCACTAGAGTCACCTTTTAAATTATTTTCCTTTGTTTTATAATCAAATTCAATTATTTTCACATGTTTGATATCAGACTCACTCTTTGCTTAGTCACCTTTAGAGATGATAAAGTATATATACTGGTATATGTTCTAAAACTCCATTGACACAAAGCACATCAAAATGCACAGAAAAATTCTTTGGAGACCGATGCACCAAAAGATGGGTTTATTATTTTGGAAAATCCAGTCAAAGCTTGGATTTGGAATTGATCTTGAAAGTAAATCCAAAGCTAGGTATGTGAGTCATGTAAGATGACACTATAGTCATTACACTGGCTAAAGAGGTCACATTAATTTCTTTCCAAAATGTAATATCTTATATATAAAACCAACTGTAAATATTGAGAGTTAGTACCTAGAAAATACAAATGTAGTTGCTAAAGCCAGGTGGCTTATTCTAGGAAATCAACTTAATAAAGTGACAATTATATTATTAAAACCTTAAGAGCTTTCCAAGAGAACAAGTCAGTAACAAAGACTGAAAATGCAAAAACAGTTCCCTGATCATTTTTGTAGAAGTGAAATATTGAGAAACTTTATAGTTCAATACAAATAATATGTGAACATCTTAATTATTTTATATAGTCTATGTGTTCTCAATACTAAATATTAGTTCAAATTTTAAGACACAAACAGAGGATTTTAATAGAACAGTTAGGTGCCTTCCCATTGAATTGCTTCTCTGTATTTGTAGATTTTAAATAGTAGACTGATGGCAGAGAGGCGGAAAAAAGTGTTCTGCTTGCCTCACTTTATGATAAAAACAGTTCATAAAATTTACTTGTTTAAACCAATAAAAGCCAAGTAGTTTGGATAGTTGCAAGAAGCAAAGTCCTCTCTTAGTAAATACTTGAACGGTAGTCTTCAACTTCATCTAGTTTGTATGTTTTCACTTCTATTCACACAATGATTACCTGATAAGGCTGTATTTAGGAAATATACTGCACTCTTTAAGGGAAAATTCACATTTATTAAAAGTATCCATTCGATTAAAGATCTTACATGCTATGTAACAGGCTGTAATTTTGCATTTGCAACACAGAATTTCCACTCTAACGATGTTCCAAAACTATTCCACCACGGCCACCCTGCAACCATTCCCTCAGTCTACACTCCTTTCCATTCCTGGAGTTTCAATCTTTTCTTTATAAAACAAATTGTTTAAAAATTGCCTGGAAAATTTGATATAAATGACTTTGTGGTACTGGTAAGTTCTATATATAAGAGCTCATGAAAGGCCTTGGATATAAAAATATCCAAATGAGTATGAAAGTACGGAGGGACTGCAGCATCTCATACTTTTGTATAAAACAAACTTTTTGAAAGAGAGCTTAACTTTTATATGTCTCACAAACTGTGGATAGGTGTTAACAAGAATATATTATTTTCAAAATTTGCAATAGTATAAAAGAGATGAATTTAAAAAGTCAAGGATGGCACTAGGTAGATAAGTAACCCAGATACAATAGGAAAGAATGAGACAAAATGTGAAAACAAGAACACTTACTAAGCTATTCAATTATGTAAATGAAAAAAAGAATGTGTAAGGCTCCCATTTTTCTGATATAGATGAGAGGCAGTAAAACTAAAAACATACAGAAGAAGAATTTTAATTGTATTGTACAACTTGTTCATTTTAGTTACTTCCAATAAAATATTGGTTAGAAAAAAGCATTATTTCTAAATAAAAATCATGTGTGCTACAGAAAACTCTTTAAAACAATAATATACAGTTAATTAAAATTAGGAAAATGCACAGCCTTAGTCTTATATACATAGTATAAGTGTACAATATAAATATTGGTGAGGCTTCACTACTGAACAAGTATATGTAAATATATGAATTCTACAAAGTATCTTAGTAAGTATATATATTTGAAATATGTTGTTAATATCAAGTTTCTAGAAATGAATTGCCTAAAAGGGACAATGCATTTAGAGACCATTAAAAGAATATATAGCAAACTATATATGGCAACTAAACTTATTTTAATTATGAGATATTATTCTTACAAAGACTAAAAATTCCATAGCTGGACTAGAAGAGGTAAAGATAAAATTGGAAGAAAAATATTAGTGTTGGCAGATGTCAAATAACTGCATTTATTCAACCAGAACTGATCATAATTTAGAGTGAAATGATCAATTATTGGAGTAAAATGCATTTTGTTTGCAAGAGGAATAGAGATCATTCTACATATTTGTCAAAATGTCAAAGTGTTTTTGAGAAAGTAACTGTAGCATTAAAAAACTTCATGGAATGTAGAAATTAATGTATGTGACATAATTTTCTGCTTTCTATCCATTGACTGCTGCTTGGCATGAGTGATGGCTAATGGATTAATCATAACCATGAATTTAGGACAAAATCAAGTTTAATGGGCAAGATGACTTTCCTGGGTGTTTAAATCCCAAAACTGCATGCTTTGAAAAAAACAAAGTAGAACTTATTAACGAAACAATTCTGTTGCACAATTTGAAGAGGCTGTATATTTGGTATCATTTTTCTATAGATTACAATAAGCATAGGTAGACTACAATAAGAAATATATTATATATATGATACATATACACAAATGCACATACATACATATGGGGGAGCTTATAAAAGAAGATACGCTTTTATGCTTTCTCTATTTTTCACAGCAGATATTCCACTCTTAATATTTCTAATCCTTTTTCCACACTGTTAACCGAGAGGTATGACTTATACAAGCCTGACCGTGTCTGTTCTACCAATGATATCACACTGCTTTTATGATAGAATCAAAACGCCTCCGTACCGTTTGCTCAGTTTATGATTTTAGGCTAAATGGATTATTTTTCACTTTACACTTATTACTTCAGTTATGCTGTTTATATTGGTCATACTGTTTCAGTTTATCTGATATTTTCTCGTTATCATAGGCATTTACTAGCTCTTTCTTCTTGAAAGAGAGAGAAGGTAAAGCCATTTTCTCTCCCGTCCTTCAACATTCCTGATCAATACCTAAACTTGTTCTACTTTTTATTTCCCTGTAGGGAGGTTCCTGATCACCACCCTAGACGTGGTTTCTCTCCCATATGGGATGGTAACAGTGTTTGCTTCTTCCATTAAATATATTTTTTCTGCTTAATCCTCTACATTTTATGCTTTATGATTTGATAGCCATTGTATTTCCCAAAGAAGCACAGTGCTTATTTTCAATAAATGCTTATGTAACAAATATTGAATTAAAAAATCACAATCCTAGAAGTCTCAGAAATGTCTACTTAGTTCTGGGGATTTACTATAAAACTATGGATAAGTAAAATAAAGCACAGCTAGATATTTTGAGTGGTAAGGAAATGAATTTAGATATATAAAACTACATTGTTTTAGGGATAACAGTAACATCTTTGTAGTCTATGAATCTTATGTTTTCCCAGTAATGATACCACTCAATTTTGAACACATGACCTTTACTATGTGTTTTTATTCTGCTGACATCTTTTATTTCTTTTTATGTGCAATTGTAGCAGAAGGTATTTAAAGAAATACCAAAAAAGGAGAAGATATGTAAATTTTAGTAAATGCAACATATCTGAAACAAAGCTAATAATATGAAAAGAGACCATTTGAGACACAGCAGGCTAATATTTCTTTATTAATTCAAATTCTATGTTATCACCATTATTAGGTGTCTTTAAAAGTGAAAGTATGGATAGATAGGTAGATCAATTAATAAGTTTACATTTATGTGGACTGTAGGTCCATTGACTCTTAAAAATTTCAATGTGTAAAAATAAAAATTTAGATGGTAATTTAAGTATAGTTCAATTGAAAACTATTAATGCTAAAAATGTAAACCTAGAATAAAATTAAAAGAATAGTAGATCATGCTACATCTTTTTCTCAACTTTTATTTGTTATTGTATTAAATTATACAATTAAAATAGAAATTATTTCCATAGGACTGTTAACTTTATGTACAATCTGTTCAAGTAGTTTTTCAGCCAGTAATATGAAGCTGACAAATCTACTTGCTTAAGAAAATCCAGAAAATCAAAACCAAAGATATAACACACACACAAAACATCATTTTATTGTGAGGGGTAAATAAGAGTTGCATAAAGATTTACGTATATTAATAACTCATTTAACAATGACTGATTAAATTAGTTAAAGATGTATACATATGTTGCTGGCTAGAGATGTTGAATCCAGTGAAGAAAACTAATTGAAATTGTTAATTTTATTCTACCAAGAACTTACGTTTTTCATAAGAAGCTAGAGTTGAATTTCTTTCTTTTTTTTTTTTGTTTTGTTGAGACAGAGTCTCACTCTGTTGCCAGACTGGAGTGCAGTGGTTCGATCTCGGCTCACTGCAACCTCTGCCTCACTGCAACCTCTGCCTCACCAGTTCAAGCAATTCTCCCGCCCCAGCCTCCTGAGTAGCTGCGACTACAGGCACGGGCCACCAAGCCCAGCTAATTTTTGTATTTTTAGTAAAGATGAGGTTTCACCATGTTGGCCAGGATTGTCTCGATCTCTTGACCTCATGATCCGCCTGCCTTGGCCTCCCAAAGTGCTGGGATTTCAGGCGGGAGCCACTGCACCAGGCCTGGAGTTAAATTGCTAAGGAAAATAATTCAAAGAGCATTTAGATAAGTATGGATTTTTTATAAGAGTTTAGTGGTTTAAGTTAGTTAGCTAATAGAAATGTTTACCACTGAAAAATTCTTAAGTTTAAGAAAAACTGTAAATACATTCATTGTAGAATATTCCTTATGTTCCAGGATCTATAAAAATGTAATGTAATTATTACTAGAATGCCAACATAGGATTGTTTGGGAAGTCAAATATGAAGTAGTCTGAAATTATCTTAAATTTCATATGAATAAATGAATACTAGGTAGATAATAATCTTTTGCAAAGATAAATAATAATGGGTGATGAGATTTCCTAGTATCAGAAAAATGTATAATGCTATACTAATTTAATAAATGTCATGTTGGTACAGATACAGAAAAAAAAAAAAATCTGTGGAACCAAATAAAGAGTTTGTACTTAGATCCCAGTTTATATTTATAGTTATCAGAATAGAGCTATGACTAAAGTAGTTACCTTCTATGAGAAAAGTAAAGATAAGGTACTAAAGAGTACTTTATATAAGAGGATATTTATCTGTAAGAAAATAAAGAAGTTTATAGTATTTTATATCTTATAAAATAAATAGACACAAAACTTAATATTAAAATAATAAAACACCTTGAAGAAAAATATGAACTCTATATGTAGCATTTTCACTCAGTGTGCTTCAGAATTTACAACACCAACAAAACATTTACTTAGCAAAGAATATCAAATAATAAGCAAATACATGACAGATCTGAAATATATAAATAAGGCAGAAGAAAGATTAAAGAGTCCATTTCTATAGTAATACAGATATCTCTTACAAACTGAGAAAAAATAAAACAACAGGTAGGATTTTAATTGATAACTCACAAAAGAGCAACCCAAATTATCAAGAAATGAGATGATAAAATATATTATGAAAATATAAATTAAATACAACAAGGTAGACTCTCTTCCTTTCAGATTCATTAAAAAATTTAAAATATACAAGAGTTACAAAATCTTCTGGTGGTTGGGATGTAGAGAAAATGACACATTGGTCTTAAAAATATGAAATATTACATCCTTTTGTTCATTTATTCAAAAAATACAAATTGAGCTTAATAAAATATAGGCACACATCTAGGCATTTTGAATACATTGTTGAACCATAAAAAATTCTACGCACCCTTCTAGATACTTGGGACATATTACTGGATGGCAACAAAGCTCTCTGCAGAACTTGTGTTCTAGTACAGTCTCTAAACTCAAATAAACACGTGCATTTCAACACAGAAATTCAAAACCTGATATTATAACCCATAAAAACAAAGGCATCACTTACTGACATTTAAACATTTTAGTATATAATTTTGTAATGGGGAAATCACCTTAAAACCAAGCGAATGCTCAGTCTTCAATAAAGGACTAATTATGTATATTCTAGAAAATATTATACCGTCATTAAAAAAGGTGTAAGAGCTACCTCAGAAGACTTGGAATAATTTATAGAAATTATCTCTGAAAAAAATAGCACAATGCAAAAAACAGTTTGTTTTTGTAAAACTTAAAATTGTGACGTATATATGGGTGTACATCAATATAAACTTCTACAGATATATGTCAATAAGATATTATGGTGGATTCTACTGTTATCCTATATTGCCTGGGGAAACAGGGAAGCAGAGTGGCCAGAAGTAAATACACAAAATCAAAACAAAAATAATAAGCTAAACAAGTAAGTTTGCGCTTATGTAATATATACATGCTTTTTCCACATAAAAGAAGCTCTTTGTGACAGACATTCTTTATAAATTTTTATCATTTCATGGGATCATGCTACCAAATTCCATTCAGTCTTCACCCATATTCTCCCAGAGTCACACCATTATTATCCTCATTTGGCAAATGAGGACATGAAGGTTAGAACACTCCCTTCATTTGTCCAAGTTCACACAGCTAGTAAGTGGTGGGACTGAAAATTAGAGCAGCCTACTGTAGTCTACTGCCTTCCCAATGCATTAATATTTCAAAATATAGCATAACTTGGTAAATACTAAGGGTAAAATGACTTTACGACAATACTGAATAGGAGTTTTATTTTTTTCTTAAAGAAAATGCAATTCTGTCTCTGAAATAAGTTAAATGTCTGCTTTGCAATTTTATCTCAATTTCATTAAAAGGTCATAGCTGAGCGATACATTCTGTAGTAAGAGTATGCCAAAAAATTGCTTGTGATTATTTATGCAGAATCAGTGTACTTTGTATAATTGGTGAAACGACCAATTTTATTGCTTTTACTGTTGTCTCTGTGTTATTAATTTTATTCCTAGTGATGCCATTTTGGAGGAGCCATATATGCTCACAGCTATTATTGATTATGACAGCAAGTCTTTTACCTTTGAGAAACCTAAAGGTGTTGATCTTTACAACACTGTCACTGTCTTTTAACTATGATTTTTTTTTTCTAGTCCTATTTGTTACCATGAAACGCTAGTGTATTTAACATTTTGTCGGGCATTGCATTACCCAAGGGAGAGCTAGTCACGCAATGACTTCAGATTGAATGTGTGCTTTTCTTAGAAGGTAAGTCTCCTTGAATTGTGATGACAGAAGATTTAAAGCTGCTTAATTTACTAACAAATAATTTATGTGATGTTTAACTTGTGACTGAGATATCACTTTAGATGTAATAAGTCCCATCTTTATGTAATTTGACTAAACATAAAATTCTTCAGAAATATGTATCCATTTAGAAGAGTAATATATGATTATCTATTTAGAAGAGTAATATATGATTCTCATATCATGAAGACTTTTAAGAATAGAAGAAGTTTCTATTTGCTTTTTATAGGAGGTAGGTACCTAACAATATGATTTCAAAAAGCCAGTATCATATATTTGCTAATATTTCACTAGAAAGCAAGATCTATCAGAATAAGTAAAATAAATTAATTAATTAATTAAACTGTTTCCATGAGATACTGGAACATACAAAAGTGTCATAGCCATAATGTTCAAGCACAACTAACAATATTTTTTGTATATGTCAGTAAGTTAAATACAAATATAAAGTTATCAGTTATATTTTAAGAAAACTTGCAGTAATAGTTTTCAATATATTTTTAATATCTTTGCATTTCATTTTGTTAACCTAATAGAATTTTGAGAACATATATAATTCATTGAAGTTTTATCTCTACGGTATGTTTGGCAACTTATAAAAATTATTGTAATTTGTATGTGCTTTCCCCATGGAGCATCTGGTTAATTATCTGTCACTAATTGACATTTAAGTGATATTTACTCTTACTTTAGTTGCTGCTCTTCTAAAAGTCATCTGTCAAAAATAACCTTAAAAATTACTAAACATCTGAAAACCAACTTCAAGTTTTTCCATTTGTAAAGAATAATTGTATTCATTTCTCCATGTTACAATATTCAGAGAAGACTAAATATGAAGCACTTTCTGACCTATAGATAACAGATAACAAAATGTTTAGCAAAGTATTCTTATGTGTCCATTTTTATACAAATGTATATATTTTAAGGCAATGCTATTAGGAGTCCAGAAAATACCTGGGTTAATGAGTTTGTTTTGTGAACACTTTTTGTGGTGTTTCTGAACAGAATACCATAGACTGAGTAATTTATTAAGAAAGGAAACTTACTGCTCATGGTTCTAAAAGATAGGCAGCCCGGTATCCAGGTGCCAGGATCTGGCAGGAATCCTTATGCTGCATCATCCCATGTTAAGAGTTAAGAGGGTAAAATAATGAGAGAAACAGACAAAAGGGGAACCCAACTCATTTTTAAAAATCAGGAACACATTGCCACAACAATGGCATTATTACATTCATGAAGGCAGAGCCCTCATGACCAAATGACTTTGTAAAAGGTCTCTGCTGTCAACACTCTTGCACTGTAGATTAAGTTTCCACCACATAAACTTTGGGGGACTTATTCAAACCACAGCATTCCACCCTTGGCCCTGGAAATTTATGTCCTTCTCACATGCAAAATACATTCATTCCAGTCCAATAACCCCAAATTCTGAATTTATTAAAGCATTCACTCAAAACACTCCAAGTCCAGAGTCTCCTCTAAATCAGATGTGGGTGAGTCTCAAAGCACAATTCATCCTGAGGCAAATTTTCCTCCAGAGGTGAGCCTGTGACATCAAAGTAAGCCATCTACTCCCAAAATACAATGGTGTAACAGGCATAGGATCGACATTCCTATTCCAAAAAGGAGAAATAATTCAGAAGAAAGGAGTAACAGATTCCAAGTAAGTACTAAACACAGCAATGCACACAACATTAAATTGTAAAGTTCCACAAAAACATTTCCTAACTCCATGTTCCTCCTCCGGGACGTGCTGGACTGGGGGTGGGCCTTCAAAGTCTCAGGCAGCCACACTTATATGTCTTTGTTGGACACAGGCTACACCACAAATCTCACAGGTTGGAATCTCATGCTTGCAACTCTCCCAGGCTGGAGTTTTATGCTGATAGCTCTACAGTTCTAGAGTTTATGTAATATCCCTGACCCCACAGTTCTTCTGAGCATTGCCCTAGTGAGGGCTCTCTGTGGTGGCTCTGTTCCTGCATCAAGTTTCTGCCCTGCCTGGACCCCAAGGCTGTCCAATACATCCTTTGAAATCCAGGTGGAGTCCACCACAGCCCTACAGCTTGTGTGCTCTGTGTGTCTGCAGAGTCAGCACCATATGGATGCTGCCAAGGCTTACTGTTTGTGCCCTCCAGTGTGGGGAGCCAAGCTGCAATAGGCCCTCTTGAGCTATGGTCGTGGCAGGGGCTGAGACGTGCTCCACCACAATGTTTGAAGCAGCACAGGACGGTGAATACTGAGGTTCCACAGGCTCCTCTCTGAAAACTGCCTTCAAGGTTCTGCTCTGGACCAGCAATGGAAGGGGCAGCCTAATATCTCTGAAATGCCTTGCGTGTTTTACCTCCTTGTCCTGATTAATACTGCCTGGCTCCCTTCTTCCCAATCATAATCTTTTTAGCAAAGGTTAGTCACTTGGCCACACCCTTGGTTTCCTCTCCTAAACCTGCCTTTTCATTCTTTACATGACTAGCCTAAATATTTTCAAAATTTTTACTTTCTGCTTCCTATTTAATTATAAATTCCATCTTTAGATCATTCCTGTTCTCTCCTTTTATGGTAAATGGCCTAAAGAAGCCATGTGCCACCTTCTACCCTGTGCTGCTTAGATATTTCTTCTTCTACAAGATAATTTAGCTCGGCACTCCTAAGTTCTGCCTTGCATAAGACCCTAGGTCAGAAACACAATTCTGACAAGTTCTTTGCAACTGTGTAACAAGGATGGCCTCTGCTCTAGCTTCCAGTGTCTTGTTTCTCAATTTCATTTGAGACCTCCTCAGACTGGCCTTTAGTGTCCATATTTCTACCAACACTCTCATTTCAACCATTTAAGTAACCTCTAGAAAAGTTCAGTTTCCCTGCAGTTCTTCTCTCCTTCTGGGCCCTCACCAGAAATGCCTTTAACTCTCAATTCACAGCAATTTAAGTTTTTTAAGGCTGCTTATCCAAATTCTTCCAGTCTGTACCCAATACCCAGTTCCAAAGGTGCTTCGACATTTTTGGGTATTTGTTATAGCGATAAATCCACTTCTGGTACTAATTTTCTGCCTTAGTCCATTTTGTGTTGCTAAAACAGAATATCATAGACTGAGTAATTTATAGAAAAAATTATTTTTCACAATTCTGGAGGCTTGGCAGTCTAATATCACACTACCAGCATCTGTTGAGGTCTTCTTGTTGCTTTATCCTATGGTGGAAGTTGAGAGTGTGAGAGAGGGCAAGAAAGAGAGAGACAAAAGGGTCTGAACTTAGCTTTTTATCAGGAATCCACTCTCACAATAGCTAAATCACAGTTGCAATAATGGTCTTAATCCATTCACGAGGGCAGAACTCTCACGACCTAATCACCTCTTAAACACGCATTGGGCACACGTTTCTAACACACGAGCTTGGAGGGACACATTTAAACCATATAAATGTGTTGAGTCAAAAACATGCTCTTTTGTTTCTAAAAGGATCCATTTAGCCACGACTTAGCAACTAGCAGAAATACTGTGTAAGGGAATTCATTTCATTATGTGAACTCATGACCTCAATTTTCACAGGTAAATAGTAGAACAGTTTGACTAACCTTCTAAAGCCAATCCACTTATATTTGATGTGGCAATGCTTATTAGGAAATAATTCATGGGCAAAACAGGATAGCAGAACTATTTGTGTTTTCCCCTCCAGTGAAATGTGAAATGAATGACATTAAATAGCCCAAGACTGATTTTAGATAGAGGAAAAAATGTATGCGTTTAATAACAGTATTATGAAAAATTAGTCACATAATTGTTAGAGGACAGGATATATTATTATATGTACCTGAAAGATCATCAAGAACTACAGAAATAAATGCCATTTCTGTTTAAACACCATTCCATTTGTAGCAGTACAAGCAAATATTAAACCTGTACAAAATTATTATATGCAACTATAGTTAAATTTTTTTCAGGAATTATTACTTCAAAACACTTTCTAAGGTGGAATAATTTTAACTCAAAAACAGAATAATTTTGTACTTTGCCTTTTGTTTATTGTATATCATAGCATACTTGGCAAAATCTCTGCTAATTCTGTCATGTATACATTGACATTATGTGAAGCAAATGGTTTGGATTAAAGAGAAAATTCTTCTTTCATGCTGTGCTTAAAATAACTCAATTGGCTTGAAAACCATGTGGATCAAAACCAGCATGACTGAATGATTCAACCTGATACATCATAGTACTAAAAGCAGATTGAAACAAAAATATGCAGCTTATAAAATGCAAACATTATTTTAAAGTATGCAAAAATGCCAGTTCTTATAAACATCAGTTGGATACCAGAGATATTTAAAAATTTACCTTTAATGTTGGTGTCTAGTCTGTGCTTTCGATGCCTGCGCTTTTATAGTGATTACTAGATACTTTTAGAAAATGGGTGATTCAATTCAGTTTTCCATTAAAAGAAATAAAAAATACATCTTCATACAAATACATACCAAAATATTTTCAAATTTAATAACATTCTATTAGAGTTCTGTAGTTCAAGCTACTTTTATAATGTTTTATGTACAGATTTTTTCAATAAAAGTTTGTCAATGAAAAATCTTTTCACTTACTAAATCAAGAGATACTCTATACCTTGCTAAATATGGAAATGCAAATTGACATGTAGACTAATCAAAAATTTAAAGAGGAAAGTATAGTACTTTATTTTCAGATTTTGTAGCATTTCCAATAACATTATTTGACAAACCATGCTACTCTTATAATATCTTTGTTTTTTATAGCACATTTGTTAAGACTGGCATACTCAAATGTCTCCAGTTGGATCTGTAAACAAAAAGGAGTTTCATGATAAGACAGTTTCTTTGAGAACATCGGTGTTTCTTGGTCTAAGCTAAATGCTAAGTCAAAACAACATAAAGGGAATATTCACTCTTTTTATTATTATTACTATGACTGTTGTTACTTTTACCTAGAACAGTTGTGAAATTGAGAGACAGAACACAAAAGCTGTTAGAAAGAAATGGCTACGATTATTTCATGTAAAATGAGGAAAGGAAGAAATCGTTAGCTAGAAATATCAGGTATACAGTGGGGGCTGGGAAGTGCAGCCCCACCATGCAGTGAGCAGATGTTTGAAGCAGCACAGAATGGTGAATACTCACCATCGTTTTAAGGCAGAAGTAAGAGCTGAGAAATAAATGAAAAAGGAGACAATCAAATGTGTAATCAGATTGCCCCAAAGACAGAAATAAGTTATAGCTAAATATAAACCCAATTGCTCCTCATTAAAATAAATTATCGGGGAAAATGTTATTCCTAGTAATAGATTGCCTTGACAATTGAAGTTTACTTTTTCAGAAACTTTTTTGCCATTAGGACTTAAAACAAATTTAAAACAACCCTTGTTTCTAAAACATTGCATACATCTAACAGAATTGACCATTTCTTACCTTATCAGCTTGGAGTGCTCTAATTTGTTGTTGTTGTTGTTTTTTCAGTTCCAAAGTACCTTCTCCCCAAATGCGGTATGCCCAAGGATCCTTTGCTGTTGTCATTGTTTTGAGGGTGAACACACAGACTTTAGATACTTCTTGGTAACTAGATGTTGGGGGTAGACAATGGCAGCTCCAACCAAATAGTAACTTAGGTCAAGTGGTGAGGTCCTTGGTGAAATTTCCACCCACATGAAGTGGGGATATTTAGCAGACAAGGACTCTCAGCAACAGAAACACTCATAGTTTACTGTCTCAGTTTTATCCTTCTCACCAGATATATCAATATCTGAATATTGGAACAAATAACTCCATCTAATATAAAAGAAAAAGACAAAATCCAACCTGACTTTTTCTTTTCTTTTTTTTTTTTTTTTTTTTGACACTGAGTCTTGCTCTATCACCCAGGCTGGAGTGCAGTGGCCTGATCTCAGCTCACTGCAAGCTCCGCCTCCCAAGTTCAGCCATTCTCCTGTCTCAGCCTCCCCAGTAGCTGGGACTACAGGCACCTGCCACCATGCCTGGCTAATTTTTTTGTATTTTTAGTAGAGACAGGGTTTCATTGTATTAGCCAGGATGGTCTCGATCTCCTGACCTGGTGATCCACCCACCTTGGCCTCCCAAAGTGCTGGGATTACAGGCATGAGCCACCACGCCTGGCCTACCCTGACTTTTAATATACAAAGTATGTTGAGGGGTCATATTCTATTACACATCCTTACTTTTCTTTGTTTTTAAATATACAATTAGTATATTTCAGAATGTTAAATATAATTTAACATTTCCTTAATCCTAGGTCATATTATTGATAGGTTTTATTTCCTTTTTCTTGCTTTATTTTGTCAAATTCCTTTTATTTTCTTCTTATTAAACCAATATCTAGCATCACCCTTAAGAAGAAAACATTATGAGTAACATATTAGGTAATTAAAACATTAAAAATATGAAGGGTGTATATTACTACACTTAGCAGTTTCCTGGAAGTAGTGATTTACTTAATAAAGCTGGAAATAGTTATAAACATTTGTAGTTTTTAAAAAGTGGTGAACGTTAAAAAAAATAGAAGAAATCACGTTAAAATAAGTTAAAGCATAAAAATATTTTACAAACAGAATTTATTTAATATTAATATGTTGTTTATATATTCAATTTATAACAAATTAAAAGAGTTCCAGTCAATTTTTTTCTTATCCTAGAATCTAATATCTGACTTGAATAAGATAAGCAATTACATGTATTGGTTATTGCCAATCTTTAAAAAGTTATTGAAAAATTACTCTATGCACGACAATGCTAGGTACTGTAAATAGAGGGTTTATTTATTGTTTATTTATAATGTTTATTAAGCTGTTCACAAATTTAATTAACATCGTCACTGAAAGGATAATTGTGTCCTTACAAGTAATAGACCTGTATTCATTCTTGGAAAATGCTTCCAATATTATTTCAGATACCTAATTTTAAAATTGGAGTCTGTCAATTTAAAGTATTTATTTCCCTTATCCAACAACATCTTATGAGAAAACTCCATATAATGCAAACCTACTCTGGATAACCTTGGCAGATGTAGAATAAAACAGAATGTTTCCATGTGGCCAACATGATTGCCAGGAAGGTGAGAGGGTCAAGTTAGAATAAAAACAGAAGTCAAAGAAGGGTAGGTACTGAGGAAACCTACAAAGTCATGTCATTCCTAGCATGGCTATTCAGAGGGCCACAGGATTTTACTGGAGTAGGGTTAGCACTGCTTCGGTGTAATCCTTGCTGCGGCACAGCTGGACTCTCAATTTTGATATTATCATCATGGATAATTTTTAACTGTTTCATGTCAGGATGACTTCCTTTCCTCTGGGCTCCACATCTTCGCTCCTGGCATCAATGAGGGCTGAAGGTATATTTTCCATTGCCTCCCAATGTTGAATCAGTGATGTAAGCTCTTTCCATCAAAACATGAAATCAATTTCTCTATCCTTGATTTTGGTCTGTTTTGGGAATACATCATGAGAAGGAGGTGAGTCACCATAAATATTCCTAAGAATAAAAGTTATATAGGCTGATGTTCATTTAGTACATACTTTTCATGGATTGAAAATACAGAAAAAAAAAAAAAATGAAAGGGCGCAATGGATAAGGGGGAAAAAGATAAAGTAGAAGGAAGGCAGGAAAGAAATATCAATAATATGGCCGGGTGTGGTGGCTCAAGCCTGTAATTCCAGCACTTTGGGAGGCCAAAGCTGGTGGATCACCTGAGGTCGGGAGTTCGAGACCAGCCTGGCCAACACGGAGAAACCCTGTCTCTACTAAAATTCCAAAATTAGCCGGATGTGGTGGTGCATGCCTGTAATCCCAGCTACTCAGGAGACTGAGGCAGGAGAATCACTTGAACCTGGGAGGCAGAGGTTGCAGTGAGGCAAGATCGCACCATTGCACTCCAGCCTGGACAACAAGAGCGAAACTCCATCAAAACAAAGAAAGAACGAGAGAGAGGGAGGGAAGGAGGGAAGGAGGGAGGCAGGAAAGGCCCTAATTTTTGCAGCTTGGTAAAATTAAAATTGTGAAATAGTTTAGAGAATGGATTTTTTTAGATTTGAAATTGGCTTTTTAACACTTTTTCAACTTTTTTAAATGTAAACTCCATTTTTCTTCTTAAAACCTGAGGGAAATTCAACCATAAATGCCATACACCTTTTGGATAAAAATATACTAGAGTATTGATTGAGAATAGTAAAATTATGTGACAAGAATCAAAGTGTCATAGGCAGAAGTTACTCATCAGCTTCACCAGGGAAAGGATATTGTGTCAACCTGTTTCTTAATCTGATTAATAGCTTTTCTATAGATTGTAATTTATTATCCTCACACCTAATCATTATGCTCCAGTTGAAGTCAGCTGGGAAACACTAAGAGAATTTTAATATTTGTTTTCTAATTAGGATGATCATTTTCAATTAGCCTCTGCTTAAAACTCTTAAATAAAATATAGTTGCTGAAACCCTCAGACCTACCATTAAACAGAAACCTGTGGGCCTTTTATTGCGTCCCCTATATTTAGCTTTCCAAATTACTCATAATGCTTTCTTCTCTTCTGCTGGACATTTTATAAATTCTATTCACATACCCAAAGCTGTCAGCTGGGAATAAAAAACGGACTTTATCACTTGTTAGGGAGATCCCTTTCCAGTTAAACTTCCTAGTAGCCAATCAATTTGTCAGATCAGAGGACTATCTTTTGTGAGAGTTCCTCTGAACTAAAGCTGACAGGGTTAGGCCAGGGTCAGCTGTCTGATAAATCAAAGTGAAAGACAACTTAAAGCACTACAGTAGAAAGGGTTAGGGATCAGCACAGATGGCATTATCTGGGAGTTGACATTGATAAAAATCATATTTGTAAGAGTTAGCCTGCAGGACTTTTTTCCCCAACTCTTCTATTCCCTGTCCTCTCAAATGACATTCAGATTAATTAGAAAAGTTAGAAAAGAACAGGACTCATAAGCCATTTATCGACCAAGTGGTAAGATTTTTAAAAATTAAATCTTGATGGTCTTCAATAAAGCAGCTTAATAAAGAATAAGGGTTATCAATCTTTGCTGTAAGCTATCAAAACTAAGTGACCTTAAATTATATTGAAGTGATATACACTAACACAGTGACAGATACTTTATTGAAGGTATATGTTCCAATTCTGAGAACATTCAGATATTTATTTACTAAAAGTTTATGAATTTTATGAAGAAAAAATAACTTTTTCAAAATATATTTATCAGAAATAATCTTTTGCCCCTAAGGTAGAGTTCATAATTACATTCTTAACTTACACTTTAATTTCTGTAGAAAATCTTGCTATGTTTGAGTCTAAGAATTCCAAACAATGAAGCCAATAAATTAAAACAACTTACATTTCTAAGTTTTAAAGTCAATCATAAAAATCTTCCTAATTTATAGGTAATTTATATGCATGAGATAATACACAATGTATCTAATTGTTGTGCCAAGTTGTCTTAAAATAAAAGCGTGATGCATGGGTAATACCAAGTCTTTTTTTCCAGTACAATATCACAGTCATTCTGTGTGGCTCAAATGGAGAGGTAAAGGTATGCAGATCATCAATCATCTAAAACGTTACCACACACTTTACAAAAAAGAAGAATATATTACTAGCTGGGGATCTGAAAAATGTTAAAGTGAAGTGTTTTCCAAAAATATACCAAAAGAAATTCTGTCTCTACCTCTTCTGCCTTCATAAGAAGTCACCAAACCAAACAGGTTTTTGTTTTGTTTTGTTTTTGTTTTTGTTTTTGTTTTTGTTTTTTTGTTTCTCCTACTGCAAAAAAGTTTCTAAGGAAGGGAACTAATTTAGCAAATTACAAAAATTTACCTCTGTAAATAAAAATAAATAAAAATATTTATTCCCATAGGCTCCTGGACTTTTAATTTAGTGACCCTTGATTTTTATGTAAAATTGCAATAAATATTTCAGTATAATATAAACTTATACTTACTCTATAAGAAGAAAAGGCAATTTACTGAAACAGGACAGAAAGAGAAAAAATAAATTTAAAAGTTGAGAGTGTATAAGATATTTTACAGTATTCTGTGAATCACAAGAAGTTTTACCTATATAAATTATCTCCAGAATTAAACATAAGAATTTTATAAGTGCTATAGGTTTATGAGACTATAAGTGCTACAGGGTTTTTGAGATTCAATTTGTTACAAATGATTTTTTGATGAAATATTAGAAGAAATATTATTTCAGATAAATTTAAGAAAATGTGGAAAGCAAACATTCATTGCATAAACTTTCTTATAATAGTTTTACAAAGTTACATTTTGAACAAAATTCCACATCTAAAGCAATATATTAAATAAAACATATTAAATAGTTAAAGATGTAAAATAAAATTTAACCATGAATATTCATTCTTAAATAATTTATATTCTAAGATATTTGCTGTGTTCATATATTTCATATGTCCAGGGAATACAGAGGCAAAGTAGTTTCTTGCTTTCCCATGGATTGAAAAAATAAATCTAATAACATAGAGGAGTTTCCTTAAGGTAATTATGATAAAGCAAAATTGAAATTTAAAGTAGGAAAGACTGATATCAACATTTGGATACTTTTTGTAAATAATCCTGTTACTCAATCTTTAGTTCCTCTTTCTCCTCCTCCTTTTCTTGTTTACTTGGCACAACTTTTTAATTTATGAATTAGAGAAAACATTTACACTTTTTATGACAATGTAAACAATTTAATCTCCATAACTGGTAAATTAACTGAAAATAAAACCAAAAGATATTTTAGATGCTACAGTAAATATAGACATCTACTGTTTAAAAGGTGTTCTGCATTGTAACCAAAACATTTATTTTTGTTTTCAGAACTTTACAGTTTATTTGGCTCAAAAATGCACAATTTTGGGGTAAAAAGGGAAAGTAAGTTGAAAACAAATGACAGTGTCACTAATCAAAGTAAAATATATATAAAATCTGGAAGTACACACAATTTTTTATAAAAATATAATTCCTCAAAGGGCTTGATATTTATTCAGGCTTATTCATCAGCAGGTACCTGTAAGAAAAAGTCTATTAGGGTAGTGTTGACAAACAGGTATTCACTTATGTACTTACATAATATCCAGGAACTTGGAGTTGTTCCACCACAATGAAGAAAAGAAGTTTCAGAAGGTTTCTTGGATGAGAAGGAAGAGAGCAAGCAATTCCATCCAAGTGAGTTTGCTTCATCCATGACTGGGAGAGGGGAGAGGGAAAAGCCTATTTGTAGTTTGAGAATAGATTAGAATAAAGACTTTTCTTGAATGTCACCAAACACTAACTGATATGGTTTTCCAGGTTCCAAAACTATAAAATGTAGAGACCAATCCATGGTAAAATATGGCTCTTGAACTCAGGGGAAAAGAGAAACATGACATATCTGACCATAATTACTGAAAGGAAAGATACTCTAACATCAGATGAGGTAAATAAAAGAGGACAGAACACAAGACTGCTGTTCCTCAATGAAATATTTCCAAATGTTTCTTAAGACCCAATGAATCTTTCAGAGATAGCATTTCTGGACACATGAAGCTCATTAAAAGCAGAAGACAGAAATATGATAGCTGTAACTTTTATCGCTGGATTAGTCTATGGGTTGAGCCAAAAGCATCACCATGAAAACTGTCATTAAAGATATACTATCATGGCTTATATCAAAGACTATTTTTTTTCCCAAACAAATCAACTATCCCCATATGAATGGGGGGAGAGTTCTTACAAAATAACTCTGTCACTCCTTGGCATTTTTCTTCGATTATGAGTAAAATTGCAACTTAGAGTCAATTGCATTAATGCTATGAAATTGAATGTTTTAGGATCTATAACAACAACAACAAAAAAGGTAATTTCTCATTAATGAGGCTTCCCTAAATGTAGAAAAGTTGCGGAGCTCTTTTTCAAGATATTTTAAATCCCCTCCCACACTTAGAATAAAGGGAAGCACTTATCCAACATCCAGATCTCTTCTTGGCACATACATTGGAATAAAACATCAGCGTTGAATTGGGCTTTGATGAAAAATGGCATGGTTCTTCAAAGGAAGTAAAACAAAAAAGACATTTGACATCATTCATCAAAGAAGCCCAAAATGGCACAGATCAAAGCAACTGTGGTTCCAAACATCTCTAGACAGTTCTTCAGAAATGGGAGAAGCCTCCCGGATTTTCTTGATTAGTTCTTCATTTAGCATTCCAATTAAAATTAAAAGTGTCAAGTCACAATTATGTTCATTTCCGTGTGTGTTCCCATTCAAGATGTAAATGATGCAAAGAAACTCAAGTTGGAATCAAAGTTTTTGCAGACACTTCAGACCACATTGAGTTAGGTGAAGTTCCTTTTTCTCAAAGAAGATCATGGAGATTTTTTCGACAGCAGGAGTGACAGAGACACTACTCTAAACAATCTTCACCCTGTTTCTCAAGAGAAAAGGAACATTTTTTGAGATTTCAGTGCCAGCTTTTTCATTATTCATAAATTATTCACTAAATACTTACTTTTGAATGTTTCTTTCAGACAGAAATCTCTTACATGATCTGGATGTTTTTTCATCACCAGCAAGATTTTGTTCTGAGTTAATTGGAATCTTACTCTTTTAAAATAAATTATCACAATTAACTAGATGTCATTACTTATGACATAATGATATTCCACACACTGTGCATGTCAACAATGTTTTTTAATCAAATATACATATTTCATTATTACATTAATAGAATTTTTTCATTCTGTTCTTAAAACTGAGAATAGAAAATTATACTTTTGAATGTATAGAACTATAGATCACTACATCCTCTGGTACTTCAAACTATCCAGTTAAGTAAGGCATGGGGGCACACACTTGTAGTTCCAGCTACTCCAGAGTCTGAGGTGGGAGGATTACTTGAACCCAGGAGTTTGAGACCAATCTGGGAAATATAGCAAGACCTAGTCTCTAAAGTAATAATGAAAAAGGAATAAGAAAAATGCCCAGATCACAGACCTTTGGTCTTCACACAATGTATAAACAGACAGACTAGCATATCGCTTCATAGATTTTGGCTAAAGAAAATACCATTTGCTATGCTATTTGGTAAGACTTACTGGCTTTTATCAGCATTTTACAGTATACCTTCTGAATTTCCTGGCTCCTTTCTTCACATGCATTCAACGACCAGCCTCTGCCAACCATGAGGAATATTGAGCACGCTAGTGTTTTGAACGTTTCCATTCTCTAGCAGACTTGCTTCTTCCTCAGATGTGAAATGCTCTATATTCTTTTCAGTTACTGCTACATTAAATTTCTGGCACCTTTTGGGTTTTGTTTGTTTTATGTCAATAAATACCACAGAGGTTCCATAAAGGTAATTGTCATTGCAAATAATTTTTTTGACTGCATCCATGATGGTAACCTCTTGTCTACTTTATTTAGCCTCGTAGGAATATAGTGTATTTTGTCCATAACAATTATTATTGTGATTTGAAGAGAACAACAAAAAGACCCACATTTTTCTCACATTATTGATCATGCTGGTCTTTCACCCTAGTGTCAGCTTTGAAGACTGGTATGCATCGCAGCAGAATCATGCTAAGAATGAGACATAGACTCACCCGCTCTGCATTCCGCTCATCATCAAAGAAGCTCTTCATGACTATCACCACCTGCACAGGTCCCGGTCCGTGTGTGTGTGTGTGTGTGTGTGTGTGTATCTTGGTTCATAAAGATACTTCTAATATTTACTTATATTTAATTTACATAAATATTATATATTCATATTTTTATTTTTATGTATTCTATTTATAGAGAATAACCACAATTATAAAACAGTAAAACCACGGCTGGGGGCAGTGGCTCATGCCTGTAATCCCAGCACTTTGGGAGGCTGAGGTGGGCGAATCTCGAGGTCAGGAGCTTGAGACCAGCCTGGCCAACATAGTGAAACCCTGTCTTTACTAAAAATAAAAAAAAAAATTAGCTGAACGTGGTGGCGGGCGCCTGTAATTCCAGCTATTTGGAAGAGTGAGCCGAGATCGCACCACCGCATTCCAGCCCGGTTGACAGTGTGAGACTCCGTCTCAAAAAACAAACAAGCCAAAAAAAAAAAAAAAAAGGAAAACCACATTGTCAGAGCATACAGCACTTATATATTCTGTCTCTTTCTCTCTCTCTCTCTCTCTATATATATATAGATATAGATATAGATATAGATATATCAACTTTGCTTCAGTCTGCAAGTGACTGTATCTTTAAGAGTTATCAGTGTTTCTTAGGTCTCTAGTCACTTTGGTTTTGTGAAGCACATCCTTTAGTATATTTCTCAAGACCTAAGGAAAGCAATATTCTCTGCTTATTCTGCACTGATAATAACAGACTGTCTATGCACTTTTTCATTTTGGAAATAGACACTGTGAAGTACTGGAGAGAGGAGGAGGAGGTGTTTGGTTAAAAAAAAAAAAAAAAAAAAAGCGAAAAAACTACCTATCAGGTGTTTTGCTTACTGCCTGGGTAACAAGATTCGGATTGACAAACAATGTTCTCAACTGGAATCCAGTTTACCGTCTGTTTAGGCAGACTGCCTAAAATATTCACTATCTGATCCTGCATGAAGAAAGTTTGGCAATTCCTGGTCTAAAGTCCCAAGAGACTTTATTTTCTTTGTGATTAAGTATCAATAATTTTATGATAATATACATTATTAGCCATTCTTTTCAAGAATATTATAAGCTACTTTAATAAGTAATTTCATATCTTTTTAATCCAGGAAAGTTTGCTTAAAATATAGTTTTTAGTATTTATTCTGTTACTTATTTTCATCTTGTGTTTCTTTACATTGAAATGTTGCATATTCTTTATTAATCTTCATTGTTCATTTTACTTAAATCCCTTTATGTTTTCTCTTATATTTTGAAAATTTTAAAAATGTTCCTGTTTTTTCTTCCGTTTCTGATATGAAATTATCCGTTGCATATAAACACTCTTGTGTTAGTTGTAGTTTAATCTTCAAATCTCATTTTATTTTGTTCTTTTACTCTTATTTTCCAAATATCTGTTTTTTGTTTTTGTTTTTTTTTGTTTTTTTTTTTTTTTAAGCTCATTTGAGTAGTAGATTATGGTTTCATAATCTGATCGCTTTTGTATACTTATCTCACTGGTAAGTTTGTTTTCATTGTCTGTGGAAATACCATTCTGCTATTGTTTATCCTCCAACTCTGTCATTCTGTTTCCTAATAAAAATGCTGTACGGGCCGGGTGCAGTGGCTCGCGCCTGTAATCCCAGCACTTTGGGAGCTTGAGAAGGGCAGGTCACGAGGTCAGCAGATCGAGACCCTCCTGGCTAACACGGTGAAACCCCGTCTCTACTAAAAATACAAAAAAATCAGCCAGGCGAGGTGGCGGGCGCCTGTAGTCCCAGCTACTCCGGAGGCTGAGGCAGGAGAATGGCGGGAACCCGGAAGGCGGAGCTTGCAGTGAGCTGAGATCCGGCCACTGCTCTCCAGCCTGGGTGACAGAGTGAGACTCCGTCTCAAAAAAAAACAAAAAACAAAAAAAAAAAACAAAATGTTGCATGAAACTTGACCTTGATTATTTTTGGTAGCTCGCTTTTATATGAAACCTGGTTCCCTAAAAATTTAGAAGTTTCATTTCAAGATAATTTTCTGATTTCACAGATCTTCAACTTCTATTGTTATCCATAGCTCGAAAAATTATGGAGATTTTTCTATGAGATTTCCTGGCTCTGTTCCTGTCTCTTATATTTAGCTGGATCATCTTTGTCTTTGCTGTCCTTTCAGTACAATTTTTATTTAATTCTCAGGAATTCCTCTTAAATGTGTAGCACTTTCTCATTGCTCTTTGGTTCGTCAGTTTTGAGTGTAAATTTGAGCTAAACTATTCAAATTTCTTCTAACCTTATAGCCACCCATTACTCTCATGCAATTAGTTTGGATGAAACCCTTCCAAGATTCAGGTGCTATTCTCAAATTAGCCTTCAGTGTTTTCTAGAAATATCTGTTGCTTATGCATACATTTTTCCTGTTCTTAGGTCCATCAGACACCTCATCGCTTTCAACCTGTTTCTCCCCAAGAGAAGGTGATATTATAAATATCATGGGATTCTTTGTTAGTGATTTTTGCCACTCATTTGTTTTTTTAGGGTTGTTGAAAATACCTTCTTGGCTAGGATTTTTGCAAATGTTGCTGGGACTACAGGTGTGTGTCATGTCATGATGCCTAACTAATTTTTTTTTTTTTTTTTTTTTTTTTTTTTTTTTTTTGAGACGGAGTCTCTCTCTGTCGCCCAGGCTGGAGTGCGGTGGCGCGATCTCGGCTCACTGCAAGCTCCGCCTCCCGGATTCACGCCATTCTCCTGCCTCAGCCGCCACCTCGCCCGCCTAGTGTTTTTTTTTTTTTTTTTTTTTTTAAATTAGAGACGGGATTTCACCGTGTTAGCCAGCATGGTCTCGATCTCCTGACCTCGTGATCCGCCCGCCTCAGCCTCCCGAAGTGCTGGGATTACAGGCATGAGCCACCGCACCCGGTGATGCCTAACTAATTTTAAAGTATTTCTGTATAAACAGGGTCTCACTATGTTGCCCAGGCTTGTCTTGACCTCCTGAGCTCAAGCAGTCCTCTGGACTCAGAGGATTAGAGGCATAAGACACTGTGCCTGGCCCTAGTATTCTTATAAATATCTTTTGTTCTTTTTTTTAAAATCAGTATTTGTTCCTGCCTTCTTTTTCTGTGGCTACAGAACACTAAACTGAAGGCAATCTTTTAATGCCAATCCAACCTACACATTCACTAGACAAAATTAAAATCCTTCACTGTGTCTTTTATAGACATCATCAAAAATATCAATTGATCTTTTCAAAACCATTTAGATAATTAAGAGCATCATCTATTTTAATATAAATAAATAAATATACAAATCTAAATGAATACAGAATAATTATTTTTTAAAAATCTGAGGTACCTGGATACTGGTTTTTAACACAAAGAGAAACATAAAAATATCATAACTTTTCTGTTACATATTTCATTTATCTTCTTTGGGCTTAGTAGAAGACCTTGCACTGGGTAGTTACACAATTACTGCTATTCTGTTTTGATTTTGGAAGAGTTTTGGATCTTGTGATCGTTTATTTATATTAAGCTTATTTTTCATTCAATAGATACATGTGTATATATATATATTTTTTTCAGTTTGTGTGAAATATCTGCTTCTAAACAGGACAAATGTTTGTGACTTTTATTATAATTTCTGCTGTGTTATGATGTCACTTTGCCATAAAAGACGAAGTTTGTTTTTAAACAATTTACTTCTTTAAAAAGAAGTTTTAAGCTTCCTTTAAAATAATCAAATTAATGAATATTCAAATATATATATATATTATGCTCGTCATAGACATATTTGCTTCCTAATTTAACGAGAATTTCCACAGGTGGACTGTGTTTACAAAATAATGCTTCTTTTCTTTTATCCTCTATCTCCAAAATGATACCTATTTCTTATCCATATAAACATTGTACTAATAACCAATTTACAATTTTATGGATTATATTATAAAGACAGAGACATAATTTTCACTTATTCATGAAGTATTCATAATTTCATTTTTGTAACATTTTCTAGTTGGATCTGAACACCATTCTTATAAATAAGGATGATTAATAAGAATGTATAAACATGATGTCTGTGCTTAAATTTACAAATATTGTCACTGATGGAATTGATAGAATACATACAACTTACATAAATGTGCTCATACTTCATATTTGATCTTTTTTAGACAGCAAATCTATCTTCCAAAGGCTTCTTAATTGCATTACGAATGTTTCTTATTTTAAATTATTTTTGACAAATAATAAAGCAGCAAGTGTTAATATTGTGCAATTGTCCCTTTTAATAATGTTTTTGTTTGTCTCCTTTCTTTAAGCTACTCTTTAATGTAAGGGTCAGCAAACTATGACCTATGGGCCAAAGCCTGTCAGCTATATACTGTTGTACAGCTCACAAGCTAAAAATTGTTTTTACATTGTATTAATAACTTAAAAATTTAAAAAAGATAATATTTTACTACGTATGAATACAAAATTCAAATTTCAGTGTGCATAGCATATTTTATGGAATAAAGTTTTACTGGAAGAGAGCCACAGTTAATTATTTACATATTGGCTGTGTTTTCTGTTCCATAACACTAGAGTGTAGTCGGTGTGAAAGAAACTGTGTGGGCCTCCAAACCAAAAAATATTTACTCTCTGACCCTTTACTGAAAGAGTTTCATGAGTCCTGTTTTAAATTAATCTGCTTTGTTCAGATGAAGATTGTATAGGGCTGACTAGTCTCATAAATAGCAATGACAAAAGGACTCATGGCTTTTAAATTGGAGCAATAAAAAGCCAATCAAATGAAATGTTTCCAATAGATTAATTGTTTAATGTTATTGAACACAAATTATTCTGCTGTGTTGAATCACTATGAGGTGATTGTGGTTTTGCTCATAGTTAATTGAGTAACCCAGACCACTGAGTTGGAACTGGACAAAACGAGTATCAACTTCTTTTTAACTTGTAGATTTTTGTCACTTCTTAATTAAAAAAAAAAAAAAAAATCAGAAAAATCAGCATTTTATATATAATGCTCAACATAGTATTATAATAAACCATGATGTCAGAAAATAAACTGTATTTCTCAATCAGAGCCATGTCTATTGTCCTGGCTCTTCTTGAGATCATACGCTAGGTACTCCCTTTGGCTCATGGCCACAAGATTTGAAAACGTGCTGAGGAATATCAAGGAGAATTCTGAAAAGGAAAATGAAGCAGAATAAGTTGCACTGTAATTAGAGGTTATAGGTTTGTGATAGGGTAGAATTACTCTCCTAATAGGGATTTGGTATTGGGACTTGGTAGCTTCTGCTTCATACTCACTGTCCTGCTGGATGGTTGCCCATCTTGCCTGTGCTGTCATTCCACTCCTTAAAGCATGGAGGCAAAAGGTAGTGCATAGAATAGCTACACCTAGTATAGAATCTCCTCATATTGCCAGAGTGATAAAAGATAAAGCATGTGGGACACTTTTCTTTTCTATTGTAATTCTGGGCAACTTACTTTTTGAGTTTTATGTTCCATATCTTAAAAGGTGGAAAATACTCATCATGATTGAATGGAGACAGTTATATCTAATATGCTTAGCACATAATATTGAAGCTACTTCCATTACATAACTGATGTACTGGAAATGTAACATAATAAAAACCTATACATTATACGAAAATAATGTTTTATCACAATGCAGTAAAAAAATGTTTAATTGGTTTTGCATAAATATGTATCTATGCAACATGTAAGTCAGCATCAACCTTAGGTCATATTTCTTGTGTTGACATCCAACTGTAATATATCCTAGCTGTTGGAATTTGGAAAGGTCCCTTCACAGAGCTGAGCCTCCTTTTTTTTTTTAATATAAAGCTGGGAAAATATTACCAACACTTGCATTTGTTAAGAGAATTAAATAAAATACTACATGAAAAGTGTATTAAGTGCTCTATAAATGTGAACTACATTCATACAAACGTAATAAATCACTTAACAACATTTGTTAAAGTATGATACAAATATTTGCTAAATGTGTTGACTACTCTCTGTGCTAACAAAACAAATTATTCTGAAAATCTCTGCCATACTGCAAGCATACAGGTATTCATCAAGTACCTGATCATTCAATCTAGCATTAATACTGTGGATGTCTGCAAGCCTCAACAGAGAACACCATGATCCTTTTCAGAATCTGAAAGGTAACTTCCAAGAAGCATTGCCTTTGCAGTTCTGAGACTCACAGTTTAAAATGTGACAGGCCCATCGTGGTAGTTCATGCCTGTACTCCTGGCATTTTGGGAGGCAAAGGTGGGCTGATCGCTTGAGCCCAGGAGTTCAAGACCAGTCTGGAAAACATAGCAAAACTTCATTTCTACAAAATAATTAAAGAAAAATATAGCTGGATGTAGTGGTATGCACCTACGGTTCTATCTACTTGTGAGGCTGAGATGGGAGGATCACTTGAACCCAGGGGGTCAAAGCTCCATTGAGTGGTGATCACACCACTGCACTCTAGCCTGAGTGAAACAGTGAGATGCTGACTCAAAAAACAAAAACAAAAACAAAACCCAAAACACCAAGTGTGACACTTCCTTCCTTCCCCCATTTGTATCCCCCAGTGTCTGTTGTTCACATTATATGCATTTGTAACAAACTTCACATGTACACCCTGATTCTAAAATAAAAGTTGAAAAACATTAGAAAACTTTTTAAAAGAAAGAATGGTTATATTAAAAAGTGACACATACAAAAAGCTTGTCCACAGAACTGCTCTATTAATCTAGCTGTAACATCCAGTTTGTGATTGATCTCCATACTCTAGCATTCCATTAGATTTGTACGTATATTTGGCAATGTTTTTGTAAGTAAATTTCTTGTTATAAAATCAATAAAGTTTCAACAAAAACTAAAGGCCAGATATCATACCACATATATACAGACATACAAACTAATTAAAATAAGAAACATTTTAAAAATTAGCAATTAAAATCATCTTTATCAAGAAGACACATATATATTACATATATGTTTTATATATATATATATAAAATAGGTGGAACAGAGGAAGTACAATGGTTTCAAAGTATAAATACACCTATGATTTAAAAATAACAAATTTGAAAATACAGCTAAAACAGTAATTCAGTTAATATTGACTAGATTGTATACATTAAAAGTAACTATAATTTGTTCCATTGGTTCTCCGAATTATATCTTCCATAGAGTTTATTGCTATCCCCACAGTGAAGACCTGGTGACGGATTGAATTGAATTGGGGTAAGTGGTGATGGTAGATTCGAGGTAGAAGCAGACCTGAGTACTGCAAAGGAGTGGCCTCTAATGGACACCTCTGCATTACTTCACATCGTCTTGGCCTCATCTGACTGAGACTTTTTCTGATTTCAGCCTCAGGTTTTAACAATAGCTCTACCTAGGCTTTGCCCCTTTTGGGGTTTACATTGACTTACTTTAAACGTGTGACATGCACCTTCCTTCTATCCTTAGGGATTTTGTGATCCCAAACGTGTGGATGTCTGCTAGAGCCCACTCAGTTACACCACACTTAACACAGAACTAAGATGGATTGATACCTTTCCAATCCTGCCACCCCGAGACCATCCTTAACCAACAGAAGTTAAGACAAATACACTACAGCTTCTTCCTTGCATTACTCAGATAAACAATTGTAAAATATGTTTTATAAGTCTACTTAGACATTATCAGTAGGCTTGATCTCCCATTACCCACAGTGATAGCCAAGTTTATTTTAATCTTTTATTGGCTTTTCCTAATTCCCTTTTCCTCCTTTACCATTTCACACACTTCCCACTTATTCATGTATGCTAATAAATGAACTGTCATTTATTTCCAAATAAATTCCCTTTAGGTGAACCCTTTTCTCATACTCTGATTTTATGGAATCCAGACATGGCACATGGTATATGAATATTTGATCCAGTGCTGTCCTAGCACTGGGGAAGAAATTTCACATGGAAACACTTCTGTCTTTATATTTATAATATGTGTTATCCAGTTTTCATAGCTTTTTGACATTATTCAAGTTGTATAAAGTACAAAAAAAGCCACAGTAATTATTTTAGTTAACATATGATCCAGTTGTGTTTCATATATAATCTATTTATTTCTTCCAAGTAAAAGTAATTCTCCTTTTTAAGAAATGTTTTGTATCCTGCTTCATTGTTACACATTGTTTTGTTTTTAACTTTTGTCTTCTTTAACTATATCGTACTTACTCTACTTCAAAACAGAGGGAAAATTAATAATTCATATTCGTCTGTTCTTTAGGTTTTTGGTTGTTTTTCCCCCCACACAACATTCTCCTAATCCCCTTAGTTTTTCTTCTTTTTTGAATCTTTACAATTTTCCTTGATGTGTTTTCTCATAAGCAAGACTCCACACTAATAAGATTGGCCATATCCATGGGAAATAAAATATTAGGAAAGTTGAACTGTAGTTTCTTTTGGGAAATGTCAAGCTAAACTTTACATTTACAAATATTTTTTACTTACAGATATAAAACAAATTAGAATTGATTTTCTCTTTCAGCAATAGTTGGAAATGTTTTGCAGTTACAGTTCCAATGCAGAATACTTCTTCATACATATTTTGCCAAGACTTTTATAGATATAACAGCAGGGATATATTTAAAAAATCAGTCTTTCAAATATTCAGAAAAGTAAAATGGCACTTTTAAAAATCCAGATGTTAATATTGTATTCACATAGCCTCCTAAGAATGTGACAAATTCAGTAAAGCAAACTTGAAACATATTTCAGTGTAAATATTTACTTGTTTAACAGTGCAAGTAAGCTACATTAACATGTAGTTGTCACTCATATATGGAACTCCACACACAGTCTTAGTGTATCAGAATTTACTCTTGTTGGACAGACATTGAAGGTGATTTCTGTGTAGAATGATATCACTCTACTCACTCACTTGACAAATACCTGTGCATCACTCTGTCTTAAATACGGGCTGAAAAACATTCTTTAACATTCTAAGAAGTCTTGGCGTATTGTTCTGCTTTTTTTTCATATATTTCCATTGAAATTTGTAAATAGTTCCATTATAGCAATTCTCATAAATTGTGTATCATAAAATATCAAAGTGCCTTCTCCTTGCCCTATATGCTGTCCAGCCTTGGTTCACATGATCAGCATCTCTTGCTTGAAATATCTCAAGTTCTTTTCTTTTCCCATATGGCCAGATCAATTTATATACCACAAATATATTTATATCAGTACCTGCACCATATGCTAGTTTAAAGTTCTTAATTTGGAGGTAAGAAGACCTCTGAAACAATCAGAACTAGATTAAATTATTTTCTCTGCATTTAGTAGCTTCAAAGCTTTTTTTCCCCTGAACATTCTTTTTTGAACAAATCTCCAAATGGAGATATTTACCTTGCATGATCTTTGTGAAGATTAAATGTTGAGCTTTCTCTTTCATATGCTTGGTGGATGCATATATACCTCCTTTTGAAAAGTGCCTATTCAAGTTCTTTTCCAGTTTTTAATGGAGCTATTTGTTTTTTTTCTTTTAAATTTGTTTTTCAGTTTCTTATAGCTGCTGGATATTAGACCTTTGTCAGATAAATAGTTACCAAAAATTTTCTACCATTCTGTAGGTTGTCTGTTTATTGATAGTTTCCATTGCTGTGCAGAATTTTTTTAGTTTAATTAGATATCATTTGTCAATCTTTTTCTTTTGTTGCAATTGCTTTTGGCATCTTTGTCATGGAATCTTTGCCCATTCCTATGTCCAGAATGGTATCGCCTAGTTTGTCTTCCAGGGTTTTCATAGTTTTTGGTTTTACACTTAAGTCTTTAATTCATCTTGAGTTGGCCTTTGTAAACTGTTCTATCATAAAGGCACATGAATGCACAGGTATGTTCATTACAGCACTCTTCACAACAGCACAGATATGGAATCAAGAAATGCCCATTAATGGTAGAATGGATTAAAAATGTGGTACACATATACCACAGAATACTATGTAGGAACAAAAAACAAATGAGATCAAGTCCTTTTCAGGGACATGGATGGAGCTGGAGGCCATTATCCTTAGCAAACTGATGTAGGACCAGAAAGCCCAATACTGCATGTTCTCACTTATAAGTGGGAGCGAAATGATGGGAACACATGGAAACAAAGGGGAACAACAGATATTGGGGCCTGACTGAAGGTGGAAAGTGGGAAGAAGGAGAGAATGAGGAAAAATAACTAATGGATACTAGGCTTAAGATCTGAGTGATGAAATAATCTGTAAAACAAACCCTTGTGCTACAAGTTTACTGATATAACAAAACTGTACTTGTGCCCATGAGCTTAGAATAACAGTTAAAAAAAAAAAAGAAACTAAATGAAATGAAATTATTAAGTGAGTAGCATACTATTTAACACATTTTAGGCAATAAAACATGATAGGTGTTATTGTGATTTACTATCATCTTCTATTTATGAAGTCCAAACTCCTTATCATGCATAGCAGGCCCAAGCAGTTTTGTCATTGTCTGCTTGCTCAGGTTCATTGTCCACCACTAATCTTTTACTTCCTAAAGGGTGGCAATTGTGAGTTATACATAGCTTCCTAACAAGTCATGCTGTCAGATGTTTCCGGTTTTTTTTTTTTTTTTTTTTTTTTTGGTCTAAATATGCTCACATGCATTGAAGGGCATGGACTTACTGAGCTCAATTTAAATATGAATTCTTTACTCCAGCCTTCCTTTGAACATTTCCAGTATTCTCCCATTACGTTATATATCACTTTTTTTCTTTTTGCTATCACCACATCCTCTGAAACCTTTTACACATACATTTATAACAGTTTATTGAAACTATTTTGCATAAATATTTCTTCTCTTAATATGAGAACTCCTTTATGGTTTAGGCAGTTCTTTAATCTTCTTTTAATCCATAAGGCCTAGCACAATGCTTAGGATATTAGGAATACCTATTAAACTGGATCTTGGTAAGTAGATTTGCATGCATGAGATTGAGAATATATTTCCCATCAGGCAGCTCTCAGGTTTCTCTAATGTGTTAATTCTCAAAATTGGTAAGACCAGCTATGAATGTCGGAGATGGTATCAAAGTCAATGTACAGAAAAAGGTTTCCTCATTTGATGGAGATAAGAGCTAAAACAAGTCAACTACAAAAACACTAGCATGTGTTTATTTGATAGGGGGCAGGATGGGTGATGAAGATGAAGAGTCATGGGGTTGTATGCCATAATGATAGTTAGGAACACAAAAGACAACTTTGGGTCTATTCTTAATGAGCCTGTGGATCATAGGAAGAAAATATTTGTGGCATGAGGGATAGCTGAGGTTGGAGATACCTACAAATACAATATGCTTATTTGATAAGGAAACATGTATTATGTCTATTGATTGGCTCTTTGGAACTGCAACTTAGAAAAAGAGACCACTTGAAAAAATGTTCAGCACCTTTATTACTGATGGTAGAGAACAAAAAAGATTTTTGTAAACCTTACTTTCAGGAAAAGAAAAACAAAGGAACTGTTATGGTAACATTTAAGTATCAAAATGGAAAAAAATCTAGAACTTTATATCACTTATGTCAGAAAGATGAAATTTTCCATGAAACTCATGGCTTCATACTTTCATGACCCTTTTCAATATTTTGAGGTAGTTTTACGGAAGTTGACTCTTCAACTATATATATGACCTCTAGGCCCCACAAATATGGAATCTAGCCCTGTACATATATAGAATGTACTGAGAAGCTAGAGATTAGTGTTATTTAAGGAGTCAAAGAAGGTCATCTAAACAAGTTTTTATCTGAGATACATTTTTACACATGGAACTATGGGGAAGGCACATTGCAGGTATATGGATTTCATCCATATAATTAATATATGCAGAGCTCTTACTGTGTAATAGGTGCAAAGCTTGACCTTATAAACATGAGTAAGACAAAACCCATCCCACAAAATCTTACAGTGGGAAGAAAGAAAGACATAGTTCTATGTTACAGTTCTGATGAAGACATACATGCATGCGTGTCATGAGAGCTAGGCATCTAAAAATCACACTTTGTCTCAAGCAAAAGCGTCTAAGTGGCTGCAACTTTGTCCAAGCCCTGAAGGACAAACAGAATTAACCAGACAAAATGGTGGAAGGATGACTTCTTAGTACGGTAAACAGAATAAAAAACTCTAGGAAAAAATATTCTACATAGAAGTGTTTAATATGTGTCCTACCAAATTAGTTGTTTATAGGAATTATTTACCATTTATTTAACATCAATCATAAGGCGTTAATTTTGCTACAGGTTTAGAGCAAAATGATCAGAAATATAAAATCATTTTCTAAGAGTTTGGATACTTTATGGAGACAGAATTATATCCAGTTAAGTTACATAATAAGTAATAAAGGCATATTCAAAACTCTTGAGTGATACTAAAGAAAAAATAGCATACTGCTCTAAAAGAAACAATACAGTTTTCACAGAGTAATAAAATTTAACAGAAATTTAAACAAAAAGAGTTGTATGTCTCTCTTTGAAATAAGAAAACACTAGAAGTAGAAAGTGTAATAACGTGAAGTTCTGAAACAAGGTAAAATGCTTCAGGAAACGAACTAAGATGAAAGCAATGTGAGGTGTATACTGGAGAAGTATGAAGACTGAGCTGGATGTTTATATAAGATCCAGACTATTGGCTATAAGGAAGTATTAATGGATTCTGCATACAGAATCACATTGCCAAATATACTTTTTAGAAAAATAACTATGGGAAGCCGGTATGAATTGAAATTAATCATTTCACAAAATTATTCAACAATTATTAGACTAGAAAAACTTTAGAGAAAAAGTAATGTTTGGCACTTAGTTACTTATGAGGATTTTTACTGTGTTTTAGGAAGATGATTAAAAGTGACAGGGAGCCAGGGCACAGTGGCTCATGCCTGTAATCCCAGAACTTTGGGAGGCTGAGGCAGGTGAATCACTTGAAGTCAGGAGCTGGAGACCAGCCTGGCCAACATGGCAAAACCCTGTCTCCATTAAAAATACAAAAAAAATTAGCTAGGCATGGTGGCAGGTACCCATAAACCCAGATACTCAGGAGGCTGAAGCAGGAGAATAGCTTGAACCCGAGAGGTGGAGGCTGCAGTGAGCCAAGATCAAGCCCTTGCACTCCAGCCTGGGCTACAAGAGTGAAACTCCATCTCTAAAAAGAAAAAAAAAAGTGACAGGGCGAATGATATTTTGAGACAGAGAGAAACAAAAAGAAAGGAAATAAAGTAGATAATAGTAATTGTTCAAACAACACTATTATTTGGTTTAAGGGTGTGGTGAAAATATTAATATGTAAAATAGTCAAGCTTTTGTAAATTATTACATGTTTATGTTAAGGTTAGACTAGAGTTGAAGAATACTTCATAATTTTAACTTGTATAATTATAGTTCACTATACTGTTACTCAGCTTAGAAGGCAAATTTGTGGAGTGTCACATAAGTAAGACATTGTGTTGAAAAAAAAGTTCAATGACTTCTCTGCTCTCAAAACAAAAGTAACTCCTCTTGCCAGTCAAAAATAAGAGATATATATATATATATATATATATATATATATATATATATATATATTTACTCTCAGAGTCAATTGCTTCCAAATTTTGGCTGTAATTTACTTTCTATTAATCATTCCTCACACATGAACATGACCCTATCCATACGGGCGACCTGAACTATATTTGCCAATCTCTCCTTGCTTTTCATTCTGTTTGTGTTATTTTACTAGCAGATTTGCTCTCGTTCTGCTATCCCTGAATCCAGAAATTACACTTCAAAAACCATCTCAATTGTCTCATCCTCTTGGGTTTCCTTTTTTGTTATTCTAATTCTATTTCCAGGAACAAACACCAAATATGATCTTCTCTCTCCTTTAGGTCCTATCTTGACTATAAACAATTATTGGTGACTTTTCTTATCTGTGTATGCAAATTTTTACTGCCCTCCCACCATCTCCATAAATTTAACTGTGAACTTTGTAAAGCCAAATATAATTTTATGCACCATTTTATTGTATTAATTTCTTAATGCCTTCCAAACAGTATTACTTAGTATTAATACAAGAATAAGAATTGCTACTTTATTAAAGTTGTTTAATAATAACATACTGGATCCTCAAGGTCAAATTTTCAAAGAAATGTCTAAAAACTTTTTTTGTCACATATCAGCTATCTTTTATCTTTCAATAGCTTTAGAGGTTCAAGTAGTTTTTGGTTACATGGATGAATTGTATAGTGGGATACAATATACCCCACTGGGAAGTCTATTAGTATAGCCACTACCACAGTAGTGCACATATTGTTCCCCAATAGGTAGTTTTTTATCCCTCACTCCCATCCCAACCTCCCACTCCAAAGTCGGTTATACCACTCTATATGCTTTTGTGCACCCACAGCTTAGCTCCTACTTAACAAGTGAGAGCATGCAGTATTTGGTTTTCCATTCCTGAATTATTTCACTTAGATAATGGCCTCCAGTTCCATAAAAATTGCTACAAATGATATTATTTTATTATTTTTTATGACTGAGTATTATTCCATGGTGTACATATACCACATTTTCTTTATCCACACATCAGTCGATGGGCAATTAGATAGATTCCATACCTTGGCAATTGTGAATTGCTCTGTGATGAACATATGTATGCAGATATCTTTTTAATATAATGATTTCTTTCTTTTGAGTAGATAGCAAGTAATGGAATTGCTAGAACAAATAGCAGATCTACTTTTAGCTGTTCAAGAAATCTCCATACTATTTTCCATATGGAAAATATTACGTCTTACTGATTTACATGCCCACCAGCAGTCACATTACCTGACTTCAAATTATACTACAGAGCTGCAGTAACCAAAACAGCATGGTAGTGGCATAAAAACAGAGACCAATGTTTTTGGACACAAAGACCAATGGAACAGAATAGAGAACACAGAAACAAATACACACACCTAGAGTGAACTCATTTCTGCCAAAGTAGTCAAGAACATACACTGGGTAAAGGAAAGTCTCTTCAATAAATGGTGCTGGGAAAACTGTATATACAAATGCAGAAGATTAAAACTAGATTCCTATCTCTTACCAAATACAAAAATCAAATCAAAATAGATTAAAGACTTAAATTTAAGACTCCACATCATGAAACTACTACCAGAAAACTTTGGGAACACTCTGTACATTGATCTGGACAAAGTTTTTTGAGTAAAACACAACAAGCACAAGAATTCCAAAAAAAAAAAAAAAAAAAAATGGAGAAATAAGATCACATCAAGTTAGAAAGTTTCTTCACATGGCCAGGCGCAGTGCTCACACTTGTAATCCCAACACTTTGGGAAGCGCAGACGGGTGGATCACATGAGGTCAAGAGTTCGAGATCAGCCTAGCCAACATGGCAAAACCCTGTCTCTACTAAAAGTACAAAAATTAATCAGGCACACACCTGTAACTCCAGCTACTGAAGAGGCCGAGGCATGAGAATAGCTTGAACCTAAGAGGCAGAGGTTGTAGTGAGCCTAGATTGCATCATTGAATTCCAGCCTGGGTGATGGAGTGAAACTCTGTCTCAGAAGAAAAAAAAAAGAAAGAAAGAAAAAAAGAAAGCTCTTTCATAGCAAATGAAACAATGGAAACAATCAATGAAGTAAAGAGAGAGACAACCCACAGAAAGGGAGAACATATTTGCAAACTACTCATCTGACAAGGGATTAAAGCAAGAATATATAAGGGGCTCAAATAACTCTATATAAAAATATCGAATAACTTGATTAAAAAGTGGTAAAAATATTTGAATAGACACTTCTTAAAAAGGAGACATACAGGTGACAAACAGCATGTGCAATAGTGCTTGATATCATTGATCATCAGAGAAATGCAAATCAAAACTACAATGAGATATCATCTCACCCCAGTTAAAATGACTTATATCCAAAAGGCAATAACAGATACTAGAGACAATATGTAGAAAGGGAGTATTCATACACTGTTAGTGAGAATGTACATTAGTAAAACCACTATAGAAAATGGTTTGCAGGTTCCTCTGAAAACCAAAAATTGAACTACCATATGATCCAGCCATCCCACTCCTGGGTATATACTTCAAAGAAAGGAAATTGTATTAAAGAGATATCTTCACTTCCATGTTTGTTGTAGCATGTTTCATAATAGTGAAGCTTTGGAAGCATCCTAAGTGTCCATCAGCAGATAAATGGATTTTAAAAAGCAATACTTACACCCAATGGAGTACTGTTTAGCTGTCAAAAAAAGCAAGAATCTTGTCATTTGCAACAACATGGATGGAACTGGAGGTCATTACATTAAGTAAAATAAGCCAGGCACAGAAAGACAAACATCACGTGTTCTCACTTATTTGAGGGAGCTAAAAATCAAAACAATTAAATTCATGGACATAGAGAGTAGAAGGATGGTTACCAGAGACTGAAGGGTTGGGGATGGTTAATGGATTAAAAAAAAAGTTACAAAAGATTAATAAGACCTAATATTTGCTAGCACAACAGAGTGACTACAGTCAAGATAACCAAAATGCACATTTAACATAACTAAAAGAGTGTAACTGGATTGTTTGTAACACAACGGATAAATGCTTAAGAGGATGAATACCTCATTTTCCATGATGTAATTATTATGTATTGCATGCTTGTATCAGAATATCTCATAAACCCTCTAAATAGATACACCCATCCTGCACCCACAAAAACTGAAAGTTAAAAAAAAAAAAAAAAGTTGATGGCTCACTCTTCTCACTGACGATAGCCAGTTAGCCATAACTAAGCAAGCCCCAGTGAAGGACTCCTCTAAACAGGCAGCCTTTTCTCTAAAGCTCTGCATTAGTTGCTAGAGACTTTTGTCATATGTACAATGCAGCAAGATTGCTCCCCTACACAATCTTGATTTGCTTTGTGCTCTTCTCCAAGAATGATTTTGAATTCCTAATTACATCTCGGCGTTGAATATTAGACAATTTAAACTGTCATATGTTTGAGTTGTCTAATAACGGCCTAATAGTTGTCTAGGAATGGTCTGAAAAGCAGGTAGTAAATCAATTTGGAGGGTATAGGTCACTAACCGCCTTATCAGTACTAAAGGCCCATTCCTAAAGTAGAGGAAAAAGCACTGACACCTTTGATAATTTAGGGATTTGCAATGTACAGAGGAAATGATAAATAAGGACAGTGAAAATCAATGTTTGTACTATGTTGCACTGATGCCTTACAGGAAGATAACAAAGACCCTGATTTTAATTATTTAGGATAAATACTTAGAATTTAGATTGCTGAATCATATGATAGTCTCATTTTTACCTTTTGAGAAGGTTCCATATTGTTTTCCATAGTGTCTGCACTATTTCTCATTTTCACCAGCAGTATACAAGTATTCCAATTTTTCTACGTATTTGCCAACACTTCTCTATCCTCCTCTCTCTTTCCTTCTTGCACTCTCCCTCTCTATGTCTCCCTCTTGTGATCTTCCTCTCTGTCTTTCTCTCTCTCTCTTTTATAATAGGCTTCCTAACAGGTATGAGGTTATATCTCATTGTTGTTTTGATTTGCATTTCCCTGTACAGTATCTTTGACTTTCTCTATTTTGGTAAGTTACCAAATCTAGTCAACAACTACATTTGGTAATGTCTCTTTATCAATTTGATTCTAGACCACCATAATTTTCCAGTATTCATCTGTCTTCATTTGGAGCCAGAATGAGGAGTTAAATGACAGTAAGATTGAGACAACCAATTCTACATTATTTAAGTCTCATGGATAACATCACTTATCTCTACCCTTCCATCTGAGGTACAATATTGCTTCTGATTTGCATGTTGTATGGGGTAGGGAATACAATTTTAGGGGTTCTCACTTGACTTTCCAACCATTATGACTTTTCCTCCACAGGTTAGCAAAGCAAAGTGATGTTCATATTAGCAGCTAAATTAACCTTACACAATAGCTACTCAGAGACTAGAGAAATAAATACTGTATAGTTCTGTGGGAACCCTTTGTACCTACTGTTAGACCGACTTCAGCTAGGACTCCTTTTACTACCTGGTTTTGGCATACTCTCATTTTAACGAAGAAACATGGTGGCACAGGGTTACCTAAATCTCATGTTGAAGGTAATTTCCAACGTTGGAGGTGAGGCCTGGTGGGAGGTGCCTAGGTCATAGAGGCAGAATTTTCATGAATGTTTTAGCACCATCCTCTTGGTGCTATCCCTTAATAGTGAGTAAATTCTCAAGAGATCTGGTCACTAAAAAGTGTGTGGCACCTCTCCTCTGACTTTCTCTTTCTTTTGTGTCTGCTTTTGCTATGTGATATGCCAGCACCTACTTTGCCTTCCACCATGATTGTAAGCTTCCTGAGGCCACCCCAGAAGCTGATGTTGAAGCTATGCTTCCTGTAAATCCTGCAGAGCCTTGAGCCAATTAAGCCTCCTTTCTTTATAAATTGCCCTGTCTCAGATAATTCTTTATAGCAGAAATGTAAGAAAAACCTAATACAGAAAATTGGTACCAGGAGTTAGGCATTGTTATAAAGATAACTGAAAATGTGAAGGTGACTTTGGAACTGAATAATAGGCTGCATTAGTTTATTTTCACACTGCTACAAAAAACTAACTGGGTAATTTATTTAAAAAAAAAAAAAGAGGTTTAATGACCCACAGTTCCACATGGATTGGGAGGACTCAGGAGACTTATAATCATGACAGAAGGCAAAGGGGAAGCAAGGTACATCTTACATGGCAGAGAAAGAGAGAGAGTGAGGGTGAGTGAGCGTGGAAGTGCCACATTTTTCAACCATCAGATCTCAAGAGAACTCACGATCATGAGAAAATCATGGGGAAAATCTGCCTCCACAATCCAATTGCCTCCCACCAGGTCCCTCCCCTGACACTGGGGATTAAAATTTGACGTGAGACTTGAGTGGGGACACAGAGCCAAACTATATTACAGACAGAGGTTGGAAAAGTTTGGAGGACTTGGAAGAAGGTAGGAAGCAGAGGGAAGTTAGGACTGTTTAAGAGGCTGGTTACATTGTTGTGAACAAAATGCTGACAGTAATATAGACAGTGAAGTCCAGACTGAGTAGGTCTCAGATGGAAATGAAGAGCTTATTGGGAACTAGAATAAAGCTCATGCATGCCTTAACAAAGAACTTGGTTACATTCTGTTCATGCCCTAGGGATATGTGGAAGTTTGAACTTGAGAGTGATTACTTGTGGTATCTGCCAGAATAAACTTCTAAGCAGCAAAGTGTTCAAGATTTAGCAAAACTGCTCTCACAGCCTATGCTTAGATGTGTGAGCAAATAAATGACCTAAAGTTGGAACTTATATTTAAAGGGAAAGTGGGATATAAAAGGTGGAAAATTTGCAGCCTGGTCACGTGATAGAAAAGAAAAGCCCATTTTCAGGAGAAGAATTCAAGCAATTTGCTGAGCAACCACTTACTAGAAAAATTTGCATAACTAACAAAGGAGACAAGTGCAGATAGCTGAGACAATGGGAAAAAGGACTCAAAGGAATTTCAGAGAACTTTTCAGTAGCCTCTCCTATCACATACCCAGAAGCCTAAGAAAGAAGAATGATTTCTGGCCAGTTCCAGGGCCTCACTGCCCTGCACAGCCTTGGGACACTGCTCCCCATATCTGGGCTGCTCTGGTTTCGGCCTTGACTCAAAGGCAGCCAGGTACAGGTTGGGCCACAGCTCTACAGGGTGCAAGCCATAGGCACTGGTGGTTTCCATGTGATGTTAAGTCTACAGGTGCACACAGTGCAAGAGTTGAGTCTTGGGAGCCTCCTAGATTGCAGAAGATCTACTAAAAAGTCTGGGTGCCCAGGGAGAGCCTGTTACAGCAGTGCAGCCCCCAAAGAGAACCTCTACTAGGGCAGTGTAAAGGGAAAATGGGTTGGAGCCTCCACAGAGAGTCCCCACTGGGGCACTGCCTAGTGGAGCTGTGAGAAGGGGACCACTGTCCTCTTCTCTGACCCCAGAATGGTAGAGCCACCAGCAACTTACAAGCTTACAACCTCAGCTTGAAAATGCCACAGGGACAGAGCTGCCTAAGGCTTTGGGATCCCCCTTCTTGCACAAGTTTGACCTGGACTCAGGACATGGAGTGAAATGAGACTATTTTGGAGTCTTAAGATTTAATGACTGCCCTGTTTGGTTTCAAACTTGCATGGGGCATGTAGCCCCTTTCTTTTGGCAAACTTCTTCCTTTTGGAAGGGAAATGTTTACACAATGGCAGTATCCCCATTGTATCTTGAGCGTAATTAACTTGTGTTCGATTGTACAGGCTTAAAAGTGGAAAGGACATGACTTTTCTTAGAAGAAACTTTGAACTTTCGACTTTTGAGTTAATGCTGGAATGAGTTAAGACTTTGGAGGAGTATTGGGAGGGCATGATTGTTTTTTGCAATGTAAAAAGAACATGAGGTTGGGGGTCCAGGGGCAAAATGATATAGTCTGGATAATTGTACCCACTCAAATCTAATGTTGAAATGTATTCCTCAATGTTGGAGGTGGGCCCTGGAGGGAGGTGATTGGGTCATAGGGGCAGATTTATTTTGAATGGTTTAGCACCATTCCCTTGTTGCTGTCCTTGCAATAGTGAGTGAATTCTCATGTGATCTAGTCATTTAAAAGAGAATGACACCTCCCACTGAGTCTCTCTCTCTCTTTCTCCTACTTTTGCCTTGTGAAGTGCCTACTTCTGCTTTGCCTTCTGCCATTATTGTAAGCTTCCTAATGTCTCCCTAGAAGCTGATGCCCAAGAAGGTATTTTTTCTATAGCAATGCCAAAACAGTCTAATAGAGAGCTCAAACAGAATTAGCTATTTGGTACTTTACATTTTATTTTCCCTTTAAACTTAACAAGAAACTTAGGAGAAAGATACCTCTATGATCTTTTTTTTTTCAGAAGAAGAGAAAATTAAAATAGATAGGCTAAATTGAGGGGCTAAGTGGCTAAGTTGGCTGGACTTCCTGGGTTAATAGGGACTTCCCTAAGGGGACTTTCCCCTAAGCCAAAATGAGTCATAGCTGCAAGCTAAGGGATTGAAACTTCAACCAATCAAAGGGGACTTTCCCCTAAGCCAAAATGAGTCATAACTGCAAACTAAGAGATTGACACTGAGAGGTGAAGCCAGTTGGGCTTCTGCATTGGGTGGGGCCTTGGGAAACTTTTCTGTCTAGCTAAAGGATTGTAAATACACCAATCAGTGCTCTGTGTCTAGCTAAAGGTTTGTAAACGCACCAATCAATGCTCTGTGTCTAGCTAACGAGCTGGGGACTTGGAGAACTTTTCTGTTGAGCTAAAGGATTGTAAATGCACCAATCAGCACTCTATAAAAATGCACCAATCAGCCCTCTGTGTCTAGCTAAATGTTTGTAAATGCACCAATCAGCACTCCGTAAAAATGGACCAATTGGCACTCTGTAAAATGGGCTGATCAGTGCTCTGTAAAATGGACCAATCAGCAGGATGTGGGCAGGGCCAAATAAGGGAATAAAAACTGGCCACCCGAGCCAGCAGTGGCAAGCTGCTTGAGTCCCCTTCCATGCGTGGAAGTTTTGTTCTTCTGTTCTTCATAATAAATCTTTCTGCTGTTCACTTTTTGGGTCCACGCTACCTTTATGAGCTGGAACACTCACTGAGAAGGTCTGCAGCTTCACTCCTGAAGCCAGAGAGACCACAAACTCACCAGGAGGAATGAACAACTCTGGACGCTCCACCTTTTTGAGCTGTAACACTCACTGCAAAGGTCTGCAGCTTCACTCCTGAAGTCAGTGAGACCACAAACTCACTGGGAGGAACAAACAACTCCTGATGCCCCCCGTTTAAGAGTGGTAACACTTACTGTGAAGGTCTGTGGCTTCACTCCTGAAGTCAGTGTAAGACCAGGATCCCACCAGAAGGAAGAAACTCCGGGCACATCTGAACATCTGAAGGAAGAAATTCCAGACACACCATCTTTAAGAACCGTAACACTCACCGCGAGGGTCCATGGCTTCATTCTTGAAGTCAGTGAGACCAAGAACCCACCAGAAGGAACCAATTCTGGACACATGACCAATCATATTGGGAGTTTAAGATCTCGCTGCTGCCTGATGTTTTTAACCAGTCAGGCCCGCCAACCCACAAGCGGATAGAAAATGAACTAATCCTATAGAGCGGAAAAAGGAGAAAGGGAGGAGCCAGAAGGGGATATAAGCATAAAACACCCAAACCAGAAACGGCAACCCTTCTGGGTCCACTTCCACCCCATGGAAACTTTACCATTGCTTTTGCTTTATGTTTGCTTTCACTTAAGTAAATCTTGCCACGGTACACTCTTTGGGTCTGCGCGTTTCTCTAATGGAGTAGTAACACTTGCCGCCGTGGTCCACGATTTCATTCCTTGAGGGCTGTAAGACTACAAACCCTTCAATTGAGAAAACCTTCAACTGGAAGAATACTTCTTATCTCAAAATAACTCTCTCAAAATTAATTAATAAATTTTGAGAGGCGGGCATAATAGTGAGAAACTTCAGGACATATTACTCCATTTAAACTCTATATATAGTTTATGTGATTTCTATAAATTCTCATGGTGAAAAATGTTATGTCCCCAATTAAAAAAAAAAAAAAGAGTACCAAGAGTAAATGTTACAAAGTGTACTCTTACTAATGTGATTAGAGTTAGCTTTTGAATAATGTATTTAATATTTAAGACCAATGTTAATGATTTTGTTTGTTTCCTTTAGTGTTATTTGAGAATTCTTCAAAAAATAATAGACAACCAAGATATGCAATGCGTGCACAGCTATGAAACAGAGACAATTCTCTTTATTTTTTGATAAATGTCTATGGCAATATTGGAGTATTTAAAATATTTTACTCACAGAAATTGCTTTATTTTCACAATAATCTTTATGGAAAGATAGTTTTGAAGGAAGCATTTTATATCCCTTTAAAACTACATTTGAAAGAAAATCAGTAATTCTGCCACAACTTAGGTGTTCTTAGTCATGGATTAGCAATATTTTTAAACATCATAAATGGATGAACTGAATGAGAATTCTTTTTCTCTGATTTTGATGATCTTGATCTTAAGAACTGTCTCTTTATGTTATAGAGTGCTGATTGGATGTCAACGTATCAAAGAAACTGGGAAAAGGGATTAACCCTTTTCTTGTTTAGAAACAAAAAGTTCAGCTCACTGCCAGCATTTATTTATTTATTTATTTTATTTATTTTTTTTGAGACAGAGTCTCGCTCTATCGCCCAGGCTGGAGTGCAGTGGTGCGATCTCGGCTCACTACAAGCTCTGCCTCCAGGGTTCACACCATTCTCCTGCCTCAGCCTCCCGAGTAGCTGGTACTGCAGGCGCCTGCCACCACGCCCGGTTAATTTGTTTGTATTTTTAGCGGAGACGGAGTTTCACCATGTTAGCCAGGTTGGTGTTGATTTCCTGACCTCAAGATCCACCCGCCTTGGCCTCCCAAAGTGTTGGGATTACAGACACGAGACACTGTGCCCAGCCAGCACTTTTAAAATTTTATATAAACACACTCTTTGAGGCTGAAACAAATCTGGCTGATTTTCAATTTGAAAATAAAACATTAAAATTATTCTTGAAGTTATTTCTTAATGGAATTAACATCAGAATTATAGATTTTGGAAAAATCAAATTCAGCAAATGAATCTTCAGCCAATGACTGTTTAAGAATGATGTTATTATATGTAGGAATGCTATATTTTCTGGGCTTTCACATTTTCAGTAATCAAGAATTACTATCTTTTGTAAATGGAAATACCACTACTAAAAACAGAATTCTATAAATAGAATAATGTCTTTTGTTTCCAAAGTTGATATACTAGAGAAATGCTAAAATAATAATAAAAGGGAGCTCTTTTGTGGCAAAGCTATCTTGGGTAAACACTACAGCCACAAGAACTGCCAGTGAGTATTCTTGGGGCAAGTGGGAAAATAATACAAGGTCTATACTGGCAATATATTTTTAGTATATGGTTTGCAAAATACAAGCAGAAAAATAACAAAATCAAGCAAAGACATTATAAGAAAACTGCCAATCAGTTTCTCTCATGAACACAGTTAAAAAAAGTCTCTAACAAAATATTAGCAAATTGAGTCCAACAACATATATGCAAATTATACACAATGATAAAGTGGTATTTAGTCCAGGTATGTCTGGCTTGTTCAGTATTTGAAATTTAATTATTGTATTCTATTACATCAGCACACTAAAGAAGAAAATTCCCATGATCTTATTAATCAATGAAGAAAAAGCATGTGACAAAATCAAATATGCCTTAATGATAAAAATCTCAGCACACTAGAAATAGAGAAAAATTTTGTCAACATGATAAAGAGCATCTGCAAAAAGCCTACAGCTACCATCACACTTAGTAGTGAGAAACTAGAAACTTTACTACCATGGTACTAAAAATCTTAGTTAACACAGCATAAGATAAGAAAAAAGGTACATTAACTAGGAAAAAAGAAATAAAAGTATTTTTGTTCACAGATGACATGATTTTCTATGTAGAAGAAAAAATCTGCAAAACGAGTTTCTTGGAACTAATAAGAAATTATAGCAAGGTTTGCAGGATACGAGGTTAACACATGGAAGTCAATCACTTTCCTATATTGCAACATCAACACGTGGAATTTTAAATTAAATTACAATGCCATTTGCATTAGAACCCAGAATAATGAAATAGGCATGAATCTAAGAAAATATATGTAAGATCTACATGAGAGAAACTACAAAACTCTAGTGAAAGACATCATCAAAGAATTTTATTTTTTACAACTGAATACTATTCCATTATGTATACCACATTGTATTTATCTGTTTATCTATTGACACAGGTTGATTCCATATCATTGTTATTGTGAAAAATGTTGCAATAAACATGGAGGTGTAGGTATCTCTTTGATATACTGATTTCCTTTCCTTTGGATGAAAGTTTCTTTTTCTACACATCCTTATCTGCATCTATTATGTTTTGTCTTTTAAATAATAGCCATTCTAACTGGGGAAGATGATATCATTGTGGTTTTGATTTTAATTTTTCTGATGATTAGTGATGTTGACCATTTTTCATATATCTGTTGGCTACTTGTATATCCTCTTTTGGGAAATGTCTATTCATTTTCTTTGCTCACTTATAAAACTTTTAAATGGGATCATTAAAGGTTTTTGTTTATGTTTTTGTCTTCTGTTGAATTGTTTGAGTTTCTTGTATATTCCGGATATTTGTCCCTTGTCAGAGGAATACTTTGCAGATATTTTCCACCATTCAATTGGTTGTCTCTTCACTCTGTTGATGATTTCCTTTACTACACACCAAGTTTTCATTTCATATAGTTCCATTTGTCTATTTTTGTTTTTGTTATCTGTGCTTTTGAGATCTTAGTCATAAAACCTTTGTCTAGACCAACATCCTATATTATTTCTCCTAAGGTTTACTCTACTAGTTTTACAGTTTTGGGTCTTATCTTTAGGTCTGTCATATATTTGGAGGTGATTTTTGTACATGGTGAGAGATAAGGGGTCTAGTATCATTCTTCTCCACATCAATACACAGTTGTTTTCACCACTATTTATTGAAGAGTGTGTCCTATTCCCAATATATATTTTCAGAGCCTTTGTTGAAAATCATTTGCTTGTAAATGTGTGGATTTATTTCTCAGTTTTCTATTTTGTTTTATGGGTCTATGTGTCTGTTTTTATATCAATAGCATGCTATTTTGGTTGTGCTAGCTTTGTAATATATTTTGAAGTGAGGCAATATGATGCCTCCAGCTTTGTTCTTTTTGCTCATGATGGCTTTGGTTATTTAGGCTCATGTGAAGCAACATGGATGGAACTATAGATTATTACATTAAGTGAAATATACTAGACACAGGAAGACAAATATGGCATGCTGTTACTCATATGCAGGAGCTAAAAATTGTTGATCTCATGAAGGTAGAGTATAGAATGATAGTTACTAGAAACTGAGATGGGAGTGTGGAGGTGAAGGGGAAAGTGGGGACAAAAAGAAGTGGATTAATGGATACAAACCTACAGTTAGATAGAAAAAGTAATGTATAATGTTCAGTAGTGGAGTAGAGTGAATTTAACAATGAACTGTGTATTTCAAAGTAGTTAGAAGAGAGGAGTTGAAACATTCCCCAAAACATAGAAATGGTAAGTACTTGATGTGATAAATATCCTGAATCCTCTGATTTCATCATTACACATTCTTTGGATGAAATAAAATATCACATACATACCATGAAAATGTACAAATATTATGTAGAATTTATTTATAAAAAGACATCAAAGCATAATCAGATATCCTTTAATAATGGATGGAAGACTAAACTCTAGTTATATCTAGACAATGGTATATTATTCAGCACTAAAAGAAAGTGAGCTATTGAAACGGCTCCATTGTTTGGGGTATATACCCTGTCTCTTGGACTTGATTGAGAAGAAATTCAGGACACAGACACACATGAGGAGTAGGTTTTGGAGTGGGAAGTTTAATAGAAAAGGAAGAAGAGGGAGATAAAAAGCTTCTTCGTGTTGAGAAAGCCCAAAAGAGGGTCTCTGAGCAGAATAAAGGACTGGCTGGAGCAAATGTGCCGAGTTTTATATACAGTTTGAAGAGGTGGTGTCTGATTTACATAGGGCTCATGATTAGTTATGATGTCTACATAGTGCCTGGGGAAGGCTGGTCACCCCACCTTAACCTTATTATGCCAATGGACATTACAGTTGATTGGCACCATCTCATGTGCTTCTTACTGTACACATGGCTGACAAAGAAAAGGGAAGATGAAGCCACCATCTTGAACATGATTGGCACAACTGCTAGTATCTATGTCTGCAGCTCTATTTTACAGGCTGCTCTTTGTTAGAAAGACAAATAATTTTATTAAAAAGAACAGCCTTACCGAGGTCTCCCATGCCCTTACTATCTGCCTAAGTAATTTCTTCTTAACTACTATATCAGTATGAACCCTAGAAAAGACAGGAAGAAAATGTATGTGCATATTACTAAGTAAATGAAGCTAATTTGAAAAGGCTACATACTGTTTGATTTCAACTGTATAACATTCTGGAAAAGGCAAAACTATGGCAACAATAAAGATTTCAGTGGTTGCTAGGGGTTGTGGGGAGAGAGGGATGAATAGACAAAGCACAGAGGATTTACAGCATGGTGAAACTACTCTGTATAAAACTGTAACAGTGAATACATGTCATCATACATTTATCCAAGCTTACAAACTGCACAGGAGAAAACCCTACTGTAAAATATGGACTCTGGGTGATAATAATATATCCTTGTAGGTTCATCTATTGTAACAAATGTAGCACTCTACTGAGAAATGTTGATAAGTGGGGAGGCTCTTCATATGGGGGCTATGAGTTATATGGGAAATCTCTGCACCTTTTGTTCCACATTACTATGAAATTAAAATTGCTCTAAAAACTAAAGCCTATTAAAAAGTCAAGAGGAAATCTTCTCATGTTTTCTTAATTTTACAAGTTTTTTTGAGAAAATCTGTGTTGTGAATGTGTGTGTGTGTGAAAGAGAGAGAGAAAAAGAATACTTCTGCCTCACTGGACAATGAAATTTGTTTTGGTCCTTAACACAAATATGTATCTCACGTGGTGCCTTATATATTATTATGCTCATTCAATAAATATTTTCATATTAAAAATTATTTTCAGCACAAGTAAATGCTTTTAAGGTCACTTATATCTCAAACATCTCCATGTGCTCAAATCTTTCATGGCTATCTTTACCTCTAACATCTTAATAAATGATTTGAGAACCCATTCTCATTTCTTCACTTCATAATGTTCCTGAGGCTTTGAAGGCGGGTAGAAGGGAATTACATTGCTCTAGTCACTTTGCTCACCACAATCCCACCTCTACTAGTTTGATCCTTGGTCACTATTTCATCTCTTATAGTTGTGGTCTAACCCGTACTCTATCCTGAGTGGCATACCGTTTCCTTTTTATTAACCAGAACAAGAGCCACAGAACGTTCATCATAGTCTTAATAGAAGGTTTGGTGAGGCACAGGGATAAGTACCACACATAATCTGAAATAACTTTGGGCTGTAAAGCAGAGATCATCCTTTTCAAAATTGACTGCTCATCTCTCACCACCACGCACCCCCAGAATTTCTCCTTTTCACCTCCATAAAGTGTTAGCTCCCTTACTATCCATTTCTTCAAATTCTAGTCCTTCAACTCCTCTTCCCTAGTTAGCCTATCTTGGAAACACAATGTTTTTTTTCACATTATTGTGAAGATAAGTTAAATCTCTTATTTGCTTTTCTTTGCCAAAACCTTTCCTCAAAGAACTTAGCCATGTAAACTCACTACCAATGAGACAACTACTGACAGCCTCACAAAACAATGACAGAAACAAAAAATCAAGGTGTTTTCATAAAGATTTATCTATCCAATCTTGGGATCATAAACAGCTAACAGAAACAGTCATTTTTTTAAATAACACTCATTTAAGTGTTATTTGTATAAAACTTGTTCTTGAATATAATATATATTACTGGGATCAGAGCTAATCTAGAAATGACTTACAAAAACGTATTTATCAAGGTTCAGAGATTTTAACAACAAAATATCTTAATTATCAGTAAGTTCAAATGAAATGAATTTGGTCTTGGAGGTTCTGAAGCCTTTTCCAAGTTGATCTCTGTCTTCCCTCAGCGTTTTCTCATAAGACTTTTTTTAGTTGTAGAAATATGATTTTGTTAGTTTTTTTTAAAATGTCTCTCTTTCGTTAATTCTAAATTCATAGAGCAGAGGTAATCTGTCTTATACCCTGCTGCATCTCCAATGCCTAATGAGTATGCGATACTTGGAAGGTCTTTTTTTTTTTTTTGAGACGGAGTCTCGCTCTGTGGCCCAGGCTGGAGTGAGCGGCGCGATCTCGGCTCACTGCAAGCTCCGCCGCCCGGGTTCCCGCCATTCTCCTGCCTCAGCCTCCGGAGTAGCTGGGACCACAGGTGCCGCCACCGCGCCCGGCTACTTTTTTGTATGTTTAGTAGAGACGGGGTTTCACCGTGTTAGCCAGGATGGTCTCGATCTTCTGACCTCGTGATCCGCCCACCTCGGCCTCCCAGAGTGCTGGGATTATAGAAGTGAGCCACCGCGTTCGGCCTTGGAAGGTCTCTCTTAATGATTGAATGAAAGTTTGTGGGCTGAAGGATGAACGTGTTCATCAAACAAGTATTTTAGCAAGCAAAGCTACTATTTGTTGAAGACCTGCCATACATGCCAGGAAATATGTTAAGTCTTATACATTAATAACATATTTTAATATTGAGAATTTTATAATGTAATCCCTACTTGCACATAGAACACAGAGTTACTATGATGTTGCCTAGGCAGAGACCAAGCTGACATCTGAACTGTATTCTCAGATCCTGTGTTTTCTCTTGTTTTCATGTATATGTGTTAAACAATTACATATACATTGTTACATAAACTTGTATATGTTTATTAAGTTAATAAAGATTATTAAATCTCCTTTTTACCCTCTACAACTGAAGAGTGTGAATAATACTTTGTATTTCCTACTGTCTTTTTTACTTCGTGTAAAGTTCCCCAACATAAACTGACCTCCCAGTGTTCAAATCATCCATACAAATCTCTAAGTTACTGGTTACATAAACTTCTCACTTTATCTAAAATCCTCTATGTAATTAGTTGGTAGATTAAACAGACAACGGAGCCACCCAAGGTCCTTTCACTCACTGCTTACTTAGAAGAATATAACTCTCATCCTTACATTTGTGATCTCATAGCTTTGGGGAAATGATTCAGAGAAATTTCCCCAGAAAGGTCGAGATTCTCTGACAGAGATGAACCATATTGAATAAGTGTGACCAAAGTTTCAGTAAGGGTATTCCCCAAACAATTGTGTTGTCAAGAATATTGCCATGTTGTAAAATTGATTTCAGACTTACGGAGCCTCGGATATCATCTGGGAAATGCTAAAGTGAGGGACTTATCTACCCAGTTGCAAAGGAGGAGCTGGTCTTCCATATTGTACTTTTTTCTTGAATAATTTATATTCATCATATTTAAATTATCTTTCTGTGACTAAAAATGTAGTGTTACCAGAACTAGTGAATTTGAAGACTTTGTCTATGTTATTATTAAATCAGTATGTTTTATATAAAGATACAATAACATTTTATTTATTTTTTATCATTAAACAACATTCTAATTTCAACCCATTAATAATTGTTGCACGGTAGAAACACACGTCTCTTGGAAAATGCCCTGTGATCTGTTAAATGAAAATAAACAGTATCAATTTATTAATTTTTAAATGAATTATATTTTAATTAATTTATTAACATGAAATGTATTTAAATTTGTTAGGATGGTTATGCTATTTGCATTGCAGATGGCACAGTGCCATTTGCTTTCTCAGAAGTAATAGCCTATGTCGTTTTGGAAGAAAATGTTATAAGCATGAGACACTGTTATTATTTAAAGTGAATTTACAAAATCTGTAAAACTAATAGTAAAACATGTGCTTTTCATGAATATTGGCTAATCATATAATACTAAAGTTTCTGGGCATCCACATGGCTTGAATTATTTATATCACTTGGCAAAGCACATTATTCATGAATAATTAACTTGAATGGCCACATGATACCAAAAACTCTATTGTTGCTAATTTTTAATATCAATGGCTCCGTTAAAAAATGTTATTTTTTTAAACTATCATGTATTCAGATTTGAGAGGCCAGATTGTTTGACAATGCCATAGTGAAGCTTACCATTTCAGAAACAGATTACCAAAATACCTGGTTGCTAAGAATACATTATATTGATTGAAATGTATATTATTATCCCGTTTTTCTTTCAGTCTCTGAAATCATTTTTCAACTATTCTGTTTTTCACTATAAAAACAATCAAATGCATTAGAGCCAAAGTGTTTGAGAACTGTACAAAAATTTGGCCAATCCCATTAATTCTATATTTAGGTATGACCTTAGTAATATGACATTTACATGACAAAAATCTGGCATCTACATATTCTGACATAATAGAGGCATTAACTATATTCTTTGGTTAGGTTATTCCTGTTCTAGATATGGGCTCATACAAGGTGAGGACAAAATTTTGTCACATTAATTGTAAATATGTGTTTTCCATATGTTACAGATAAATAACACCATGAGAACAGATAGAAACCTTGTGTCAGAACTTCAAAAGAACTTCATAACCAGGAGACAGTCATATTCTTATAAGCCTGTTAATACCATCTCTATAAGCAACCCTCTTCCTGGAGGGAAAATGCTAAATCTCTCATATGTACATACACCATCTTGCTCATTTTCTCCTCATCTTATTTTAAATACTTTCATTTCTTGTGTTTCAATCAATTGCATCTGAATCAGTCCTGAAAACTGAATAGACATTCTGTCACCCAAGAAAATCCTAAGCAAGTTCTACAATTATAAACAGTAAAAATAACATTATCTGATCACAAGGTCATAAACTCTATATTGGTAACAAAAGAAAAACAGTTCTTTCTCTTTGAAATTTGTGATATCTTTACTAAGTTACTTCTAGAAGAAATGTAATTATAAACTGAAATTTCAGAATTTCTAACAAAAAATAAAAGTGGAAAACTACATATCAGAATGTATTAGACGCATTTAAGTGAGTGGAGTGAGGAAAACTTATAATGTTAATACTTTTTAGCAATTAAAATTTACAAATGGAATAAAAAGTTTAGTTCAAGCAGCTCTATGCAAATAAATGTGAAAACTTAGATTAAATGACTCAATATCACCATCTATAAATCACATATTAATTGTAAGAGTAAAATGATATCTTCAAATTGAGAGATCAGTGGATATCACCTTGAACAAGTGATCAAAATTAGCATGCCAATACTAGGAACTTTCTGATATTCATGTCCCCTCTGATGTGATGCAATGGAAAATCCACACGTTGTATAGGGTGCTCTTTTAAAAAACTTGTGTCTGTGTGTCTGTGTGTATCCTGACTCTAATGCCAAAACAATAAAAGAAGGTTACCTATATCACCAATAAGGTAAATGTCCCGGACTCTAAAATATTGTCATTGTCATAAATAACATTTAAAAAGAAAAATATCCATGGCACACGTTTACCTACGTAACAAACCTATACATGCTGCAAAGGTACTGCAGAACTTAAAAATTAAAATAAATAAATACATGTGTGTATGTATAAATGCATACTTTTTTACTATCTAGGGGACAATTATATATATTTATAGTGGTACATTTCTTGGGAATGATCACAGTAGGAGGGTAATGGAGGAATGTATTCTAAAGAATTTAACAGTGAAGTATAATAAAGTATGAAACTTATTCTCAAATTGTTCAGCAAGAAGAATAAATAATATGTGGATAGAGACAAAATGTAGAAAAATCTGGTAAATTGTTAACAATCTGTGACTCTGTGAGAAGGATATACAAGTGTTTAATATTTTTGTAGGTGTAAAAATTCTCAAAATAACAAAACTCTAAAATAAACACTTCAACTATTGATACCATATTTTCATACTATATTAAAATGTGTTTCTCAAACACACAATATTTCTTAGAACCAAAGTCGTGGTACAAATTATAGATTTAATTGGTCATATTTCCTCTCTCTCTCCTCTCTCCCTCTATACACACACACATGCACACCCCATAATGCAACTTGAAACATGCAGTACTGTAATATCATTTTGCTCTCTCAGTTTTAAGGAATATTGACTGATCCTGATTAGAGAAGTAAAACCTGAATGAATTTTTCACCTTAATAAAGAATGCCTATCTAGTAAAAAAAAAATAAAATAAAACAAATTAAGGATACTGTCAGGAAGCCAAGCAGCCTATCTAAAGGCAGTCAACAGTATTTGAACTAACAAGCCTTGAAAATAACTAATGGTACAATCAACAACTTCTCTGAAAATGCGGTTCATTATGGTGTGTTTGGATTGAGGTCAATGACTACAGGGCAGTACTGGTGTTATCATGACAATGTGCAATCCTGTCACTCCATCATGCCATTAAAGACAAAAGGTATGCAGGGGTTCCCTCCTCTTACTTTTTTTCAGTTATATTCATTATCAGTCAATGCTGAGGCTGTTTACTCACTTGAGTTGTTCAGTTAAATTCCCACATGCCCACACGAACTTGCAGTTAGCAGCCTGACTTGACATTTACATGCAAAAGCCTCAGAAGTCTTCTGAGGGTTGACTTCTCTATTAAAATAGGTTTAAAGCAAATATTTTTTGATGAATTTTAATACATAGAACTCATTGTTGCACCTCTAATCCACTTTGCCCTTTTTGGAGTTTATGTGATGGCATCATTATGGAAAAACACACCATTTTAGATATCTCATTGTGTTAACATATATCACAACACCTAAAATCTAAAAACCTATGAAATTTTAAAATATTGCAAAGCAACCGAAGGACGTTATAAATATTTGACATGCTTTCATATTCCCTACTGCACATTTCTCTTTATTATGAGATATACATTCTGACTAGAGGATATCTACCAATAAATAAATAGGAACTGCCAAAGAAAATAACAAAATTAGAGAGGAGGTCAGTGTAAAAGATGGAAAATTTTTAAAATTGTAATACCTTAAATTATACCAAGAAATGTTCTACTGAAATATCACAAAGTGCATAGTTTCTAATTATGTCATGGAGTGCTTTGAAGATATTAAATCCTAGCAGATATGCATTGTTATAATAATAATCTTTATTATTACTATTTTTGGCTGAGAACTTTATCTAATTTTAAAGCATATCTAATATCCAAGAAAACAACTCTGAATGGTCCTATTATTAGCATTTTAAAACTAAATATGCCAAAGTTTAAAACAAAAGAATAGCTGGAATTACTATATTTGATGATATCTGATCAGAGGTATAAAATAAGAACTGCCCAAATCATGAAGAGAAATTAAATGTCACTAAAAGATGTAATAGTTCTGATTTAATATGTTCCATTTTGATAGGTCTGAGAACTTTGGAGATCCAGAAATACCGTGGCCAGTCTTAATGAAGTACATCTAAGATTAGTTAATTATTTGAAACCTGAACTTTCAGGTTTCAATTTTCAGGTTCCTAATAATTTGACCTGGTTTATACAACTTGTTCTAAAAGGGATTCTATTCATGCTTAATGAAATCACTGAAAAGTATAGGATTCACTTATCACACTAGTGTTTTCCTACCTACTGATCCCAGCTTTGTTTTATATTCAGCTACCTCTTTCTCTTTCAAATTTTTAACTTTGTTAGAGGAGATATAAATTAGCCAATACTGTTGTGAAATTCACTAGAGAGGGCTCTGTCTTTTTCTTACATTCAGTTTTTGCAGGTTTATGTGATTAGTGACGGTAAAATATCCAGGATCCATATTACTCTTTATTTTGGAAAAAAAAAAAACAAAAACAAATTTATCTTCTCTGCAGTCCCACGACTCTGTGAAAATGCTAGCAGGTCTTTTGACTTGTAAGTGAAAAAGTCATCTTAGTGCTTTGGTTGTAGTTCAAAAATGAGATGCTGAATTTCTTATCTTGATAAATTATAAAGTTACTCTTTGTCCCTTTCTTATTCCTGTGTCTCTGCTCTGCCCTGTCCCTTTCTCTTTAACTTGTCAAATGAGTGATTTCCGTTAAATGAATCATAAAAATACATTTAAATATGTGTATGTGCATCCTGAAACAAAGTTGCCAGTTTGTGACACACATAAAAGAGAAAAATGATTTCATTATATATATTTTTATTCACACCTCCTTTGTACCTGACTCATATGAAATATTAAACAAATGTTGAATAAAGTAATGAATTAATATTTTCCCTGGTTTGCTGGACACTCCATTCAGAAGTTTCCTCTTCTTTTATGGATGCTTAAATTATTGTTTACCACTTACAAAACACTTTAATGTGTTGCTTTGTGGTCATGTTAGCTGAATATTTAACTATTATTACTATTACATTATTCCCATCCCAAAATGCAAGATTTACAAGTAATCATCACTCAGAATCACTTTATAAATTATAATTTATAAGCTATGATTCTCATGTAGAAAAATACAATGTAGGTTTAATGAAATGCTCATATTTTCTTACAGAATAATAAAGTATTGTATCTTTACTTATATCAAATTCCTGAATCAAAGAATTTATTTGAATGGAGACTTCAGTAAGCACTAACGGGACTTTGGGAAGGCGTCAGGGAAGGGAACAAAGCCAGTGAAGGGTATGTTATTAACAGATCACCGCCATATGTAACTGAAGCTTTACCTTAATGTGAACATTTCGCAGATGCGTATAAGATGCTTCAAAATTATTCTACCTAAATAAGGGAAAAAGCTGGGATATATTTCTCCCAAATACAGGAAGGCACTGGAATAGTGAATTCTAAAGAGATACAGATTGGGCACCAAGAGTGTCTGCAATGATGGCATCAAAAGTATCGGGGGACACTGCTTATTTTCTTGGACGCAACAGAAGCTATACCAATAAAAAAAATTAAGGAAAGAAAAGCTGTGGCTCCAATGATCTTTCAACAATAAGGATCTTAGAGTCCATAGCAGAAGAGCCAATCTGGTTGATTTGCAAAAATAAACATTCAATTTAAGGAGTTAATAGTAAAATAGAAGCTTAAATGTCTAAAATGCACTTCTGTCCTGTGCAGTTTCATATTTGCCTATTCCTGTTCGAAGTCAAATTTTAATGGAATTTAATTAATTTAATATTAATTATTAATAGCATTAATTTAATTTAATGTTTAAATTAAAGTCATTAACTTATCCTTATAAGTCTGCCCTGATAATGGATGAAGATAGACAAGGAAGCTAACCACATCCCTGAGTTACATTGATTTTAGTTGTTTTAAAACCATGACTTTGTGTAATAATAAAATTGAAATGTGTCCATATTGTTCAAGTTGAGCTGTTTACGGTTAATATTATTTGCTTAAGTGATTTATTAAGAGGAATTTATTTTTCACAAAATCTTGCTGATTTCCAAAATGGTTTTATTTCAGAATTTATCTCCAAATCATTTTGTATATTTTTTGACCTCTGAATGAGCTTCTTACAACTAATAACACTATGAGCATTTGAACAAATAAACAAAAATTAATGAAAGAATGAGCTAGTTTTTACCGAATTCTTATCATTTTTAGGAATATTTCCACTATTATCATATAATATCACATAATACAATTATCTCTATTAATCACTTTTACTTGATAATGGGAGCCTTAAGGCCAAAAATATTTATCATTATTCTTTGTAACCTCAGAATCCGACGTAGTTACAGGTTCCAAAGAAATAATGGATCATTTTTAAATGTTAGAAGAAAAAATGGATAGCCAACGGTCACTTCATTTATTTGTTTTTAGAAACAGGGTCTTGCTCTGTCACTGGGGCTGGCGTGCAGTGGCATCACCATCGCTCACTGCAGCTTCAAATTCCTGAGCTAGGGCAGTCTTCCCATCTCCGCCTCCTGAGTAGCTAGGATTACAGGCCCACACCACCTTGCTCGGCTATTTTTTTAAGTTACTTTTAGATAAAGGATCTCATTATGCACGTTTCCCAGGCTGGTCTCAAACTCCTGGCCTCCAGCAATCATCTCTCTCAGTTGCTTTCAATCATCTGCCAGGTAAGTATCTTAATTTTCTTTGAAGTGGAGTAGAATAATAGTGGGGTCGGTTTAAGAATTTTTGCCTGTCTCTGACCAAAACACAGCTGAGTATGTAAAAAAAAGTCCTTGTCCTGGTACCAAGTTTAAAACACAATTTAAATATATTGATCGTGCAGGTGAGGTGAGCCAACTCAGAGACAATCTGGAAGGTTGAGGTTTTATGCTGATTCATCCAGTGGCGGAACATGAAATGATTTGGTCCACTGTAGACAAATGTACTTAGGGGTTGCAAAACAGCAGCCAATATGTCTAAGCTTATCTTTTCTTTTACTCGTCAAATGTTTACAACTCTTCGAATTTAAATACTTGCAGCTGTAATAAAGTGTTTATATTCACCTTTAACACAACTGACCACAGCTAATTTCTCTTTTTGGAAATGCTAAAGTTGCTTCATAGACTTCCTTTTCCTATTTGGTCATCGACGCCATTGGAGTTTGTAAGTCTGTGACCTCTGAATGCTATGTAATACTAAACAACTATTTGTTATGTTTTTTCACTGTTTCCTTTTAACTTAACCTGTGGTTTTCACATTACGTAAACAAAGTCTTACTCTACAGTATTTGCAATATCAATCTTTGCAAGTTTTATTTAAAGTTTACTTCATGTCATTTCTTGAAAGCATTTTCATAAATAAAACTAAAATATATGCACTGCAACAATAACTCCAATACAGAAAGTATATGTAAAATACAACTAAATAATAAAAGCATGAAGGTGAATTTCCACACTTTAAATTTGTCTCATCTAAATGCTTTAGAACAGTGTTCTCAACCTGAGTAATTTTTCCCCCAGAGTATATTTGGAAGTGTCTGGAGACACTGTGATTGTTACATCTGGGAGGGGAATGCTACTGGCACAGGGTGAGTAAATACAAAGAACGCTCCTAAGAAGATTCTACAATGCACAGGACAGCTCCTCTGCTCCATCTTAATAAAGACTTCTCCACCAACGAATGTTAATAATGCTGAGATGAAGAAACCCTGCCACAGAGTAGCCAATATGAAGCTATCTGCTACGTTTGCCAAACATCTGATCCTGTACATTGCTCTTTAGAAAAACCAAAGGAAACTAAAATTCTTTTCTCAAATGACCATTTATGCAAGAAGAATAAAGAAATATGCAGGAAAAAATAAGACAATAATTCTTTATAAACCAAATAGTTACATTGAGCTAGTAAGGCAGAATTAACCAAGTGAGGAACATCAAAGATTGAGAAACTTAAATTCCACGTTGTTTTCCTTGTTAAGAAGAAATTACTGTTGATATTGGGTTAGCGCTCAGCACTGCCAGCATTACGGCAGCCCTTGTGTCTCTGCCTCAGGGACTCAAGACTGCGGCTGCACCTTCATGTAAGAAGAGTGATAGCAGAGGGGAAGTAAGCAGTGTGGTGGTGTTTGTGCCAGTAGTAACCATTCTCTTGTATCAAGAAAAACATACATTTTTACCAGAAGCATCCACTCTACTTCTGGTTACATTTTAGTGGTCAGAGTGCATTGCATGGAGAGCATGGGGAAGCAATAGTTAGCTTTTCGACCACAATAATGCAGTAACAGTGAGGAAAATATTTGAAACTCTATTGAATGGGTCACCAAGAAGTTTCTACTACAAATAGCTATATTCTTTCCATAGTTTACAAAAGAAACTGAGAGTGTTGCTTTCAACTGAAAAAGAATGTAGATCTGAATTATATTTAAATGTTTATCTAAAAGCGGTGGCATAATTGATAAAAGTTAACTAACTTCCCACATAAGAATTGCAGACCCAAAGCTTGGCAAATTTTCAATCATGGAGAATACTTATGGTTTTGTTCTTAATCTAAAGCAAGAAGGAAAGTGTGAAAATATAATATATGTTGAAATGCCACATATTTACCGTAAAATGAGTTTGGGAATTAACTTAGTCAACTCATCTCTCAAGTAATGTTTGTATTTTTCCCTTATAAGCCATTCAAAATCAATTATTTTTAAATTAAATTTAATCAAATAATTGTTATTAATAATTAATGGGTAGTTACCAATGTAAATGTATTATCTAGTTTATTTTCTTGGTTTAAAACCAACTAACAGAAAATTCAGAAAGTCCTTGGGAAGCGAGTATGTATATAGTCTCATATCAGGCCCTTTGCTTATAAGAACTAGTAAATCCTTATTTCTGCATTTTGCTGTACATTATTTTCCTGTTTTCTGTGTCTCAGGGCAAACATCTCATCACAAGATCCCACTGACATAGGATTCCTCTCCACGGAAAAGCAACTGTAATGACTCAAAGAAAAATCAAGAAAGAAGATGATAAAGGTCATAGTCACTGTTAGGAGTCTTATTCCCACAGGCAATACAGATTCTGTAATATCAATCAAAGTTCCCTGAGAAGGTTCACCTTATTGATGTCGTCTTTGGTGTTGCTATGGCCTTTGTTGCTAGGGAACTACCCAGTCCAGATGATTTTCTGAAGAAATGGCCTGCTATTGGTACTGAATCATGACCTGAGACTGGTAGTAATATTATATAATACTTCCCAGAGGCTACCAATCCATGCTTTTCTTTCAGTTTCAGTTAGATGAAAAAAAATAAAAGTCTAGAACAGGGAAAGTCAACTTGAGATGGCCTCAAGTAAGGGATTTTTGCACCATGATGTTAAAATATTTTACACTGTCAGTCCTTGCAAATCTTAAGAAACAATGCCATAGTCAAAGATTCTTTGAAATAATATTTATGTTAAGAAGGTAAGATATCTCTTCTCATAACATTACCTAAAGGATGCTTTAATTAAAACAAAGAAGTGAAAACTAAAGGTATGTCTGTAATTATTTGCTTTATAAATAAGTAATACTTGTTGATTATAGATCCACTTTATATTATAAGAATGATTTCATTTATACTCCATAATGTAAACCTTTAAAATAGAATGTTATTTTAAAAAAAATTTCCCTTCTAATTTTACTGATTTTTCAAAAGAAATATGGTTTTATATCATGATTAATATTTCACTATGAAATTATTCATTGTGTGTTTTTTCTTCAGCATGAAAATGATCTTAACCATCATAGGTCATTAGCACCTGATCACCTGATAAGCAATATTTAAAATAATGTAACAAATCTGGCAGTACTGAAATTCATGAAGTTTTTAATGTATGCCATGAATCTCAATTAAGAATTCTTCAAATTTGGCTACACTTAATGGTTTTTAAATTATGTTTTACATAATACTCACTAAATAGATGGGCGGATCACGAGGTCAGGAGATCGAGACCATCCTGGCTAACACGGTGAAACCCTGTCTCTACCAAAAAATACAAAAAATTAGCCGGGCGCGGTGGCGGCGCCTGTAGTCCCAGCTACTCCGGAGGCTGAGGCAGGAGAATGGCGGGAACCCGGGAGGCGGAGCTTGCAGTGAGCTGAGATCGCGCCACTGCACTCCAGCCTGGACTACAGAGCGAGACTCCGTCTCAAAAAAACAAAAAAGAATTTGATAGACCAAGATACTCTGACTTAAAAGCGCCTGCCTTGAGATTCCCTTAGTTTTATTTGGGTTTCTACAAACAGGACACCTTTAATAAACAAGACTGTAAATGTACAATAGGAAAAAGCAAGTTTTCCTATTGTACAGTTCACTGTTTCAAAAATAAGCAACGTTATGCTGGAAATCATGGGTATTTAATAAGTTTTCAATAATATAATTGAAAAGCTAAGGAAAGATCAGGGAGAAATATCAGAGTAGCTCTTATAACTGCTAAAATTTTAGCACATGAATAAAATTTTACAATAGTAAATATGCTAGGTATTGTAAAATTGTTGAAATTCTGTGCTCCAAAAACAGATTAAAGTTTTTCAATAGGGTGAAATAGTGTTTTGTTTACATAGTTTTTAATGTATTTATTTTGTTTTGTTCTTTCAGACACAATTTTCTCTCCAAATATTCTAAAATGATTGAAAACGTTTATGCTTTCCCAAAAAAGTGTGAATTGGATAATGAAAAGAAATATATAAAGTCAGTAATTTGTAAGAAATCTATATTTATGAAAAATCACGACACTAAAACCTGGGAAAGTAAAAATACTTTCAATTAAGGTTAAATATGAATGTGTTGCTGACATACTTTATTTTGTTAATATTCATCCATGAATAATATAAATATTATGGTGTAGATAAGTCAGAGGAAGCCTAAACAAAATGTTTTGACTAATACTAGTTTTCGAATCATAAGAATTAAAAAAAAATCCATACTGATTTTTACAGACAAGTATTTATTATTTTTAGCCTCACTAACTTTTGTATTAATAACAATGTTACTACCATATATCCTGTATAAATTAATATATAATATCAGAGTTTTAAAATACTATCATTAAACATGAATTAGGTAATCATTCTTCTGACATATTAGCTTAGAAAAATGGACACTAAATGTATTATTTAAGGTAACCTTGACACTGATCGCAGAAATTGAAGTTCAACTGTGAAGTGGCTTTTATTTTTTTAATTTTCTCCTACTCTTCTCTTGCTTTGTTAATGTTCAACCAAATTTAATTTCTCTAGTGATGCTAATCAAATTTTCAAGTTAGATAACATTAATAAAAATGTGCTAATATAGCAGGCAGGTTTTCCCAATTTGTCACTGCAGTGCTTTTAATGTAACAAACCTCATTCTTTTTTATACAAATTACATGGGTGGAAAAATATCACCAAAAAATGTTTTGTATGGCGGAAATGCTAAATATGTATATTCTTGTGAAATAAATTATTTTAACAACCCTCATTTTTTATTTTAATTTTTATCACTATATTTTTTTGTTTGTTTTTTTGTTTTTGTTTTTTTTTGTATTCTAAAACCCTGATTCATAAAATGGGTAAAAATAATGTTTTTGGTCAATTTTGCAGAACTTTTTTAATGTAAAGTGGGTGTCACCTCAAAATAATTTTATATTAATGTTATGACACAAATATCCCCTCTGCTACTTACCATAGAAGTATCATTTTTAGAAATAGTACGTGTCAACAAGTAGTTCTTTTGGACATTTCTGGTTATTTGGGTGATATCAAAAGAGAATAATCAGGCAAAAAAAAGAAATTTTTTCTTTTTCGAATCATTCACTATAGAAAAAGAACAGCATTCATCTATAGATTAACTAAAATATATTGACCCTTACAAGAAATTCTGTTGATATTCCACCTGCTAATGGAGCCCATGTCTCTCCCATTTTCTTTGGGAATCATGAAAGAAGGATCACCTTTTTCATATTTATGTTCCTAAAATGGGATGAATTTCAGGTTAAATCTTTACTTGGCACTTAGCATAGGTTATCTTGATTTCTTCATTCTCGTCTTTATGAACCCAGAGTCTCGTTTCAAACCCTGTCTCTATGTTTCTCTCTATGTCTCTCTCTCTTTCTCTCTCTGTCACAGACACACACACACACACACACACCCATCTCTGAAACTAAAACTAAAACATACATAAGGCATTTGCATATGCAGGCCCATTTAGAGGTTGTGAAGATGGAAGAAATTTAAATTATAGCACACTGTCCTTAACGTTTGTTTAAGCCATTTAAGATTCAATTATTAGAAAAAATATATATCATATAAAATAGATAGTCATCTATAGATATATGTAACTATAGATATTAGAAATATTAGAAAAGATACTTAAAATTTTTGTGACAGTAAACTTTTAAAAAGGAATCATGAAGTGACTATACAAATAACAATATTTTAAATTTATAAAATTGTCTTTTCTTGTTCCCAGGCATTTTTTTTAATGCCTCGCTTCATGGTATATATGCATGCACTGCCTCATAAAGATGTATTTCACTGTGGTTATTTTCCTAAAACAGTACATTGGTCAGCAGGGATGAATATGATGATTTGTTAATTTTTATACTAAAAATCATTTTATGATACATTTTATAGGATATTAAAATGTGTATTGACCATATATTTTTATGCCCTTGTTTTTCAATTATTTTAGTATCATGTATATTAATTACATTAATTTATGGTAAACTTAGTATTTTGCATATATTTTTGGTATTTATATAATATGTATGCATACACCCACGTTTTATATATATACACACACACACATATATACACACATACGTACATATATGTGTATATATATATAGGTGCGTTTAATATATAAATGCCTCATGTGTGCTGATAACTTTATGTGCATATTGGATTTTAAAAATTCAATGAGGTATTATTATTCCTATCTTACAAAGAAGGACACCAGCCCAACTTTCTTACAGAAGAAATATTTCACTTAACTTATTGGGTGTGACTGCAAAGCACATCCTCTTCCTATGCTGCCTCATTCATCTCAATAGAAAATAATAGTTGCTAGAAAACACACACAATAGGAATTCTTTCCATATATATCAATTCCTATTCTGCATTTTATTTTATTCTCTATCTTACATATATTTACTACTCAAAATTTATGATATTTAATATACTTTGAGGAGAGTTTCTTCCCCATAAAAATATATGAAATTCACTGTTAAATTGCTGCATAAGCATTCCATTGTATGACTACTGTATAACCCATTTAAGTATCTAAAACTGATGCATATTTGCAGTGTTTCCAATCTTGCTATCATAAGCAGTGCCTTAATAAATACTCTTATACACAGTTATTTTGGCATACGTGCAAGTGCATTCGTAGGATGAAGTCCTGAATGGGTAATTTCCTATATAAATTATTTATGCATATCTATGTTGATATATAGGACCAAACTATCATCCATAAATGCCATAACAATTAAATTCTCCAAAAACCTATTTGAGCATGATAGCTTATTTATATTCTGGCAGCAGTGTACTTGCAAACTTTTTGAAAATCTTAGTCAACCTGAAATTTTAAAAAGAAGGAAATATATTCCCATTTTAGATTTAATAATAGCTATCATACATAACAAATAAAGAAGAATCTAAGTGAAACTTCATGAATTTCAAATGATGTAGCTATTGCTGTGAAACCTCCAAGCTACATGGCATGGATGAAATCATGATGTTATCTTACCAGCATTCAAAAATTTAGTAAATATGATGTAATTCACAAAGGTTTGGTACTTAACCTTTATAGAGGTAATTTTTATGATTTTAAAATTTTACATACCATAAATTAATGTTAAAAACATATTTTCCAAAATGCTATTAGTAAGTAACAGAATAATCTTCTGATTGAATTAGAAAACACTCACAGTTGATATATTTAGGATATCTCTTTGTTCTTTTCTACCAAAACTTGCAGTAACTTTGTGAATTTGTTACATTAAAAAAAAAAAAAAATTCAGCGAACACTTTCCTGCTATTGTCTTGACAATAAAACTGTTCATAATCATTGAAATAATGGATTATAGTTCCACAAAATGTTTGATCCTACTTACTTATTACGAAGGGTTGACAGGAATTGTGACTCCAGTTTTAGAATGAGCTTCCCAGGAGATTAGGCCTCAGGGCAGTGAAGGGAAAAGAAGTAACTTCAAGTTTATATCAAAGAGGAATTTCTTCAGTGAGATATTTACTCTTATTTTCAAATCCTAAATATAACATTGAATATAGGGTTTTTTAAAAAGACTATTTGCTATGTCAATTTATACTTTAAAATGTGTTGTAGCCAACTTTGATTTATGGTAATGTGCACACAGTACTCATGGCTTTTAACTTACAGGCATGTTAGAAAGTGAAATTAACTCCATATCTCTACTTTGAAGATAGTATTTTAGGAAGCTTTAGGTAATTATTTTACAGAGTTTCAAGTAGTGTCTTTTAGTTCAATGATCAAATGACACTCTTAAATATATGTATATATTAATAACCAAATGCTGACAAACCCTCTCCCTAGACAAAAACAAAAATGCTATTTATTTACTATTTAAAAATTACTGTCAGAAATTGTGGTAGACACCACCTCTTGTTCTCTTATTCTATATTTAGTATGTAAAAATAATATTTTTAACTAAATATTATAAAATAATGCAAGATGTCAAAACAGAATCTACTGATTTCATTATTTTCACCTATTTCATTTTATTATGAACAAATAATTTTAGTAAAAATTATATTTTATTTGCTTTGTTGAGCCAAAAAAAATTCAAAATTTATTGAGCAACCATTGCTCAACTTAAAACAACTACAAATAGAATATTTGGAGATTTTTGTTATCTAAAAATGTGTACTCATAAAAACAGAGTTAACAAATACATGTAGAAAATATGATTGAGAAATACTGGCCTATATCACATCTACAGAAGTATATGCTATACAAATGTGTCTAAAAACCTATAGATTTACGTTACATATCCAAACAGACAGAACTGAAAATATGCTATTGAATATGTTACACAAAAACTGTATTTGTGACTTATATTTCTAACAAATGCTGATTTTTTCTCTATTAAAATTAAAAAAACACGAAGCTATTTTCTAATGCTACTGTACAGTTTCAAAGGTTTCAAATGAAAAGATGTTTCTGTTATTAGATAAGTAGTAAATTATGTTTTATGAATAATTACAAGTAAAAACAAAAGATCTTGTCAAATTGTGAAACAAAATTTGGGATTTAAACAGAGTATGTAGAAGTGTAGTAGACTTTAATAGTATTGCATGTATATATTAAATAATTTAAACTAAATTCAGGGGTATAAGTGCAGGTTTATTACATAGGTATATTGTGTGATGCTGAGGATGGGGGTACAGATAATCCCATCACCTAGGTAGTGAGCAGAGTAGCTGATATGGTTTGGCTTGTCCCCACCCAAATCTCATCTTGAATGGTAACTCCCACAATTCCCACGTGTCATGAGAGGAACCTGATGGGAGGTGATTGAATTATGCGGGCGGGTCTTTCCCACACAGTTCTCGTGATAGTGAATGAGTCTCATGAGATCTGATGGTTTTAAAAATGGGAGTTTCCCTGCACAAGCTCACTCTGCCTAGTGCCATCCATGTAAGAGGTAACTTGCTTCTCCTTGCCTTCTGCCATGATTATAAGGCCTCCCCAGACATGTGGAACTGTAAGTCTGTTAAACCTCTTTCTTTTGTAAATTGCTCAGTCTTGAGTATGTTTTTATCAGCAGCATAAAAACAGACTAATACAGTACCCAATAGGTAGTTTTTCAGCCAACGTCTCCCTTTCTCCCTCCTTCATTTAATAGTCCCCAGTGACTACTGTTCCTATCTTTATATCACTGTGTACTCAATGTTTATCTCCCACTTATAAGTGAAAACTTGCAATATTTGGCTTTCTGTTTCTGTATTAATCCACTTAGGATAATAACCTCCACCTTCATCCATGTTGCTGCAAAGGACGTGGTTTTATTCTTTTTTAAGGCTGCATATATTCTGTGATGTATATGTTTCACTATTTTTAATCCAATCCATTGCAGATGGGCACAAAAATGGATTCCACATCTTTAGTATTGTGAATACTGCAATGATGAACATGTAAGTACATGCATCTTTTTTGTAGAACAATTTATTTTCCATAATAAATATAATGGAATTGCTGGGTGGAGTGATAGTTTTGTTTTAGTTCCCTGTGAAATCTACAAACAGCTTTCCATAGGGCCTGAATTAGTTTACATGTTCACCAAAAGTATATAAACATTCCCTTCTCCCTGCATCCTTGCCAGCATCATTTTTTTTTTTTTTTGAGTTTTTAATAGTAATCAGTCTGACTAGTTGAACTTAGTCCTTTAATCTAACTAAAATTTTGTATTATTTGACCATCATTTCCTCAAACCTCCTACCCCTTAGCCTCTGATAACCATGATTCTACTCTGGTTTTGTGAGTTCTACTTTTTGATGCCACATATAAGTAAACTCATGTTTTACTTTCTGTGCCTGGCTGTTTTACTTAACGTCTTTCTGGTTCATCCATTCTGCTGCAAATGCCAGAATCTGTTTCTTTGGTAAGGCTGAATAGAATTCCATTGTGTGTATATATATATGTGTGTGTGTGTGTATATATATCACGTTGCGCATATATATATATCACATTGTGCATATATATATATATAACATTTTCTTTATAAACCCATATGCTGCTAGATATGGCTTAATTACCTGTCTTTACTATCATGAATAATGCTGAAATGAAAATGAAGGTGCAGATATCTCTTTGATATACTAACTTCATTCCCTTTTTATATATACCCAGAGGTGGGATTTTTGGATCAAATAATAATTCTATTTTTAGTTTTGAGGAGCCTCCATAATGTTTTCTGTAATGGTTGTAGTAAGTTGCATCCAACCGACAGTGTATCAGGATTCCCTTTTTTCCACGTGCTCATCAAAACTTCTTATTCTTTGTCTTTTTATAACAGCCATTTTAACAGATGTGAGGTGATACTTCATTATGCTTTAAATCTGCATTTCCTTGATGATTGGTGATGTTGAACATTTAAAAAATATATGTCTGTTGGGAGGCCCAGGCAGGCAGATCACGAGGTCAGGAGACTGAGACCATCCTGGCTAACATGGTGAAACCCCATCTCTACTAAAAATACAAAAAATTAGCCGGGCGTGGTGGCGGGCGCCTGTGGTCCCAGCTACTCAGGAGGCTGAGGCAGGAGAGTGGCGTGAACCCGGGAGGCAGAGCTTGCAGTGAGCTGAGATGCGGCCACTGCACTCCAGCCTGAGCAACAGAGCAAGACTTTGTCGCAAAACAATATATATATCATAATAATATATTATAACAACATAATATATATGATATATTATATGATATATAACATTGTTATATTATATATTATATATTGTTATATAGTATATATTATATATCATATATGTTATATAATATATTATATAGTATGTATTATGCATTATATATTTTATATATTATATATTTTATATAATATATGTGTTATATATTATATGTTATATATATATTATGTATATTGTATATATGTCTGTTGGCTATTTGTGTGCCTTCTTTGGAAAAATGTTTACTCACGTCCTTTGCCCATTTTTCAATTGGGTTTTTATTTTCTTAATTTTGAGTTATTTGAGTTTCTTATACATTTTGGATATTACCCCTTCATCATATATATGGTTTGCCAATAGTTTCTCGCATTTTTTAGGTTGTTTCTTCCCTCTGTTGATTGCTTCCTTGGTAGTGCAGAATCTTTGTAGTTTAATGTAATCCTGCTTGTTTATTTTTGCTGCTGTTGTCACTGCTTGCAGCATCATATGAAAAAGAAAATCATTGTCCAGACCAATGTTGTGGACATTTTCTCCTTTGTTTTCCTCTAGTAGTTTTACTTTTTCAGGTTTTATTTGTAAGTCTTTAACCCATTTTCACTTTTTTTGGTGTGTGTGTCTGTATAGGATGAGATAAGGGTCTAATTTCATTCTCTTACTTGTGGCTATGCAGTTTTCCCAACACCTTTTATTGACGAGATTGCCCTTTTCCCATTGTGTGTTTTGGAACCTTTGTCCCTAATCAATTGACCTTCAGTATGTGGGGTGTATTTTTAGACTCTCTACACTGTCCCATTTTTCTGTGTCTGTTTTAATGCCAGTGCCATGCTGTTTTGATTATGACAGTCAGTGTAATGCCTCCAGCTTTATTCTTTTTGCTCCAGATTACTTTGGTTATTTCAGGATCTTTTGTAGTCTCATATAAATTTGAGAATTTTTTTTAACTACTTCTGTGAAAAATGTCATTGAAATTTTGATAGGGATTGCCCTGAACCTGTAGATCACTTTGGGCAGTATTGATACTTTAGTAATATTTATTCTGCCAGTTCATGAACATGAGATGTTTGCATTTATTTGTGTCTTTTTAAATTTTGTTCATAAATGTTTTACAGTTTTCAGTATACAGATCTTTCACCTCCATCATTAAATTTATTTGTAGGTACTCTTTTTTGTAGCTGTGATAAACATGATTGGTTTCTTGGTTCCCTTTTTTTTTTTTGCATAGGTCTTTGTTAATGAATAAAATAATACAGAGCTCTGTATGCTATAAGATTTTGTGTCCTGTAACTTTACTGAATTCACTTATAACTGAATTTATTTACTGAATTCATGTTCCTTATTCTGCTGCCACATTTTCTTGATATTTTGGTTTATATTTTTATTTTGTCTGTGTGTTTTATTTTGTTCCAGTTAAATTTTGTTTGCATTTGTTATTTTGTGCTTAATTTCTAGGAAGAGAAAAAGACATGTTAAATTTAGAACCCCCATATTCAAAGCAGACATAAAACTAACTTTACATGTTTAAACTAGGAGAAGATAAAACATATAATTTTAAAATTTTCTTGAGATTATTACATTTTAAAATTAATATTGTAATGAGTACTTCACCTTCATATCAAATGCCATAATCTAAATATCTAAAATATTTTCTATATCTCAGTTTCTTATTATAAAAGAAGCCATAAAATATGGATATTTTGACATCTAGCACTGCAAAAGTAAAAAATTATGCTTTATAACATATCCTCGTTAGATTACATATGGTGTAATCACATCATAGATTTTGAAATTAACTTCATCATGTTCAGGATAAGTCTTGCATAACTCTCCTGAATTTCAACAGTGTGCCTCACATAGCTTATCAGAAGGAATTGTTCTTGTATAGGTTTGCATGAGACACCACAAATTCAGGATACTTCTACATGTCTCTAGAATGAAATCATCTGAAACTCATTCGCCTAGTGAAAATAGAATTTGAGTCTGACTCACCCAGTTCTCTGATGATTCATGGTTTCATAAATGTGTTGATTGAATTCAACAGGTTTATAAACAGTGTAAAAGTAATTGGCCCCAAAAGAGACTCAAAGTTTGACCATGGTCTCTGTAACAAAGCAGCTAGCATTTTCCAGAGTTTGGATAGTGATAAAACAAAATAAACACAAAAGTAATGGCCTATGTCTTATGTGTCTAAACAAACTAAATGATACTTAAAGTAGTTTAAGCAAAATATAATAGACTCTTAATGACATGAGGCGGATACCATCACTCAAAAATTCCAAGAATACATTAACAGCCTGATTAAATAATTTAGTGGTCACTTATTGGACTGAAAGGCCCTAAGATTTATTTCTTTCCATCTCTATGTGCCAGATTACTATGGAAGACAACCCAGGCTCAGTGGAATCATGAAGCAAGGAATCAATTTCTTTTCTCTAGGAAAGAAGTCCACAAAATATTTTATTCACTTACAAACTTAGCCAAAAGGAAAACAGTATAAATTACTAAGCCTATACAAAACAATGGATCCTTTCTTCAGTAGCACAATGGAGAAGAGGAAGATTCCATTCTATAGAACTAATCAGGTCTAGAAAAAATATAATGAAGAAATAAGAATAAGTAAAAAATAAATTTTAACATATTATTTTTCCCTAAGTATTTTATTATCAAAAATCCCTTGTTTCTAATAGTTACATAATGTTGGGAATGAAAGATAAGGAATTTTAGAATTGCAGAAGTAAACCTTTGACATTAAGCTATGCCTAATAACTATCACATCATAACAAATCCAAAGTAATTCTGAAAATAGTTTCTATATCAAATATAATTATTTTATATAAGACCCTGTATTTTTTAAAAAACAAATTTGAATTGGGTTTAATTTTAATTTTTAATTACATTTATGACATTTACTTTTCATTTTCACTAAGCCTTGTCCTTGAAAAGAAATTCATTATGTGCTTATCACATAAGAGACACAATTGGAGCTAAATGCTTAATGTTTAGCTATTTTAAGAAAAGAACACTTCACTAATTACTTTCAATCTGTTAGTAAAAGCCAATAGATAATAGGTGTGATTGGAACCACCATATTTATAGAATTCTCTAAAATATTATTTGCTTACATTGAGCTTACTTTAAATGTGAGATTTTTAAACATAGAAAGTTATTTTGAAATATACACAAAAAGATAAATGTCAAGGTAAAGGAGTGAACTTATGAGCTGACAATATATTATGTTAAACACACTTCCGAATGTTTTAATTACATTTCCTGATTCAATAAATCAAATGAGAAATAAATATTTTAAATCAAATTTAATAATAAAACCCTCCAGTAGTGAGTGTTAAGCACAATTCAGAAAAAATATATATTTATATAAGATTATTTATAATACTCTCCATTTAATCTCCTTCAGATTTCTAAGGACATAAAAATAACGCTTTAAGGAATACTGGACTCTGGATACTAACTAGTTTGCATTTTTAATTTTGCCAGTAAACAGAATGAAACATAAAGCAGATAAATCATTGGTGAAATCTGTCCACATTATAAGTGACCAATTAAATACAATTCCTTTTTGCTTCTATGGTTTACTGCCTTATTACAGTTACCTTCCTGACATTAACTATTTTTATTTTCACCTTATAAATAAATGTGCTGATTTCTAGTTTCAGTTTTAAAACGTAGAGCGCTTACAATTTCCTGTTCTTAGAAGAAAAAGCTTACTGTTTCTGGATCCATTCAAGAACTGAGGTCATAGAGCAAACCACTATTCCCAAAATCTGAAAAGACAGGAGCATCCCGGCATATACAACTATATATATATCTTATATATATATATGAAGTATATTATAGAAATATATCAAAATATAAATTGATAATCTTTATGAAGTTTGGTAATATCTATTAAATTTTAAAACACTTTGACCTAGAAATTTTACTTCTATGAATTTATGAAGGAAACGTAGTACTAATAATAAGTTGCAGTTTCTAGTAGGTTTACTGAAGTAGGTTTTATATCAAAGAGAAAAATATAATTAAAAGATGCTTAATATTCCAAAATGATTTAGTTCTGTGGTTATTAATCTGGAAAATAGTTACATTTTAAGCTAAAAATTACAATTGCAAAAATAAAATGTATAGCTGACTCCATTTTTATAGAAATACAGTATGAAAATGAATGAACAGAGCACATACATTTATTTTTAATTGACACATTATAATTATACATATTTATGAGTTACAATTTGATATACGGATACATATAAATAACTTCTAATGATCAAATGTTAAAAGTCACATTTATCACTTCAAACATTTATCATTTCTTACTTGTAGAAACATACAAAATCTACTCTTTTACCTGTTTGAGACATAAAATATCTTATTTTTACTATAATCACCCTGCTATGCACTAATAATGAACACTTATTCTTTCTTTTTAATTGTCACTTTGTACCCATTATCCATCCTCTCGCATCTCCCCTACCTGTCCCTCCCTAGTCTCTGGTAGTTACTGTTCTATTGATTACTTCTATGAGAGTAATTGTTTCATATTTTGCATATTGATGAGAACATGTGGCATTGGTCATTCCATGTCTTGCTTATTCCACTTAACTCTGTGTCCTACAGTTTCATCTACATTGTTGCAAATGACAAAATTCTACTTTTTCATGACTGAATAGTACTTTATTGTTTATATACCACATTTTATTTATTTGTTCATTGGATGAACACAAGTTAATTTCATGTGTTGGCTACTGTGAATAGTGTAACCATAAATACAGGATTTCAAGTATCTCTTCAACATACTGATTTCATTTCCTTTCTATATACACCCAGTAATGAGATTTCTGAATCATATGTAGTTCTGTTTTTTGTTTGTTTGTTTGTTGTTTGTTTTTGTACCTCTCTACTGTTTCTTATAATGGCTACAATAATTTACATTTTCACCAACATCGTACTGTGGCTCCCTTTTCTTCACATCCTCACCAACACTTGTTATGTTTTCTCTTTTGAATAATAGCCATAAATTACTAAAATTTTAACTCAGATTCTAAACTGTGATTATTATGAATTTGTATAATTAATTTGAGACAGAGGGATACTTTCAAATGTAAATATAAAGAGTTACAAATGGAAAGATATGCTCGAATGTGAACATTATTTTGGTATATACGCTAATGATTAACATGTTAAATGACTGTATTCTTGGGCAAGGATTTGCCTTGTCAATCAGCCAAAATGACCTGAGAAGAGATTGCAGGCCAGATACTATATAATATAATGTTTTCTTTAGAACATACTTTTTATTCTTTAGAATTGAATACTTTAGTAAATTTTGTTACATTGCAGCTTCCTTTTTACTCAGTAATTGTGCAAAGAAAGAAAACGAAGCAAGATTTCAACTAATGTGTATGGAATCTAAGTGCAAATTTTTATGCTAAGCAGTAGTTGATTCAAAAATAAAAGAGACTCAACTTCTAACATTGGAGAAGTTAATAGACCACTAAGAGCAGTTAAATGAGCATGTTCCAATGTATGTCATGAATAAAACTTGCCATCAGCAAAGCAGAGTCTGAGAAGAAATGAGAGGAAACAGTTTTATTCAGCGAGTACTAATTAGGAGATTGGCCTCCATGATAAAATGGTAAGGCTGTGACTGCTCACAGACCCTCAAAAGACCTCTCCATTCTTTTAATTAGCTGTCCAGCTCTTCTCAGTGTGAAAGGATGCGGAGTCTCATATTGGCTGCTTGCTTGTTCTCTTGCCTATATGGAATACTGGCAAATGACGTTGATTAAATTAAGTTATTCTAACCAAACATGCTGCCTGTGTGCATTATATGAAAGGATGTTTTGTAATTTAACTATTTTTCTGTGGGATGGGGCCATATTTTTTACAGTTAAGAATTGACTCAAAGATACAATAAATTAAGAATACAAGAGGTTTGGTTTATATAAGCTATTTTTAACTTACCTTTTAGATTTTCAGAGTTTCCCATCTCCCTAAAAAAATACCTCTATTAGGTCTGTTTGGTGCATTCCTGGATATTCCTGGATATCCTTGTTAACTTTCTGTCTCGTTGATCTGTCTGATACTAACAGTGGGGTGTTAAAGTCTCCCATAATTATTGTATGGTAGTCTAAGTCTCTTTGTAGATCTCTAAGGACTTGCTTTATGAATCTGGGTGCTCCTGTATTGGATGCATATATATTTAGGATAGTTAGCTCTTCTTGTTGAATTGATCCCTTTATCATTATGTAATGACCTTCTTTATTTCTTTTGATCTTTATTGGTTTAAACTCTGTTTTATCAGAGACTATGATTGCAACCCCTTTTTTTTTTTGTTTTCCATTTGCTTGGTAGATCTTCTTCCATCCCTTTATTTTGAGCCTACATGTGTCTCTGCATGTGAGATGGGTCTCCTGAATACAGCACACTGATGGGTCTTGACTCTTTATCCAATTTGCCAGTCTGTGTCTTTTAATTGGAGAACTTAGCCCATTTACATTTAAGGTTAATACTGTTATGTGTTAATTTGACCCTGTCATTATGATGTTAGCTGGTTATTTTGCTCATTAGTTGATGTGCTTTCTTCCTAGCATTGATGGTCTTTACAATTTGGCATGTTTATGCAGTGGCTGCTACTGGTTTTTCCTTTACATGTTTAATGTTTCCTTCAGGAGCTCTTGTAGGGCAGACCTGGTGGTGACAAAATCTCTCAGCATTTGCTTGTCCGTAAAGGATTTTATTTCTCCTTCACTTATCAAGCTTAGTTTGACTGGATATGAAATTCTGGGTTGAAAATTCTTTTCTTTAAGAATGTGGAATATTGGCCCCCACTCTCTTCTGGCTTATAGAATTTCTAATGAGAGATCTGCTGTTAGTCTGATGGGCTTCCCTTTGTGAGTGATCCGACCTTTCCCTCAGGCTGCCCTTAACATTTTTTCCTTCATTTCAACTTTGGTGAATCTGACAATTATGTGTCTTGGAGCTGCTCTTCTCTAGGAGTATCTTTGTGGCATTCTCTGTATTTCCTGAATTTGTATGTTGGCCTGCCTTGCTAGGTTGGGGAAGTTCTCCTGGATAGTATCCTACAAAATGTTTTCCAACTTTGTTCCATTCTCCCTGTCCCTTTCAGGTACAACAATCAGATGTAGATTTGGTCTTTTCACATAGTCCCACATTTCTTGGAGGCTTTCTTCATTTCTTTTTACTCTTTTTTCTCTAAACTTCTCTTCTCACTTTATTTCATTCATTTCATCTTCAATTGCTGATACCCTTTCTTCCAGTTGATCGAATTGGCCGAACTGGCTAGTGAAGCTTGTTCACCACGTGGTTCTCGTGCCATGGTTTTCAGCTCCATCAGGTCATTTAAGGACTTCTCTACACTGGTTATTCTAGTTAGCCATTCATCTAACTTTTTTCAAAGGTTTTTAGCTTCTTTGTGATGGGTTCAAACTTCCTCCTTTGGCTCCGAGAGGTTTGATCATCTGAAGCTTTCTTCTCTCAATTTGTCAAAGTCATTCTCCGTCCAGTTTTGTTCCATTGCTGGCAAGGAGCTGTGTTCCTTTGGAGGGAGAGAGGCACTCTGATTTTTAGAATTTTCAGCTTTTCTCCTCTGTTTTTTCCCCATCTTTGTGGTTTTATCTGCCTTTGGTCTTTGATGATGGTGACGTACAGAGGGGTTTGGTCTTTGATGATGGTGATGTACAGATGGGGTTTTGGTGTGGGTGTCCTTTCTGTTTGTTAATTTTCCTTCTAACAGTCAGGACCCTCAGCTGCAGGTCTGTTGGAGTTTGCAGGAGGTCCACTCCAGACTCTGTTTGCCTGGGAATCAGCAGTGGAGGCTGTAGAACAACTAATATTGCTGAACAGCAAATATTGCTGCCTGATCATTTCTCTGGAAACTCTGTCTTGGAGGGGTAACTGACCATGTGAGGTGTCAGTCTGCCCCTACTGGGGGGTGCCTCCCAGGTAGGCTACTCAGGGGTCAGGGACCCACTTGAGGAGGCAGTCTCTCTGTCCTCAGATCTCCAACTCCATGCTAGGAGAACCACTACTCTCTTCAAAACTGTCAGACAGAGACATTTAAGTCTGCAGAGGTTTCTGCTGCCTTTTCGGCTATACCCAAGTGGACCTAATAGACATCTATAGAACTCTCCACCACAAATCAACAGAATATACATTCTTCTCAGCACCACATTGCACTTATTCTATAATTGACCACATAGTTGGAAGTAAAGCACTCCTTAGCAAATATAAAAGAACAGAAATTGTAACAAACTGTCTCTCAGACCACAGTGCAATCAAACTAGAACTCAGGATTAAGAAACTCACTCAAAACCACTTAACTACATGGTAACTGAACAACCTTCTCCTGAATGACTACTGGGTACATAATGAAATGAAAGGCAGAAATAAAGATGTTCTTTAAAACCAGTGAGAACCAAGATACAACATACCAGAATCTCTGGTACACATTTAAAGCAGTGTGTAGAGGGAAATTTATAGCACTAAATGCCCATAAGAGAAAGCAGGAAAATTCTAAAATTGACACCCTAACATCACACTTAAAAGAACTAGAGAAGCAAGAGGAAACACATTCAAAACCTAGCAGAAGGCAAGAAATAACTAAGATCAGAGCGGAACTGAAGGAGATAGAGACACAAAAAGTCCTTCAAAAAATCAGTGAATCCAGGAGCTGGGTTTTTGAAAAGATCAACAAAATTGATAAACCACTAGCAAGACTAATAAAGAAGAAAAGAGACAAGAATCAAATAGACACAATAAAAAAATGATAAAGGGGATATCACCACCGATCCCACAGAAATGCAAACTACCATCAGAGAATACTATAAACACCTCTACGCAAATAAACTAGAAAAATCTAGAAGAAATGGACAAATTCCTGTACACATACACTCTCCCAAGACTAAACCGGGAAAAAGTTGAATCCCTGAGTAGACCAATAACAAACTCTGAAATTGAGGCAATAATTAATAGCCTTCCAACCAAAAAAAGTCCAGGACAAGACAGATTCACAGCTGAATTCTACCAGAGGTACAAAGAGGAGCTGGTACCATTCCTTCTGAAACTATTCCAATCAATGGAAAAAGAGGGAATCCTCCCTAACTCATTTTTTGAGACCAGCATCATCCTGACACCAACGCCTGGCAGAGACGCAACAAAAAAAGAGAATTTTAGACCAATATCCCTGATGAACATCGATGCAAAAATCCTCAATAAAATACTGGCAAACTGAATCCAGCAGCACATCAAAAAGCTTATCCACTCATGATCAAGTGGGATTCATCCCTGGAATGCAAGCCTGATTCAACATACACAAATCAATAAACATAATCCAGCATATAAATGAAATCAAAGACAAAAACCACATTATTATCTCAATACATTCAGCAACAGCCTTTGACAAAATTCAACAGCCCTTCATGCTAAAAACTCTCAAAAAATCAGTTATTGATGGGTGGTATCTCAAAATAACAAGAGCTATTTATGTCAAACCCACTGCCAATAGCATACTGAATTGGCAAAAACTGGAAGCACTCCCTTTGAAAACTGGAACAAGACAGGGATGCCCTTTCTCATCACTCCTATTCAACATAGTGTAGGAAGTTCTGGCCAGGGCAATCAGACAGGAGAAAGATATAAAGGGTATTCAATTAGGAAAAGAGGAAATCAAATTGTCCCTGTTTGCAGATGACATGATTGTATATTTAGAAAACCCCATTGTCTCAGCCCCAAATCTCCTTAAGCTGATAAGCAACTTCAGCAAAGTCTCAGGATACAAAATCAATGTGTAAAAATTCACAAGCATTCTTATACACCAATAACAGACAAACAGAGAACCAAATCATGAGTGAACTTCCTTTCACAATTGCTTCAAAGAGAATAAAATATTGAGGAATCCAATTTCCAAGGGATGTGAAAGACCTCTTCAAGGAGAACTACAAAACACTGCTCAACAAAATAAAAGAGGGCACAAACAAATGGAAGAAAACTCCATGTTCATGGATAGGAAGAATCAATATCGTGAAAATGGCCATACTGCCCAAGGTAATTTATAGATTCAATGTCATCCCCATCAAGCTACCAATGACTTCCTTCAGAGAATTGGAAAAAAAACTGCTTTAAAGTTCATATGGAACCAAAAATGAGCCTGCATTGCCAAGACAATCCTAAGCCAAAAGAACAAAGCTGGAAGCATAACACTACCTGACTTCAAACTATACAACAAGGCTACAGTAACCAAAGCAGCATGGTACTGGTACCATAACAGAGATATAGACCAATGGAATAGAACAGAGCCCTCAGAAATAATACTACACATCTACAGCCATCTGATCTTTGACAAACCTGACCAAAACAAGAAATGGGGAAAAGATTCCCTATTTAATAAATGGTGATGGGAAAATGGGCTAGCCATATGTAGAAAGCTGAAACTGGATCCCTTCCTTACACTTTATGCAAAAATTAATTCAAGATTGGTTAAAGACTTAAATGTAAGACTTAAAACCATAAAAACCCTAGAAGAAAACCTAGGCAATACCATTGAGGACATAGGCACGGGCAAGGAGTTCATTTCTAGAACACCAAAAACAATGGCAACAAAAGCCAACATTGACAAATGGGATTTAATTAAACTAAAGAGCTTCTGCACAGCAAAAGAAACTACCATCAGAGTGAACAGGCAACCTACAGAATGAGAGAAAATTTTTGCAATCTACTCATCTGAGAAAGGGTTAATATCCAGAATCTATAGAAAACTTAGTCAAATTTACAAGAAAAAAAAAAAACAGCCCAATCAAAAAGTAGGCAAAGGATATGAATGGATACTTCTCAAAAGAAGACATTTATGCAGCCAACAGACACATGAAAAAATGCTCATCATCACTCACCATCAGAGAAATGCAAATCAAACCACAATGAGATACCATCTCACACCAGTTAGAATGGTGATCATTAAAAAGTCAGGAAATAACAGGTGCTGGAGAGGATGTGGAGAAATAGGAACATTTTACACTGTTGGTGGGACTGTAAACTAGTTCAACCATTGTGGAAGGCAGTGTGATGATTCCTCAAGGATCTAGAACTAGAAATACCATTTGACCCAGCCATCCCATTACTGGGTATATACCCAAAGGATTATAAATCATGCTACTGTGAAGACACATGCACATGTATGTTTATTGCCTCACTATTCACAATAGTAAAGTCTTGGAACCAACCCAAATGCTCATCAATGACAGACTGGATTAAGAAAATGTGGCACATATACACCATAGAATACTATGCAGCCATTAAAAAAGATGAATTCATGTCCTTTGTAGGGACATGGATGAAGCTGGAAACCATCATTCTCAGCAAACTATCCCAGGGACAGAAAACCAAACACCGCATGTTCTCACTCATAGATGGGAATTGAACAATGAGAACACTTGGACACAGGAAGAGGAACATCTCACATGGGGGCCTGTTGTGGGGTCAGGGGAGTGTGGAGGAATAGCATTAGGAGACATTCCTAATGTAAATAACGAGTTAATGGATGCAACACACCAACATGGCACATGTATACATATGTAACAAACCTGCACGTTGTGCACATGTACCCTAGAACTTAAAGTATAATTTAAAAATACATTTATTAATAAAAAACCATCTAGCTTTGAGATTCTGCCTCCTTTCCAGTTTGCACTCACAGTTCTAATTCTAAGTTTTCACAATTATATTGATTTAAATGGCAAGTGTTTAATCCACTGTAATGCCGCATTTTAGGGCACATGATTTTATTTCACTTGTACACCAAAGCTTCAAAAACAATCGCTGGATATTAACTCATTCATAAGCACGACAGTTCTTATAACTGGTGTTCTAACATGAGCCTATTTTTTTGATCTACTTCTCATGTTCTTTTTCTTCATTTTTCTTATTTTCTGTTGAACCAGTTTGGCATTTAAGATTCTGGTGTCTACCTATGGATAGCATTTTGACTACAATGTCAAATGTCTGGTTGCCTTTTCTTCCAAATATCATAAGTCCAGGTCGTCTGTCTTTGCAATAATCAGCACAGTAACATTTGGTTGAAAGAACATCTGAATTACAGTGATTCAGATCTAAATCTAATTCTGCACTCTGGTCTCTAGTTGTGAGAACAAGCTCTGGGATGATGGATGTATCACTTAGCATTCAGTAATGAAAAAAGAAACCATACCAATTATTCTAAAAGATAGAAATTAATATTTTAAAATGTGTCGATTAGATAAAATTATTAACTAGGTGACTTCAAAGATAAGAAGAGAAGTTTCAGGTATTACAGAGGTGGCAAATGCAGGGAGTAGGTGCCCTCCTAGATCTGAAGAAAGTTGGTAAGAGGGTGGAAAAATTAGGAATGAAGAACGGTACTTTATGGAGCTCAAACTCTGTCCTTGAGGAGAAGGTACTATTTTTTCCATGAGGTATCTCAACTCCGAGGAGCCTCTTTGGCTTGGGACACAGACCTTAGAAGAAGAGGCCCAAGCTGGCTATTGCTAATTTCTTGGATATAAGTGTCTGTGAGAGTTGTAAAACCTGCAGTTGGATTCATCTCCCGCCACAGAAAGGAACTGCTATGAAGGATGAAGAAGCATTAGTGCACTATCTTTTGAGATGTGCCTATTTATGTCTTTGGCCCAGTGGTCTTTAGTGTCTTTGCTCTTTTTAAAATTAGTTTATTTATAAGACTTTCACATACATATACTGAAAAAAACCTTTTGTTGGTTATATGTGTTTGTCTTACTATTCATGTTTTCCATAAAATACGTGTTTAATACTTAATAATTACATAAATTTTAAAAATATTTAATTTTTCCAGCACCATTAACTTAGTAGACTATTATTTTCTTAATACACTGTAATAATATCTCTGAAACATAACAAACATAGCACTTTTAAATTCTCAATTTTTCACAAATGATGTACCTTGTGCCAATACCAAATTTTAAAATTATGATGTCTTTACTTCCTATACTTATATCCTCTGCCATATCTCCTTCTTCTTAATTTCTATTGCCCTTCTTTTTCTTATTTTTATTCTTTTTCTTATCATGTACTTTCTAATTTTCTTTCTTCCCTTCCATTCCCATATTCCCCGGCTATCCTTAACCCTTATACTTCTTTCTGAATTTTAAAGTCAGCATATATTTTACTTAAAAAAACCCTGTAGAAATTATGTAGACATTTTATTTAAAATCACCCTTAATTTGTAGATTAATTTAGGGGCAATTTCAATCGACATTAAATTTAGTCATGTATCTGTGTCCATGATATATCTCTATTGATTTAAGTCTTGTTATTTTCTCCAATATTCTTTTCTAGTTTTTCTGTAATGTTTTGACAAATCTGTGCCACATTATTTGTTTTCAATTTTAATTTATGGAAGGTGAATAATTGAAAATCAAAAGTATATTTTAGTATGATACTCTCAAAACTAAATATAAAATTTTTAATTTAAAACATTTTTGGAAACTTCTAGTCTGGACAATGGCATAGACTTGTTTCTTTTTCTCACCCAATAAGCATAAATCCTAAAAATAATGCAAAACAAAACCAAAGGAAGAACTCTAGGTGGTAGAAAGAGAGATGCAAACTGACGTGAGACCCCAGAACTTGAGGAATAACATAAAAGCAAAGGTTTTTTGTTTGTTTGGTTGGTTTAGTTTGATTTTGTTTTTGTCCCTGTACCCAGTGGAAGAAGGCAATCCAGGCCTGACATTTTCTAATCCAAAATTTAACAACAGAAGGCATCCTAAGTAGGTTTATTCTTTTCGAGGATGGAACCGGAGTCCCTCAGAAAACACCAGAGAAGCCTTACGTCACCACCAACCATGTAAGACCTTAGCAAATAAATAGAAGTTGTGATCAAAAAGAAACAAAAGTAAATTATAGAACTTCAAAAATATAATAACAGAAATTTAAAAAGAAACATGCTGCATGGGCTCAGTAGTAGAGACAGAATGACAGACAATGAAATTAGTGAAGATGAGGAAAAATCGATAGAGTTCACCCGATCTAATAACAGAGAAAAGAGATTTACAAAAAGTGAAGAGACTCAAGCACCTGTGAGGACCTAACAAAAGACCCTATATTTTATCACAAAAATCTCAGAAAGAGAAATGAAAAAGAATTGGGCTGAAAGAGTGAAGAAAATGACCAATAATTTCCAAATTTGGTAAAAAACAGAAGAGATTTTTAAGAAACTAAGCAACACTATGACAAACCCATCAAAAAGTGGGCAAAGGATATGAACAGTCACTTCTTAAAAGAAGACATTTATGCAGCCAACAGACACATGAAAAAATGCTCATCATTACTCGCCATCAGAGAAATGCAAATCAAAACCACAATAAGATACCATTTCACAACAGTTAGAATGGCAATCATTAAAAAGTCAGGAAACAACAGGTGCTGGAGAGGATGTGGAGAAATAGGAATACTTCTACACTGTTGGTGGGACTGTAAACTAGTTCAACCATTGCAGAAAACAGTGTGGCAATTCCTCAAGGATCTAGAACTAGAAATACCATTTGACCCAGTCATCCCATTACTAGGTATATACCCAAAGGATTATAAATCCTGCTGCTATAAAGACACATGCACACATATGTTTATTGCAACACTATTCCCAATAGCAAAGACTTGGAACCAACCCAAATGCCCATCAATGATAGACTGGATTAAGAAATGTGGCACATATACACCATAGAATACTAGGCAGCCATAAAAAAGGATGAGTTCATGTCCTTTGTAGGGACATGGATGCAACTGGAAACCATCATTCTCAGCAAACTGTCACAAGGACAGAAAACCAAACACCACATGTTCTCACTCAAAGGTGGGAATTGAACAATGAGATCACTTAGACACAGGAAGGGAACATCACACACTGGAGCCTATTGTGGAGTTGGGGGAGTGGGGAGGGACAGCATTAGGAGATATACCTAATGTAAATGACAAATTAATGGGTGCAGCACACCAACATGCCACATGTATACACATGTAACAAACCTGCACATTGTACACATGTACCCTAGAACATAAAGCATAATTTAAAAAAAAAAAAAAGAAGGAAATTAAGCAAATGTCAAACAGGAACAATTCAAAGAATTCTATGCCAAGACACATCACAAATCAAACTTCTGAAAACAGAAGACATAAAAAATGCTGAAAGCAGGAGAGAAATCAATTAATTATTAACTACGGGGGCACCAATTTTATAACAAAGGATCTTTAATTTGATTCCAAGGAAGCCAGAAGAAAAGAAAAAACTTTCAAGCCAGAATTCTTATCTAGTAAAGTAATATTTTAGAGATGAATTAGAAACAAAGACACTCTTAGCTAAAGAAAATATAAAAGAATTTGTTGCTAACAGAGTTACCCTGAAAAACTGGCTAAAGGTGGTTCTTCAAACAAAAATGACATGATAAAAAGAAAACTAGATTGTCAGGAAAAAAATACCAATGAAAAGAAGTATGAATACATGCAATTATGTATCTTCAGCACATCATGATATGTGGGATGCAGCAAAAGCAGTGTTGAAAACTTATAGCAATAAATGCTTATATTAGAAACACGAAAGGGCCTCAAATTAGTATGTTAAGTTGCAATCTCAATAAACTAGAAAAAAAAAAGCAAAAAGTAGAAGGGAATAGCAAGCATAAAAGCAGATATCAATATAATTAAAATAGGAAAAAAAGAAAATCACTAAAAATAAAGCTAGTTATTAAAAATAAATAAATGAAATTTATAAATTTCTATAAACACTGTCAAAAAGAAAAAGAAGATACGAATCACCCATATGTAGATTAAAATAGGAAATACTGTGACAAATTCTGAAGTCAATAAAAATAATGGAATACTATAAAAGTGGTTTATGATTCAACATCTTAGGAGAAATGAATCAATTTCTTGAAAGCCATTGTGTTAATCCATTCTCACATTGTTATAATGAACTACCTGAGACTGGATAATTAATAAAGAAAAGAGGTTTAATTGACTCACAGCTCCTCAGGCTGTACAGACGTGTGGCTGGGAGACCTCAGGAAACTTACAATCATAGTAGAAGGTGAAGTGGAAGAAAGCATGTCCTATATGACTTGAACAGGCAGAAGAGAGCAAACGGGGAGGTGCTACACAAATTTAAACAACCAAATCTCATGATTACTCACTCATGATCATGAGAACAGCAAGGGGGAAATTCACCCCCATTATCCAATCACCTCCCACATGGCCCCTCTTCCAACATCGGGGATTACAATTTGACAGGAGATTTAAGCAGGGACACAAATCCAAATCATATCGTTCTGCCATAGCCCCTCCCAAATCTCATCTCCTTTTCACAGTGCAAAATACAATCATCCTTTCTCAACAGTCCCCCAAGTCTTAACTCATTTCAACATTAACTTGAAAGTGCACAGTCCAAAGTTTCATCTGATACAAGTCAAGTCTCTTCTGTCTATGAGCCTGCAAAACCAAAAACCAGTTAGTTACTTCCAGGACACAATGTGGTACAGGCATTGGGTAAATACACCTGTTACAAAAGGGAGAATTAAACCAAAACAAAGTGGTTATAGGCCCCATGTGAGTCCAAAACCCAGCAGGGCAGTCATTCAATCTCCAAGCTCCAAAATCATCTCCTTTGACTTCATGTCTCACATCCAGGCTGCACTGATGCAAAGGGTGAGCTCCCAAGGCCTTTGGCACCTTCTCCTCTGGCTCTGCAGGGTACAGGCTCCGTAGCTGCTTTTATGGACTTGGTTTTAGTGCAGAGATCCTTCTTTCCTTCTTTCCTTCTTTCCTTCTTTCCTTCTTTCCTTCTTTCCTTCTTTCCTTCTTTCCTTCTTTCCTTCTTTCCTTCTTTCCTTCTTTCCTTCTTTCCTTCTTTCTTTCTTTCTTTCTTTCTTTCTTTCTTTCTTTCTTTCTTTCTTTCTTTCTGAGATGGAGTCTCGCTCTGTTGCCCAGGCTGGAGTGCAGTGGCCAGATCTCAGCTCACTAGTGCAGAGATTTTTCTAGGCACATGATGCAAGCTGTCAGTGGGTCTACTATTCTGGGGTCTGGAAGATAGTAGCCTTCTTCTCACAGCTCTCCTAGGCAATGCTCCAGTGAAGACTCTGTGTGGGGGCTTCAACCCCACATTTCCCGTCTGCACTACCGTAGTAGAGGTACACTGTGAAGACCCTGCCCATGCAGCAAACTTCTCCCTGGACATCCAGGCTTTTCCATACATCCTCTGAAATTGAGTCAGTAGTTCCCAAGCCTCAACTCTTGTCCTCTTATCCTCTGTGCACCCACATGAAAGCTCCCAAGGCTTACAGCTTGACCTGTTGGAGCATTGGAGTGAGACATATCTAGGACCCTTTTAGCCATGGCTGAAGCTGGAGTGGCTGGGAGGCAGGGAATAGTGTTCTCAGGTTGAGCAGGGCAGCAGGATCCTGGGCTGGACTGGCCTACAAAACCATTCTTCCCTTCTAGGCCTCAAGGCCTGTGATGGGAAAGGCTGCTGTGAAGGTCTCTGAAATGTCTTCAAGGCATTTTCTCCATTGCCTTACTTATTAACATTCAGGCCCCTCTTTACTTATGCAAATATCTGCAGCTGGCTTGAATTCCTCCCCAGAAAATGGTTTTCTTTCTTTCTTTCTTTCTTTTTTTTTTTTTATGGAGTTTCGCTCTTGTTGTCCAGACTGGAGTACAATGGCACAATCTTGGCTCACCACAACCTCCACCTCCTGGGTTCAAGTTATTTTACTGGCTCAGCCTCCCGAGTAGCTGGGATCATGGTCAGACTGCAAATTTTCCAACCCTTTATGCTCTGTTTCCCTTTTAAGCATTAGTTCAAATTTCAGATCATCTCTTTGTGAACACTCATAACCGAACACTTTCAGAATAAGCCTCTTGAATGCTTTGCTGCTTAGAAATCTCTTCCACCAGACACCTTAATTCATTTCTCTCAAGTTCAAAGTTCCACAGATCTCTAGGGTAAGGGCACAATGCCACCAGTCTCTTTGCTAAAACACAAAAAGAGACACTTTTACTCCAGTTCCAATGAGTTCCTCATCTCCATCTGAGACCACCTCAGACTGAACTTCATTGTCCATATCACCATCAGCATTTTGGTCACAACAATTTTACAAGTCTCTAGGAAGTTGCAAAATCTCCCTCATCTTCCTGTCTTTCTCTGAGCCTTTCAAACTGTTCTAACCTCTGCCGATTACCCACTTCCAAGACTGCTTCCAAATTTCAGGTATCTTTATAGCAATGCTGTATTCCTAGGTACCAATTTTCTGTATTAGGCCGTTCTCACATTGCTATAAAGAACTACCTGAGACTGGGTCATTAATAAAGAAAATAGGTTTAGTTAACTCTCAGTTCCTCAGTCTGTACAGGAAACATGGCTGGGGAGGCCTCGGAAAGTTACAATCATGGCAGAAGGCAAAGAGGAAGGAGGCACAGCCTACATGGTTGCAGCAGGAAGAAGAGAGCAAATAGGGTGGTGCTACACACTTTTAAACAGCCAGATATCATGAGAACTCATTCAGTATCATGAGAAGAGCAAGGGGAAGATCTGTCCTCATGATCTCACAACCTCCCACTGGGCCCCATCTCCAGCACTGGGGTTTACAATTTTAAATGAGATTTGGGTAGGGACAAATTCTAAACCATATCAGCCACAAATAACCGAGACTCAACATATTTATAGATAATGTGAATAGTCCAATAACCATTAAAAGGAATTAAATTTTTATTAGAAAGCTTCCAAGAAAAATAATCAAATGGTGTCACTCCAGAATTCTACTAAACATATAAAGAAGAATTACACAAATTGTCTACAATTATTTCCAGGAAATTAGATATGAGGAAGAACTTCCCACGTCATTTTATGCAACCAGTATATTCCAGATGTCAAAATCATACAAAGAGTATACGAAAAAGGAAATAGACAAACTAAAATTATCATGAACTTAGATGCAAAATTCTAAATAAAATATTAACTATTTCTAATAAATATGCAACAATATAAAAATAACTATACACCTAGACCAAATGTTATTTATTCCAGGTGTGCCAGGTTAGCTGATCATTCAAAATTCAATTGTTTTATTTATCATATAAATAAATCATATATTTATGTATATATTATATAAACAAGCTAAATAAGAAAAATAATTATTATTATAAATTAACACAAAAGTACATTTAACAAAATTTAATAATCCTTCATTATTAAGAAAAAAACTATCAGAAGCCTAGGGAAATAATGTAAACTTCTTCAACTTAATAATAAACAGCTATAAAAAGTCTATAGTTAACATTGTCTTAATGGTGAAAGACAGAATATTTTCTCCCTACGATTAAGGACAAGATATTCATGGCATGTCTATTTCACAATTCTTATTCTACATTATACTGGAAATCTAGGTAGTGCAATAGGAAAGTAAAGGAAATAAAAGGTATACATATTAGAAAAGAAGAAAGAAAATTATAGTATTTTTAGATGACATGATTGTTTATGTAGAAAAAGTCAGAAATTTTAAAAGAAAAAGTTTTCCTGGAACTAACAAGTTTATCATAGTCACAGACTGCAAATTCAACAAAAGACATAAATTCTGTTTCCACATACAATGATTATGTGGACACCGAAAAAAATACAATAATATTTACAAACAGGCCGGGCGCAGTGGCTCATGCCTGTAATTCCAGCACTTTTGGAGGCCGAGGTGGGTGGATCACGAGATCAGGAGATCCAGACCATCCTGGTTAACACAGTGAAACCCCGTCTCTACTGAAAATACAAAAAGTTAGCCAGGCGTGGTGGCGGGCACCTGTAGTCCCAGCTACTCGGGAGGCTGAGGCGAGAATGGCGTGAACCCGGGAGGCGGAGCTTGCAGTGACCCGAGATCGCGCCACTGCACTCCAGCCTGAGCCACAGAGCAAGACTCTGTCTCAAAAAATAAATAAATAAATAAATAAATAAATAAATAAATAAAATAAAAGAAAATCATATTCACAGACAAATATTTAAAAATAAATTACTTGAGTATGCATTTAACAAAATAAAACAAGTATAGGATCTGCATCTTGAAACTTTTAGAAGGCATGAAAGAAATCAAAGACCTTGACTAGGCACAGTGGCTCATGCCTGTAATCCCAGCATTTTGGGCGAGATATATATATATATATGTATAGTTTTACAAAATATCTCAAAATCATTCCCCAGAGTGGCTCTATATATTCTTTCATTGCCATCATCAATATATAATCAATTTTTATAGATAACATATATATGGACACATATACATGTATATACATAAAGAGAGAGGTATATGTTTATCTATATAGATCATAGATTTAAATAAAAATATTTAATTTTTTTTAAACCTAGGAGGATGTCGTCTGTCTAGGCCAAGACCGTAAGTTCTTTTTTTTTTTTGAGACAGGTTCTCACTCTGTCATCCAGACTAGAGTGCAGTGGCACACCACAACATCCGCCTCCCAGGCTCAAGCGATTCTTCTTCCTCGGTCTCCCAAATAGCTGGGATTACAGGCATGCACCACTACACCCGGCTAATTTTTGTATTTTTATTAGAGACGGGGTTTCACTATTTTGGTCAGGCTAGTCTCGAACTCCTGACCTCAAATCATCTACCCACCTTGGCTTCCCAAAGTGCTGGGATTACAGTTATGAGCCACCGTGCCTGGGGAAGTTCTTGGACTGCAAAACAAAATCACAATCCATAAGAGCCTAGATAGATGAATAGACACAATTTAAAACATTTCTCCATAAAAGACCATGTAACATCAATGAAAAAGACAAAGACTGGAAAAAAATATTTTCAAACCATATATTTAAAAAGGACTAGTCACTAAAACATAAAGAACTCTTGAAACTGAAACGTTAAAAAACAGAGCAAAAGATATGAAGAAACATTTCAATAAAGAAGATAGATGGATGGCAAATAAGAAAATAAAAAATTTTCAACATCATTAGCCTTCAGCAAAATGCAAATTAAAAGTACAGTGAGCTATTATTAACATGTATCAGAAAGGATAAAACATAAAGTAGTGATGCCACAAAATGATGATAAGGATGTCGAGAAATTGATTATATATTGATGGTGGCAATGAATCATTCTCGGGAATAATTTTGTGATATGTTGCAAAACTAAACATGTAGTTATCATGTAACCCAGCAGTTACACTGTTGGGCATTTATCACAGAGAAATGAAACCTGTACATCAATATTCACAATTGCTTTATTCAGGATAGTCAAACACTGGAAACAACCTGAGTGTCCAACAGATGAATGACTCCACTGTGGTATGTAGAACACAGATAAACTATGGTACAACATACTACAGAATACTACTTATCAATAAAAAGGTTCAAACTATTGGTACATGCAACAATCTAAATCAATCTCCAAATAATTATTCTCAGTGAAAAATGCTAATCCCAAGTGTTATATATTCTATGATTACATTTGTATAATATTTTGTATTATATTTTTATAAATGAAGAGCATATCAGTAGTTGTAAGGGGTTGAGGGAAAGGAGGAGAATGTGACAGGAAAGTGGCAAGAAAAAAGGATTCTTGTGTTAATCAAACTGTTTGGTATATTGAGTATGTCATTGGATACAAAAACATATTACATGGAATTGTATAAAACACACACACACATGCATACACACTTCACAACTATAAATGTGAAGATTAGAATAAAATTGGTAGATTATCTCAATGTCCAAAAATATTGAGTCATTAGTAACTAGTAACCAAAAAATAGAAAAAATACAAACTTTTTTTTGCACTCTGCATATCATTTCATCTCAGTTCAGAATCTTGTAAGTGCTAGAAATTAAACATTTGCTCAATATATTAGTCAGAGAATTAGAACTAATAGGATGTGAACACACAGACAGGGAAATAGAGACAGAGACAGAGAGACAGAGACAAAGAGACAGAGAAAGAGACTGATTTTAAGCAATTGGCTTAATTGATTGGCAAGTATTAAATTTGCAGAGCATGCTGGCAGGCTGGAGACCCAGGGAAGTGTGATCTTGAAGTTTGAAACCAAAATCAATCAGAAGGCAGAATTCCCTCTTCATCTAGAAAACTAGCTTTTTTCTCTTAAAGTCTTCAATTAACTAGACAATGCTTCACACATTATAGAATGAAACCTGCTTAACTAAAAGTCTATTGATTTATATGGTTTTCTCTAAAAGATATTACAATGACATCTAGAATATCATTTGATCAACTGTTTGAGTTGCCACAGCCTAGCCAAAATGATGTGTAACATTAGCCATCATGTTCCATATTACTGTATTTTAATCGGGATTATAGTTTGTACCTAGAATATAGATTGACAACCAAATTCCCACACCTATAGACTTGTTTTTAATTATGATAAAGAGGAAGGTATCACTAAATAAGAGTAATTTCAGAGACATCTGTGAAAATTTCCTACCAATTAAATACTGCCAACGGACAGTCCAGAGATCCACAGACATCTGTTATTTTGCCTGAACAGTGTGTAAGACAATATGAAGACTTTTAGATAAAACATGCATTCCTTAATTTGGCCAAGACCTTCATCTCCTGTCTCTTATGTTTTACACCAATCTCAATTCACCCGATCCCAGGAAGAAATCTTATTTAAAATGAGGCTTGCAGGATTTTAGAATTTGCAGGAGTGGTTCAGAAAGAAATGTGATTTCAGAGGAACTGATTTAGAAATAGCATATGGGTTTTTAGGGCAATAATTTATTTATTGTCCTTCTTGTGAAGAAATGATCAAATAGCTGTAATATTTTTCTTGTGTTCTAAGAGCTAGAATGTTTTAGAAAAGATAAAAATGTAATACATCACATGCAAAATGTAATAAAATTAGTGGTTTATTGTATAACAGGTTAAAAGAAAAAACATCTATAGGAAAGTTAATATTTTAATTTATTCCTTCTTTTGGGGGCATAACAAAAATGTACCATTGTGTTTTTGCATAATACAGTAGTGCAGACATAAATATTTTTGTAAAGTACTCTAAGAAAAAACTCTTTTATATTTTCCTGATTTTATAAATAGCTATAAAGCAGAAGGAAAAAAAAATTCCTTTCTTACTAGAGCTTTTTGCCCATTCACAACAGATGTTGTTTCCACAAATTGGTTTATAATTTCTTTCATAACTCAGACAGAACAACCCTTCAATTTATAGTCAGGAATAGATATAGTGCTGCATATAATTCTGGTAATTATGTAACAAAACTGCACTTTGCTATTTGAAAACCTTGGCCATCAATCATTCAGTTTAGTGTTGGGTTAACTTAATCTTCTGTTGCACCAGCTGTGCAAGGCTCAGCCACAAACAGTGGATTTGACAGACTTCTACCCAGTAAAGTGTAAATTATCAACATGTAAGATAATAGGTAGCTAGACACCTAGCCATCTAGTTACATAGAATGGATCTGCAGTACATGCAACAACGGCAAAACTTTTGGGGGTTGGGACAGTGGGAAGGCATAATCAATTTTTTACTGCATATCACATCAACACAGTTGTTGCTTAATTTTTTAAAACTTTTTTTTTTTTTTCCTAAACGTGACTCATGGCTCAAAATATTTTCATTTATGCCATAACTTAGAGTCTTGGGTTGAGAGAACTTTATTGTAGATACCATTGTTCAGAAAAAAGAGTTGTAATTTATAAACAGTATGTGTGTGGTAGAGGTCAGAAATTAGAATACTTAGTCCAGAAAAGCCGTAACTCCTAAATTAAGAGCCTATCGTCACTAGGTTTTTTTAGTTTATGTAGTATTATGCTCATTTTATATCTTATTGACATGAAATAAAATTCCATTAATAGTAATTAAGCTGAAGGTACTAGAGAACAACTGCTCATCTAAAAATTTAATGTTGGTTAATAATTTACATTTTTCATAGTATTTTCTATTCATTAATTTATTCAAAACTAGAAATATTTTTATAAAATAATTTATGCGAGGTTCCTTATCCATATTACAGAAGATATTGAATTTTGGAGTAGTAAAATGACAATTCAAATCTCACAGTATGTAGGAGGGAAAGGCCAAAATACAAGTCAATTCTACAATCTTGGCAACTTCCATTCGATGACCACATAAAAGTATATATCTTAGTTATAGATAATACAAATAAATTTATTACATTTAAAACATAAAGGAAGGGATCCAGTTTCAGCTTTCTACTTATGGCTAGCCAGTTTTCCCAGCATCAATTATTAAATAGGGAATCCTTTCTCCATTTATTGTTTTTGTCAGGTTTGTCAAAGATTAGATAGTTGTAGATGTGTGGCATTATTTCTGAGGGCTCTGTTCTGTTCCATTGGTCTACATCTCTGCTTTGGTACCAGTATCATGCTGTTTTGGTTACTGTAGCCTTGTAGTATAGTTTGAAGTCAGGTAGCATGATGCCTCCAGCTTTGTTCTTTTGGCTTAGGATTGTCTTGGCAATGCAGGCTCTTTTTTGGTTCCATATGAACTTTAATGTAGTTTTTTTCTAATTCTGTGAAGAAAGTCACTGGTAGCTTAATGGGGGTAGCATTGAATCTACAAATTACCTTGGGCAGTATGGCCGTTTTCATGATATTGATTCTTCCTATCATGAGCATGGAATGTTCTTCCATTTGTTTGTGTCCTCTTTTATTTCATTGAGCAGTGGTTTGTAGTTCTCCTTAAAGAGGTCCTTCACATCCCTTTTAAGTTGGATTCCTAGGTATTTTATTCTCTTTGAAACAATTGTGAATGGGAGTTCACTTATGATTTAGCTCTCTGTTTGTCTGTTATTGGTATATAAGAATGCTTGTGATTTTAGCACATTGATTTTGTATCCTGAGACTTTGCTGAAGTTGCTTACCAGCTTAAGGAGATTTTTGGCTGAGATGTTCAAGATGGATTAGAGACTTAAATGTTAGACCTAAAACCATAAAATCTCTAGAAGAAAACCTAGGCAATACCATTCAGGACATAGGCATGGGCAAGGACTTCATGTCTAAAACACCAAAAGCAATAACAACAAAAGCCAAAATTGACAAATGGGATCTAATTAAACTAAAGACCTTCTGTACAGTAAAAGAAAGTACCACCAGAGCGAACAGGCAACCTACAGAATGGGAGAAAAGTTTTGAAATCTACTCATCTGACAAAGGACTAATATCCAGAACCTACAAAAAACTCAAACAAATTTACAAGAAAAAAAAACAACCCCATCAAAAAGGATATGAACAGACACTTCTCAAAAGAAGACATTTATACAGTCAACAGACACATGAAAAAATGCTCATCATCACTTGCCATCAGAGAAATGCAAATCAAAACCACAAAGAGATACCATCTCAAGCCAGTTAGAATGGCGATCATTAAAAAGTCAGGAAACAACAGGTGCTGGAGAGGATATGGAGAAATAGAAACACTTTTACACTGTTGGAGGGACTGTAGACTAGTTCAACCATTGTGGAAGACAGTGTGGTGATTCCTCAAATATCTGGAACTAGAAATACCATTTCACCCAGCCATCCCATTACTGGGTATATACCCAAAGGACTATAAATCATGCTGCTATGAAGACACGTGCACACGTATGTTTATTGCGGCACTATTCACAATAGCAAAGACTTGGAACCAAGCCAAATGTCCACCAATGACAGACTGGATTAAGAAAATGTGGCACATATACACCATGGAATACTATGCAGCCATAAAAAAGGATAAGTTCATGTCCTTGTAGGAACATAGATGAAGCTGGAAACCATCATTCTCAGCAAACTATCGCAAGAACAGAAAACCAAACACTGCATGCTCTCACTCATAGGTGGGAATTGAACAATGAGAACACTTGGACACAGGCAGGGGAACATCACACACCCAGGCCTGTCGTGGAGTGGGGGGAGCGGGGAGGGATAGCATGAGGAGATATACCTAATGTAAATGATGAGTTAACAGGTGCAGCACACCAACATGGCACATGTATACATAAGTAACAAACCTGCACCTTGTCCACATGTACCCTAGAACTTAAAGTATAATAAAAAATATATATATTAAACACAGCTGAAAAAAACATAAAAAATATCATATTTTTATAAAGTATAAAAATATATTTTTTATATTTTTAAGTGTGTGTATATATATATATATATATATTTTTTTTTTTTTTTTTGAGAGGGAGTCTCGCTCTGTCGCCCAGGCTGGAGTGCAGTGGCCGGATCTCAGCTCACTGCAAGCTCCGCCTCCCGGGTTCACGCCATTCTCCTGCCTCAGCCTCCCAAGTAGCTGGGACTAGAGGTGCTCTCCACCTCGCCCGGCTAGTTTTTTGTATTTTTTTAGTAGAAACAGGGTTTCACCGTGTTAGCCAGGACGTTCTCGATCTCCTGACCTTGTGATCCGCCCGTCGCGGCCTCCCAAAGTGCTGGGATTACAGGCTTGAGCCACCGTGCCTGGTCCTATTTTTAAATATATTTTTAAGTGAAACTGCTGTTCTGGGGGTTGTATGTTCCATGCCCTAATTTAATTAATCTGATTTGTGTAAAGTCAGGATTCAAAAATACCTCTGGATAGTGAGAAGACAACAGGACTTTTTGAGATATATAAAATATTGATTTAAGCTTGGCATGCTGAATGCTAACATTTTAAAATTAAATTGTAAAATTATTAAAATCATTAACATGTTAGACATTAGCTGGAGAAAGCATAGAAATGCCAGAACTTGCAGTCAGGCATGATGTCTCCACTTAAAAAGTGAAGACAGAAGCTCAAGTGTTACAAAGTCTAAGTTTTATGTTTTGGTGGTACTAATAGTTGGCATCGAAAAAGGATACGAAAAGGAGGCTCTACATTCAGTCATGACAATGGGATATATCTGTTCACATTTCCTTGTACTTTTACATAATTCTCTTAGGGATCAGTGCTACCAATAGGGAAATGACTCCCATAGCAGGACAGGGACTTTGCTACAGTAGATATTATCCTAGGCATAAGGCAGAAACAAGGCACAGACACAAGATAATTAAGACATGACTTATGATTTTGAGGAGACTCTCCAGTGATTATCTCCTCACAGAAATATCACTTTGGCAATTATCCACACCCTAAATTACCTTCACAAGCATTCAGAAAACCCAGTGAGATCACAAAACCCAGCTGCAGCACAATAATAAAAAAAGGTACATTGGAACGAGTCAGAAAGACAGATTTACATTACCTGCATTACCTCTTCCTCAAGCATATTCAGTACAAAGTGTGAGTAAGATCTTCCACTTGAGGTAAAGAGGAAAATGAACACAGTACTTTGCCTTAGACCCCAACCACTGGATCAACATAGTAAAATCCAGTATTGGAAAGATCCCTATGCCCACATATTTCAGGACACTATGGACGAAACCTCTAGACTTTCCCTAGTACCAGACAGAACCACACAGCCCAAGACTTCAGGCTTGTATGATAGTCTCAATACCCAGGCTGCATTCCCGGTGAGGTGATTTCAGTGGTCCTGGGCTCCAGAGAACCCTCAGTGGTAGGCAGCTCTCAGTAGCCCTAGGCTTCTGGCACAGACCAGTGCTCTATTAGCTGCATCTGCTCCAGGTTTCTGACCCACCCTAGGGGCATGGCTGCTGTAATGGGTACCAGGCTTCTTGCAGCATCAGGCCATACACAGCTGTCCCACACTTTTGGCACTTCATAGTGCCATACCTGCTTCAGGACTTTCCCAGACAAAGCCCGTCTGTGAAGACTGGAATAGCACCTACTTGATTATGTGTGCAGACATCTGCATATCATCACAAGGACCAAGAATAATCAGATAAACATGACATCACCAAATGGACAAAATAAGGTGACAGTGTCTATCTCCAAAAAAATGGAGATCTATGAATTGACTGACAAATAATTCAAAATAACTGTTTTAAGGAAGCTCGGCGAACTTCAATGAAATATAGAGAAATAATTCAATAAAATGAGAAAAACAGTATGTTAACAGAACAAAAAATTTAATAGAGAGATTGAAATAATAATTATAAAAAATCAAACAGAAATATTGGAGCTGAGAAATACAATGAACAAAATGAGAAATGCAACAGAATGCATCAACAACAGCAAAATAGACTGAGCAGAAAAATCTATCAATTCAAAAGGGGAATTTCCAAAAATACCTTCAGAGGGAAAAAAAGGAAGAGAATAAAAAGGAATGAAGAAAGATTAAGGAATTAATGGTATAGCATGATAAAAGCAAATGCTTAAGTAATAGCAGTTAAAGAATTAGAAGACAAAGATAAAGATGTAAAAGCTTATTAAAATAAATAGTAGCAGAAAACTTTCAAACTTAGGGAAAGATATACATATCCCTGTACAGGAAGGTTAGAGGTTTTTAATCAGATTGAATTCAAATAATACTATCCCAAGACATTTTATAATAAAACTGTTATAAATTAGAGGCAAAAAGAGGATCCTGAAAGCAAGAAAATAAGACACAAATAACATATAAGGGAATTCAAATATGACTAGTAGCAGAGTTCTCAGCAGAAATCTTAGAGGATAAGGAGAGTGACATTTGCTGAAGGAAAAAGCAAAGCATGACAACCAATAATATTATAACCTGCAAATCTGTCCTTCAAAAATAAAAGACACAAGGAGATTTTCTCAGGGAAATAAGCTCAGGGGGAACATTACCTGTCTTACAAGAAATGCTGAGAGGAGTTCTTTGAGCTGAAACAAAAATATGCTAATACATAACAAAAAAATCTGAAAGTATAAAACTCACTGGTAAGAGTAAGTACAGTTAAATTCAGAATACTTTAACACTATAATGCTGTTATATAAATCACTTATAACTTTAATCTGAAGGTTAAATACAAACCTATTAAAATGCTACAATAATTTGTTAAGGGATATCCAATGTAAAAAGATACAAATTGTGACATCAAAAATTTAACATGATGGTGAGAGTGAAGTAAACGTGTCATTTTTATGTGATCAAAATTATCAGTTTAAAAACTTGTTATAACAAGAAAATTTTTTGTAAGCCTCATTTTATCCAAATCCAAGACAAAAATCTATGATAGATACACAACAAAGTAAAAAAAGAAAGAATCAAACATATCACTAAAGAAAAAGCATATAGCCACAAGGAAGACAGTAAGAAAAAAAAGCAAATAAATTATGTATGAAACAACTAGAAAACAACAAAATAACAGTTTTAAGTCCTTATCTATCAGTAATTACTTTGAATGTAAATGAGATAAATTACCTAATAAAAACAGTTGCTGAATGAATAAAAATGTAGCTGCAAACTATGTGCTGCTTACAAGAGATTCACTTAACCTGTAAAGATACATATAGATTAAAAGTGAAGGGATGGAACAAGATACTCCATGGTAATGGAAAACAAATGTGATCAGTAATAGCTATACTTAAATAAAATAAACTTTAAGTCAAAAGCTGTGAAAAGAGTTATTTGATGATAATGATTGATTCAATTTAGCAAAAGCATATAATCATTGTAAATATACACACCCAACATAAATATACCTAAATATGTAAAGCATGTATTAATAGATCTGAAGGAAGAGGCCGATTGAAACACAATAATAGTGAGAGAGTTCAATATTCCACTTTCATCAGTGGACAAATCATCTAGACAGAAAATCAATATAGAAACATGGAATTTAATCTACATTCTAGAGCAAAAGGAACTAACAGACATGTCCAGAACATCCCATGTACCATATGCAGAAAACACATTCTACTCAAAAATCAGTAGAGGTAACCGACACTGGTAAACTAAGAACAATGTAAGACCCTGAGGAGAAGAAATCATGCATTTCAAGTAAACAATGCCCCTTTGAGTTTTGGACAGGTGACATGTGTCCACTCTTAACTAATGTCAACCAAGCTAAACTGGCAGCTTAGTGCAGGTTTAGGTATCTAATTTCAAACTGAAAACACTAAAGACTTGAGAAATACGTGGAACAACATCCTTTGAAATTTGACATTTGATCAGTTGTCTATATGCACAAAGTTGAAATCGATGAAATTAATTATGTTCACAGTGGCCTTTAATTAAAATGGTGCTACCAGAAAGATTACCTGAAATTTAAATAATGGTTGACAATTTGTTTTAAATATGGAGTAAAGTTTGTATTTTCTAAATGTATAAGTTTGATATATCTGGTAAGGTTTTTTTTCCTCCCCTGATTTACAATGTAATGTTTAGGAGACCCCATGAAATACAATTCAGGTTCATATACAAAGTAAAAAATATAGAGCTATATTTTTTCACCTAATGATTGTAAAATGAAAAATTTAAATAATCATATTGTTTTATAATAGCAATATATTTCATGATACATTAAAGAGAAATGAGAATTGACTAAGCCTATACATTTCCCTGAAATAAACATTATGATGTGGGTTCATTTTATTGGTAAATAGTTGAAAAATATAATCAAAGGACACAAAAATAATAAATATTAGGGCCTTTGAAAATCTGTAACAATACATGGTTAATTTCAGAAGCTCCCAGGACTTAAGTAAATTAAGATTGTGAAATAATTAATGCCCTCTTCCTCCTTTAGAATGCACATAAACTACTTCAGTCCTAACAAAATTTTTTGCATATGATAAATGTAGTTAAATATCTGTGAAGATAGTTTGTGTTTCAAACTAAACTGAGCTGCTTATATTCCTGGAGCAAAGGAATTACAGGTTTTTGAGCTCTTCTTTGTATTCACTAAAAATCAGGCCAGCCTAAGTGCATCTTACTTGAGAGTTTCAAAATTATCTAATTCATGTCTCACTGTAAGAAAAAAGAAATACAAGAGATATGCTTGATTTGGGAACTTAATTTTACAACAAGTAAAACAACAACAAAAAAGTTTTATGGTATGATATTATTTTCTGATTGAAAATTACATAAATATCATTCCTTTTTAAATTTCAACTTTTATATTAGATAAAAGGGGTATATGTGCAGGTTTGTTACATAGGAATATTACATGATGCTGAGGTTACAGGTATAGACCTCATCACCTAGGTAGTGAGAATAGGACCCTATAGATAGTTTTTCATTCCAAGCCCTGCTGCCATCCTTCTCCCTCTAGTCGTCTGAAGTGTCCATTGTTCCCATGTTTACGTCCATGTGTGCTCAATGTTTACCTCATACTTATAAATGAGAACATGCAGTATTTGGTTTTTTGTTCCTTTCTTTTTTTTAATTATTATTATTATACTTTAACTTCTAGGGTACATGTGCATAACGTGCAGGTTTGTTACATATGTATACTTGTGCCATGTTGCTGTGCTGCACCCATCAACTCGTCAGCACCCATCAACTCGTCATTTACATCAGGTATAACTCCCAATGCAATCCCTCCCCCCTCCCCCCTCCCCACGATAGGCCCTGGTGTGTGATGTTCCCCTTCCCGAGTCCAAGTGATCTCACTGTTCAGTTCCCACCTATGAGTGAGAACATGCGGTGTTTGGTTTTCTGTTCTTGCAATAGTTTGCTGAGAATGATGGTTTCCAGCTGCATCCATGTCCCTACAAAGGACACGAACTCATCCTTTTTATGGCTGCATAGTATTCCATGGTGTATATGTGCCACATTTTCTTAATCCAGTCTGTCACTGATGGACATTTCGGTTGATTCCAAGTCTTTGCTATTGTGAATTTTGTTCCTTTCTTAGTTTGTCTGGGATTATAGCCTCCAACTGTATCTATGTTGCTGCAAAGGACATTATTTCATTCATTTTTATGGCTGCATAGTATTGTGTCGTATATGTATACCACATTTTCTTTATCCAGTTCATCCTTTATAGGCATCTGGGTTGATTTATGTCTTTGCTACTGTAAACAGTGCAGTGATGGACATACAAGTACATGTGTCTTTTTGTGCGATAATTTCTTTTCTCTTGGATATACAACCAGCAGTGAAATTGCTGGGTCAAATGATAAGTCTCTTTTAAGTTCTTTACTAGGGACTGCTGGGCTCATGCTGCCCACTTACCCTGGCAGGCTTCCCTTGGTTCTTGCTACCAGTTCAGATCCCATGCCTGCTGAGGGTGGGCCATGCAAAGAGTGTCAAGGGGTGTGTGAGTGAGTGAGTGTGGGGTCTGGCCACTGTGCACAGCCAGGCATGCCAGCTGCTGTAGAGAAGCAGGCAAATCCAGGTGCTGGCACAGGTGCTGGCTCTGTGGAAGCCTGTAGCTTGATCAGATGTACTGCAAGCAGCTTTCACTGTGGGCACCTGCATCTGGATGAGAAAAAAGCATTGGTTCCTGAAAGCCTGAAGACAGCAGAAACCATAGAGCCCCAAAGAGGGTGTCACAGCCTTGCCTCTGGAAGTCCCTAGGTCTGGGATCCTGGAAGGGGTGCAGCTCTTCTCTCTTTCTTGTTGCCTGCAACATGGTGAATGTGTGTGTGTGTGTGTGTGTGTGTGTGGTGGTGGTGGGTGGGGGGTTGTTTCAGGCCTGTTTGTGTTACAGTTCTTTCAGTCCCACCACTTGATGGGGCCTGAGTTCTAGTACCACATCCAGGAAGAATGAGGTATGTGGACAACTAGAGGGTGGGCAAAGCAAAGAGGTGCTTTACTGAGCCACAGTACAGCTCTCAGGAGACCCAAAGTGTGTAGCTCCTTTCCACAGGCAGGTCATCCTGACGAGAGTGCAGCCCTCAGCAGAGAGGAGGCCTGGAGTAGTAGCTCCTATCTGCAGGCAGGTTATCCTCATGCCTCTGTGAGTCTGAGACTGGGGTTTTTCTGGGATTCAGAAGGGAGAAAATGCATGCTAATTGGTGTTCCCTCTGGGCTGTGGATTCCTCCCAGAATTGAGAACCCAGCTCCTAGGCTTCAGGCCTTCCCTGGCTTGAAGGTGGGGCTTCACTGGGAGCTTGCTCCTTTTCACCCAGGACCCTGTCTTCCTCCTGCCACCATCTATATGTCATTCATGGTAACCACACTACTTGTGCGAAGAGGTGCCTGCAGGACTGTGCTGAGCCACCTTTAGCCCCTCATTGGGCCTCCCTCCCTTGCTCGTCAGTGCCCAAAGCCTGGAGGGAGCTGAGGCAGCAGGGTGCTGGCATGTCAGGATCAGCCCACCCTGAGCACATGCACACCTGGCACCCAGGATCAGCACCTTTGCCACAGCACCCAGGATCAGCACCTTTGCCACAGCACCCAGGATCAGCCACAACTTTGCCACAGCACCCAGGATCAGCACCTTTGCCACAGCACCCAGGATCAGCACCTTTGCCACAGCACCCAGGATCAGCCACAACTTTGCTCTGCCCCAGAGCAGGAGCCAGGAGTCAGGAGAGGCCAGGTAGTGGGGATAGGCACTGCCAAGCCTGTGGGAGCAGGGGGGCTTCCCAGGTTCCTGAGAGCACGAGGATGCCCAGGTCCGCAGCTACCTAGGTGGATCTTGCTGTGCCCAGGAGGGCAGGGCTCCCACTCTGCCAAGTCAGAAGGAGCGGGGAGGGGGCAGGGGGTTCTGCGTGTCCCCAGCTCCCACTGGCTTACAGGAGCATGCAGCCCTGGCTGCGCCTTTCCTGCTGCAGCCTGCTTTTCTTTGTGGTGACTGCCACTGCCATCAGTATAATGTTGGCTGTGAGTTTGTCATAGATGGCCATTATTATTTTGAGATATATTCCTTCAATGCCAGGAAGAGCTCCTTCCTCACTCATTCTGAAAAGTCAACATAAGCCCGATAGCAAAACCTGGCAAAAAACACACACACACAAAATAAAATTTCAGGTCAATATCCCTGATGAACATAGACACAAAAATCCTAAATAAAATATTAGCATACTAAATCCAGCAGCACATCAAAACGTTAACACACCACAATTAAGTAGGCATTATCCTTGGGATGCAAAGCTGTTTCAACATATGCAAATCAATAAATGTGGCTCGACATATACACAGAATTAAAAGCAAAAATCCTATGATCATCTCAATAGACAAAGAAAACGTTTCCAATAAAATCCAACATCTCTTCATTTTTTTCTGGAATTTCAATTTTGGATAATAATAAAGATTACCTCAAATGAAAGTCTTATCTTTTTTCTTAAGCTAGTCTCAGATTATACTGGATACATGACTAGTTATAAATGTCTCTATGGTGACTTTGTCTTGTAATACCCTGCTTGGCATTTTATTGTACTTTCACTGTACAATTTTCCAAATACATATTTTTATGCAGGGACTATGATTATGACATACTATGTTTGTATTTCTGTACTTTCACCATATTTCTAAAAGTATTAATGAAATTAGTCAAGATTCTGACATTGTAAGTAAATAAGAACATAAAAATGCAAAGAAGTATATATTTTAATATCATACGTATTATACTTAAAGAGTATTTGTGTTTTATTATTATTATTGTTTTCTTTTTTTGGAAAGAGTCTCACTCTGTTGCCCAGACTGGAGTGCAGTGGTGCAATCTTGGATTACTGCAACCTCCACCTCCTAGGTTCAAGCAATTCTCCTGCCTCAGCCTCCCTAGTAGTTGGGACTACAGGCATGCACCATTGCACCTGGCTAATATTTGTATTTTTAGGAGAGACAAGTTTGACCATGTTGGCCAGACAGGTTTCAAACTCCTGACCTCATGATCCACCTGCCTCGGCTTCTCAAAAGGCTGGGATTACAGGCATGAGCCACTGTGCCCAGACAAGAGTATAGTGTTTTTTAGGATGCATTTAAATGAATTATTTAATTGAAACTATTGACATTGAAAATTGAAGTTAAAATGGAGCTACTTTCATCACTGGCTTTAATAGTTGTTCTCTGGCTCTATAGTTAGCCAGTACTAACTTGAATCTTAGCTCCTCAGCAAATTCCTTAAATCTTCTAAACAACAATTTTCTTATTGATATGGTTTTGCTGTGTCCCCATCCAAATCTCATCTTGAACTGTAGTCCCCATAATCCCCATGTGTTGTGGAAGAGATCAAGTGGAGATAATTGAATCACAGGAAGGGTATCCCCCACCCTGTTCTCGTGATAGTGAGTTAGTTCTCACAAGATCTGATAGTTTTATATGGGGCTTTCCCCTTTGCTCGGTACTCTATTCTTCTCCTTCCTGCTGACATGTGAAGAAGGCCATGTTTGGTTCCCATTCTGCCATGATTGTAAGTTCCCTGAGGCCTCCTCAACCCTGCAGAATTTTGAGACAATTAAACCTCTCTCCTTTATAAATTACTCAGTCTTGGATAGTTCTTTATAGGAGCATGAGACCAGATTAATACACTTACTGAATGAAAACAATAATAGTTCTCCCCTCATTAGCATTATGCATAAATAGATATATAGATACTCTTATTGACTGATAGCAATTTCTCAGAGATACCTCTATTATCAACATCATTCTAGTTGTTAGCTGTCATTTTTTAGATTTTTCTCTCAGTCTCATTTGATCATTAGTAGACTTAATTTAAATTTTCCCAACTTTAAATTCAAACTGAATTCAAGATACATATTTGCAGTTTATGCATTAAGTTATTTCATTTTTTGGTTTGTCAGGATTTAGATTCTTCATTTGCTCAAAAATGACAATAATACCTTACCAACCTTCTTTACTGAGGTGCTACGAAAAGAAACAAAAAGGCAGGAGACAAAAAATATTCCTAAGCGGTAAACCTCTAAATTTTATTAAAGTGACAATTTTACAGAAAATTCAGAAGTACTAGAAACATAAAACATATAAAAATACAAAAAATGTACTAGTCTATCTTAAAGCATTCTTTACTTTTATTTTAATAGTCATACTTATAATTTTGAGCAGCAACTGATTTTAAAGCTATGAACATATAATGTCTTAAATGTTCAATATTAATCTATAATACTCAAAATTATGTACTACTTTGTTGAATAATAGTTCTTAGAACTTTGATGAGAGAACAATTTTTTTCTACTATGCTACTAACTTTATAAGTCACATTATAGTCTAAAACATAATAAGAAATAAACTATTCTCTATATTTTCCTGAAAATATGCACAATGGAACATCCTTGAATGTGAATTTTTTTTTATAATTGTGCCTTTGTAAGACAATATACTTTTTCTTAGTCTCTCATCTTTCAAAAAACAGGCTAGAAAACTTAACTTCTTCTTACAACAAAAAAAAATCTTATAAAGCAGCCTCTTTTTCATAAGCTATTAAGTGCAGGGATGTTATAAAGTAGTCTATAAGAAAATGTAAAATAATGCTTGATTTTACTTCTATTTTACAAGTATATTGTTCACTAATATTTCAACTCTACAAAAACAAATATCACTACCATTTTCCATTTAAGAAACTGACATAAGTAAGGTCACAAAGGTAAAGCCAGTAGTAAAATTCTAGGCTTATGACTTCAAAAGCTCTGTCCAATCAATATAACTATCATTAACATGCACAGTAACTGTTTGGGTTATACTAAGAATAGTATCAGAACTTTAACAGTGCACAATACAACTCAATGTAAATGTACTAATCAGTTTAAAACTCTACAAGATTCTTATCTCCTAACCACATTAATGACTAAGAGAGATGTCACTTTTGATCTAGCCCATAATTTGGGACTGTTTCCCATTCATTAACACTACATTTGATTTATAAAAATATGTAATTAAAATTCTGATTTGGAGATTAGAGGAACATGCATAGATCAGAGTAAAAGAGAAGTATATATTTTGCAACAGTGGGTTGAAAAGCTACATTTAGATGAACAGGTACCATAATTTTAGCAAAGGTTATAAATCTCCAATTGAGTAATAGTTTTAGCTTCCAAGTGGCAGCAGAGGTCTCTAATTAAAGAACCACTGGGACAAGTTGAAAAGGGAAGGTACAAGTTCCTCTGTGTCCTATAATGAAGTCAAGATTTTAATCCAGATTTTAAAGTATTAAATCCACAGTTCAGAAACTGTAGTGTCTTCCTCTTTCACTGACTCATCCGTAGTGATTTCTACTAATGATTTTCTGTAGGATGGCAACCACGTATGCTGCCTAGATACCCTGCTGTATGCATGTATTAGAAATTCTGATAAAGATAATCTAAGACTTCATTAAATAAGATGCTAATGCTAAGTAATTGTTCTGTAGTATTATAATTAAATATGATGTGTCTTGATAAATGTCACTTATTAGTCCCTCATGACATTTAATTGATCTAATACTGGGCAGAATTTTGAAAGATTAAAAATTGAAGTCAGTGAAGGGCAAACAGGTTGAATCGTGCCTTATGCTTAAAAGCATACTTATTAGAAAAACCATTAACATTCTCATCAAAGTTAAAGAGGCAGGCATATTTGAAGTCAAACACACGGAACTGTTGTTTAGGGGAGTAGATACGGCATTATTCTACGGAGAAATAGGACACTTCTGCTACTGAACTTACTTGGCAGCCATGTCTAAAGTGCTGGTTTTACTTTTGTAGGTGCCATAATTTTATAGAGAATTGACTTATTTCCAAAAATAGACAATAAAGAAATAGCATGTCATGACAGAATGAAATCATAGCCTATAACACAATTTGAAAAGATAGAGATGATTTAAAATATGGAAGACACATCTTGGAGGATGCGTATCATTTATCTTCATATCATTGATTTGTTGACATGTAGAACTGAGTGTAAGCATTTTGCATTGTTCTGGATGTCCCATGCTCAAATTTCCGTACGCCCAGTCAACACATGACTGAGCATAAATTGTCCTGTGGTTATGTCATACCTGTTGTGTTTTTTTTTCTTTTAATTTCTCCTTCGTAGCCAATTCCCATTTCAATAACTTATTTAATTCTCATTTTTTCTTGATGTATTGTGGAAATGAAAGGCTGTTTTCTGACACCTAGAGTCCTGTAATAACCCTAAGATTAATAATTGGGTTCTATATTAACTATGAACACACACTGAAAATACTACCTTTATGACTGTCCAAATATTTTCTGTCTGGATTATCCATTTCTGTGGGACACTCCCTTTTTGAGATCAAATTTTAAATTTCATGTCTCTATTATATAATGTGTTAGAGATTACTGTACCTGAGAACACTGCAGGCATACTAAAAATATCCTCAGCAACAGTGTTAAACCTTTACATTTATGTTGCCTGTTTGTGGACTTCTGGTCCACAACAGTCCTAACATAGTCTAGGCCATAGTCTGTTGCTTCCTGGTTAAGTTGGGTTGCTGAATCTCCAGATATTATACACCTTCTAATTTCTCACTTTGAGTCAAATATATTTTTCCTCCACTGACTTTCTTTTCTTTCTTTTTCCTATAGTTCTCATTTTTGGTATCTCTAGGACCATGCAGTGGTGCAATCTCAGTTCACTGCAATCTCAGACTCCTGGGTTCAAGCGATTTTCCTGCCTCAGCCTCCCGAGTAGCTGGAATACAGGCATTCACCACCACACCCAGCTCATTTTTTGTGTTTTTAGTATAGACAGGGTTTCACCATGTTGGCCAGGATGGTCTGGATCTCTTGACCTCGTGATCCGCCCACCTCGGCCTCCCAAACTGCTGGGATTACAGGTGTGACCACCGTGCCTGGCCCACAGTTATTACTCTTGTTTCCAGTGCCACTTCATGCTTCTTTGCAAATTCGAAAATTCTCAGTATATTTTTCATTAGAAAATAGGAATTGATCACTTTAATCAAGGTTGATGCTATGAGTTTTTAAAGTACAAATTCCAGTGCTTATTTTATCTTCTAAAATAATTATTTTTATTATCTTAAGTCCCTACTTGTCAAGAAAATGAGCCTTAGGAAAATAATCTAAAAACAGTGATGCTGAAAATAAAGCACAGATATTGTGACAAGTTTTCTAGTTCATTTTTGAATTTTCAAAATGACCTTGTAAAAATATTCAATAATATTTTCACAGGTAATTTTATGTTTTGTAAAATAAAAAATAGGTTTTTGGTACCTTAAAATGGAAAAATAGGCCAGGTGCCATGCTCCACGCCTTAATCCCAGCACTTCGGGAAGCCGAAGTGAGTAGATTTCATGAGCTCAGGAGTTCCAGGCCAGCCTGGGAAACATGGCAAAACTCCATCTCTACAAAAAATTTAAAAAGTAGGGAGTCACGGTGGTACACGCCTGTAATCCGAGCTACTTGGGAGGCTGAGGTGGGAGAATCACCTGAGCCTGGGAAATCGAGGCTGTAGTAAGCTGTGGTCTCACCACTGTACTCTAACCTGGGTGACAGAGTGAGATCCTATCTCTAAAATAAAATAAAGTATAATAAAATAGAAGAATATTTGGAAAGCAAATATAATGCTAATGCTTTATATATTTTTAGGTTTGAGGTTTTTCCTAATGAGCTAAACACTGAATAAGACTGGCAAAACAGACTCACACAAATCAGTATCAAGTATTTATAATAAATTCAAGAATATAAAAAATGAAGAAACACAAACGAAGTGAAGAGATGTCAGGCATCCTGAGCACAGCTGCTAGCATCTTCTTTCCCACATCAGATTCACATTTTAGACAAGAATGATAGGTTTCTATAACAAGTGGACCGATTACAACACACAAGAGTTTTAGGGTATGAAATATCTCCAGGTTCCAGTAGTTTCATATGTTGCCTAATATTTCCTAGGGTTCCATATATTCTAGGTTTGTTTATAAAAAGTAATTATATACTAAGACTATCATATCAAAAACATTTCTAATTTAAGGAATCTTCTTTTAACGAATATAATCTATACATTAGCCAATTATCATTACGCTTACAAGGAGCTTTGGTCTGATCATCTACCTTCTTTCTTTCATTCCTAGGAAGTCCCTGATAATAAAGAGAAATGAAACTCAGGCCAGTTGATTTAATTTCTCTGTCTCACCCTACAAAATTTAACTTTATCCTAAAAACTGTAAGTGCAGACAACATTACCAATTTAATAACCCAGGTCACTCACCTCATGTTGATGTAGCTAGAGCAATAACATGGTTGCTACCAATAAAGTTCTTTTTTAAAATTGTCTTTCTCAGTACAGTTTTTGAAAACTGTCTCCAACAAAATGTGTTTTAAGGACAAATGACAGTTCTTCTAAAATGATTTTATGAGATTCTGTGATTGTCAATAACGTCTTACAAACATGTAATTTATAAATTTTAAAAAACCTCTTAATTTTAGACTCCATAGCAAACGTAGATTTCTCAATTACTAAACCAGAAAAAGTGTTGGTAAACTCTCAAGTTTATGAAACTTACAATACTAAAAGTTGAAAATAAATTCAAAGAATCAACCTTTAAAACAGAAGTGTACTTATCTCTACTAAAAATTAGTGGGACATGGTGTCTCATCCTTGTAGTCCCAACTACAGAGTGACTGAGGCGGGAGAATCACTTGAACCAGAGAGGTGAAGGTTGCAGTGAGCTGAGGTAGTGCCATAGCATTCCAATCTGGGTGACAGAGCAAGACTGTCTACAAAATAATAATAATTAATTAATTTTTAAACATTGGCTCACACTTGTAATCCCAGCACTTTGGGAAGCCGAGGCAGGCAGGTTGCTTGAGGTCAGATGTTCGAGACCAGCCTGGCTTCATTTGTAGGTATGGAATAAATTATATAGTCACAAAAAATTTTGGAAATTTTAAAAACTTTCATAACATGATAGTGAAAATTATGATTAAGAATATAGTAAATACTTTTAACTTATTTTTTTCTGTAAAACATTTTATAAAAAATAACTCTAAAACTTTTAAGTAATTCTATGTTCTTTGTCATACAAAGAGGGGCATAAGCTTTGGAACATTCATAATAGTATTTGTGTACTTTCCTATGTAATAATAGTAGGATAATAATGAATTACTTCTAACCTGGCTGTATGTATGACTTCCAATAAGGTATTTATATATGCATAATAGTACATATCAAAATGTTTTGATTAATTTCTAAAAATGCTTTATGAAAATGTTCTTATTTAGCTTATGGAATTGCTTCTAGGTTAATTAGATTTTATGGAGTAAGTCCAAGATAGGAAATAGCAAAATATTATTGGCTATGTATTTTACACTAGATATATATTTGATATAATATCATTGAATTTCTCTTCCTCTCAGTTTCCTATATGATAAAAAATGTTACAGACACATTTAATAGTCCTTTGTGGATCACGTTGTATCTTGGTTTTACTTTGTTTTATTTAAAAGTTACCTGACTTCAAATCATGCTACAAGGCTACAGTAGCCAAACAGCATGGTACTGGTACCAAAACAGTTATATAGACCAATGGAACAGAACAGAGGTCTCAGATATAACACCACACGTCTACAACCATCTGATCTTTTACAAACCTGAAAAAACAAACAATGGGGAAAGGATTCCCTTTTTAATAAATGGGTGGGAAAACTGGCTAGCCATATGCAGAAAACTGAAACTGGACCCCTTCCTTATACATTACATGAAAATTAACTTAAGATGGATGAAAGATTTAAACATAAGACCTAAAACCATAAAAAACAACAGAGGAAAACCTAGGCAATACCATTCAGGATATAGGCATGGGCAAAGATTTCATGACTAAAACACCAAAAGCAATGGCAATAAAAGCCAAAATTGACAAATGGCCTCTAATTAAACTAAAGAGCTTCTGCACAGCAAAAGAAACTATCATCAGAGTGAACAGGTAACCTACAGAATGGGAGAACATTTTTACAATTTATCCATCTGACAAAGGGCTAATATCCAGAATCTACAAAGAACTTAAACAAATTTACAAGAAGAAAACAACCCCATCAAAAAGTGGGCAAAGGATATGAACAGACACTTCTCAAAAGAAGACATTTATGGAGCCAACAAACATGAAAAAAAGCTTATCATCACTGGTCATTAGAGAAATGCAAATCAAAACCACAATGAGGTACCATCTCAAGCCAGTTAGAATGGCGATCATTAAAAAGTCGGGAAACAACAGATGCTGGAGAGAATGTGGAGAAAGAGGAATGCTTCTACACTGTTGCTGGGAGTGTAAATTAGTTCAACCATTGTGGAAGACAGTGTGGCAATTCCTCAAAGATCTAGAACCAGAAATATCATTTGACCCAGCAATCTCATAACTACATATATACCCAAAAGATTATAAATCATTTTACTATACAGACACATGCACACGTATGTTTATTGCAGCACCATTCCCAATAGCAAAGACTTGGAACCAACCCAAGTGTCCATCAATGATAGACTGGATAAAGAAAATGTGGCATATATACACCATGGAATACCATGTAGCCATAAAAAAAGGATGAGTTCATGTTGGAGGGACATGGATGAAGCTGGAAACCATCATTCTCAGCAAACTAACACAGGAATAGAAAACCAAACACCGCATGTTGTCACTCATAAGTGGGAGATGAATGATGAGAACACATAGGCACAGGGAGGGGAACATCACACACGGGCCTGTCGGGGGTGGGGAATATGGGGTGGGGGGTAGCATTAGGAGAAATACCTAATGTAGATGACGGGTTGACGGGTGCTGCAAATCACCATGGCATATGTATACCTGTGTAACAAACCTGCACGTTCTGCACACATATCCCAGAACTTAAAGTATAATAATAATAATAAAAAACCTTAAACAAAAGTTTTAGTTTCTAACTTGCATTTGATGAGTCATTATTTATAAACAATAAGTATCTGAAAATGTTTGACAGTTTAAATTTATTTTTCTTGATGGGACTCAACAAATATTGACTAGGTAGAGCCTTCTGGTCATTAACATTGAAGACAACTAAATACTGTTTTGTTTTGCCAGTTTTGAGGGAGATCTCATTAATGTATGCTTTCCCCTATTGTCTACACATTTTCTTAAATGCTACTTTAGTGTTTCTGTTTCTGAGCATATTCTAGTCTAGGTTCATACTTTTTTTACAGGTACACCTCTTGCATAAGTGTGGAAACAATGGCTTAGAATCAATGTAGTCTCATCTGCGCATTAGATATATTACCTTTTATCAACAGTTGAGTTCTGAAAATTGCAAATTCAATAGAGAATTTAGAATGTTTTGAGCAATTATAATTTCTCTAGAAAGAGAGTACACTTTAAAAACACACAAACACAAAAGAGATCTTACATATATTTGTAAGGTGATCTTACCTGTATAGTGTTGAATGCATGGAAACATTAGATAAAAGTCATGAACGGTTTTTTAAAATCTATGTGAAGTATACATATGGTCACTGATTTTCTGTCTAGAGCTAGTCTGAGAAATAGTGTCTGACTCTATAAGGGTCATTGATAGGTATCTACCAAATAATATTTACATTTGTCATTCCCTTGTTACTAGATTATATTCTGAATCCTTTTTGTGTTTTTTAATTTTTTTTTTTTTTTTGAAACGGAGTCTTGCTCTGTCGCCCAGGCTGGAGTGAGTGGCGCCATCTCGGCTCACTGCAAGCTCCGCCTCCCGGGTTCCCGCCATTCTCCTGCCTCAGCCTCCGGAGGCGCTGCCCCCTCGCCCGGCAAGTTTTTTGTATTTTTTAGTAGAGAGGGGGTTTCACTGTGTTAGCCAGGATAGTCTATATCTCCTGACCTCGTGATCTGCCCGTCTCGGCCTCCCAAAGGGCTGGGATTACAGGCTTGAGCCACTGCGCCCGGCCGTTTTTTAATTTTTTACTTATTAAGAAAGTCAATCCAAAAGAATGTAGTGAGAAAATATGTAAACAATATTGTATTTTTTGTCCTTTTTTTATTTTTATTTTTTTATTTTACTTTAAGTTCTGGGATACATATGCAGAATGTGTAGGTTTTTTACTTAGGTATACATGTGCCATGGTGGTTTGCTGCACCTATCAGTATTGCAGTTTTAAAAAGCAAGAAAATCATTCTTTTATAAAAATGCCTTTGAGAAACAAATTGAAAAATAATGTTTCCAAAGAAAAAAGATTGAATCTCCAAACAGAATTGACAATGTAGCCTCCTTGTAAGAGCAGTATGAAAGTTTGAGCCCCTCTCCCTCTATAATTTCCTAAATGTGCCCTACATATGCCCTATTAAATACTAAGTGTTCCAAATTAGTTGTGGTGAATCCCTGTGATGTATAATATTTATTTCCTGCCCCATTTAATACAAGGGTTCTATTACATAGAAAAGGCAATCTTCCTCTTTTTTTTTTTTTTTTTTTTTTTTTTTCTGAGATGGGGTCTCGCTCTGTCGCCCAGACTGGAGTGCAGTGGCCGGATCTCAGCTCACTGCAAGCTCCGCCTCCCGGGTTCACACCATTCTCCTACCTCAGCCTCCTGAGTAGGTGGGACTACAGGTGCCGCCAACTCACCCAGCTAGTTTTTTGTATTTTTAGTAGAGACAGAGTTTCACTGTGTTAGCCAGGATGGTCTCGAGCTCCTGACCTCGTGATCCGCCCGCGTCGGCCTCCCAAGGCATCTTCTTAGTTCTAACTCTGTGTGTGTGTGTGTGTGCACATGTGTGTGAGTATGTTTGTATCTGTGTGTCTGTGTCTATGCTACAGATTTTAGAGAAGCCTGAGAAAGTTGTACATCGATTGTATATAGATTTCAATTTATTGTTGTTTTGTAAAAAAATCTGATGTTTCTTAAGAAGCCCTAGTTTAAGAAAGTATGCTGTATAATTTTTCTGTGCTTTGCTTTATTCTCAGAGAACAGTAAAGGAAACCTAATTATCTCAAATTGTTTACAAGGTTTTATGGAAATAAAACATATCATAGAGTTTTGGTTTGTCATGTTGACAGTAGAGAAACAGTCAATCTGATTATTCTTGGAAAAAAACTGCAAGGCAATTTTCAAAAGAAAAAACTTTAAAAAATAAAACTAGTTATTAGCAAAGAATTTAATTATTCTGATTTTAAATCCCCAGTTCTGACTAAAATAAAAATCTTATTGAAAACATAAAAGAGGGAAACACATTTTTCTACCTAATGAATAGAAACATAAGTGACAGTCTTGCTCAGTGTGCCAGTTCTGTACTAAAAATATGCTCCAATTCATAGAATTTTACTTTCTCTGGTTTTATTCACTGTTTATTCAGATAGTGAGCAGCAGTGCATTTTTGTTCTGACAATAATTCCCTTGACTGTTGCATGTTATTTGTGTTGAAACAAAAGTAAAAGTCAAAATCAAAAAGCCAAGCGTTAAGAAGTTGCAGTTGCACTACTGATCAAGAGAGGAGACATACTAGGGGGTATTATTAGCACTCTGGGCTTACCATTCTTCAGAATTATTTTTAATTCTTAAAAAAAAGTTTTATTTAGTTTTATGTGGTATATGTGCAGGGTTGTAACATGGGTATGTGTGTGATACTGAAGTTTGGGCTTCTAATGATCCCATTGTCCAAGAAGTAAACATAATGCCTAATAGGTAGGTTTTCAATGCTTGCCCCCGTTCCTCCCCTCTTTTGGGATTCCAAGAGTTTATTGTTCCTATCTTTGTGTCTGTGTGTACCCAACGTTTAGCTCCATTTATAAAGGAGAACGTGTAGTATTTGACTTTCTGTTTCTGCATTAATTCACTTCAGATAATGGCTTCCAGCTGCATTCATGTTGCTGAAAAGGACATGATTACATCCTTTTTGTGGCTGCATAGTATTCCACAGTGTATACATCCCACATTTTATTTATCCAATCCAACATTGATTGTCATCTGTGTTAATTCCATGTCTTTACTATTGTGAATAGTGTTGCGATACACATGTAAGTACTGTTGTCTTTTTGGTAGAATAATTTACTTTCCTTTTAATATGTACCCAATAATTGGATTGCTGGGTCAAATGGTAATTGTATTTTTAGTAATTTGATAAATCTCCAGATTGCTTTGCACAGGTGCTGAACTAATTTGTATTCCCACCGACAGTGTATAAGTGTTCCATTTTCTCTGCCACCTTGCTAACATCTGTTATGTTTTGACTTTTTACTAACAGCCATTCTGACTGGTGTGAGATAGTACCTTATTGTGGTTTTGACATGCATTTATCTGGTTATTTTTTCATAAGTTTCTTGGCTGCTTGCATCTCTTCTTTTGAGAAGTGTCTGTTCATGTCCTTTCCCCATTTTAAATGGGGTTATTTATTATTTGATTGGTGATTTAAGTTACCTATAGATTATGGATATTAGTCCTTGTTGGATGCATAGTTTGCAAAAATGTTCTCCCATTCTGTAGGTTGTTTGTTTACTCTCTTGATAGTTTCTTTAGTTTCTTTTGCTATGTAGATTTTAGTTGAATTCGGTCTCCGTTGTCAATTTTTTTTTTTTTTTTTTTTTTTTGTATTTGCTTTTGAGGACTTAGTCATAAGTTACTTGCCTAGGTCAATGTTGAGAGGGGTATTTCCTTGGTTGTCTTCCAGGATTTTTATATTTTGAGGTCTATACAGTTAAGTCTTTAATCTCTCTTGAGTTAATTTTTTTGTATGGTGTGATGTAGAGGTCCAGTTTCATTCATCTGCAAAGGGCAACCTAGCTTCTCCAGCACTATTTATTGAATAGGGTATCCATTCCCTGTTATTTATTTTTGTCACCTTTGTCAAAGATAAATTGTTTGCAAGGATGTGGTTTTATTTTGGAGCTCTATATTGTGTTGCATTGTTCTATGTGTCTATTTTTGTACCAGTATCATACTGCTTTGGTTACACTAGCCTTATTGTTTAGCTTGAAGTCAGATAATGTGATAATTCTGACTTTAATTTTGCTTAGGATTGCTTAGCTATTGGGATTCTTTTTGGCTCTATATGAATTCTGTATGAATTTCAGAATAGTTTTTCATAACAAACACAAAAAGATGCTATTCTGATGAAATCCTTAGACTAAAAATGAAAGTGATTTTTTGGAAAAGTTAATCTGATAAAATGGTTACTTTATGACTGAATATTTTGCATACTTTGGACAGAGGACTCAACCTGTTATGCAATATTTTTGTTAAAATTCCTCTAGTATTCAACCTTCTTTAAATGACTTTATAGAAATAAACAAAACCAAAATGTATTTCTCAATACTGCTTAATATTATGTGTGGGCTGGTTGAAGCTCTGTTTCCCATTTTATGTAATTTTAGAGCCCAAGGTGAAGAAGCAGTTAATATTGAGGATATTCTACACTCACGGCACACACAAAAAATAAAACATTATTGGACTGAAGAAATAGTTTAAAAGTTAACTTCAGATGTGTCATAATTCATTTCTACATCCATTTCATTGGTCAAAGCAATTTTCATAAAATATTACATTAAATGCAGCAATAAAGTGTGCTTGACAGAGATTGTCTATAAATAATTTAAAACAATAATAGAATCTACCAAATGTCCCCCAACATGCACAAATATTCACATTTACTTGCTAAATACACTTACTCCCTAGCAGGTATACCACTGTAAGAATCAAAGACTGCAAATAATTATTTTTGAAAATAAGTAAAGTAAGAATGCACAACATTGACTCATCCATAAGGATTTTAAAATTCTTCTAAGGCCCTTGTTGACATTGAAAAGTTTCCTGTTTTGAAGATTAAGAATGGTCTTTGATGAAGATATATTCTGCCCACTGAGAGAAGCTCCCCAATCTTCTTTCTTCCATGGCACTTGTGCTACCATCTTGGTGTTGCATCTTTTATCATTAATTTCAGTGGCCTTATCTGAAAATTTCACTGGAACAGAGAAAGATTTCTCAAATTTCTCATTTTGCTTCATGCTCATGGTATTGGGTGTCCATATTTCATTTTAAGTCTTGAAGAATCACAGTATTTTTACTAAATTTAATAACACTTTTTGTGGTGCAGCACTGAAATATATCTGACTTTTATATATTTCAGTCAAGTCATCTTTATGTGCTAATAGTTATACCAACAATTGTTTCTGAGCTATGCCTTCTCTCCCCATATGTATATACATTGAGATTATAAACATTTTTCTAACACACCTGTGCTTTTAGAATTTTTACTCAAGGTGGCCAGGCATGAGAGCTCACACCTGTAATCCCAGTACTTTGGGAGGCAAAGGCAGGCAGATCACGAGGTCAGGAGTTCGAGACCAGGCTGACCAACATGGTGAAACCCTGTCTCTACTAAAAATACAAAAACTAGCCAGGTATGGTGGTATGTACCTGTAATCCCAGCTACTCAGGAGGCTGAGGCAGAAGAATCACTTGAACCTGGGAAGCGGAGGATTCAGTGAGCTGAGATCATGCCACTGCACTCCAGCCTGGGTGACAGACCAAGACTCTATCTCCAAAAAACAACAAAAACAAAAAAAGATTTTTACTCAAGGTAATTTTGTCGAAGAGTAATATTTTCTACATCATCTTGAGACATTGAACAATTATGTTACACCTGTCTTTTACAAAGAGTTAAATTGTCTATTTACTATACAATTTACTTATAAATTTTATCTTTTAGTAGTAGGGGATGATAGTTGCATTTTCCATTCTTGCAAATTCTGGAATTTCTGAATTTTTTTATGTTTTCTTTTATGTTTTATTTTAACTCTTTTTATCAGCTATTTTTGTTTTGTTTTCTTTTAACTCTTTTTATCAACTATTTTTGTTTTGCTTTGTTTTGTTTTTAATTTTGGAGCCCATCTTGTTCTTGTAGTTCCTATAAAAAACTGAGAAATCACATCTAATTCACAATACCAACACCATGTTTTCACATTCTTTTCCTGGTGCCATAAGCTCATTTAGAATATTTTCTACCTGCCAAATCATCACAGGTAAGTGTTCCAAATGCAAAACCTACCAATACTGTGCTGTTGTTTCAATGTCTAAAATAATTATCATTGCAACACCATATATTTCAGACTATTTTTTGAAGGTATGTCACTTCTATGTTTCTGTTTCTTTCAATACAAAAATTTTTAATAAAGATAAAGTGACATAATTGACAAGATCTTTCTCCTGTGTGGTTAGCATGATTCAGATTAAAAACATGAATGTTCTTTAAGGGAAAATGATTACATAAGCTTCCCCAAATATGGGGGGAATAAGGTGGAGAAGAAGTAGGAACAATTTAATGATTATGATTGCAAAATGATTTCTCCAATTTCATCTATAAACTGGTATTAAGAGTTTATTATCTTATTGAAAGAAAATAAAATTTAGTGATACTCCAAATGTTTTACCACACGATTTACTTCTAACATTTACATTTTTTCATTGATTAGCAGCATTGTGCATGTTTTTTAGATCATGCAAAGATGAAAATGCCATTTTTCTTCTAAAATAAAGTTGAGTAGAGAAAATAAGCTGTATCTAGGTAATAAAAAGTGAAAAAAATATATATAGTTAGCCCAAAGGAAATAATTTTTTTTCTTAAACTAAAAAATTTGAGTTGATGAAAGTCATGGTTTATTAGAGCAAAATGTTAGAGGAACAGTAGCATTCTAACTATTAACTGGTAGGGGAGTGAGAAAACAACTGTTTTAAGCAAATAAACTGATATTAAAATGCCACATCATGAGTAGGGATCCTTAATATTTAAAACTCATATTGATATGTACTAATCTTCAGAGAAAATAATGAGAAAAAATAATAACTTTTCAGCATCTTTTAAATGTTTTGGTGATGTTAATGTATAGAATCTTCAATTAACAAGTATTTGAATTGAACTGCACAATGATGGGTTGGAAAGACACTTGATTTATAAATATTAAGTATATGAATCAATGAAAACATAATTCTGTCAAAAATAAAGATGGGGCATGTTAAAAACTTGCTTTTAAAGATTAGAAGAGAGATTTTAAATTCAACAACTACCATGTATTCTACACCCAGACCAAAAATAGAACACTACCAGATCCCCAGATTCTCCCATTTTACTCTGTTCTGGTTGTAAATTTCAAAGTATAACCAATATTCAATTTCAATATTCAACATTGTGTTTATGTGAGACATCCATATTGTGTGTATCCTGCTATTGTTGCAGGAATCAGGAGACTGGAGACACTAATAGGTAGAATAGGAGGATTGTATAGAGTGCACTCAGGCCCAGCAGATTAACATCCAAAGGCTGGGCCCTGAACAAAGACAGGGTTTGACTTTTATACACACTTCTGAAATGGGGTTGGCTAGTTTGAAACAAGCTTACAGTGGCGTGGAGCATAGTGGTGTGAAAGCAATGTACAGAGGCAGAACAAAGGCGGTTAATCAAACTGTGACAGGTTCGTAACTCAGGCCTTCATGTGACTCTTGCTATGCGGCCCAGATGGCTGTTACCTTGGCTTGATTAAGAACCTTGCACAAGCTTATCTAATATCCTTTGCTATAGTGCCCAGATGGCTGCAATCTAGGCCTGCTCAGGCATGTCTCATGACCTTCACTGTGCTACTCAGACAAAAAACAGAAACTTACAATCCCTAGTTACAGAAAATAGGAATCCATAAACTCATAAAACTTGCAGAGCAGAGTACAACCACACAGAGCAGGGAGGGATTCCATGGGGAAGTTTACTCATACCAAAGGAGAAAGGAAACTTTGTTTGCCTTTTTGCATTTCCTGCTTCACTATACAGTATGCATTTGCAAATATGCAAAAATTTATTTATTCACTATACCATAGATAGGTATTTAAGTAGTTTCCAGTTTTGGTCTAATATATAAAACATGCTATTAGCATGACTGTGAATGTACCTTGGTGAGTATGTGTGATGTACATGCATTTCTATAGAAGTGAATGACTGTGTCATATGTTATACACATGTTTAGCTTTAATAGTTACTAATTCAGATGGTTTGGTTTTATGTCCCACCCAAATCTCACCTTGAATTGTTATTACAAGACCCCAGAATGGGGTGGATCCACTGACAGCTTGCACCTCCCAAATGTCTTGGAAGGGACCCAGTGGGAGGCAATTGAATCATGGGTGTGGGTTTTTCCTTTGCTGTTCTCAAGACAGTGAATACGTCTCATGAAATCTGATGGTTCCATAAAGGAGAATTCTCCTGCACATGCTCTCTTGCCTGTCACCACGTAAGACGTCTCTTTGCTCTTCCTTCATCTTCAGCCATGATTGTGAGGCCTCCCCAGCCATGTGGAACTGTGAGTTCATTAAACCTCTTTCCTTTAAAAATTACCCAGTCTCAGGTATGTGTTTATTAGCAGCACGAGAATGGGCTAAGACAGAAAAATGGTACCAGGAGTGAAGAACTGCTGTAAAAATACCCACAAATGTGGAAGCAACTTTGGAACTGGGTAACAGGCAGGGGTTGGAACAGTTTGGAGAGCTCAGAAGAAGATAGGAAGATGTGGAAAAGTTTGGAACTTCTTAGACACTTGTTGAATGGCTTTGACCAAATGCTGCTCATCTCAGATGGAGATGAGGAACTTGTTGAGAAGTGCAACAAAGGTTTTCACTTCTATTAGCTATGTTTTAGCAAAGAGATTGGCAGCATTTTGTGCCTGCCCTAAAGATTTGTGGAACTTTGAACTTGAGAAGATGATTTAGGGCATCTGGTGGAAGTAATGTCCAAGCAGGAAAACGTTCAAGAAGTAACTTGGGTGCTGTTAAACAGCATTCCATTTTATGTATTTACAAAGATATGGTTTGGAATTGAAACTTAGGTTTAAAAGGGAAGCAAAACATAAAAATTCAGAAAATTTACAACCTGATCCAATAGAAAAGAAAAACCCATTTTCTGAGGAGAAATTCAAGCCAGCTGTAAAAATTTGCATAAATAACAAGGAACCAAATGTTAATTGCCTAGACAATGGGGAAAATATCTCCAGGGGATGTCAGAGACCTTCCTGGCAGTCCCTCCCATAATAGAACTGAAGGCCTTAGAGGCAAAAATGGTTTTGTGGGCCAGGCTCAGGGCTCCCCTACTGTGTGCAGCCTAGAGATTTGGTGTCCTGAGTCTCAGTCACTCCAACCTTGGCTAAAAGAGGCCAAGGTACAGCTCAGGTTGTGGCTTCAGAGGGTGCAAGCCCCAAACATTGGAAGCTTCCACATGGTGTTGAGCCTGTGGGTGCACAAAAGTCAAGAATTGAGGTTTGGTAACCGCCACGTAGATTCCAGAGGATATATGGAAATGCCTGGATGTCCGGGCAGAAATTTGCTGCAGGAGCAGGGCCCTCATGGAGAACCTCTGCTAGTGCAGTGCAGAAGAGAAATATGGAGTTGGAGTCTCCATACTGTGTCTCCACTGGGTACTACGTAATGGACCTGTGAGAAGAGAGCCTCCAGATCCCAGAATGATAGATGCACTGACAGCTTGCACCATGCACCTGGAAAAGCCACAGACACTCAACATCAGCCCATGGAAGCAGCTGGGGTGGGAGAGGTTGTTCCCTGCAAAGCCGCAGGGGTGGAGGTGCCTAAGTCCATGGGAACCTACCTATTGCATCAGTGTGACCTGGATGTGGGACATGGAATCAAAAGAGATCATTTTGGAGCTTCAAGATTTGGCTGCTGCACTAGATTTCAGACTCGCATGGGGCCTGCAGCCCTTCATTTTGGCCAATGTCTCCCGTTTGGAATGGGTGTATTCATCCAATGCCTGTACCCCCATTTTATCTAGGAAGTAACTAACTTGCTTTTGATTTTATAGGCTCATAGACCAAAAGAACTTGCCTTGTCTCAGATGGGACTTTGGACTTGGACTTTTGGGTTAATGCTGGAATGAGTTAAGACTTTGGGGGACTCTTGGAAGACATGATTGGCTTTGAAATGTGAGGACATGAGATTTGGGAGGGGTCGGGGTAGAAGGAAATGATTTGGCTCTGTGTCCACACCCAAATTTCACCTTGAATTGTAATAATCCCCATGTGTCGTGGGAGGGACTCAGTAGGAGGTAATCAAATCAAGAGGGTGTTTTTTTGTGTGTATGTGCTGTTCTTATGATAGTGAATAAGTATAATGAGATCTGATGGTTTCATAAACGAGAGTTCCCCTGCACATGCTTTCTTGCCTGCTGTCATGTAAGTCATCACTTTGCTCTTCCTTGATCTTCAGTCATGATTGTGAGGCCTCCCCAGTCGTGTGCAACTGTGAGTCCATTAAATCCATTTCCTTTATAAATTACCCAGTCTCAGGTATGTCTTTATTAGCAGCACGAGAAAGGACTGATACACTAACAAATTGTTTTTTAAAGTTATTATAAAAATGGCACTTTCATCAATGAATATGGAACTTCCATTTGTTCCAAATCAGTTCCACAATTTGTTTTTATATCTGTGTGTGCATGTGTGTGTGCCTGTGTGCACAGTGCATTTTTAATGCCACACATTAGGTTCCCTGGAAAATTGACTCTGGGATGTAGATTTGGAATCAGGTACTCATAAAATCTTACCTCCTTTATCTTTAAAGCAGGTTAGATAGGAGAGGTTTGGGAATAAAGGGAAGTTGAACAGATTTTCAAGTACAATAAAGGCCTCAGCCAATACTACAAGGTTGCTCTGCAGCTGGGAAGGCACTTCATAATAGTACCAGTTTGGGATAAAGGTGCTGGACCTTTGTAACTTGGAGACTTTGCACAAAGTGTATCTCTTCAGCAAAAACGAAGCCCCAGATATGGATTCATTTATGAGATCTTCATCAAACACAGTGTAGGAGAAGCATCACGATGACACATCATCCCAATCACATTCCACATCTTCTATTCCTAAAATTGCTTCCCAAATCAAGTGATTTCATAGAAAAAGTTATAGGATTATCCTCCAAGATTCTATTTGCCAGTTTTCTTAGGAAAACCTTGCAAAAGAAACGTAAGATGAACTAAAGTCTATGCCATTCCAACTGCGTTCAAGGCTGTAAATGATACTCCTTTTCTACCTCCTCTCTGTTTCTCATTCCAGATTCCACTGACTTCTGGTGGCAGTCCTGCCTATCTGCGTGATTATCTGTAGGTTGATGAAGACCCTCATTTCTTAGGTATCTGATCCCAAATCACCATACTTTTCTTGGACCATAGCTACCACACTTGTTCATTTACCTTGAAAATTTGTCAAAGGTTCATTGAAAGATTTCTAAGTTATTATCTTGGCACCAAATATACTCTTCCCCTTCCCATTGAGTAACATCAACCTGACTTCACTCTAATGACTGGAGTCAATTTTCCAAGCTAGGATTAAGACTCTACTCTTTCCCTGTCCTGGTCCCTTGGTCTAGTTGCTGATTTGACTGGGTGGCATTATAACTAGAAATTTAAATAGACTTTTGCTATGCATTATAATGGAAACATCATCTCTCTAGGAGTCTAGACTTCCAAACTCCAGAGTCAAGAGTTGTAGATCCAGTATTCAGTCTCATAAATATGGCCATAGCTTCTACATATATTTCTTTTTTTTTTTTTTTTTTGAGACGGAGTCTCGCTCTGTCGCCCAGGCTGGAGTGCAGTGGCCGGATTTCGGCTCACTGCAAGCTCCGCCTCCCGGGTTCATGCCATTCTCCTGCCTCAGCCTCCCGAGTAGCTGGGACTACAGGCGCCCGCCACCTCGCCCGGCTAGTTTTTTTGTAGTTTTAGTAGAGACGGGGTTTCACCGTGTTAGCCAGGATGGTCTCGATCTTCTGACCTCGTGATCCGCCCGTCTCGGCCTCCCAAAGTGCTGGGATTACAGGCTTGAGCCACCGCGCCCGGCCTACTTCTACATATATTTCTAAGCTAGATCCTGTAGAAGTATTATCTGCTTTTTCACTTTTACTGTAAGTATATATATTTATGCTATATAAATATGTAACTATACTATATTTATACTATATTATTATATATTATTTATAGTATATTATTTATAGTATATTATTCTATTTATAGCATATTATATTCATAGTCTATTATTTACATTATAAATATATATTTTATACTGTATATATTAAGTATAAATATAACATAAAATATATTAAATATAATATATATTTTATAAAACACATATTTTATACTAAATTATATATATTTATATGTAAATATATATTTTTATGGGTTATAATTTTGTCAGATACATGTATTCTTGAAATATTTTATTTTATGTAATGAAGCTCTCTCTCATTCTTTAATGCTGCCTTGTGATGAACAGAAGTTGTTTCTCACAGTATTGTCCAGTGTATAAATTTTTAAATTTTTAGTGAGATATTTTTGCATTTTGTTTAAAAATGCAGTTACCTACTCTATGGTGAGTAAGATGTTCCATATGTTTTCCTCTGTAGAATGCTGTATTTTAACACATATTTATATCTGCAATCTACTTGGAATTGATTTTCCTATGCAGCGTGAAGTATGAGAAAATATTTTTTCCATAAGGATATCTTATTAACTCAGTGCCACTCACTGAGAAGATGAATGGGCGTTTGAAAAGGATGTATTTGTTTCTCTCGGTATTCTAAAATAGAAGGAAATGGAAAATGAATCAACTTCTTCCCAATATAGAATGTAAATGACTATAGTAAAATTAAATAAGACTGAATACCAAATCTAATAGCTAAGATACAGAACACAGAATGGAGCCTTTGTAGTTGTATTAGCCAATCTCTCCCTGACAAAATAAGGAAATATACATATTTAAGAGTAACTTTAATAAATTAGCTTTTTTGCCTGGTGAGCTTTAGTATTAAAAGTGTTCCTGTTTTAAAATTCATTTTCAGTATTATGTATTCATGTCTAGCTAGGACAACATTTAAGCATTTAAGGAAAATTGCAAAGTTTATCATCTGACATATAAAATCATTCTCAGGAGATCATCTTAGATCAAATTTCTTCAGTTCGCCAGGTGACTCTGAACTCCCTATTTATTTAAATATATCATGATGTGCTTAAATCAACTGAAATGTTGTGTGCCATGACAAATCATGAACATAATGGATATACAGTATATAATTTCTTGCCCAGATCTTCTTTCCATACAAAAAATGAGGACTATATACGTACATTATTACATAATGGAACAAGAATATATATGAGGAGTTGCTGAGCTTCTATTTTAACTTAAAGGATGACTGGATCATATTCTTATTCTAAATATTACCTATCACTGAGATTTACACTGGCAAGTCACTGAAAAGAGCAACAATCCTTTTAACCTGCTTGTATTTCCATAGAACTTCTCAACTTAGATTTTCTTATTTATTGTATTTACTATATGTTTACCTCACCAGAATATAATCTCCTTGAAGCAGAGATTGTTACTTGTTTGGCTCACAGCTATTTCTAAATCACAGAATAGATCTCCATGTTTTTGAATGTATAAATTGTAGATGAGAAGAGAGATTTCAGAAGAGAAAAAAACGATAAATATACCCTAACCATGATCTTTGGAGAGTTTGATTTATTGTATTATTAGGACTCCAGTTACAAAATAATTTGTCTATTGTTTATTTGTGATTATTCCAGCCTCAAAGACATTAGAAAATAATAGGCAATATAAGAAGTTGTTTAAGACATCATTAATTATTGCCTATCTCTGATTATCTGCTACATTGACTTATTAAGGTTATATTTAGAAATGTCACTCAATGTCAAAGCCAGTGATCAGAGATATCTCAATGTAAAAGTTTTATTAGAAGATAATTTATAGTGAAGTTTTGGTTGAGGAGCTTCTAATTATTATGAAAGTTAATCTATGTCTTTGGATTACTCTGCTTTGTAAAATTGTTGGGGCTCAGGAAACAATGCTCTAAAATGTGGCATTTGGACATGGTGAACTGAAGAAATGATCTCAAGATCTCTCTCCGACTTTCTCTTGCCTCCCTGTCTCTCTGATCCTCTTTCTTTTCCAAAGCACCAAGATGGGCTCTCTCCAGAAGTTTCATTATCTGACTGAGAAAATGCCATTTTCTTAAATCCCGATCCCTAGGAGTCTCATTCAACAACCAGGAAATATTATCATCTGAGAAAAGAAAAGACAAGGAGTCTTCACCATGCCTATACAGTCTTTTCGTCTGTCCTTATAGAGGCAGCTCTCAGAAGTCACTTGGGGATCCGTATCTGCATGATAAGACAACCTTTGTTCACAATACAGTTTCACATTTCCCCCATCTTTTCATAATTTGTCCACAGACTACTGTGAGTCCTTCCGTCCTATTCAGTGTCCAAAGAGAATCATTTACAAACTACCTTCTGGACTTTGGGCCCAGTCATTACTCTTCACTTCCTTCTTCCCAGTGGAGAGGGTATATAAGTATCCAACAGCTGACCCTCTTTTTGGAGTTTTTAATATTTTGTATTACTCTCATGCATATGTGCACATGCAATACATATGTTATCGTTTTCTCTTGTTAACTTTTGTTGTTGTTATAGTGGTGTCAGCCATAACCCTTTATAATGGGGAGGAAGGGATCACTTCTTTTCCACCTCTACAAATTCTTGTTTCAAAACACATGCTCACATGAATTTTATTTATTTTTTTTATTTTATTACTTTTTTTTTTTTTTTTTTTTTTTGAGACAGAGTCTTCTCTGTCGCCCAGGCTGGAGTGCAGTGGCCAGATCTCAGCTCACTGCAAACTCTGCCTCCTGGGTTTACGCCATTCTCCTGCCTCAGCTTCCCAAGTACCTGGGACTACAGGCACCTGCCACCTCGCCTGGCTACTTTTTTGTATTTTTTAGTAGAGACGGGGTTTCACCATGTTAGCCAGGATAGTCTCGATCTCCTGACCTCGTGATCCGCCTGTCTCGGCCTCCCAAAGTGCTGGGATTACAGGCTTGAGCCACCACGCCCGGCTGCTCACATGAATTTAATAGGAAGATGTAAATCATACTTAATCCATAATCTTACACCTATCTGAAGACTTCTTTTTAGAAAAAAAATATAGTCTATATTCAGAAAAAAATAAGTGCAATAACTGATCATGTAGTTATATTTACATCATCTATGCCACAAATTATTAGAGACTCTATTTTGCATACATAACTATGCTATTCAGGTATCTCCAGAGACTCCAGACTTTGAAAATAACTCCTTCTCTTAAGACTTAAAACAAATTATTTGATTATTCATCCCTCAAAAGAATCCTGCTTTACCTCTAAACTCTAGGGATATTAGAGAGTTAATTATAGTTCTTGTTATCTCTTGTTTTGATGTTATCTTCTTTCTAAATTCTTCACATCACCTGCTTTGCCTACAGGGGTTGGTACAGATACTTTTACATTTACATGTTATTCAACAAGTATGGAACAGAATAGTGAAACACTTCTACAGAGTTTTACAAAACACTATCAGCGTCAGGAAGATATTTTTTTGCAGCAGGATATTAACGGAAGTTTTTTGTTATAGAGAAATTATATAAAACAACAGAGCAGTAAGTCACTAAGACACCATACTTCTGTTTTCTTAAAGTGCTTTGCTACTCCCGAGTTTCCACATCCAAAATACTTGATGAATTAACTTGATCTTCAGACAAATTGTCTGCCTTATTGTTATTTAGGCCTTCTCAGATCGCTTTCCTTTTTCCTCTTTTATTTTTATTTTTTTTTAATTTTTTTATTTTTTCCAGGAGGATGTAGAACTTCACGCTTTCTCTCTCTGGCTTCATTCCCAAAATTCAGAATTGTATTCATTTTACAGGAACCACTGGGTCACTAACCTGTACCGACCTCAAAGTCTCTATTTCTTTATCCAAAAACAAATTAAGGTATTGTGATAATAAAAAGGCCAACTAGGTCAGTCCTCAAAGCATTTAGTTGTTCAAAAGAACTAGCAGAGCTTTTGACATGTCATTCTTTCCTTGAGAGGAGCCAATATTAAATGTGGATTTTCTTTCGCTTTATCTCTATAAAATGTATTCTTTATTTTAGAAGGACTTCCATTCAGTCACCCACCTATTCAGAATAATCAGCTGTAATTATTTTTGTCTTAAATAGCATTCTACTTATATTCAGCTACATTTACACAACCCATAGTGTCATCACTGCACAGTATCAACTTCAAGAAATGCTTGAATAAAATCTCAGGAGGAAATAAACAGTTTCTGGAGAATGTCTACATCAGTAATAGAAAAAAAATATGAGACAAAATTAAGTACAATTAAATAATTTAAAAGTCATTTTTGATCAATACTAAAAAGAATTGAAAGCTGGAAATACTAGAAAAACAACCATTGTGTGAATCCCAGAATATTATTTAGACTAAAGTATGGTTCAAATATATTTATACGTATATAATGGTCTACGACAAGATAAATGAGGTGCTCACAATTTCTCAGAAATGTTTTCAGTTGTCCATTCCATGTTTCTTCAAACAGTGTAAGAATTGTTAAATGTATCCCTTTCATACTTAGTTTCATTTTAAATCAGCAACAGTATTGTCTAGAGCTTCAAGGTTTGATTCCATATGTATTTTGCTATGAAAATTGCTCCATTCATTTAGATAATGTGACACCAAATTATAAGCTCTAAGCAGCTGTCACTCTTTGCCAGACACTTAGAAATCCTAATGAGAACTGGCATGCCATTTATCTGACAATTCAGTGTCAACAGTAATAAAATCTATGGGCTTAATACATTAACAGTTTCAGGGAGTATCTGAGTTAAAATGAAAACTTAAAAGAATTTTAGTGTATCAAAATAGCAGTGTACAGTTGATACTGATATTGGTGATATATTAGTTTGTAACTGAGAGAATCTAAAGCACTATTTGTGAAAATGAATATTATGCTTAAAAAGGGATTCTTATTTCAAATGACTCAAATTTATAATAAATAAAAATTACACATTATATTTATGAAAACAACTAAGCCTTTAAGTTAACTTCTTATATTTGCTTATGTCTTAAAACACACAGTTTATTCGTTTATACATTTCACTTGATGATCCACAGATCTCTTGGAAACCACAAGAATGTCCTCCTTTTACCAATTGAGATATTGGATCTTTCATTGGGCATGAAATAACTTTTTCAGATTCTCCTAGTTGGCATGTGTCAATTGTTAAATTAAATTATCGAAAATATTGCTTTTTAGTTAAATTTTCTAGATTTATATTTTACTATCTCTCCTGTTTCTTCCTTTTAATTCGTACTATTTTAGAAATCTTTCATACAGATTCAGAATTGCAACTTAATTTTCATTTTGACACATAATAAAGAAATACAAAATAAACAAAAATCATAAATTTCCACATCATGGTTTCTTTTTTAAAATTTTAAACTTTTTTTCAATTTAAAACAAACTGTAATTTATTTAACATTATGTCAAATAAAATATGAAACAGATGGCAAAACATTAGCAGATACATTTTATAATAAAGTTAAATTTATTATTCTCATTATCATACTGTGTTTTTAAATTTCCATTTTTATTTTAGATTCAGGGCGTACACATGCAAGTTTCTTACATGGGTATATTGCTTGATGCTAAAGTTTGGGATATGAATGATTCTGTCACCTAGATAGTAAACGTAATATTCAATAGGAAGATTTTCAGCCCTTGTTCCCCTCTCTTCTTCCCTCCTTTTGGAGTCACCAGTGTCTATTGTTCTCACCTTTATGAGCATGTGTACCAAAGATTTAGCTCCTATTTATAAATAAAAATGTGTGATATTTTGTTTTCTATTTTTGTATTAATTTGCTTAGGGTGATGGCCTCCAGTTGCATCCATGTTGCTGCAAAGGACATTATTTCATCCTTTTTTTTTAGTTGTGTAGTAGCCCATGGTGTATATGTACCACATTTTCTTTATTGACTCCACCACTGATACACACCTAGGTTGATTGTATATCTTGCCATTGTGAATAGTGAATAGTGCTGCAACAAACTTGTGAGTGGGCATGTGTCTTTTTGGTAGAATGTTAATATAATCATTTCTAATAGTGACCTGGAATTTTCTTTTATTGTGCTTATTACAACTTGTATTTTTGAGTTACTGTTTCTTAAAAATGAATGTCATAGTTTAAAGAAACAGTTTTCACCACAGAATCAACAGGGTGGGTGCTGGAAAGTCTAGATCACAGCAATGATGTCATAAAGAAGGCATTTCCCAATTAAATGAATACCCTCAGCTCAAAAAAAAAATCAGAAACAGTTCAAAAATTAATGGAAATTTTAATTTTTTTTTTTGTTAACCAATCCTTAGGATTCTTCAGACAAACAAAACCAATAGGAAATATGTGGATATATAAGAAGAGATTTATTATGGAAATTGCCTCATGCATTTATGGAGACTTAGAATTCCCACAATATGCTATCTGCATGCTGGACAACCAGGAAAGCCAGTGGTGTAATTTCAGTATGAGTCTGAAGTCCTGAGAACTAGGACCTCTGATATCTGAATGAAGGAGGACATGAATGTTCTAGCTCAAGAAGAGAAAGAATTTGTCATTCCTCCACCTTTTTATTCTGGCTGAGCCCTCAAAGGGTCAGATGATACCAGCCTACATTGGGTGGGGTAGGTCTCAGTCTGCTGATTCAAATACTAATCTCTTCCAGAAGCACCCTCATAGGCAAACCCAGAAATAATATTTTGCCAGCTAACTGGGTATCCCTTTGCCCAGTCAAGTTGACACATACAATTAACTGAAGTCCTTTATAAAACCTAAATGAACACAGGAAAAAGAGACGTAATATTAAAAGTAGAAATATTTCACAGACATCAAATTCATAGATGAAATACATTTTCTACATAATATTCTGTCTCTGGAATGAGATGCTTTGACATTTCATTAAGAATTTTTAGATGTTGCAAATGGAACAGATTACGTATTTCAGGTCAGTGGACCTTGAGGCCGCAACAATTCAGAAACAAGTTTTACTCAACAGTTTCTATGAGGAGATGTGACTGCCAGATTGGATTAAATTAAAGGCCAATATTTTGTTGGGGTGTGTGTGTGTGTGTGTGTGTGTGTGTGTATGCGCGTGTGCATGTGTGTGACATTTTGTCAATAATCATTATTTTGCAATTTATATTTTATCCCAAGATTACTATGTTTGCAGTGGCAATAAAAATTCATAATTTCATGAGTTACTGTTTTAAAGAGCAAACAGAGAATTTATCTCTCTTTAATTATTCAAGATATCTGGAATTGTGTTGTTATTTGCAATAGGTATGCATCAATTTTATGTACAGAAGAGTCTGAGAGTTTATTTATAGTACAAGTATGTTTATTATAGTATTACTATTACAAAATGTTTTAGGAAATTAGTGAAATTAAATTGTAAAACTATATATTCCATCTCTTGAAATAAAAATATAAACTGTATCATCTTATCATTATATTCAGAAAAGCTTTGCATTTCAGAATTTGTATAAATACAAAAAGAACCTATCTACATTTATTTACTTTTTTCCTCATCTTACATACCAAAAATGAACATATTTTTCTCTTTTAGTAAGGTTTTCACTGGTTTTTCTATCTTAAATTATTTCTTTCAAAGTTGGCACCATTTCCAAAAAAAATACAAAATAAACCACCATAATTATAGAAACGTCATGTCCTGCTGGAAATTAATGGAGAGATTTGAGAAGAAATAAGCTATGAATGTCATGATGTTCTTGAAAGCATGCTGGCTTCCTGTTACTTAAAAGCTACAGAAGTAAAATAAATGTATTCTGAGCATCATTGGGAAAAAAAACACTATCAAAGGTAAATGTTTAATATAGTTTTATTGACATTTGGGAGTTGGTAACAGAGACAATGAAAAAATAGGGGTGAACTAATATATGAGATTAAAAAACTAAGTTCAAAAATAAATCGGTAAATAAAGTAGTGCACATGTACAAAACAGTCACTAATTTTTTCATTAAATGTAATCCCCTTAAGCCTAGAAGTAAATTTAAAAGATATATTCAGAGTTATAAGAAACTTGCTATAACTGATCAAAAGCCATAGTTTTCAAGGACAAAAACACCAGCTGAATAGACAGTCACAAAAACTAAGAATACTACATTCTAAATATCACAATTTCTTGATGGGTAACATTATGTTTATCAGTAATAAGAGAAAAATTAATGAATAGAATTACAACTAGGATTTACCCCTATCCTTATTGAAAAAACTGAAAAATGACAGTGTAAGTGGTTTATTTGGGAACAAGGATATGTATATTTGTGTACATAGAGTTAATAGGTTCATTCAGATATCTGTTCTCCAATTGCCTGTTATATATTTGTACAGTTAAATAGTAAATATTTGTTTATATGCACAAAATTTAATACACACAATGGTGGTTACCTTTGATGAGGGTGTAGGAATATGTAAGGACTTAAAAGTAGCATAAATGTGGCCTCTATAGCTTGATTAGTGATTATATAATTGTATTCATTTTGAAAAATCAAAACTAAGTATGCTCTTATTTGGGTACTATATGATATATAAGCTATACTACAATAATAACATTTGTCTAAAAATATTTAATGTTATTCTAAAAGGACAATATAGAATGTTAATTGACTAAACTTGTAAAGGGGCCTGGATTTGTTTGTGAAAGAAAAAATTCAGAAAACAGGCCTATAGGACATAGTTGATGGTGGTGATGTGAGTGGAAGTCATGGATTATTGAGGATGAGCCAAGAGAGGAGGCTGGAACCTGATGAATGAGGATCCTGAAGAATATGATAAGCATCTTGACTTCATCCAAGAGAAGAAGAGATTCTTTGAAAGTTTAAGATTATTTTATCTCAGCTAATAAAGAAGTTTTAATTTAAAAAGTTATCTACACTCTTGAGGGACAAAATTATTGCATAAATATATGATTCTCTTCTAAATATTTTTAACCATTTTAGTTTTTTTCTACAAAGTCAAATTTCAAGATGCCAATAATATAGCTAAAGGTATTGAATAATATGGATCACAAAATGTTTAAACGACAAAACCATTACTAGCTGACAACAATACATTATTACATTTTTTATAATTTAAAAATCTTGGAAGTATTTTATCCTCGTTATGTTTGTTAATTGCAACAATATGGGGAGAAAATTGTTCAAAAATATTTCTATACAAAGAAGCGAGAACAATTCATTGGCATTTAATGTCTTAGAAGTGGGAAATACAATTTGATAGAAGTGTATTGACTACACTGAATGTTTCCATCACAACTGTAAACTATCTGTCCCAACTCACTTGTATGACCACAATAACCTCCCAGCTAATGTCCGTGATTATATGCTTCTCTCTTTACATGATTCCATTATAGTCTGAGTGATCTTGTTAAAACTGACCATAGATACAAATACCAAAACTTTACTCCAAATCTTCAAATCGTTTCTCAATTTATTTAGAGTAAATTTCAAAGTCATTATTATTTCAAGCTTCTATCCCTAATTGATTTGGTCACTGCTTAGCTCTCTGATCTTATCTCTTACTGCTTTTTTCATCACTCACTCTGCTTCAATTACATTGACCTACCCTTTTTCCTCAAACATGCTAAGCGTACTTTCATATCATGTACTGTTTTTGCTATCTGAAATTTTCACCTGCTTCACACCAGACAAAATCCACCAGAAATGTACCTAATGTTCAAAGTTAGGTTTATTAGCTTGCTGAAGCAAGGGAGAACACACAACATGGAATTCCTGTGACATCTCGGTAAAACAGAGATGGAAGGGTTTCACTTTAGTATCTGAACTATCACATAGTACACAAATAAGAGCATACTTAATTTTAATTTTACAAAATGAACACAATTACATAATCACTACTCTAATCAATTTACAGAAGTTACCGCTGCACTAGAGGCCACATTTATGCTACTTTTAAGTCTTCGTATATTTCCAAACCCTCATCAAAGGTAACCACCATTGTGTCTGTTAAATTTTGTGCATATAAACAACTATTTACTATTCAACTGTACAGATATATAATAGGCATTGGAGAACATGTTAATTTGACAGAAGGTTTAAAAAATAGGTGTGTTCTGTAATGGATGCTTTAAGGAAGTTCAGATAATTCATAATTTGATATTTTAACACATTTTACATAAAAGAAGAAAAGCATAAAATGGAAGTGTCTTTAGTTAAAAAAAAAAAAAGTAGTCATCCATATTAGATGAGAGAGAAAAATAAGTATTTATTTTAGCAATCACAGAATGTCCTTTGTTCTATCATGAAGCAGTCTTGTCTGATTATTACTGTTATTAGTGGCCTTGTCTGAATACTCTCGATATTCTGTGAAACTTGTTTATTAGGTTTATTTGGGAATACTATAACTTAGCTCCTGACAACCAGTTGCCAGCTGTCAGCTTTCAGAGGGTTTTCCTTCCTGTCTTCTTTTTGTGCTTCTTTCCTTCTTCCTTCCTTCCTTCCTTCCTTCCTTCCTTCCTTCCTTCCCTCCCTCCCTCCCTCCCTCCCTTCCTTCTTTCCTTCCTTCCTTCCTTCCTTCTTTCCTTCTTTCCTTCTTTCTCCCTTCCTTCCTTTTGTCCTTCTATCTTTGCTAACAAACGATAACTTATTCATAGCACCAACCTGAATAATGGAATTTAGTTTCCATAGTAAAACACTAAACATATAATATAATTTTGTTTCTTAAAAACAAAATTCAAAATAAAGGGAGAAGTAATCTGCCATAGTAGATTATAGTTATGCAGGAATTAGCATGGCATCCATCCATCCTTACTAATAGAATCAACCTGGACCAAATAGAACTGTATTCTAAATACAGCTGTAAATATATTGTAGCCTTTCTCAAAGCAAACATTCTATCAAGTTAATATTCAGAGTCATGAGAGTTTATGTTCAGCTTGAGACATTTTGTGTTTTTTTACATGCTCATGAATTCACAAATGAATACAAATAAAGTTATTACAGGAGACCTTAAAAAGTACTTGATATAAGAAGATAAATCTTCCCTGGATTGCTTAGTATTCCTACAAAGTCCTAGCTTCCTAAGATATAAAAAATAATACGTTACAAAATAGAGAGTGCTTGATTTTAATTTCTCCAGAAATATTTGCTTTTTACATGAGATCTGCAGCCATTTGTCTTACTATTTCATTCAAAGTATAAGATTTCTCTCATCCCTCCAAGAATTAAATGGTTGCATTGCCTGGTAGTGACCTGGATTAACACAAAGTGTAGTCACTGGAGGGATTTACAGAGTTAGTGTCCTGTGTGTTTACATTTCAAAAGGGATAAAACCCTGTGTTATAAAACTGGAGATAGTTACATATCTTTCCTTTGGAGAGATTTATTTACATTTCAAGGGATAAAGACCTAGGATCTTATCCATCTTTTCCAAAGAAGAGAAATTATTTACACTGAAGAGACTAAAAGTATCTCCTGCTCTCAGGAGGAAAGGGGGGTACAACTGTCCTTTTTCAACACACACACAAAAACTGTTCATTCACGTGTCTCTCATCACATTGCCTGAAGGGTGCCAGGCATAGGCGGATCAATGCTGCCATGATTCTCCATCCTCCTTTATTGTTGTGAGTAAATAAAGTTTTAACTCTGACCCAAAGACTTGGCATTTCTGCTAGTATCTATCTACATCTACACTACACACTTCTACCTCCTTATCTGTATCTATATCTATAATTACCTGTATCATATATATGAATATGTAACTGCACATGTAAGGTAACAGCTCAGATGCCTTGTAGCTTCTGTCTTAGCATTTAAATGAGATATAAGTCAGTCTAAACTTTCAATACTTTCAGTTTTCCTATTTACAACACCAAAATGCTTTACTAGTCCACTGAAGAACAAAGAAGATTCTGTAGTGTTTCTGAAGTGTTGACATACAATAGAATCTTATTAAAATATTCATAATTTGATGCAATAATTATATAAATGCAATAGTTGAAAGTGCATATTTAGAAATTATGTCAATCTCTAAGCTTGATGGCTATCAGTTTGGAGTCATAACAATAGGTTGCGTGTTCAAGAAGGCTGACTAGAAGCAGCTAGTGCACACCACTCTCACAGAGAGTAAACAAATTGGTGAATAAATACTAGCTCTTCCACTGGATCATCTAAGAAATCATGCTGGCATACACCAAGGAAGCAACACGACCCGGGAAGAGCAGAGAAGAATAAAGCTTTGCAGCCACCCACCTGAGCACCACCACTACGGCGCTTCTGAAAAACACACGCCTATAGACCTGTGATCTTCTCTTGGGCTCCCATCCCCTAACCATGCTGCCTGCCACCTACTGAGAGTTCAGCCCGTGATCTGGGAAGCAGCCTGCTCCTCCCAATCACAACCAGCACCCAAACCCTGGGTTATCCCAACCTGGTCATGCCCATCAGGACACATACATGCTCTCCAGAGTGCCATCTAGCAGCCTGTGAACTGGGAAACTAACTATCCCATTTTAACCGTGATGGCACCTGACCGCTTCCCTCAGGTTCTGAGGTCTGGCCAACTCAATCATCCAGCACCACCACAACCAACACCCAGCCACATGGGCTTAAAATGGAGCCCCTTGTTTTACACGAAACAGCAGTGCTACCACATCAGAGAACAGGAAAGCCAGAAAGCTATCTGTATCAGGCTGAGCAATCTAAGTTCCGCTCCTAAACCACTCCCATGGAGAGTCATAAAACAAGAATTTCCTGAGACTCTCATCCATATTGTGGTCTGGAGATAGACTACAGTGTGTGTCTGAAATAGGAGTCGCAAGGCCCAGAACAGGGATGCAGTAGAGCAACAGTCTAGGTTGCTGCCTATCTAGGACAAGGAGCTGGTTCAGCCCCCCAGACTCCCACAGAGATGTCAGCGCATTTCACCAGGAGCTCCTCCCAGCCATCCTCATTAGGTCTTGTGCCTGTGCTCACCATAGCGGTCCCTGTGGGCAAGGCAGGGGCTCCAGCTCTGCCTAGCTGTGTCTACCCAATTCCTGTAGAGCAGGAAGCTCAGGAAACTGGGAACTCTACTGTCCAGTCATCTGCTTGCACCACAGTTAGCTCTCACCTGTGAGCACAATCTGCTGACCTGTAGGTTGAAACACATAGCCCAATATAAAACCTACTGACAGAAGTGAAGAGGGCCATAGAAGCAAATCCAAGAGACAATACCTAACATACTCTATAGTGACACCCCTTGCAGGCTGTGGGAAGAAAGGAAAAAATATTTATATGGGCAAAGAAAAAGAAATCTATCTGCACAGAAATAATTACAAAAATTAGAAGTGCCAGCCTCTTCAAGTAAAAAGAAACCAGCACAAGAATTCTGAAACCATGAAATACCTGAATGTTGTGACATTACAAATGGATCACACTAGCTTTCCAGCTATGGTCCCCAACCAAAATGGAAACCCAGAAAGGACAGATACACAATTCAAAGCATGGATTGCAAGAAAGTTTACGGAGATCCAAGATAAGGTTGAAAATTGACACAAATAAATTTCTAAACCAATCCAGGAAGTAAAGAACAGATCAACATCTTAAAAAGCAATCAGTCAGAGCTGCTAGAATAAAAAAACTTACTTAAGAAATTTCAAAATACAATTAATGTTTTATCAATAGACTAGACAAAGCAGAGGAATTCCAGAACTTGAAGACCAGTCTTTTCAACTTGCACAGTCAGACAGACCCCAAGAAAAAAAACATTTAACAAACACAAAGCCTTTCAGGAATATAGAATTATGTAAAGCCACCACACCTACAAATTGTTGGATTTCTGAAAGAGAAGGAGAAAAAGTAAACAATCTGGAAATATATTTGAGAGAATAATTCAAGAAAAGTTATCTAATCCAGATAGAAGAAATACACCTGCGATATACTATACAACACCTGTGATACACTATTCAAAACACATATTACCAAGCACATAGTCCTAAGATTGTCTAAGGTCAATGATAAAGAAAATTATCTTAACGGAAGCTAGAGAAGAAAAGGGTCAGATCACATACAAAGGGAACCCATCAAGCTAAAAGCAGATTTCTTAGCAGAAACTTTTCAATTCAGAAGAGATAGGGGTTTAGTTACAATATTTTAAAAACAGAAGAAGAAAAAACCACTAATCACATCCTGCCAAACAAAACGTTATGAGCAAAGAAGGAAGAAAATCTTTCTCAGGTGAGCAATCACTAACAGAATTTCTTACCATTAGAGAAGCCTTACAAGAGATCCTAAAGGGAGTTCTAAATGTGGAAACAAACAAAAAAAATGGTACTAGTAACCACAAAAACACAATTAGTACACAGCCCACAGACCCTATAAAGCAACTAGACAATTGAGATGACAAAGCAACAAGCTTTGACAGGATCATAACCTCACATATCAATATTAACCTGTAATGTGAATGGGCTGAATGCTTCACTTAAAAGGCAAAGAGTTGCAAGTCGAACAAAAAACAAGACTATTTTGTTCTTTAAGAAACCTGTCTGTCTACAAAAGACCCATCTCACATGCAGCAATATCCATAGGATAAAAGTAAAGGGTTGGGGAAAGATCTATCACACACATGGAAAACAAAAAAGAGAAAAGATCTTTGTTCTTATATCAGATAAACAAACATTAAACAAAACATAGTAATAAAAAAAAGAAAAAGAAAAGAATATATAACAATCAATGGTTTTATGCAAAAAGAAGACAAACTATCCTAAATATATGCAAAACCAACATTGGAGCACCCAAATTCAGAAAATAAGTACTTCTAGACCTAGGAAAAGACTTAAACAGCCAGACAATAACAGTAGGGGACTTCAACACCCTACTGACATTAGACAGATCATTGAGGCAGAACACTAACAAATAACTTCTTAACTTAAATCTGACATTTGACCAATTGGACCATATGGACATCTGCAGAATACCACAACTATTGACTACAGAATGTGCATTTATCTCATCTGTACATTTAGGTATATAGTTATGTCTAATAATCCGTATGCTCAGAAATAATGTAAGGCTCAATAAATTCAAAAAAATTAGTCATGCCAACCATACTCTTGTACCATAGTGTAATAAAAACAGAAATTGATATCATGAAGGTATCTCAAAAGCACACAGTTACATGGAAATTAAGCAAATTTCTCCTGAGTGAATTTTGTGTAAACAACAAAATCAAGTCAGAGATTAAAAAAAATATTTAAAATAAGTGAAAACAGAGACATGGCATACCAAAATCCAAGGGATGCAGCAAAAGTAGTGTTGAGAGGAAAGTTTACAGTGCCGAACACCTATGTCAAGATATTAGTAAGATCTCAAATTAACAGTTTAACATCACACTTAAAGGAACTAGAAAAACAAGAAAAAACTAACCCTAGATCTAGCAGAAGAAAAGAAATAACTAAAATCAGAGCAGAACTGAACAACACTAAGACACCACAATCAATACAAAAAAAATCAGTGAAACCAAAAGTTGGTAATTTGAAAGGATAAATAAGATTGATAGACTGCTAGCTATACTAACAAAGAAAAAAAGAGAAAATCCAAATAAGAACAATCGGAAATGAAAAAGATGACATTATGAACAATTTTACAAAAACAAAAAGTTCCACAGAGACTATTATGAAAGCTTCTATGCACACAAACTAGAAAATCTAGGGAAAATGAATTAATTCCTGGACAACTACAACCCTGGCCAGATTGAAGCAGGAAGAATTTAAAACCCTGTATAGACCAATATCAAGTTTCAAGATTGAATCAATACTTTTTAAAAAGCCTATCAACAAAGGAAAGCCCCTGATCAGATGAATTCCATTATGAATTTTACCTGACATACAAAGAAGAGCTAATCCTTGTCCTAATGAATCTAACCCAAAAAATAAAGGTGGAGAGACTCTTCCCTAACTCATTTTATGAAGCTGGCATCATTCTGATGCCAAAATCTCACCAAAAAAGCAACAGAAAAGAAAACTACTGTCTAATATTCCTGATGAACAGAGATTCAAAAATGCTCAACAAAATACTAATAAACTGATTCCAGAAGCATAGAAAAAAGGTAATTCAACATGATCAGGCAGGTTTTATTCCTGGGAGGATTGGTCCAACATATACAAATCAATACATTTAATTCACTACATGAACAGCAATAAAAACAAAAACCTTACAGTTATCTCAATAGATGCAGAAAAAGCGTTTGATAAAATACAACAAACCTTCATGATAAAAAGCCCTCAACAAACTAGGCATCAAAGGGTCATACCTCAAAATAATAAAAGCCATGTTTAACAACCTAGAGGCAACATCATACTGAATGGCAGAAGTTGGAAACATTACCCTGAGAACTGTAACAACACAAGAATTCTCACTCTCACCACTCCTATTTAAAAAGTACTGGAACAATCATGCATGAGATGCATTTAAAAGGCATCAGAATAGAAAAAGAAGTAGGATGATCTTCACTGACAAAATGATTCTATACCTAGAAAACCCTAAAGACACCAGCAAAATCCTCCTGGAACTGATAAACAATTTTAGTGAAGCTTCAGGATACAAAATCAATGTACAAAAATCAGTAGCATTTCTATACATCAATAACATTCAAGCTGAGAGCCAAATAATAAATGTAATCTCATTTACAATAGCCACAAAAATATAAAATACCTAGGAATACATATAACCAAGAAGATGAAAGATCTCTACAAGAGGAACTGCAAAACACTCTTGAAAGAAATCATGGATGACACAAACAACTGAAAAAGCATTCCATGCTCCTCAATTGAAAGAAATCAATATCACTAAAATGTCCATACTACCCAAAGTAGTCTACAGATTCAGCACTATTCCTATCAAAATACAGATGTCATTTTTCATAGAATTAGAAATGTCTATTCTAAAATTTACATGAAACTAAAAAAGAATCAGAATCACCCAAGCAATCCTAAGCAAACAGACAAAGCCAGAGGCATCACATTAATCAACCTCAAATTATACTACAAAGCTACAGTAAACAAAACAGGATGTTACGGATATAAAAACAGACACATAGCCTAATGGAACAGAATGGAGAACCCAGACATAATGCCACACACGAACAACTTTCTGATCTCCCACAAAGTCAACAAAAATAAACAATGGGGAAAGGATAGTGTATTAAATAAATGATGCTGGGATGACTGGTTACCATAAGCAGAAGAGTAAAACTAGACCACTGCTACTTACTATATACAAAAAATAACTCAAATGGATTAAAGGCTTAAATGTAAGACCTTAAACTATAAAAAAACTAGAAGAAAATCTAGGAAATACCATTCTTGATGCTTGTCTTAGTGAAAAAAAAATGTACTAAGCCTTCCAAAGAAATTGCAACAACAACAAAAAAATACAACTGGGACTTAAATGAACTAACGAGCTTCTGCACACCAAAATAAATTATCAATGGAATAAACAGAAAACCTACAGAATGGGTGAAAATATTTGCATTCTATGCATCCAATAAAGATCCATTATTCAGAATCTATAGGAAATTTAAACAATTCAAAAAGCCCCCTAAAAACCAATTACATTAAAAAGTAAGCAAAAAACTTGAACAGACACTTATCAAAAGATTTACACTCAGCCAGTAAGCATATGGAAAGATGCTCAACATCATTAATTATCAAAGAAATGCAAATCAAAGTCACAATGAGATACTATCTCACACCAGTCAGAATGGCTATTATTAAAAAGTCAAAAAATAACAGATGTTGGCAAGGCTGTGGAGAAGACGGAACACGTAAGTAAGTTCCATAATTGTAGAAAGCAGTTTGGAGATTACTCAAGGAACTCGAAACAGAACTACCATTTGACCCAGCATTCCCATTACTGGGTATATACCCAAAGGAAAATAAATTATTCTACCAGAAAGGCACATGCACTCCTATGTCCACTGCAGCATTATTCACAATAGCTAAGACATGGAATCAACATAGGTGTCCATCAACGGTGGACTGGATAAAGAAAATGTGGTACATGTACACTGTAAAATACTATGCAGCCATGAAAAAGAATTAGATCATGTTTTTTGCAGCAACATGAATGAAGCTGGAAGTCATTTCCCTAAGTGAATTAATGCAGGAACAGAAAACCAAAAACCATATGTTCTCACTTATAAATGAGAGCTAAATAATGAGGGCACACTGACCAAAAGATGGGGTCACTGGGGACTACAGGAGGTGAGAGTGGAAAAGGGAGATGGGGAAAGGGCTGAAAATCTTCCTATTAGATACTATGCTCACTTCCTCGGTGATGGGATCAATCATAACCCAAACCTTTTTATTAGGTGATATACCCATGGCACAAACCTAGATGTGTACCCCTGAATCTGAAATCAAAGTTCACACATTTTTTAAAAGAAAAACTATAAGTAAATATGCATTTATGTTCTTCAAAGCACAATATCATTTTACAACATATTATAACATTATTCGTAAAAACAGGAAACCATCTTCATTTTTTGTTTTACCACCACATTTTATTTTGATGGTTTTTTTATTTTTGAAAACTTTATTCTTAATATTAAATGATTGAATGATTTTATAAATATGTATTATGCATTACATATACAAGTACCACACCATTGCATTCTCAAGGAAAAGAAAATAAATTACTTATTTTCTATAAAATATAGTGCAAATTTTCTAATAATTATATTTGTAAAACATAATGATACAGAAAGTATTATAAATGCAGATATTAAATACATGTATTAAAAGTCTATTACCTGTTACAACAATGAAGATATCTCATATTCATGAATTCTAAATTGTAACGTTAATTTTTCTATAGAAAAAAATAAATTGCAGGCTTTTAATTGCTTATTAGTTATACATATTACTATTGTATAATGTATTGAATAACCACATCAAGTAATCATGTTTTATAAGATACTTATATTTATATTTATTATTAAATTATAACTTTATCAGAATGAAAAACAACATTCCAATGCTATTTAGAAATTTTTCACCTTTAGATAATCCTTTGCAAAATATCAATACATATTATTTTATTCTAAGATTCAGTGGATTTTTAAATCCAACTAATTAAACATATATAAATCTCTTTTTGCTTAATTTTCTGTGTCTATTTGATTTGCACATTGTTCTTATCCTTTTAGTTTTTTTACATAAGCAGAAAATAAACATACTGTTAAGGATTAACTTTTGACATAGAAAATAGCTAATATAGATACCAGCATCAGTAGGATGACTATAGAAGTTAGTAAAATTAGCAACTACAACCATAGTTTCTCTTTTCTAAGGGAAACAAACACTGTGCCTAGCGACAAAATTTAGTTTGATTTTATCTTTCGGAGCTGTATGGATGTAGCAATTATTATTGACATTGCTTTTGGAGCTGCATGGATGTGACTATTATTACTGTCATTGCTCTTCAACATTCTTATAATATAAAAGACCTGAAGATTACCTTTAAAGAAACAGCAAGAGATTTTGTAATACCGTATACCGTATGAAATTAATTGGACAATGACTGCAATTGTACATACTGATAAATTCCTCAGTTTGGCATTTTAAGGAGGAATGATCATTGATTAGGTTATTCTAAAAATCATTTTAGATAGGTATAAAGAAATATGATTTTCTTTTAACTTCTTCAAATAATTGAATTATTGATAATAAGATGGGTAATTATAAATTCTTCCCAAATGCAATAAATCCAAAATTTCAGATGCAATCTATAACATTTAGTGATTGTATTTTCTTTTTAGGGATCAATTCATATTATGCTACATGCATTCAAATAACTTGAATCTAATATTGGTAGAATTCTAACATTCAGATAAATCTAAGGTTAGAAGCCAAATAAAAGGGAGAAATAATTATGACACAAGACATGGCAAGGAAGAAACTGGTGGTATTTCACTGGAATGAGAAATATTAATATTCACCTTTCTGAAGAATGTATGATTCCTCTGCATTAAAGTGTTTCAACGACTGAACCTCCAGCATTCTTTACAAATTGGTGTCGATTCTCTCCAGGGATGACCTCTGCTATCTCTCATTGACTACAGGTGTATAATGAAAATTAGTGCCCAGCAATTCCCACACAGTGAAGCACAAAGGCAATTCCCAGAGGAGACAGCCTGTGCAGTGAGTCTTACAAGATTACATTGACAGAAAGTGTAACAATCTCTATTGGCAGAAGTCTGGGAAGCATATATAGGTAAGCATGGATTTTAAATTTGAAGACAGAATAGAAGTCTTGATTGTGTTGAATCTATTGACATGGTGCACCTGACTGAGAATAAGAATTTAATATATTGTCTCAATCATCTGGGACTGGTTTGCAGAGTCTCTTAGATGGGTTAATTGACACTTGGATTCAGTGACTGCCTCTATTCATTGATGATGCTATGCAAGTATCTCCGTGCTTTTCTACAGGGAATAAAGTCTAAAGAATGAATGCTCAAAAGACTGTGAATAATGGATTCAGCCACACCATTTCTGACCACAACATGATTGTTCATGAGCAACAGTCAGGCACACACAAATTATGGAAGTTTTATACTGTTTTGTATTCCAATATGGTGCAAATGCCCTCTACTCTAAAGATCACAATGTTAAGAAAAAAAAGACTGAAAAATCTTTCAAGATTAAAGAAAAATTAAAGTTGTGTGACAAATGAATGTGATATGTGTTCCTGGATTAGATCCAGAAATTTTTTTAAGTTCTATGTGGCTCTATTGGAACATCAGTAAAATTTTACTATGAATTGCCCATTAATTCATAGCATTGTATTAATAGTAAATATTTTGAATTTGAAAATTTTACATTGGTTGTCTAAGAGTATGTTCTTGCGCTCACAAAATACAAACTCTTTGTGGCTTAAAAATTCATGATATCTGCAATTTACCCTCAAGTAGTTTCATGAAGTTCACAGTGCCGGAGCCTCCTTTCTGGTTCATTTTGCTGAAGTGCCCTGCAATGGACCGAAGGAGTAAGTGACTCTTTTCTAGCCTCCAAGAAATCCCTATGTCTATTTTCCAGGGTTAAAATGTATCAGGGCGAGGGTAGTATACAAATGTAATGCTGATTGTTGAATATTGTCTTTAAAAATACCTTAATTCCTGGAGACCTAAAACAACATTGTGGTACATTGGGTAAAGGCTGGGGAGGTCAGAAATTAAATTTTTCCCTAGTCCTCTCACAGTGAGTTGGCTGGGGCTGTGGAAACTTGATATTTACTCTCCCAGGTCCACTTGGGAATTAATATAATTAATCACCGAGAAAAGAACTATGTTGATTCCCTGACCCATGAATTAAGGGATAATATTGTAAGAAGACCCAAGTTTAAATGCCCTACAATTGTCCTCTCACCCTACGAAGATAGGAAGCAAAATAAGTAATACATTCCTTAGACTATTAGAGATTAGTGTTGAGCAAGCACTTGATATCTGTAAAGGTTGTGATTCCTACAACATATATTTACTTCTGATTGGCTAGTACAAAAGCCAGATTGTCTATAGCAAAATATTATATATAATTACAAACTCAGTCAAGTGTTGAAATTGATCATCAGCCAATTGAAGGGGTGGCCTGCCCCTCCACACCTGTGGGTGTTTCTCTTTAGGTGGAACGAGAGACTTGAGAAAAGAAATAAGACACAGAGACAAAGTATAGAGAAAGAAAAGCGGGGGCCCAGGGGACCGGCACTCAGCTTACAGAGGACCCACGCGGGCACCAGTCTCTGAGTTCCCTTAGTATTTATAGATAATTATCTTTACCATCTTAAAGATAAGGGAGTGGCAGGACAATAGGATCATTGTAGGGAGGAAATCAGCAGTAAGACATAAGAACAAGGATCTCTGCGACATGAATAAGTTTAAAAGAAAATCCTGTGCCTAGAGATAAACCTTTTAGCAGCATTGTTTCATCCTGTCACATGGGGATAAACCTTGGACAATACCTAGCTTTTCTAGGAACAAAGACACACCCTGCACGCCCAAAATCCATTAAACCTTGAGTTACCACAGCACATGTCTCTTGCAAGGACAAGGCTGGGGGTAGGGTCACAGATTAACAGCATCTCAAATACAGAACAAAATGGAGTCTCTTATGTCTACTTCTTTCTATATAGACACAGTAACAGGCTGATCTCTTTCTTTTCCCCACAGCCAATCATAACTGCATTCCTGGATTTATTACCAATCCTGGGGAAAGTTCTCGCAGCTCTTTGCATTTGCCATGCAGTTACTGACCTAGCAAGTGCTTTCTTTTCCTTATTTATAAGTAAAAATAATAAGTCAGATGTGTTGTTTTCCCCAGTTTAAATATTTGAGAGGATTTACCACACTGCACAGTGAATAATGAAAGGTTTTCATATGAAGGGAATCAATACAGAGCAGTGCAATAAAGCGAATGCAGGCAAGCATAGAAAGCCTAAGAGACATTTCAATGACCCAAACTCCGCATAGCTCCATCTTTGCACACAGATGGACTTAGTCTCTGTCTCAAATCCCCAAGAATTATTATTATTATTATTATTATTATTATTATTATTATTTGAGACGGGGTCTCGCCTCGCTGTGTCCCCCAGGCTGGAGTGCAGTGGCCGGATCTCAGCTTGCTGCAAGCTCCGCCTCCCGGGTTTACGCCATTCTCCTGCCTCAGCCTCCCGAGTAGCTGGGACTACAGGCGCCCGCCACCTTGCCCGGCTAGTTTTTTGTTTTGTTTTGTTTTGTTTTGTTGTATTTTTAGTAGAGATGGGGTTTCACCGCATTAGGCAGGATGGTCTCGATCTCCTGACCTTGTGATCTGCCCGTCTCCGCCTCCCAAAGTGCTGGGATTACGGCTTGAGCCACAGCACCCGGCCTGTACCCAAGAATTTTAACAGGAATATTGGCTTAAAGAATTCCAAGGATCTTTCGGTGTGAGAACCTCAGAAGTATCCTTAGTCAATAATCAGGTCGTGCTTGTCAACCAGGTAGGCCAGTTGGAAGCCATCAGTTTGTACAGAATATCCATTTATTTATTCATTCATTCACTCCACCTAAGCCCTACTCCAAGAAAATGACAAACCTCAGTGATCAGTTCTAGTGTCTTTCTCATGCCTTTTCTCTACACTTTCCTAAAGCTATCTCTTTCTTAATATAGGACTGTATTTCATTTGCAGATATTTTATTTGGTAATATTTGTTCATCGTCAATATCTTTACATGTAGTTACATTATTTAATAGTATTTCAATTATCATCCCAAGGTGATATTTATATAAAATCCAAGTTTTCTCTGACTTCCAGGCTCTTACGTATTACTGTTTACTGCCTAACTCCAATAAACTTTCAGTAGCCATTTAAAACAGCATTTTCATAACAGTATTAATCATCTCTATCTCAAATATCCTTCTTTCTGTTTTCCTGTTTCGGAGAATAGCACACTTAAAAGCCCACTCCATAAAATCAGCTCTAATGCTCAATTCTTTCTTTCTTCCACACCCCATCAACTCTACTCTCTTTAATACTCTAATTCCCCTTTGGTAGTTCAGGTCCCTGGATGAAAAGTATTCCCTCAATAACTTAATGGAACAAACTCTAACATGGTTTCTAGAACATGGGAGATCTTCTTCCCCTCAAAATGGGAAAAGTAAAAAAAGATAGATTGTAAAAAACCTTGAGCTACTTTGAATTAACACATTCTCAAAGTCATATATGGTTATTTTATCCAAATTTGGATTTTTTCCCCCCTCAGGATTTCTAGTCTATCATGATTTTCCACTTACTGAGACATCTTAGCATTACAAGTAAAGCTTGTCTTTCCTTATATCTATTGTTTACATAGAGTATACAATCCAAAATGTGAAATACAGAAATAAAGAGATAATACAAATATAAAATAAAATGATTTTAAGATAACAAAACATTGGTTTATCTATATTATTGAATATATAATAAAAAGAGACAGTAATAAAAAGGGACATGTGTGCATATGTAGCCACAGGGATGGCTCTTTAAAGCAGTATGCTAAGTTAAAATTAAAAAGACAACCACTACATTCTATGTAATTCCATTTATATAACAGTGTAGAGAAGGTTAAACAAAGGGGACTGAAATCAGATCAGTTGCTACCATTGCGTGAGGGTAGGGTGAGATGCTAACTACAAAGGGAAGTGGAAGAACTTCTGCAAGTGATGAAATTGTTCCATAATTTATCCTTGTAGTTGTCAAAACCCCTTGAATTATACAACTTAAAAGAGTAAATATTGCTGTTGGTAAATAATACTTCAATAAACCTAAAATAAATGAACAAACAAAAGACTGGTAAGGTAGTGCATGTTTTTATTGGTGACCTATTAGTTCAGCTAAGGAAGAAAGGTTTGTGAAACACCATTTAAACGTTTATGTATATTATATATGAAATATATAGTGTGTATTTCATACATATGCAAATATATTAATGTTTTCAGACATATTTGACACTATATAAGTCCATTGTATTTCCCAAATTTTCTTCATTATTATCTTTTAAGCCTCTATAACAGAGTTAGCAAGACTTCTTGATTTAAACACCTGACTTAAACTGATTTAAACTACATATCTCTCATGTATGACCATTTGTTTCTGTCCCCAACTTTATCTACCTATTTCTCCACACTGCTGTCTCTCTACCGGTTTACTTCAAATGTCTATTGACAGCTCTGTCTGTCTTCAGTATTTGTCACCTTCTATCTGTGGAACCAGAATTTGATTTTCTGAAACACAAATTTCAACACGATGTTCCCTGATATGGAAAATAGATGAATGAGTTCCCATTGCTTTTAGATGAAGTGTGGATTCTTTAATAAGATACCTATGATTTAAATTATATTTCCTATTCCTCTATCCCTGAACTCAACATTTTAGCCAGATTTAACTGTTTGTAGTTCCTAGAACATGGTATACTCTCTTATGACATAGACTTAAAAAAACTGATTTCTTTTTACGGTGACTTTTCTCCACGCCACTTCTTTCCTTCTTTGCCTGACTCTTACTCAGATTTCGTATTTTGTATTTTACTCACAATGTCATGTCTTTCAGAAAAAGTTTTTCTGATGCCTCCCAACTAGTGTTAGAAATACCTCCATATACATGCGTATCATCATTCTCTTTATTTCCACGAAGCATGTATCACACCATATTATGATGATATCTATACCTTTACTGGAATCAACCCCATGAGGTTAGAGTCCATGAATATAGTCTTAATATATGGTCCACATTCCATTCTCAATAATTGTTAAAATAATTAATGTAAAATGAAATATTTGAAATTGCCTTCAGAGTTTGTTAGAAAAAAATCTTAGACAAATTAAATTTAACAAAGTTTAATTGAACAAAGAATGATTCTCTAATTGTGCAGCCTCCCCAACCATAATAGGTTCGAAGAGATTCTGTCTTGTCACATGGATGGACAAGATTCATGGAAAGTGACATACAGAAAACAGAAGTGAGTTATAGAAACAGCCTGATCTCTTACCACTCAGTGTTTGCCTTCTTTGACTACTGTTTGAACAGTTGGACACCTATGAGTGGTTGAACTATGACTGGTCTGACTGGCTGAGACTTGGTTACTTGTTACAAGAGTGTGATACAGTCTGTTTACATGTCCAGTTAGGTCACAGTTCACCATGTATAGAGAAACCTTTAGGCGAACCTTACAAAAGGCAGATTTAGGCAAAACTTCATTTAACAGTACATCTGAATCTCAATAACTAAGATGATATTATTTCTATAGATACATTTGAGATTAAAAAACAACCCTAAAAAGTAATGATACTGCTTATGTGAAGAGATTACAATGGTTTGGCACAGTGCCTCGGGCCTGTAATCCCAGCAATCTGGGAGGCCAAGGCAGGCGAGCTCTTGACCCCAAGAGTTCGAGACCAGCCTGGATAACATAGAGACACCTCAAATCTACAAAAAATACAAAAATTAACTGGGCTTGATGGCATGCGCCTGTTGTCCCGGCCACTCAGAAGGCTGAGGTGGGAGGAGGTTTGAGCCCAGGACGTGAGCTTTAATCATGCTCCTGCACTCCAGTCTGGGTGACAGAGTAAGACCCTGTGTCCAAAAAAATAAAAATAAGTAAATAAATGAAAGAAATCACAAGATACACAATTTATCAAGAATTGCTAAGAGAATAGATCTTGTGTTCTCACCATACACACACACACACACACACACACAAACACAGACACACACACACACAGAGTGGATATGTTAATTAGTCTGATTTTAGTAATCATTTCACAATGTATATGGAGATAAAAAATTAGCTTAATGTATTCTAAATTTTAAAATTTTTACATTTTCAAAATATAAATAATTTTAAAAATTATGTATTCCTTGTTCAACTGAATTTTAAGTACATTCAGAAACATGATGGTCTGTATTTTGCAACACTTTTCCTGGCTAGGATGCTGTTACTCCATCCACTTTAAACACCACAGCAGTCCCTAAAACAGAGAAGATTCCCAGAGGAGGATATACTGCTGTCAGTGGTGTTTAGCTCTTGTCCTAATCCTTGCTAAACCAGTTATTCTAATTAACATTTCAAACAAAGATCCCAAAGGATAGGTTCAAAGTACAGTCTACTTTTCTTCAAAGGGGTAACTCACTATTATCCCGCAAGAATAAACCCTTTATTTTCCTAGACATTCTTTAAAATGCTGCATTGACTTTTCTTTCTGTCTCTTCCTTTTTTCTTTTTTAAATATAACTACAGATCTGAATCTGCAGCCTCGTATATGAGTTATACAGTGAGTTGTGTTTCAGAACTGTTGGTTATAGATGAATTAACAGATCCAATTTAATTTCACCACAAAAATAGTTTCAAAAAAAATAACTTTGCTGGCTGTTAAAATGTAACTGGTCTTTGTTATTAGACAAAAACCTATTTGGTAATGTTATATTTTCAAATTATAGATTCTTAAATTTTTTTCAAAACTTCTGATATAATACCAATGCTGAATTAAGAATTGTGAAAACAAGTGTGCTGTCAAGGTTATAAAATCGGACTGTCAAACTATCTCTTTTAAAATTTGCATATCAAAAACAATGAATTAGTAAAACACATTTGATGAATGTTGAACTTCCATAAACAATGCAGACATTGTATCTATGATAAGAAAAGGTTTTATTAATATTATGAGAAATGGGGAACACTTGAAAATAGTTTTAAACATTTTGGCCATAAACAGTTGATGCAACACATATGCAAAAATTAAAATTATGATATACAAATATATCAAACTTTTAAATGATTAAATTATACATGTGATTATATAGAATAATTGCATATGAAATGTTAATTTATCTAGTTACTTATGGGACAAAAAGAGGGTAAATTGTGTGGTTTACCCTCTAAGGATGAAACTCAACAGAAGTATCTACAAAAGAAGAACTGAAAGTCTGTATCTCTTGGGAATGGAGTACTGACAACTCCTTTTGTAGTTGCTTTTTTCTTTTTATATTTACTTGTATTGGTCACAAAGGCCTGACCTACATTTAAGCCACTGACACCATTCTCACTGATACCAGTTTGAATTAAAAGTTCATTTTTCCAGAGGTCACACTCATGATGTATTTTTGCTCAAGGCTGCTGGTTGTAGATACTCAAAATCTGTTTTTAAAGTTCTTCTATGTTCTATATTGTAAGACTCTGTGATAGTGACAGAGTGGCTTTGTATGCTTCGGCCTAGTCAAAGTTCTTTTGATTAAACGTTATGAATATCTTCTCTATTAATATATTTTAATGCAATAAGGTACATTAACTATAGATGGTCAGATTATTTCTTAACAGTCCAAAACAGTAAAATATAAGAAAGGGAGAAAAATAGGGACAGAAACAGAGAGACAGAAAAAAAAGAAAGTTGGAATAAAGAGGGTCCCTGATAATATGCTCATATTAGCCACTGGACATAGGGAAGACAGCCTTTTAGAGTCAGCTCTAAATCAACACATAATGGGCATAACTAGAAATACTCTATCACCTAAAATTGTAAAAAAGACATCATGGTAACTAATCTTCAGTGCAAGTAGAATGAATCTATTAAAACAACTAATAACAAAACCTAAAGGCTGCTCTTGCCAGTACTTAAACAGCTAAAGTGCCAATCAAAGACAAATGAGGCCAGGGACATGTAATAACTTATCCCTTCATTATTTATTCCACATTCAGGAAGATGAATTCTTAAACCCATTCTGATCTGGAGGTCTGAACCATCTAAAACTGTGGTTCTAAAACTTTAGCATGTATGAGAATAATTTAGAGTGCTTGTTACAGCACACGTTCTGGCAATGCAACCACTGAATTACCATTTAATACTGATTCAGTTGCTGATTCATTCTGATCCATCTAGATTAGCAGGGCCTGAGAACTGGATTTCCTCTCAGGTACTGGTTTGAGAACCACTGATCTAAACCATGTAAATCAGCCTATAGTTTATAATTTATCAGCAAGAAACCCTCTAATTCCACTGAGTTCACTCACAGTGAGAAAGATCATGTTTGCCAGTTGATAGAAAAAACAAGCTGCCTTGGCTTTTGTAGTTCTTACTGGGGGAAAAAAAACCAAAACCTCAATTAGTATCTGGTTTTATACATCAACTTTTGAGAATTTTGTTAGCTTGAGTCATCCGGAAGATTATTCAAATTTGGGATCTAAACAGATCAATTTTGCAGACTGCGTAGGCTACTCAAAAAGATAAGCATCCTTTATACTGGTCTTTCCAAGTGGCAACCCACACATTAAATTTCCAACATAGTAATCTCAGTGTTCTCTAAGTAGCAGTTTTCTTCAAAACATTGGCAGAAATAAAATAATTTGTATAAACCAAAGATATTATTAAAACTAATTTCATTTTACATTTTAAGTCCTTGATTATTTCAACAGTGAAACAACTCTAAGATATCTGTCAGTATCTTTTCTTTCACCCAGGTTAAAAAAAAGTCAATAAATCCACTTAAAAATACAGAAGATGCCCAATCCAAATAGCTTATTTTTCAGACACATTTTAAGGCTAAAAAATAGTCACTAGGTCATTTGGAATTGTTTTATGGGTTTTGATATGGAACTTGTTATTTCATTTTGCATACCATCAAGACTTTACCTAGATTTTGTAAGGCTGTTGCCAGATACCATGCACATGAAGGCAAAAAGAAATGTCAAATTGGACATGAAGTTAAACAAACATTTGAACATTTATGCCTAAAATTATTTTCTGCAAAATACTTGAGATTCAAATCCACAAATAATGTGATAACTTCTTGCTATTTAGAAAAAAATATTGTTTTAGAAATACATCTAAGCTTGAGACAATAAATATTACTTGTCAGTGATATTTACTGTTTGTGCACACACAGTCACATACACATATACATACAAGAAGCTCCTGTTTTGAACCCAAAGCAATATTATGTTATATGGAACATTCTTCCTGTCAATCCTTTAAAGATAAAAAACAGTTCTTATGGGAAATGTATGCATATATACACGATTATAATTATAATTTTCAGTTCGTATATACGAAACTAGGGTGATTACAAATACTTTTTGTCTATGTAACAAAATGTCTAGTTTCTTAAGGACTTGTTACAGCATGGGTTCTGGGAAATAACTTAAGTGAATAACTTAAAATATATATTTATTAATAAGCCGGGCATAAATTATTTTAGTTAGCTAGAATCAATAGAATTTCAATTCTGATGCAATATATTTTTTTCTAAGATAGAACATATAAATTAGACTATTGTTTGCCCCTATCTCTAGTTCTCTCCCTAAATCAAAGGTAGTATTGGCATTCCCAGCATCGCTCAACATTCGTACTCTCCCTGGTTTGTTCATTTATTTGTTGACCCACTGTAATATTAATTTGCAGGTATATATTTTTTGATAAAGTTATGTAGACTTGGCTTTAGTGAAGTCCTTCCAGAAATGCGAAGAACTAAATCTATCTGCAGAGCATTAAAAAAAAAAAGTCTATATAACAATTGTAAAGACCAAAAGAAAGCTTTCCCTTTGCCCTTTAAAGGTTTCCTGAAAATGAACTGACAATAGGCAGATCAATAGGAGAAAAAGGCATACAAATGTATTTAATGTCCATAAGCATGGAGGAATCACAGGAGGAGAATTACCCAATAAGTTAATGAGGTCGACATGTATGTATACTCTTCTCAATAGGGGACTTTGAAATGTAAATAATTTTTAGGGGAAATAAATGAGTCTAATGCTCAGAGGGTAGCTGATAAATAATTTTCTTGGGGAATTCAATGGGACCAGAGAACAGAGTTCATTTGAGTTTTGGGTGTCGTGTTTAATCAGTTTCTTCCTCTGTGATCTGAGTTTTGATCTTCTCTTGTTAATGACATTTCAGGGAGGGGATTGAAGGCAATCGTGTTCTTCTTTGGTGTGTCTGGTTTCTAGGTAGGTAAGTATACTTCAGAGAACAGCCTCATTTCTTACCTGGGCAGAGACAGGGGACTGAGAGGCAGGAGAGGGAGGGAAGACAGACCTCCAGGCTACTTCTTTAGTTCAGCAAGTCAAAGTGCCATATTTTAGGGTATTGTTTTCTGAGCCCCAACACAATAAAAAATGTTCTAAACATTTTCACATAAAAGCTTTTTCCTGATCTACTTAATAAAACCTAACTTATTTAATTGGGTTACACAAATGTTTGCAAACTCTTTTATGTATTGTCAGTCGCCGAATGGATTCTCCTTACCCACTGCCCAGACAGAGCCTATCATGACCTGGAGAACTGAAATAAAGAAAGAGTAATTCATGCAGAGCCAGCTGTATGGGGGATCAGAGTTTTATTATTACTCAAATCAGTCTCCCAGAAGATTCGTGAATTGGGGTTTTTAAGGACAATTTGGTGGGTATGGCACCGGTGAGTCAGGAGTGCTAATTGGTTGGGCGGGAGATAAAATCATAGGAAGTCAAAGCTGTCCTCTTGCACTGAGCCAGTTCCTGGGTCAGGGCCACAAGACCAGATGAGCCAGTTTATTGACCTGGGTGGTTCCAGTTGATCCATTAAGTTCAGGGTCTGGAAAGCACCTAAAGCCCTGACCTTAGGTCTTAAAATAGTGATGTTATCATCAGGAACAATTTGGGGAGGGTCAGAATTTTGTAGCCTCCAGCTACATAACTCCAAAATTTCTAATCCTGTGGCTAATTGGATAGTCCTAAAAAGGCAATCTAGTCCCCAGGCAGGAAGGGGGGTTCTTTTAAGAAAGGACTGTTATCATTGTTTCAAAGTTAAACTATAAACTAAGTTACTCCCAAAGTTAGTAGGGCCTATGCCCAGGAATAAGCAAGGACAGCTTGGAGGTTAGAAGTTAGATGGAGCTGTCATTGTTCAATTTCCGCCTAAGAGTCAGAACATGTGGTGTTTAGTTTTCTGTCCTTGCGATAGTTTGCTTAGAATGATGGTTTCCAGTTTCATCTATGTCCCTACAGAGGACATGAACTCATCCTTTTTTATGGCTGCGTAGTATTCCATGGTGTATATGTGCCACATTTTCTTGGACACAGGGTGGGGAACATCACACACCAGGGCCTGTCATGGGGTTCGGGGAGAGAGGAGGGATAGCATTAGGAGATATACCTAATGCAAATGACAAGTTAATGGGTGCAGCACACCAGCATGGTACATGGATACATATGTAACAAACCTGCAGGTTGTGCACAAGTACCCTAGAATTTAAAGTAGAAGAAGAAGAAGAAGAAGAAGAAGAAGAAGAAGAAGAAGAAGAAGAAGAAGAAGAAGTAGTAGTAGTAGTTATATGGAGTTGGTTAAGTCATATCTCTTTCACTGTAATAATTTTCTCAGTTATAATTTTTGCAAAGGCAGTGTCAGCATGTTCTTATACTTGTTATCTGACTTAAATTGTCATTTTGAAAAAAAAAGTTTAATGTATTTTTACCATTTCAAATAACATACTCTTTAAACTTTTTGGAGTATAAAACAATGATTAAAAAAATGAAGATTATTAATTGTCTAGATAAATTACAGAAAATAAGACTGAGGACTAAACTCTGATATTTTTATCTTGTCAAAATTCCTATCTAAGTGGTCTGAGGAGTCATGCCCTACAAATCATAAATTCTTATCAGATGGGTTTTATTTAACCCTATATATCATGACTTACTTTCCAACCTGACTCTGGCATAACATTACGAGACAAGGAATAAAGTCAAAATATTTTACCCCAAAACATGTTTCTTTGCCATATTTTGAAGTACTGCTGCAAGGCTGTTTTTTTGGGGGGGGAGGGAAGGTGGGGGGAAATTTGCGTCTGTAAAGAATATTAACATGGCTAGATCTTTTTCTTCCAGGCCTTCACAATCCTAAAGAGATAAGAGATTAACTAAGATCTGAATAGGAAACATTTGTTATCTACTGTCTCTAAGGGCAACCACTATAAGACTTCAAAAGAACTTTGGTCTCCACAATCTTTATCTTAACCTGAACATTCCCTTTTTATCCCAGGTCTTAGACAAACTCAACCAATTGTCAACCAGAAAATGTTTAAATTCACCTATAGCCTGAAAGCCCCTAGTTTGAGTTGTCCCACCTTTCTGGACCAAGCCAATGTATTTCTTAAATGTATTCTATTGATGTCTCATGCCTCTCTAAAATGTAAAAAGCCAAGCTGTGCTCCTACCATCTTGAGCACATGTTCTCAGGACCTCGTGAGGGCTCTGTCATGGACCATTAGTCACTCATATTTGGCTTAGAATAAATCTCTCCAAATATTTTACAGGGTCTGACTCTTTTTGTCAATAAGACAATAGTTTCTTAAAACAAACAAACAAACAAACAACAATATAATATACTCCTGAAAATTGTTCACATCACCATTGGGTAATATGAATTTGGCTCAATCTTCTTCGTGTAGGCAGTTTTTGATGTTCTATTTTATTTAAAAATATTTCTGAAAAAGATAAGATACATAAAGGAGAAGATATATACAAGAGCTACATGCAAAGCAAAAATGTGAGCTACGTACAGTACGCTAATAGGAATCTGTTTCCCTTAAACATTTCATATTCAGTGTATGCTAAATTCTTGGGAGAGATGATTGAGAAATGAAATGAACCAAGAAAAAATATTGAATTACACTACTAAGATAAGCAAATATATCAGAATGAGCATAACTCAATCTTACATTTAATTTTCTCTACAGGAAACCCTAAAAGGGTATTTGTTTCTACCTGAAGATTTTTAGAAAAAATAAACCAAACTGAAAGAAATAGGAGAGAAGAAATTCTTTCATTAAATCTGCTAATATTTTCAAGTGGTTGGTCAGAACTCTTATGCATACATTACATTTACTTTTATCTTATCTCATCTCAGGATTAAGTTATACTCTATGAAACTGAGGATACATATGTGCACTTTTTCATTGTTTTTGTTTTTTTGGACTAGTGTGGATAAAAACAGAAGATATCTAGCATTTCTGGCAACTCATCCAGAAATTCTCAGCTTGTTCCATAAGAATAACCTGGATTCCACAAAGAAGCCTATCCATGGTATTACATGAGAGTGAATATGTGTTTTCATTCTAATGACCTCATCAAGCAAATTGTAGATAATTGCACTTAAAAATGTGGTTGAATATGTACATATAAACTTAATAAAATTTCATATTTCATTTCTGTTTAGTGAAATAGACTTAAATCTTCTAAAAGAAACTTGCAAAAGGTAAATGTTAATATTTTCTATGAATAGCAGGGCAATAATATTCAGAGATCATTTAATTAACACACATACACTCACATACACAAACATTTTTGTGATTTCTTAGCTATTTCTGTAAAACTTTTACTCCTTTTTCTGGATCCAACTTTCCAAATAATTTCTACTTATTTCTACACTAAATAGAAATTAACACCCCCAAATTCACATTTGCCTAGGCTTAAAAATAGTCCTACTACAGTCACAAAATAGTATCTCTGGTGTTACCTCCAATCCCATTCCACACCCATGTAAACCAGATTTATTTCAAATTGATTAGAGGGGTCCTCATCCACATTTTGATCTGTTAGATAAACTATACTTTCTTTGGGGATCTAGCTGCTCTTACTCGGTCTTTTTTAAAAGATAGCTCCTATTGTTTCTCTTGTTAAAAAGAAAATAACAATTCTGTGAGTCTGAGGAGGGAGAATTGCTTGAGGCCAGCTGGGAGGCTAGCCTGAGCAACATAGCAAGCCTTCACCTCTACTGGAAAAAAAAAAAAAAAATTAGCCAGATATGATGGTGAGCACCTAAACTCTCAGCTATTCAGAAGGCTGAAGTGGAAAGATGGCTTGACTCCAGGAGTTTCATGTTGCAACGAGCTATGATCACCCCACTGCACTCCAGCCTGAGTGTTAGAGCAAGACCTCATACCAAACAAACAGTAATAATAACATATATCATAAGGCTTTGGCAATCAAATAAATTATATTTTCTATTTATGCCCTCCAAAATTGATGATATTTTTGAAACTCAGATGGGTTGCTAATGCTTCACACTGGGTGAGTAATCTGTGTGTCTGACTGTGTGAAGGTCACATCTATTGACCATAATTATCCAGTAATCCTGCTGAGACTTTTAGAACCAATGTTAATAAATAGGTATTCAATTTATCAAGACTAATTTTAGAAATACTTTCAATCATTTTCTCTTAAGTCTCAGGCATAAATTTAAAGTAAATTGACTGAAGGATGATGTGACTGACAGATATTTCTGGACTCAGTGTGACTTATCCCAGTCTCAAACATCTCTACCTCTTTGTTTCAATTCTATTAATCCTGCGGATTTTCGTTTTTATTGTTTTTTTTTTTTGTTTTTTGTTTTTACATAACACTCACCCTAGTAGTATCTTGACCATGGCTTGATTTGTCTTAAGTTTAAAGCCAAGACTTCTGATGCATGCAGGTATAATTATATGGCAAGGAATCATCTCTCACAGACATTTAATAGTGCATCTGTCCAATGCAATTAAAACGATTTTCAAGTTATCACATTATTCAAATAAGGTTTTGAGTCTCTTTTTCACATGCAAACACAATTAACTTGTGACAGTAAATTTTTTACTAATTACAATATATCCATCCATGCAAGCTAATTGCAATACAAATGTTTAGTAACCAATCTGGTGCCTTTGTTTATAATTAATATTGTAAAATTGACATTAAATGCTTCAATATTACAGACATCACTATAGAAATACTTGATGAACACTCAATTATTTATAAGTGTACATTATAATTCTTACTATATAAAAATACTTAAATAGAAAGAATGGGCAGGTAAACAAAAGCAAGATGTTAATTTTATATTAAAAACATATTTACTTTCTCTTAATGGTCACACCATTATCAGATCCATGATTGAGAGATATGGCACATAAATTATTATTTATTTAGGATACTCTCTGTCGGCATAGGGCTCAACTGAAAGAATTCCAGACAAATGGTTATAAATAAACCATATGTAGTTTACAGTTATTTTCCTATGATTCAAATAATTGCTTATCTGATCTAGTCTCTCACAGTAAGCAATCCAAAATATAATGGTTATATATAATATTTGTCTTCTTTATGCTAGCTGTATACCACAGATCAATCATTCTGGTGGCTGGCTAAGAGTAGTAATTTTTCGTTTCTTTGCATTAAACATTACCCAATTTTTGCATGTGCATTTTACAAAGCTAATCATAGATTTTAGAAAGGCAAGATAATGCACCATTGGTGGAAAGGAAACATAGGACAAACTTTATGTTTATAATAAATAATATGTTGCTTTCTTTAAATGAGTATAAAAATCATAGAAATCTAGAACTAGAGAGGTCTTTTGACATCATATTCAGTATCATCAAGTATAGATAAACTGAAATAATTTAGTGCTAGATTCAAACTAAGAATTAGTCTCCATAATGGGCATTCCCAGAGTCACCTTACTTAAGATTCATTGCTGCCTTTCACAATGTAATTAACGTCTATTATTATAAGCAATAATCAGTAGCATTTATGCTTCTACTTATGTACTAAGATTATTATTGTCCTTGAATTCATAGAAATAAGCCCTAAGATAATGCTTTTCTACTTCTTCTTTTTTCCATTTGATGGGTTTAAGGTATATAAAACCACATTTTACAAATATGTGAATTAAATTTTAATTGTAAGAGAAATTTCAAAATAGATTCATATAAGAAAAAGTCACATTTATATTATTGGTTATGTGCTTAATTTTTAGATTTTAAAATGTGATTTCATATTTAATCTATTTCATTGCCTCATTGTGATGCAAAGATAATGATGTACATATGTTCACAATATGATATTTTTAACTGAGTAATGTTTGTCATTGAAAATTTTGAAAATAATTAGCAGTATAGTTTTCATTCTAAGTATCAAGGCGATTCGTTTGATAAGGAAATTTAGATGACATTGACATCTATACTAATCGGTTTTCACTCTGAAATAAAGAACTGCCTAAGACTGGGTAATGTATAAAGGAAAGAGGTTTAATTGACTTTCAGTTCTGCAGGACTGGGGAGGCCTCAGGAAACTAACAATCATGGTATGAGGGGAAGCAAACATGTCCTTCAAATGGCAGCAGGATGAAGAAACGCACAGAGAACAGGGGAAGGCCCTTATAAAACCATCAAGTATGGTGAGAACTCATCCGCTGACATGAGAACAGCATGGAGGAACTTCCTCCATAATCTAATCACCTCCCATGAGGTCCCTCCCCTAACACATGGGGATTACAATTTGGATTATAATTCAAAATGAGATTCGAGTGGGGACAAAGAGCCGTACCATATCAATATCACTAAATAATACTATTATTATTATTATTATTATTATTATTATTATTATTATTATGAGACTAAGTGCCCCTCTGTTGCCCAGGTGGAGTGCAATTGTGCGATCTCGGCTCACTGCAACCTCTGCATCCTGGGTTCAAGTGATTCTCTCATCTTAGCCTCCCGAGTAGCAGGAATTACAGGTACATACCACCATGCCTGGCTGGCTAATTTGTGTATTTTTGGTAGAGACGAGGTTTCACGATGTTGGCCAGGTTGGTCTGGAAATCCTGACCTCAGGTGATTGGCCAGCCTCGGCCTCCATAAGTGCTGGGATTAGAGGCGTGAGCCATCACGCCAGGCAATGTTGCTAAATTATATACTGAATTAAAAGATGTAATAATTTTCCTACAGCCAGAGCAAACTAAGACATTGGCTTAAAAAATAAAATCAGACTAGGCTGGGCGTGGTGGCTCATGCCTGTAATACCAGCACTTTGGGAGTCCAAGGCAGGAGGATCACGATGTCAAGAGATCGAGACCAGCCTGGACAACATGGTGAAACCCCAACCTCTACTAAAAATACAAACATTAGCCGGGTGTGGTGCCACATGCCTGTAATCCCAGTTACTCAGGAGACTGAGGTAGGAGAATCACTTGAACCCGGGAGCCAGAGGTTGCAGTGAGCTGAGATCGGGCCACTGCACTCCAGCCTGGACAGAGCCAGACTTCATCTCAAAAAAAAAAAAAAAAAAAAAAAAAAAAAAAAAAAAAATTAAATAAATACAAATTAAAAAAAAAATCAGACTAAAGGAGTTCCAATAAGATTTTTATTAATTTGATATTTATGTAGTCTGAAATTGCTTTGGACCATGCTATATTTAAGTTTACATTATTTTCTTAAATATGGGGCCTCTATACATATCTGAAAATTAAAGGTAGAAGAAATTCATTTCTTCTTGCCTATGCTCTTTACATTAGTAAATAAATGTAGTCAAAAATTTACCTTTGCTAACATATTTTTAATCTTTCCGAGGAGGCCGAAAATATATCCAGGAAGATGCATTGAGCTGTAGTTGGTGCCAGGTGCCTTCTTTTGGGGAAAGTAGTCAAAAAACATAATTAAGTAATAATAATGTGGAAAAGAAAGTGTTTCTGTTGCTCACAGAATAAGCAATATTATTCTGCAGTGTGTTACACTTTATTGCCTGAATGGGAGACACGCTTTTCCCTTAGTTATAGAACACATTCTCTATTGGTTACACCAACCACAGAAGTAGACCAGGAAAATTAATCAACGTTATAATTATGTGTCGAACAATTACTACAAATTCTGCAATACACCCACAATTACCTTAACTGATCTCCGGAAATTAAAGTTTAAGTAAGCCTTGGTTGTGGCAAAACTATTCACTGTATCACTTTGACAGTTAAACACTATATTTGTTGCATTACCCTTAGAAACAACAAACATAAAATGCAATGATATAAATCACTTGAAATATAGTTTCATGGATTATATTTATCAATAAATCGTAAACATGAGTTTTCAAAGTTAAGAATCCTATTTATTTTCAGGTTAGCGTGAGGGTAGATATTGTTCTCTGAGAGATTTATATTAAAACAGTATTAGATAAAGTATATATGTGACAAATATACCATAAAACAAAGCAGTTCTCTTTAATATTAAAAAATATATACACCTTAAAAGATATTCAGAATCTACTGTTGCAAAATAATTTAGACAATATGCTTTCAACTACAGAGTTAATTAACAGTTACTTTATTATATTTATTTCTGTATAATATGATACCTTTTATTATAAAAGCAAGTTAATATAATTTTTATATATAAGAACAGTTGGATCCCAAGTTTATATTCCAGTTTAATGTTTAATAATTGTGAACTTTAAATCTACTTTATCTTACCTCATTAACAGTAGCTATTTGTTCTTATCTGCTTATAAATAGGTCTCCATGCTTTGCATTATCTCTAATTTTCACTTTCCTTTCTTTTTCTCTTATTTTATATTTACTTATTTATGCACTTTTCACATATTTGTGTAAAATATATTCTGACCCCTTCTAAAACTCACCATGGAATATGTCATATAACACAAAAGAGGTATAATTTGAAGTTGAAAATGATAAGTACAATTAGGGTGATTTGTTAAAAGCGCTATATGAGTTCAGATAGGAAGACTGATCATTCATTCTCACTTGGCAGAGATAAGGGAAATCTTCAGTCATGGAGTGAGTGGCATTTGAATAAGATTTTAAAGATTCTGGAGCTATGACCACATTATGTAAGTATTTAATTTTCACAACATTTTCTAAGTGATTTCATTTGTGGAAGATGAAGCTTAGATTAAGTAACATGAAGCTGATACTTGAAAGACTGCTGTGTTGATAGAAGGCCTGTTTGAATAGACCATGCTCTTTAAACTTCATTATAGAAATATTTTCTCAGACTGGTACATTGGTGTTTTATGATTTCCAATAGCATAATAAATATTTTAGTTATATATGCCACAACTAATATGTTAATTCAAGATATTACTGCTAAAGGTCATCAGAAATACTTCTAAACACAATTTATTGCATTTCACAAAGACCATGGGAACTTTAAAGGGGAGAGTGTATGCCTTAAAGTATAATATCTTCAAACTGTAAATCTCTTTTTTTAAAACGTAGGAGTTGTGTCCTAAAAGGGATGGTAAATCATAAACAAAGCTATAAATTAACTATATAAGAAAGCAGAGACCATACTCTTGATGTTGGAAGTTATCACCATATTACAAAAACACTGATATGATGTGTGGTTTCCTTAATTTAGCTGTTCCATGCATCTCTCTTTTATGTAATGAATTATTAATACATTTAATTATATATTTTGATAATATAGTAAAATAAATGAAGATCAAAACCATAATTACTTGTATAGTAAATTATATTACAATTTATTTCTGGCATTATTTATATCTAATATTAGTTTTCTTTCTTGCTGTTTGCCTATAAAATAATTGTATAATTAATAATTATAGGAGTTGACAATTTAATTTTACTCTGAGGCAATTTACATATGAATCAATTCAATAGCGGCAAAATTTATAATAAACATGTAACTTTATATATAAATAAGGTATTTGGCAATATCTCTTAATGACCAATAAATTTAAATGAATGATAATATTTAATTAAATTTTTCTCATTTTCTAAAGAGTTTAGTAGAGTGAAAAATGCTTATATTTCCCATTGTGTAAATATAAGCCATAAAAAAACCTAACTTGAACTAAAAGCTAAGCAAAACAAAATCTTCAAATATTTTGCTGAACATTGGAAAAATTGCTTTCTAATGCTGCAATTGCTCATATTTTTCAGTGGACGCCCTTTTTCAAGTTATAAATACAAAAACAGTATCTAAGGATTACTTAAATTCTAGATATTTACTCTTACTTGATCTCACATTTTTCACTTTGAAAGCGTAATACTTTTTTTTATGATAAAACTGTCAACAAATTAGATATAGAAGGAATGTATTTCAATGTAATAAAGACCGTATGTCACAAGTTTATAGCTAATATCATACTGAATAGTGAAAAGCTGAAAGTTTTTTCTCTAAGATCAGGAATAAGACAAGGACGTTCACTCTTGCCACTTCTTTTCAACACCATACTTGAAGTCCTAGCTAGAGCAAAGGCCAGCTAAATAAAAGACATCCAAATTGGAAAGGAAGAAGTTAAATGGTTCCTGTTGGAAGACAACATTATTTTGTGCATAGAAAACCCTAAGACACCAACAAAAAACTATTAGAACTAACAAATGAATTCAGTAAAGTTGCAGGATAGAAAATCAATATAGAAAAATCAGTAGCATTCTTACACACAAATAATGAACTATCTGAAAAAGTTAAAACAATCCCATTCATAATACATTTAAACATAAATGAATAAAACACTTACAAATAAACTTAGTTGAGAGAAAAAGATCTGTACAATGAAAAGTACATTGCATTGATGAAAAAATTGAATAAGACACAAATAAGTGGAAAGATAACCATGGTTATGAATTGGAAGACATAATATAGACATAAAAATGTCTATACCATCCAAAATAATATGCGGATTCAATACAATCCCTACAAAAATACCAAGGGCCTTCTTTACGTGAATAGAAAATACAATTCTAAAATTTGTATAGAATCTCAAAGCCCCCCAAATAACCAAAGCAATCTTAAGCAAAAAGAACAATGCTAGAGGCATCACACTACCGGTCTTCAAAATATAATATGAAGATATAGTAATCAAATCAGTGTGGTAGTGTCACAAAAACAGACATATGAACCAAAGGAACAGGATAGAGAGCCCAGAAATAAACCCACACATATACAATCAACTTATTCGAGACAAAAGTGTCAAGAAAACACAATGGAGAGAAGACAGACTCTTCAATAAATGATGTTGAAATAACTCGATCACATACAGAAAAATGAAATTAGATCCTTACCTCACAAGATATTAAAAAATCCATAAAATGGCTCAAAGACTTAAACAAGACTTGAAACCATAAAATTGTTCAAAGGAAATATCAGACAAAGCTCCATGACATTGGTCTGGGAAATGAATTCTTGGATAGGAACCCAAAAGCATTGAGAACAAAGGCAAAAATAGGCATTGAGATTATATCAAACTAAAAAGCTTCTGCACAGCTATGAAAATATCAACAGAGCCAGGTGCAGTGGCTCACACCTGTGATCCCAGTGTTTTGGGTAGCCAAGGTGGGAGGATCGCTTCAGCCTAAGAATTCAAGACCAGCCTGGGGTACACAGCAACACTCCATTCCTACAAATAATAATAATTTAAAAAATTAGCCAGATGTGATGGCATGTGCCTGTGATCCCAGCTATTCAGGAGACTGACATGGGAGGATGGCCTGAGCCCAGAAGGTCAAGCCTGCAGTGAGGCATGCTCATGCCACTACACTCCAGCCTGGGTAACAGAGCAAGACCTTGTCTTAAATAAATTAATTAATACATAAATAAAAGTAAAGAGAATATCAAGAGAGAATATACTGAATGGGTGAAACTATTTATGAAGTATGCATCTGATAAGGGGTTAATATCCAAAAATATATAAGCAACTCAATAGCAAAAAAAACAAATAACCTGTTTTTAAAAATTGACAAAGGACCTGAATAGACATTTCTCAGAAAACATACAAATGGATCACAGGTATATGAAAAAATGCTCATCATCACTAATCAAAAGAGAAATGTGAATTAAAATGGCAATACAATGTCATGTCATACTTAATTGAATGACTATAATAATAAAGACAATAAATATGGGTGAAGATCCGGAGAAAAAGGAAGCCTTGCACACTGTGGTGATCATGTGAATTAGTATAGCCCTTATGCAAAACAGCATCAAAGTTCATCAAAAAATTAAAAATAGAATTACCATATAGCCAAACAATCCCACTACTGAGTATATATCTAAAAGAAGTAAAATTGGTATCTTGAACTAAACCAAAATGGGATGTATATCTGCACTCCAGTGTTAATTGCAATCGTTAAGATATAGAATAAACAAATTAATCAATAAAGAAAATGTGGTATGCATACACAATGGAATACTCTTCAGCCTTAAATAAAAAGAAAAATTCCGTGATTTGCAACAACGTGGATGAACCTACAGAAAATATGTTAAATAAAATAAACAAGGCACAGAAAGACAAATATCACATATTCTCACTTATATGTGGAATCTAGGAGTTGAACTCAACGAGATAAACTAAAATAGTGATTATTATGGGCTGGTGGTTGAGGGAGAGATGCTGGTCAAAGGATTCAAAATTTCATTTAGATAAAAGACATAAGTTTATGAAATCTATCTTACAACACATTGACTGTTATGCATCTTAATATAGCCATGCCACTATATTTCAAAACAACATGTACAAAAAATATGCAATTTTTGTCAATAAATGTATGAAACATGATAAATTAACTGCTTTCAAAAAATAAAGAATAACATTATTTTGTATACAGTAAATATTCAACAAACTGACTGACATGTTGATAAATAAGTGAGTTATTAGATATATAAGAGGAAAAATACTATATCATTTGAAACACATGGATTCGAGATATAGTAAGCAACATAATTCTCTGCCTATTCCAGATATCTTACTGTAAATATACATAAAGAATATTTTAAAAATAATGAGAATATGGAGGTCAATTCTACTTTAAAAATACCAGAATCTAATGGCACGAAATGGATGTTCTAATTTCAGTGTAACACTGCATTATGTTTGTAAACTACGTGCTCTATGTGCTTTATAGACAACAGATAAAAATATTTTTCTTTTGATTCTAAGTATTTAACTTAAAGAAGTCAGGCTTTAATTTTTTTACTACTAGATTGTCAAACCTTTATGTATTTCCATAATCATCTCATGAGATGGACCTCTTCAGGGTGGTCATTAGAATGATGGCTATAGTCTTCTGATAGGAACCAAACAAATTTCTTTGGTTTGGCTAAATTCAGCTGGAGATGCCAGTTGTTTTCTTAAAAAGTAGCAGAAGATGATAAAGACTCTCCTCACAGTGTTCACTTACTGTTTTTTTCACTGACACCTCCATTGCAATAGTTCTTCAGCTATCAACTCCAGTGCAGGTCTCTGTAAAGCCTTCAGTTCATGATGAATCTGGGGCCTGGAAACTGAGGTAAGAGGATATGGCTTTAATGAGTTTAACGAGGAATGGCCAAGATTGTTCGCTTCCTTCTTCTTTATCATATCTGAAGACAGAAGTCAGTAAATGAGAATTATAACGTGAATGACATGAGAGACATACAGATGAATCTTATCTAAATTGAGGTAGAAACAGATATTAAAAACATCTTATGAACTAAGGTATGGAAATGAATATCTAATTAAGTATTATGATTTGTCATTAGAGAAAACAGTAGAAACATGGCTTTACATTTCTCTGTTACAAGGAATAATTACAAGTGTACAGCTTTTAACAAAGGTGTTGTTTTTAAAACGTATTAAAATATCATAGAATGAAATAAGTTTATGCCTTTGAATTCAGAAATTTTGATAATTTAAAGTAACTGGAGAGAGAGTTTCAAGGAAGTTCCAATGTAAGGAATACCCCTCAGAATGGAAACAAGCCTTGGGAATCTCTAGGAAGAGAATTTGACAGCAATTGAACAAGTTATAATATTTAAGAAATTCATTGAAAACATACATGATTGAAAGCTTTGCTAAATATTGTTAATAATCAAATACATGATGACTTTTTATCTTAAAATGTCATTTTTTTTTCAAATAACATATGTCTATGTTCTAATTTTTTATTTAAGGCTTTTCTCTATATATATATAATTGAATTATGCTGTATTTGGTCTAATATTGAGTCACTTTTATCTATAATTGGAAAGGAAGCTAGATACAATGATTATATTACTTCAGGACAGACAACAACCTGATGGCCTGTACATGAAATGTTTTAATAAATACTTAAAGGAAAGGTCTAAACTTCAAAAGCCTATAGGCATCAATGCCTTTATGCTAGTGTCATGTGTTTCCACATATTAATTCTACTCACATTATATATATTTCCCACATTTGATGAATCATGATTCCCACTCCCCCCCCCTTTTTTTTTTACTACTAGGTTGCCAGTTTATTATAAATAAATACAACTTAGGAACCACGAGATGGGAGAGATGCATAGGGAAATGTATGTGGGAAGGAGGTAAGAACATCCATGCTCTCAGGCAGCCCAACTTCCCAGCACTTCAATGCATTCACCAGCCTGGAAACATGATGAACTTTTGGACTTTATTACCATACATACTCTCAGGTCATTTTCATAAAAAGTACATTATAGAATACTTGGATACAGATATATTTATGAAAGTATAACTGTAAAAATGTAATCTAAAGCTACACCTTCTTTTATTTAATGGTGTTTCCATAACATTTTGTTAGTATGAAATGACAGAAGCTAAAGTCATGCATAATTAAAACTTTGGACCAAAAGATTGTATAGACTTGACTGATCAAATACAAAATAAATTGGCATATGTAGAACTAAATAACAGCCTAATAAGCAAAAAACACATTTCTCCCTGAATATGTGGTAGTTTGATATCATTGTGGTCACAAAATGAACATGATCTTTTTTCATATCTGATTACCTACATTATAAGTATTGTTTTCATTATTCTTATAATCCTTTATGGCTCATAATAGATCATGTTTTCTATTAGAAATATATTATTTTTTTATTAAGAACTTTTGTAAACCAGGTAATAACATTAAAATGTTTGAAAATAAGTGCAATTTGTTTGAGGAAACTGAGTTATTTCCTACTAGCTATATTCCCAAAATCAAATACATCATATTGAAATTCCCTTTGTATGTTATAAATTTAGCACATACTGTTCACATAGCTGTGGATATTTTTACAACCTTATATTATCAGAATTAAAATAACTTGAATTAATATTACTGCCCAAATGATGATACAAATGTCATATATATGTATATATAATATATAATATTTATGTATCTATTATAGAAATTAAATACAGATTCTAATAAACTAATAAAAACAGTAAGAACAATATTTGACCCAATAGCTGATAATCCTGAGGAAATTAAAAATGCAAAGAACAGTTAAAATTGGGTAGTTGATGAAGAAACCACTTACTAATGTACATCAAATACTTAGATATCATGCATTGAAGGTATATAAGTATAAGCTTTTATATTTTCAGCCAATAATCAAGATGAAGATTGTGATATAGGTAGACATAAACAATAGCATTTCATAATATCTCCAGATATGAAATGCAGAAGAATGTTAAAGCAATGTTGTGTTTATAAGAAGAAAGAATATTAAGAAAATAGTGAGCTACAAGCCAGAAACTTGAGGGAGCTTAGAACCATCTACTAAGGAAATACATACAATAAGACAATATAAATTTTGTAGAGATTAATCTTTTTATAGATTATGCATCAGTCAATGTTGTCTATACCATCTTGGCATTCTAATCAGAACCTTTCGCAAGGATCCAATTAGAAAATAATTTTAAACAGCTCATCTAAGTTATCAACACAACCTACATTGGATGGATATTTTTAACACCATGACATCAGTAAAATTTACAAACAAAAATTCTGTCATAATAGATCTTATAATCTAGTGGTAGAAGACAGACAAAAATGTTTTAAAAATGAGTAAACTATAAAGTATGTGTTTATAATGAGTTCTGTGTAAAAATTTGTTTAAATAAAAAAAGAATAGGAGAATGAATCAGGAGTGTGAACTACAGTGTTGGAAATTTTTACTGAAGATAGTAAGGGTAACACTAAAAACTTAGTGCTTTAAGAATAAACTCACAGGGGAGAGAAAGTAGGGAGAGATAGTAACCTTCCACAATTTGCAGGGAAACAGATTCTTGGAATAAAAAAGAGATAATATATAGGTCTTATGGCTTGGCATCCTTAAGAAAAAGCAAGAAAGCACCTATGATGAAAGTAGAGAGAATGAAGAGGAGATTCATATAAAATAAATTTATACAAGTAAAAGCAGGACAGATTACATAGGGCTTTTGGAAAGACTATGACTTTTATTCAGAGTAAGATATCTTAATTTGGAAGATGTGGAGCAAACTGAGTCAATTCTGAGTCAATGGTATTCTTGACACTGACCTGAGCAATGATTTTTTTTTGGTTATGAACCCAAAAGCACAGACAACAATAGATAGAAATAGACATGTGGTGTTACATCAGATTGAAAAGCTTCTGCACAGCTAAGTTAACATTCAACAGAGTGGGGAGACAGTGTACAGAATGGGAGAAAATATTTACAAAACATATATCTTATAAGGGGTTAATGTTAATAATATATAAAACATTCAAGCAACTCAGTAGCAAGAAAACAATCTGATTTTTAAAAATGGGCACAATTCTTGAATAGACATTTCTCAAAAGAAGACATACCAGTGGGCAACAGAGGTATAAAAATAACATTCATTATCACTAGCAATCCAAGAAATGTTAATTAAAAGTATAATGGGATATCACTTCACATCTGTTAAAATGGCTATAATTACAAAGATAAAAGATATGTTTTGGTGAGTATGTGGAGAAAAGGAAACTCTTGCACACCGTAGGTGGGAATGTAAATTAGTACAGTCATTATGTAAAACAGTATTGAGTTTCCTCAAAAATTAAAAGTAGACCTGCTGCCATATGATACAGCAATCCCACTACTTAGTATATATAATAAGAAAATGAAATCAGTATCTTGAAGAGATATTGGCACTCCAGTGTTAATTGCAGCTTTATTCATAATCACCAAGATATATAATTGACTTAAATATTCATCAATGCATGTATGAATAAAGAAAATGTGATATATATATATATACTCACTATTGGAAGGAAATCCTATCCTATGCAATAACATCAGTGATTCTGGAGGACATTAAATTATGTTAAACCAAAGACATAAAGACAAACACTACATGATCTCATTTAGATGTGGAATCTACAAAGTTGAACTCATTTAAATAGAGAACAGAATGGGGGTTACCAGGCACTGGGGTTGGGGATTTGAAAGATTCAACAAAGGATACAACATTTCATTTAGACAGCAGGGTTAACTTTAAGAGATCTGTTGTGCAACATGGCGACCATAGTTAGTAACAATGTATTATATTTTTAAAAAATCACTAAGAGTAGATTTGATGTGTTCCCATCACAAAAAAGTGATGATGATATGAAGTAATATGTCTTAATTATCTCTATTTGACCATTCCACAATGTCTGCATATTTAAAAACATCATGTTGAACATGATCGATATATACAATTTTTCTTTGTCAATTGAAAATATAGAAAAAAAGAAAAACTATACAATGGAGGAAAGATTTTTTACTTTTATATCTTTTATTGTATTTTTACTTTTATACATTATCATGTATACATTTACTATTAATATTTTTCATATGTACATTTTCTAAAAGTACAAATAAATTACACTTAAATTATCCCCTAGTGTGAAGATCCTTGAACTTAATTCACACACACACACAAACTCATGATGACAACCAGGTGAATAAGATTATACTAACAATGAGTATTGATTTCAGTGAATAAAGGTAGCAAATGTTATTTTAGCTTATAAAAATTAGCATCACAATAAATAAAGATGTTGCTTTGTTAAAGCTGGAAAATGCAGTATGAAAAGAACAATCTGAAGCAAAAGTGAAACAAAATCTATCAGTGTTTTGTTTTGCTTTTTATGATGTAAGGAAACCATTGTGCTACTACATGCAATAAATAAAGTACATACTTTGTTTTCAGTTGTACAGTGGCTATCCATCAGAGCTGTCTAAAGTAAAATTCTAAGAAAAATAAAGCTTGTAATAGAAATTTTGCTTCATGAGGCGCTGCTGCTTTTGCAACTACTTTTTTTTCTAGGCTAATTCTTCCTTTTCTATCAGTTCCAGACTTATGCCTTCCTATTTCAATCTGGCGGCCTGTGCTTGCCTTCCCTTCTGCTTCCAATCTACTGTCTCTTTTCCTCTAAATAGGTTTCCCATAAGTTCTCGATGTAATACTTTTGCCTGAGGCTTACTACATTCTCATTTCTGAGTAATTTCATAGAAAATCATAGTTGCTGTTCCTCTGTTTTTGTTTTACTTTTCTTTACATTTCTATTATTGATTTAGAACTGTTTCAATTTTGCTAGATCTTATGTTTTGCTTAGTATATTTGTAAATCAAAGAAAATGACCCTGACAAGTCTCAAATCATTTCAGGAGGTTTTCTTGCTAAAGTTTTTTAAGCAATTTTTTTAAGACTATGAAGGGGAATAAAAACCCAGCACTGATATTTTAATATGATCAACTGGACCTGTGTATTAGTATGCTGAGTCTGCTGCAACAAAGTACTACAGATCGGGTGGCTTAAACAATAGAAATTTATTTTCTCACTGTTCTGGATGCTAGAAGTTGGATCCCTCTGAGGGCCATGAGGCATGTGTCTATTTCAGGTCTCTGCCCCTGATTTATGGATAGCAGTCTTCTCTGTCTCTGTGTCCTCACAATATCTTGACCTGTATGTGTCTGTGTCAAATTAACTACTTGAGGCTGGGTAATTTATGAAGAAAAAACGTTTAATTGGGTCATGGTTCCAGAAGCTATATAGGAAGCACAGCTGGGGAGGCATCAGGAAACTTACAATTGTGGTGGAAGGCGAAGGGTAAGCAGGCACCTTCTACATGTCTGGAGCAGGAGGAAGAAAGAAAAGGTGGAGGTGCTACACACTTTTAAACAACCAGGTCTCACAAGAACTCACTCACTATCATGAGAAAAGCAAGAGGGAAGTCCACACCCATCATCCAATCACTGCCCGCTAGGCCCCTCCTCCAACACTGGGGACTATACTTTTTTATTGTTATAATTTTTTTATTTTATTTTGAGACAGAGTCTCACTCTGTCACCCAGGCTAAAGTGCAATGTCATGATATCAGCTCACTGCAGCCTCCACCTCCCAAGTTCAAGCAGTAATACTGCCTCAGCCTCCAGAGTAGCTGGGACTACAGGTGTGCATCACCACACCAGGATAATTTTTGTGTTTTTAGTAGAGCCTGTGTTTCATCATGTTGACCAGGCTGCTCTCAAACTACTGGCCTCAAGCGATCCAACTGCCTCAGCTGCCCAAAGTGCTGGGATTACAGGTGTGAGCCATTGCATACAGCCTATAATTTGACATAAGAGTTGGGTGAGGACACAGATCCAAACCATATCAGAGGATAGCAATCATATAGAATTAGAGTACACTCTAATGACATCATTTTAAATTAATGACCTCTTTAAAGACCCTATCTCCAAATGCAATCACATTCTGAGTTATGGGGATTAAGGCTTCAACATGTAAATATTTGGGTAGACACAATTCAACTCATAACGCCTAGGTTATGACACCTTCAGCATCAAATTTACTACCACAAAACAGAAATGACATTTAAAAGGGAAGGTTTGGAGTGACCTAAATAAGAAAAATTTAATCAAAGTCAGCAATGAAAAAAATGCTTTCCTCTGAGGATCAAGAATTGTGGTGCTCAGACACATTTTTGCAAGGAAGCCATGTTGTTTAGGCTTTGATTAATTCAGTTAACAGTTTATATGTGCCATACACATACTTACCTAACTTCAAAAATGATGTCATCTCCTAGGATATTTGGTAGTTTTTGGAAGTCTTGTTCTTTAGGGTTCCGGTAAATAAATACTATAATATGTATGGTACCAGCAGAGAATGCTGTATTTTTTCTTCTCCTTTAACCCATTCAAATTTTCATTTTATTTATTTTTTGATTCCCTCAGTTCAGATTCAGTTTGTGCCAGCTTTCTTTTCCATAAAGGAGCCATCGATGTTTTCCAAGTATATATGCAACGCCCATCAATTAATTGATAATATAATGAATTATCATTTTAAGGAAAGTTCATATTCTCCTGCAATCATAGATCTTTCTTCTATTATGCACATTAGTAGACACGGTGTAGATGAGTTGTATTGCTTTCCTATCACTGTTTTTTTTTTTTTTTTTTGAGACGGAGTCTCGCTGTGTCTCCCAGGCTGGAGTGCAGTGGCCGGATCTCAGCTCACTGTAAGCTCCGCCTCCCGGGTTTACGCCATTCTCCTGCCTCAGCCTCCTATCACTGTTATAACAAATTTTCACGAGCTTGGTGAATCAAAATCACAAAAATTTATTTTCTTACCATTTCTGACTGCTGGACAGTCAGCAGTCCAAAATGTATCTCACTGGGCTAAAATATTTGCTCAAAATCAGGGTGGACTAAAATCAGGGTGCTGGCAGGACTGTTTATCCAGTAATATATAGCAGATAGTCCATGTCCTTGATTTTCCAGGTCCCAGAGACTTCCTGGTTCTCATTTTCTCTTCAAATCCAGCAATGGTTGCGTCTTTCTCATGCTGCATCACTCTTACTTTGTTTCTTCCCTGACTCTTGGGATACAGTGAGCCAATACAGGTAACCCAGGATCATCTCTCAATCTCAAGGTCACCCTAGAAAACTTAATTCCATTTATACTCTTAATTTTTTTCTTACCGTGTAACATAACATACTCAACAGTACTCAGGTTTAGAATCTGGGCATATTTGCCAGTAGAAGGAGTTATTCTGCCTACCACAGGCTGCAATCCAAGGACTGTCTGAACACAGATTCTAAATGGAGACATGCTAAATACAGTAAGTAAAGACTAAGTACTTAATAATTGAATGCGATTATAACATTACCATTCTTGTTGTCATTATCACTATTATATGAAGGTGAACAGTACTAGATAGTGGAGATTTGATAAAGTGGTTGTAATTTGATGAAGCGGTCAGAATGAAGTCATCATCAACATGTCTAGTGTGGGTACATGGCTGTGTCAAGTAGGGGAAGCAGCATTTGGACAGCTTGTAAGAAATCAAAGACTGTGCATTGTTTAGCAAATATTTTCCTGCAGACAAATATGTAGAACAGTAAATACAAGCAGAATCTGCAAATAGCAACTACTAAATATAGGACAGTTTTTCCAAAAAGAAGTATAGAAGGTCCCTTCACAGATGCCACAGCAAAGCTGATAAAGGCACAAAGTGCATCAGCAGACTTAATTTCATTACTCAGAATGTTTGTTTGTTTGTTGTTTGTTTTTACCAATCCATACACAGGCTTCAGAGTTTAATATTCAGCAATAATGGGTGACTGGTAACTGCGAATCAGGTCTTGGTCCTAGTACCCACTGGGTGACTATGGAGAGCCTGAGGCACAACTTTCTCTCAATTTAGTGTTCACCTACAAACCCAAGCTGCTGCATTTATCCATATGACATAGTTCTGGGCTTTTCCCAGCTTTATCACCATCATGAACATCTGCCTATTAATGGAGTCTTGCTATAAATGAATTGATTCTTCAGGGAATAACTTCCAAGAAGGCATCTATAAGCATAAAATTCAATTGATGATATATTTTAGATGGGTTTACCAAAAAAATCCTACACTTTGCTTTATTCATTCTTCTTTCAAGATATGGACACCAGATTGGAAGTCTTATTCATTTTTATTTTTTAAAGAACCACTGTAATCTCTACTGTAATATATTTTAAATTTAACAAATCATTTTTATAGTAGGTTATGAGAAGTTTAAAATATCTATAAAAATAAAAGTGTAAAACCAATAAATTGCAAGGACTGTTAAAAGTTATAAAAAACAAGTAAAGAAAACTTCTCATGGCACTTCTAAAACACTCTTTTTATCCTAACAGTTGGTGAATTGTTGCTTATGCAAACAATCTACAGAAAAAAATTCTATTTTTTGCTTGAAAAGTGTGAGAAATTCTAGTCTGAAAAGGTGCTTGTCATGAAGTTATATACAAATGAAAATATGAGCTAAGAATAGCAGTACCATCTGAACCATAATTATAGTTCAGTGTTATAATCAAAATCTACAGGAACTTTCTAGAAATCATTATTTTTTAAGAAGTGAAAACTAATTTGATACTTCAAAACTAGCCTAAATCTTAAGGAATATTAATGCCAACACTTTTAAAGTTACTTTTTGTAATATTGTTTTATTTTAGGTTTATGAGCAAGAGTTGAGCCAAACTGAACAACAGTTTATAAGAATATCTGAATTCCAAATATAAAGTTAAATTTAAAGTCATATGAAATGTTTAAAATTTTAAACTTGTAACTTGCGTAGCTGATGAAACTTCTATTTTATAGATGGAAAAATTATTAAGATATATTGTTTGAATTATTTATCACTAACTGAATATCTATTTGGCGAATAATTACCATCAACAATAACAACATTAATAATAGCTGTCATTTGTTAAAATATATTAAATATATACATTTCAGAACCTTTACTTGGTACTTAAAATATAATGCGTAATTAAAACCTCAAAATAATTGCATGACGTAGTTTGTTTTGAAAATTAAGAAACAAGTTTACAAAGATTAAAAATTCATTAACTTTATTCAATCTTGATCTCCTGAAAATATTATCTGGGAACTTTATGTTTATTTACATATAGTTTTAGAAAACTTTTTCTTAGGTCTGAGGGACATAGTATGAACAAAACGTCAAAAAGTCCGCTTTAGGTGGCAATGTCTTTAAAGAAGAAAATTAAAAGCCTCAACTAAACATAACTTTTGCAATATCTTGAGTTTGCCATTTATTCCTGAAAGGGTAACACATGGGAAGTCTTTAGCAACTTAAAGCCTCAGCTCATGCAGAATTACATACTTTTTCTCCTTGGCAAAAAAACTTTCAAATTAGTAATATTGCACCTTTCAATTTTCAATTTAAATCAATATTCCATTATTTTTTAAAACACATTAATCATATAAAATGTGTTAAAATATTGGTATTAGTTCTTTTTTAAATGGTTGATGAAATTCAGTAGTGAATTCATCAGATTTTGAGATTTTCTTTGATGGGAAATACTTTAGTACTGCTTTTATCTTATTATTGTTTTTTTCAGGTTCCCTATTTCTTTATGGTGCTATCTTGGTAGGTTGAATGCGTCCAGAAAATGTATCCTTTTTTTTTTTGAAGTTTTCCTATTTGTTGGTGTAATAGTCTTTAATGATCCTTTGTATTTCTGCATGTGTAATGCTTCCCTTTTCATATCTCATTTCATTCATATGGGGCATCCATCTTTTTTCTTAGTCAATCTAAAGTTTTGTCAATTTCGTTCATCTTTTCAAAAACCCAATTTTTCATTTTGTTGAACTTTTGTATTTTTCTTAGTCTCAATTTCATTTATTTATGCTCTTATATTTGTTATTTCTTTTCTTCTACTAATTTTGAATTTGGTTTGTTCTTGGTTTTCTAGCTATTTCAGGTGCAATGTTAGGCTATTTGTAGTCTTTCCGTTTTTACGGTGTAGACATTTATTACTATAAACTTCCCTCTAAATACCGCCTTTATTATATACCATAAATTCTGCTACACATTTCTGTTTTTACTAGATTTCAATAATTTTTAAAATTTTTCATTGACCCATTGGTCATTCAGAAGCATGTTGTTTAATTTCCATGTATTTGTGTAGTTTCCAAAATGTCTCTTGTTATTGATTTCTTATTGTATTTTGTCGTGGTCAGAAAGTATACTCGATAAAATTTTGACTATTTTTAATTTCTTGAGACTTGTTTTATAGCCTACAATATGGTTATTACTAGAGAATGTTTCATGTGCTGATAAGAAAAAAAATGTGTATTCTGGAGCAGTTGGATATAATGTTCTGTAATACCTGTCAGGTCTATTTTGTCTGGAGTGCAATTTAATTTCAATGTTTCTTTATTGGTCTTCTCTCTGGACAATCTGTCAATTGTCAAAAGTGGTGTGTTGAATTATCCTACTATATTATATTAAAGTCTATTTCTCCCTTTAAAGCTATTAATATTTGCTTTATATATTTGGGTGCTCTGGTGTTGGGTGCATATCTATTTACAATTGTTGCATCCTCTTGCTGAATTGACCCTTTCATCATAATATAATAACCTGCTTTGTCTCTTTTTACAGTTTTTGACTTAAAATGTATTTTATTTGATGTATGTATAGCTACTCCTGATCATTTTGCATGGGCTATCATTTTCGCTTCAGTTTATGTGTGTCTTTATAGGTAAAGGAAGTTTCCTATAGATAGCATATATATGATGTCTACTTATATACTCACTCAGATAAAAAAATATATATGGATCTTATATGTTTAATACAAGTAGCATATATATTTAATATTAGAAGCATATATATGGTGCTGTATATGACCTATATGTATATACACATCTTGTATGTTTAATCTATTCAGTGACTCTATGAATTTTACTTGGAGAACTTAATCCATTTACATTCAATATTTTATTGATAGGTAAGGCTTTACTACTGCCATTTTGTTACTTGTTTCCAAGCTGCTGTGCAACTTTTTTTTACTGTCTTCTGTTGTACTTAAGTAATTTCTTTGGCAAATATGCTTTAGCTTATTGTTTTAATTTTTAGTGTATCCCAGGATGCAAGGATGGCTCATCACATGCAAATATGAAAATGTGATAAGTCACATGAACTCTGAAAAAGCATTTGATAAAATTCAACATTTCTTCATGACAAAAACCCTCCACAATGGATATAGAAAAGAAACACCTCAACACAATGAAGGTCATATATAACAACACTAGCTAACACCATGTTGAACAGGAAGAATATTGAAAGCCTTTCTACCAAGATCTGGCACAAAACAAGGATATTCACTTTCACTAGTTTTATTTAATATCTCATCAGAAGTCCCAGCCAGAGCAATTAGGTAACAGAAAGAAATAAATAATATCCAAATAGGAAAAGTAGTAGTCAAATTACCCTTGATTGCAGATGACATGATCTTATATTTAGAAAAACCTAGACCTTACCAAAAAACACTTAAATGAATAAACAAATTTAATGAAGTTGCAGGATACAAAATAAACATACAAAAATAAGGAGCATTTCTATATGCTAATAGTGATCAATCTGAAAAATAAAAATAAGAAAGCCATACTACTTACAATAGCCAAAAAACCCCAAATACTTAGTAATACATTTCACCAAAGAAGTGATAAATCTCTACAAGGAAATACATAAAACACCAGTGAAGAAATTGAAGAGAACACACACTCAAGAGAAAGATATCCCATGCCCATGAATTGGAAGAACTATTATTGTTAAAGTATCTATATTACTCAAAGCAATTTACAGAATTGATGCAATCTCTAAAAAAATACTAATGACATTCTTCACAGAAATAGAAAAACATTTTTTAAATTTATATGGAACCACAAAAGACTTTAAATACTTGAAACATTTCTCAGCAAGAGGAACACCTGGCTTCAAAATGAGTAACCAAACTATAGTAAGCAGTATGAGTAACCAAAGCTATAGTAACCAAATCTGCATGATACTGGCATAAAAACAGACATATAGACCCATAGAATAAAATAGAGAGCCTAGAAGTAAATGCAAGCATTTATAGGTAGCTTCTTTTTGACACAGTATAGAGACAATCTATGGAATGAGAGAAAATATTTGCAAACTATCCATCTGAAAAAGAATCAATAGCTAGAATATATAAGAAACTTAACAGAAAATAATAATACTAATCTGATTTAAAAATCGATAAAACCCTGAATAGATATTTCTCAAAGGAAACCTTACAGATGGCCAACATGTTTATGAAATAATGTCCAACATCACTAATCATCAGCAAGTGCAAATCAAAACCACAGTGAGATACCATTTCACCTGAGTTAGAAAGGCAATTCTCAAAAAATTAAAAAATAACTAATGCTGGTGATAATGTGGAGAAAGGGGAATGCTCTTAACACTGTTGGTAGAAATTTAAAGTAGTACATCCAATACGGAAATTAATATGGAACTGCCATATGATCAAGCAACCCCACTGCTGGGTATATATTCAAAAAAAAAAAAAAAAAGGGGGGGGGGATCAGAATCTCAAAGTGACATTTGCATTCCCATGTTTATTGCAGCGCTATTCATGATAGCCATGATATGGAATCAACCTAAGTGTTCATTAATGGATTAATGGGTTTAAAAAATATGGTATACACATCCAATGGCGTATTATTCGGACATAAAATGAAGTTAAATTGTGTCATTTGCAGCAACACAGATGGAGCTGGAGGCCATTATGTTAAATGAAATAAGCTAGAAACACAAAGACAAATATCACAGGTTCTCACTGGTGTGTGGGAGCTAAAAAAATGGAACTCATGAAGGTAGAGAGCAGAATGGTGGTAACCAGAGGCTCAGAAAGGAAGAGGACAGAGAAAAATAAAGAGAAAACAGTTAATTGATACAAAATTTAGTTAGATAGAAGGAATAAGTTCTTGTTCTCAATAGTACAGCGTGGAAATTATAGTTAAGTATAATTTATGACATGTTTCAAAACACCTGGAAGAATTCCGATATTCCCAACACAAAGAATAGATAAATGTTTGAGGTAATAGATATTCTAATTACTCCAGTTTCATCATTACACATTATATACGTTTCAAAATACACATGTAACCCCATAATACATACAACTTTGATATATAAATTTAAAAATCCAAAAAGTAAAGTTTTGGATGTGAACTTCATTATATAACAGGGATTCTCCTCTCTCTAACTGCACATTAGAAGTATCTAGGAGCTGTTTAAAAATATTGATTGCCCTGGTCTCACCTTGGAACACTTGATTCAGAACCTCTGGTGGTGGAGTCCAAAATGGGTACCTATAGTATTCACGGTTGACTCTGAGAAAACTGAAATTTGAGAACAACTGGAAACCCCATGAATTAGATTTACATGTAGTAGGGTTTAGAGTGTTCTTTTAAATTAATTCTGTCATGTTGTCATTTTGTATGTTGCAGTTTGTAAAACAAATCTCAAAATAGTATCTCATTTACTTTTTTTGCCCTACACATTTGATGAATCTTCAAAATCTGTGAAGGACACATAAAATCATTCTAACAAAGTATATTTTAATACCGTAATATAGATTTATACTTTCACAGTTTTATTGAATATAAATACTTAGAAAGTGACTGCAGCAAAGTTAATTTCAGACAAATACCTATTTTCGATAATAACCACCATTTTTGAAAGTAAAAAGCAAAAGCAAATTAAGTGTATGCTCTTCCTACATTTTAATAAAGTCTATCTGGTGGTTTGCATCTTCATCAAAATAGAAACACTATTTATTTACATTCAAAAACACATTTTAAACTATTTAAAATGCTACCAATTCCATTATAGATATATTTGAAATTTATATAATGCTAATATAACCTAATATAGCTAACATTCTTGGGTAACATAATAGTGTAAAAAAAGATATTTGTTTTAAGCCGCAGTATAATATAGTGGTTTGGTTCAAGATCTCTAGACCTAACCTGTTGAAGTGTCACAGGCAATAATTTATTGGCTGTGATAATTTAGGCAAGTCACTTATCCAACAAATGGAAGTATGAATACTCATAGGTAGTTTTAAATGTTCAATAAGATTTATAGTTAAAGCTTTTAAAACATTACCTTGCCCATTATAAGTATTGAAACCATTTTTTTGCTCTTCCTAATTTAAAACTGAGACATATTATTATGAGAAACATCAATAGAGTTTCTATGATCACCATTTCCCTCTCATTATACAGTATATAAGTCCGAAAACCAAAGGAATGGAGTAGGAATGCCCTTACTTACCATTATTCCTAATGAACAACTTGGGGAATATATTCTTGTTTCCACAACTTTAGGCTGTTTGGGTCTAGAAGTCCTATGGACAGAGGAGTAATTCATGCACCAGGGAAAATAGAAAGAGTTCCATTAAACTTTCAGTCATGGCTATGGGCCTTTCTCCTTGGGCTCTTTGTGCCAAGAGACGAGCAAGAAGTAAAATAAATTCTATCCTGGCTGGGTAAAGAACTCTATTCTTCAGAAAGAGGTGAAGTTATTCTTATCGAATGAGGAAGGAAATAATACATTCGGCTTGAAGATCACCTACTAAAACCATTCTTGCTGTTTCCCTCCTTAAATGTAACAAGTACAGCAGCCTGAAACTGTAAAGAGCTTGGTTACCAAGGGCCACCAGAGAAGTAGATCACTCCAAGAATCTGGATATCCCACCAGTTAAGTCACCTAGATCAGGAGAGATGCTATTCAAAGGTGATGTGAACCTAGAATGAGTGGTATAGAAGATAGGCCAGTTGCTGTGACAGGGACTATATATATATATATATATAAAATTAACTTTTAATATATATATATTTTATATTTTATATATTTTTATATATATATATTTAACTTTTATAAGTTTCTGCAGGAAATGAAAACTACCAAAGTCCTGCAGGACTAGGGTGAATTCACTTTACACATGGGGTAAACTTACTTTATGAAGCAAGTGGGCAGATGCAATAGAAATAGTGGGCTGCCTTGTAGCCATCCTTAGAAAAAGGAAGTGTGCTTGGTTCTACCAGAGAGAAGGAAACACAACTGTGTACTGGGGAGGAAAAAAATCTTTCCCCAAATAAACACAAGTGATGTTTTTAAATAGTTGCTAGACAAGCAAAAACTGTATGTCCACTGTATTGAAGGACAGGAATATTGCTGACAAAACTAACAGAAATGCCTTATATGGTAACTCTCATGATTTATTGAATGTCCTGAATTAAAGTTGGAAAGCAGCAGATAAATCTTGTTCCAGACTGGAATATTTATTATAAATAAAGAGCTATGACTGTACTAGTAACTAAACTATTCATAGGAGCTCTCTTAAGAGACACCCAAAAAATTCACGACTCTGTAACAAATTCATTCTAAATATGACTGTGGTACTTGCCATTTACTTGGGGAAACAGTTTAGCACATAAGTATATCCACAAAAAAAAAAAAAAAAAAAGATTATTTTTTCAGCAGAAAACTTAGAGTAGCAATGATTACCGGCAAGTTTTGAACTAGAAAATTTTGTGTCAACTGTCAACATATGCTCTATACATTTATGTGAAAGTATGTGTAGCATTACAACTATTCTATCTGTAACTCATAAACCTCTGGCAATACGTAGATCATTCTTAACTTTTTAAAAAACTTATTTGTGAAGTCTTCCTTGTCTAGCAAAGTGTCCTAAGCCTTATATTTTCAGACATTTAAAAATACATTACATAGAGTGGATTAAATGTTCATTGGCAATCATAGCATTTTGGTGATTATTTATATTCCATAAATATTTGTATGCAATTCCCATCATAAAGAAATGTATTTAAATGAATATAATTAGTATAAGGTTTCAGATTCATTAAGCCTAATTTATTCAGTTGCTCCTTGTGATAGATCATCATTTTAAAAATTAGCACAAGCACTTTAAGTTGCAAAATAAATTTCCCAATTGATTGTACTAAACTTTGGGAAACACTGATGCATATTACTTAAATTAATTTTACTTGATTTGATTTATTTGTTCTTGTATAGATTTAACTACCATATGTGTTTTGAAAGTAAATTTCTATGAAATACAATTTACTACACTAGTTGTTCTTCTGAAACTGGAAACAGATATCAGCATAAAACAAGTGTTTTGAATGGTTAAACCTATACTTGATAATTTACTTCCAAGATCATATATATTTCTATTCCCAAAGACTGATTCCTTCCCTACGGGTAATTCGTTAGAGCAATGCTATCATGTGTGGATAAAAATGACAACAGTTTTCAACAGCTGAGAAGAGATTTATATCCAAAGGCCAACAGAATCTTCAAAGACCTAATTCAAATCAAGGACCTCATAGTCTCAGAGTTTTGTGATGTGTTCTTGGCAGTAACGCCATATCCACAATAGGTTACCTGTTGCTCCTTCTTTGAAGACACATGAAGTAATTCAGAATTACCAGCTAATATTAGTGTGAAAAACAGAATGAATGTCCTGTGTTTGATTTTTTTTACACCTTTGTTTGCCTTTGGTCACAGGGTGTATAGTCAAAATATCGTGTTCGTGAAGTGGTTGGATTTGTATTTCCCCCCACTTCGGTATGGCTATTTTAGTCATTTGAAATTAGGTAGGCTGATTTATTTCTTTTTTATTTCATTTTCTTTTATTCTTGATTTTATTTTTTTGAGCATAAAAAACTATGTTCTAAAAATCAAAACTAAACAAAAAGTTATTCTCAGAAATGTCATTTTTCCATACACTGTAGATTGTCTCAACTACCCCATCTATTCCATTCTATGCCTGTTAATAACTAATCTTGTTTTTGTCTCATGTAGTCATCCTGTCTTCTTTTTTACACAAATAATCAAACATATGAATATTTTATTGTATTTTTAATAAAAAGCTAATATACTATAAGTACAGTTTTGTGCTTTGTTTCTATTTACATAGCAATAGATTCTAAAAATTATCCCCTACCAGTTCAAACAGCTCTTCTTATTGCTGGTCTACAATATGTAGATATACTAGTTTATTAAACCACTGTCCTATGTATGGCTGCTTAGGTTATTTGCAATATAGTGCTTTGTGATTACCAATAATGCTGTAATGAATAATCTTAGAAATATCTATTTTCATGTTGTTAGCTGTAGGGTAAATTTTTAAAATGGAATGCTAGTCAAAGTGTAACTATATGTATAGTTTTGTTATAGAGTCACAAATTTCTCTCCAAGACCGTTGTGCAAATTTGCATCCCCACCAATAATATATGAGTGTATCGGTTTCCTCAAGACTGGCCAAGAGAATATGTTGTCAATCTAAATTTTAGCCAAGTCAATAGTTAAGAAATGTAATTTTGGTATAGTGCTTATTTTTATTTCTCTATGAAGTAGCTTGTGCAGCTAGTGATGTGTTAAAGAACCATTTTCACATCTTTATTTATATTGTCGGATCTTGCCTCTTCCCCATATTTCCAATTTGTTGTTAGTTTTTTTTCCTGAAAAATTTTAGAGTTCTTTATATATGAGTTATTTGTCCTTCATATGTGATTGCAAATATTTTTATTATCTTTTTTATTTTGTTGTTTTGCCATGTGATAGCTTTTATAATTATGTTTATGTACTCATATTTATCAGTCTTTAATCATCTCTTAATTTTTAAGTACTTTTTCTTTTTCTTTTTTTTTTTTTTTGAGATGGAGTCTTGCTGTCACCAGGTTGGAGTGCAGTGGCGCGATCTCAGCTTACAGCAACCTCCCTCTCACAGGTTGAAGCTCTTCTCCCGCCTCAGCTTCCCAAGTAGCTGGAACTACAGACTCCGGCCACCACGCCCAGCTAATTTTTTTTGTAGTTTTAGTAGAGGCGGGGTTTCACCACGTTAGCCAGGATGGTCTCGATTTCCTGACCTCGTGATCTGCCCACCTTGGCCTCCCAAAGTGCTGGAATTACAGGCATGAGGCACCGCGCCTGACCAATTTTTAAGTGCTTTTTCTGTATTCAGGTTATAGATGAATCCATTCCATTCCATTCCTGGTTTTTTGTTTTTTGTTTTTTGTTTTTTAGGAAACTGTATGGCTTACTTATTCATTCATTCATTCACTCATTTAATATCACTGATTGTTTTTAATATTCTTGAGTATTTGGAGTTTATTCTTGTGCATAATGTGAGGTATAGATACAATTGTCTGTTTTCCAAATGGCTAACCAATATGTCACATCATTTGAGAAGACACCTTCATTATATCATAAATGTTTATATTTAAAATATAGATATATTGTTTCTAGAACTCTCATTTATTTTATCAGTGTCTAGTATATTCATCCCTCATAGAATATAATGGCTTTATCATTAGAGTAAGAACTTTAGTATAAACTTGGTTTTGTTTGTTGGTAGTTTTATCATTATTTTGTTAAATTTATACATTAAAATATGAGGAACTGACGTTTTTATGATCTTGATTTTTCTTAAACAAATGTTATGTTTTCATTTGCTCAGATCTCCTTGTGGATTTCTCTGTAGTGTTTAAATGTTTCTACATATACTTTTTTTTCTATTAGTTTTTTTAAAGAAATATATTTATTGTTGCTATCATAAATAGGTTTTTTAAATCATATCTCCTAGTTATTGACTATATATAAAAATGGCATTAATTTTTGGATATTAATTTTATACTTTGCTACTTTTTAAATTATTTTATCATTTCAGTATTAGGTTTGAATATTGTTTTTATGATGTAACAGGTATATGATTATATCTCATGCAGAGGCAGTTTATTATTTTCCAATTTCAATTATCTGACTGATTTTTTTCTAATTCTATTTGCTAATACCTATAGAAACTATTGATTCTTTTAAGCAATAGTGGACATCTTTGCATTGTTCTTAAACTTAGTGAAAGTGCATTTAATATTTAGTTGCTAAATAAGATGATGGTTTTACATTTAGAATATATATCCTATATCAGTACACATACACACACACAAACACAAACACACACGATCTTATTTTCTTGAAGTATTTTCCCCAAAAATTGCACTTAAATTCTGTCAAGTGTGTTTATATCTATGAATCCAGTAAATAATACTAGCAATAGCCTAATACTAACCATTTTCCATTTCTGCAATAAATTCCACTTGGTTATGGTATGCTATTTTTATAATATGGTATTAGATATATTAGTTTACATTTAATTTACTAATTTGCATTGGTATTTTAAGTGACATTCTTTTCTTTCTCTGAAACTGTCTTTAACAGGTATTTGTAACAAGGTTATACTTCATAAAAATCATAGGAAGTTTTCCTTTCTTTTTAATACTGTGAAACATTTTTTGATCTGTTTTTGTTTCGTAGTTGTTTTTTGGAAGAAGCAGTTCCTTTAGTCTCTTTTTTCCTTTAACCGTTGTTGTTTCCTATAGAAATGGGTCACTTTAAGTTTATTATCTCCAATGAGTTTTCAATAATACTGATACTTCTATTCCATTGTTTTAGTTGTCTTCTGCAGAGACTTATGTCTCATGTCCTAGATCTTTTTCACCTGTATTTCTTTTCAAGTAAGATCTCTGACCATTTTTTATTTCATTGTCTACATCATTCTCTTTGTTGTTTTACTGCTTTCCTTTAATTGCTCTTATTATGTTTAAATACAGATCTACTTATACTTTAAAAATGTATAATTCATTTATTATTTTGATATTACTCTTTTTGTCCATTTCCTTTTTGAGTTCAGTCAGATCTATTGTTTTTTGTTTTTCTACTATTTATATTCCTAATATTTTTATTGATTGTTCAAATTCATTTTTAAGTAATTCCAAAAGCCTCAATAGAGTATATACAAATCACTATGTAGTTTTAATCTGTAAACTGAATTGTTTCCTTTCCCATTGTCTGTTTAATTCTTATTGCAGTTTTGTATAGATGAAAATTATTTGTTCTTTTGCATTTCTGTGGCAACGGTTTATAGTCTGGGGTAGTTTACAAGACACCATTTTTACAAGTGCATTCCAGTATAACAAAATATGATTTCTCTTTAAGTGACTTTTTGAGGCAAGACAAGTGGGGTGGGGTTCTGTGCCTTTTATGTTTTTCATTTTACTAAATTTTCTTTTATTCCCGCAAATAAATTGTCTCCATTGCTTTCTCTCCTCTTCTGCCTGAAACTTGCTTTTTAAAAAACTGCTCTCTCAAATTTCACACACACTGTAAATTTTTTCTCCTGTTTGTTCCCTCTTCTGGTCTAAAAATAATGTTTTTCACCATTTTCCATGTAGATGAGACTTTCTCTTTCTGTTAGTGAACATAGGTCAATCTTAATACTGCATCTTACTCTCCTATTATCCTCTGTATGTAGGTTTTCCTTGACTCCTCTTGCTCTTTGAGATTCAAAGGTTTCCACAGAAGAATCTGAACAATAACTTGAGTTGGTGTTTATTATTCCATGTATGGGTGATTCAAAGTTAGCCATCCTGTTTCTTTCAATTACGCCAAAGCATGAATTTTATTTAGTTTCATATGTTACTTTTGTTGCTATATTTTTTAGAATTCCATAAGAGATTTAGATTTATTCTCTCAGCATTAACTTAGCTACCCACAATTTCTAAGCCAGTGAGAATATTTTAGAAGGTGATACTGCAGTTCTCCGATGTTCAGTTCCAGATTCCCATTTTCTGTAAAATAGATATGTTGAATTTATTTTACTATATTTCTTTGGCCTAAAGGCTATGTTCTCCATTGCGGATCTTTGATTTCCTCCTGTTATATAAATAATTAGTGTACAAGTCAGTAGGCTAGCTACGTTTTTACTCCTAAAAATGTAAGAGAGGAGTTAGGAAGGCATGTGTTCTCTTTTTACCATGGCTCTTTAGCTATATCTTAAGCAGTAGATTTCCCTCACCATTAAAAAAGAGATGGGTACAGCACACCAACATGGCACAAGTATACATATGTAACAAACCTGCATGTTATGCACATGTACCCTAGAACTCAAAGTATAATAAAAAAAAAAAAAAAAAAAAGAATCTAAGATTACTTAGAGTTTGGGAAAAAAAAAAAAAGAACAACACAGACACACTCATACACACACACACACACACACAAAAACCAGAAAACAACAACAAAAAACTCTCATGAGTTTCTGCCTGCATATACTAGTATCTTCCTTTCAACATTCAGATTTCTAAATTGCTAAAGCAGTAAAACTCAGCATCTGTGTACACAGATTACACATAGAGCTCAGGCATGGATGATAAAGATAAAAGGGTAATAGGAATCAAAGTTTATTAAAATGTGATTTTATGCCTGATTTGGTAAGAATTGGCCTGATTTCATTTGCACTTCACATCACCAGCTGCCAATTTAGTATAATTTGGAACCATAAATTATCGATGACAACATATAATTAAATTTTTTTTTACCAAGTTTAAGGAACTTTGAAGTTCTGTTGCCCTTATAGAGAGGAAGAAAATGATATGCAGTAAGGTTACTTTATATATATTTTATATATATATAAGAAAAGCTTTATCTAGTGCACTATGATGACTTTAAGAATAACTGCATTCAAAACAAAAATTTTAAGAAATAAAATTACATTTTGTCTCTTCTAGTCAATAATTTGTTAATATCCACCAGTATTTTCATTTTTCTTTCTCCCTCTCCTTCTTATTCTTTCCTTTCAGCTTCTTATTTAGTAGGGTCCTACTACTCTGCCATGAACTAATGCTATGTTCTGTCTAACAAGGTCACAGGCAAATATTAGCAGCCTAAGAAGAGTGTGAAGCGAAGGAATCTTTATACCTGGAAGATTTAGATGAATTCCAAATGAATACTTTTCTTCTTTCTGAATTGTGAAAATGTTATACTTAACTAGGATGACATAAAGAGACATATAGTCTATGAGAAATCTCCAGCAAAATGATAAAGGAAATGATACACCGAATTAATATGTGGAATACTTTAAAATAAAACTAAAAATAAATGGACAAAAATGCATAAAATGAATGAAAAAGAATAATCTAATTTTGGATAGTTAAATATACCACAATCTTCTTAAAGTTAAATACTGTTATTCAATTATGTCTTACATCAAAGAAAGCTAGCAATGAGCTTTGTCCACTCAATGAATTATAGATTTCATTTAGTTAACCCAGAGTGGGTAAAACTACCAATAAAGACAATGAAATGTAGAAGAATGAAAATTTTGTGATTTAAGATCACCCTCTTAATTTTATAAGAGAAATACAGAAGATAAGCTATGTTCCTTAAAGGGAAAAATAAAACCATAACTGCCGTAGGAGAAAAACGCTCAGAGACACTGATTCAAATACAGATTTACAAGACCATAAAATGCCAGAGCAAAAGGAAGCTTGAAAATCATTTAATTTAACTTCTAATTTTACGTGTGAATAAACAAATAAATCCAAGAAAAGTATGGATAGGTGAGAAGCATGAAGTCTAATTTTCTAAAACGAAGGCTACTCGGTCAGCTGAAAGAAGCAGAAAGCAGTCGTTTATGGTCAAAGCAAATGTTAACACCCCAGATATCTTTCAGTTGCTTAGGAGCGTTCAGGATTCTGGGCAAGTTCAGCATACAAAAGAGAGATTAGCAAAAGTGAATTTTACTACTTACAGTACTATGAATGCCAAGAACCAGATATAGAAGCAAGTCCTTGATGAGAAGAGACAAACAGTAATGCAAGAATTGGGTGGCTGATACTGTCTTGAATTTGAAGCAAATGACTTGTGTTATCAGGCACGGCAAGATAAGGTCAATTTCTCTGGGAGGTGGCACTCAAAAAATAGAGCTAAACCATCAGTCAATTTTCTATTAATTGATACTTTTAAGTGACAATAAAACAGTATGGTTTTAGATCGCGCCACTGCACTCCAGGCTGGGCGACAGAGCAAGACTCCATCTCAAAAAAAAAAAAAAAAAAAAACAAAACAGTTTGGTTTTAAAGAGCCCTTGTCCTGTCTGAGGTTTTGAGAGGCATATTTCTAATAAGGTATGCAAGCTCTAAGTTTGGAGTCCTTTGGGACTTGCCAAAGGTCCAACACATTAGCAACTGCAGATTTAGAAATAGAAACCAGATTTCCTAATTAATTCCTGGGCTACTGCATTTCACGAGTAGTTTTTAAAATGTTGAATGTTCTAGGAAAATATGAATCAAAGAAATATTTTTTCTATTTCTTTCAGATTTTTATCTTTGATTGGAAACTAAAAAATATTTCCATCTAATCAAATAAAAATATTGAAAACAAACCTACAAAAGCTACCAGAAGTATGGTACGAATACTAAAAGTGTCCACCTCAAATAATAAAATCAACATAGCCTTTTCCTTTGTCTTCATTAACTTTATGTTTTAGGTGGATTAACATTTTTAAATGTTATAAAATGAAATCACACAATAAATAGAAGCAATATAGGATGCATTTAGTTATCTTAGACTAAGGGAATGTTTTCTAAGCCTGATCGCAAAACAGAAACACAACACAAGTGATTGTGTAATTTACTTGCATAAAATTTCTGTTAAGACTGAAATACCATAAACAAAGTCAAAAGGAAGAAAAGAAACAATATATGTAACATTTGATAGAGAATAACCAGAATATTTTGTTTGTTGTTTTCACCGTTGAAATCATTCTTATGAATCAAAATAATAGAAAATGACCAAGTAATAAGAATAAGCAGTTCATTTTTTAAAAAAGAGGGTAAAAATAGCTAATAAACATTGGAAAAGAAAGCCAAACCCAACAACGACAAAGCAGAAAACTCTCTCACATTAGCAGGTATTGCCCAGTTCGATGTTAATAAAGCTGTTCAACACATCTCAATTTGAAGAAATACTTTGAGAGTGACACCTCCTTTACAATATTGAATCAGAGGGGCTACCTTAAACAAGCTGCAGAGGATAATTTGATTACATAGTTAAATAGCTATTTGCCAATTATATACCATCTTAAGGAATTTAAACACTTGTATTGGTTTACATGTTAAAAATCTCACAATGTTGAACATACTTCAAAGGACAATAACATGTATTCACCACTTCCTTCCAATGCTATAACATTTGTCCTCACCAACCTAATTTTCCCTAAACTTAACCCTCAGTTACAGCAACCCAATCTCCTCCCCAAACTTGAGGTCTCTGATGTCAGTAATATCTTAAATTTCCCTGTTAACAAAACATTTACTGCTGATTTCTTCAGATAATGTCATGTAGCCATTGAGACTCAAGGACAGTTTTCAACATGCTAGTTAATACAAATTGTAATCATTACCTTAGAGCAAAATGTACTGGCAATTATTTCAGGGAGTTTAGTTCATGAAAAGAACAGTTCCTGCATCCTCTCCAGCATCTGTTGTTTCGTGACTTTTTAATGATTGCCATTCTAACTGGCATGAGATAGTATCTCATTGTGATTTTGATTTGCATTTCTCTAATGACCAGTGAGGATGAGCTTTTTTTTTTCATATGTTTGTTGGCTGCATAAATGTCTTCTTTTGAGAAGTGTCTGTTCCTATCCTTAGTCCACTTTTTGATGGGGTTGTTTGTTTTCTTGTACATTTGTTTAATTTCCTTGTAGATTCTGGATATTTGTCCTTTGTCAGATGGATAGGATATGAAATGGGAACACATTTACCCTGTTGGTGGGAGTGTAAATAAGTTCAACCATTGTGGAAGACAGTGTGGCGATTCCTCAAGGATCTAGAACCAGAAATACCATTTGACCCAGCAATTCCATTACTGGGTATATACCCAAAGGATTATAAATGATCCTACTATAAAGACACATGCACATGTATGTTTATTTCAGCACTGTTCACAATAGCGAAGACTTGGAACCAACCAAAATGCCCATCAATGACAGACTGGATAAATAAAATGTGGCACATATACACTGTGGAATACTATGCAGCCATAAAAAATGATGAGTTCAAGTCCTTTGCAGGGACATGGATGAAGCTGGAAACCATCATTTTCAGCAAACTAACACAGAAACAGAAAACCAAACACTGCATGTTCTCACTCATAAGTGGGAATTGAACAATGGTAACATCACACACGGGGCCTGTCAGGGAGTCAGGGGGCTAGGGGAGGGATAGCATTAGGAGAAATACCTAATGTAGATGATGGGTTGATGGGTACAGCAAACCACCATGGCATGTGTATACCTATGTGTAACAAACCTGCATGTTCTGCATATGTATCCCATAACTTAAAGTATAATAAAAAAATAAAATAATTTTGTACAACAACCAAAAAATCCAGTTCCCCAATTTTAACTTAATAGGACGAATACAATTGTTTCCAACTTTTCTTGAATGTCTATACTTATACAGATTTTGTTTTAAAAAAACTTGTATCCAGAGTGAAGACTGGTGAAGAACACTGTATTACAATCTAGGTGGAAAACACATTACTCAAGGCAGATAGAGCTGGATTGAAAAAATTCTCCCAAGGGTTGTATTTCTCAGTAATCCTCATGCATATAAGGAAAAACTCATTTTACTATATAGAGGAAGAAATGATATACTTAATGTGGAGACATGTGACCTATATGATGAAGAAAACTGGAGTAATGTGGTTCCACACAACAACTTACAAAATACATTGTGAAATAATATTGGATTTTCTCACCTTCCTACTCTTATCTAATAATCCCAAGGAAAAGAACACAATCCATAGAAAGGAAAGCAAAACAAAACAAAACAAAAACTGAGACAGATGAAGAAATGTCTGATAAAATTGCAGTATTCTGGAATGGTTACTTCCAAAATAAATGGGGCAGAGGCAGTAGAACTTTTGAACAGCTTTATGTATTGGCACTTGGCATTTTTCATATTTCAGTTACTCAAAATGTTAGGAGTCAGTCTATTGGTTATGAGAGAATGCCATCTAGGAGCATAGATAGGCACTAGGATTAAAATTGTTAATAATCGAAGATTTTGAATGTTTTAAGAGCTGCTCAGAGGATCTTGAAATCCAGTAATAACTTTGAGAAGGAAACTTGTCAATTCACGGGAAGTTTGTGGTTAAGCAGATTACATTGACCAAGGCTCTCATCACTCGATAGTCTGGATGTATCTCATTTTAGTCAAAGGTAAGTTAGGAGAAAAGAACAAAAATTGAAGGTCGGAAAAATCTTGAGAAACTGAAAAGTAGGAACAGCACCTAAATGATCAGAAAAGAATGTTTTGAAATGTAATCTACTGATGTGTTGTTAAATTTATGTGTTCAAACAATTCTGATTGCTTACTAGAACCAAGTCAGTTCATTGTTTTATATGTCAAGTAGACATGGTTTTGTGAAACAGAGGAGAAAGTTTTAAGAATAGTGCAGCTGGGATCCTAATACTATACTAAAGAAAAATAAAAACAGACAAGGGGTGGAGCAAAACTCACACAGAACCGAAAGCCATATTGAGATGCTGAAGATCAGAATGCTTGTCTAAAACTAACATCGGTGAGGAGAAAGGCAAAGGAGAACTTCTCCCGGGATGTAAAAAAGAAGGGCAAAAAGTTAAACTATGAAAAAAGAAGATAAGAATAGAGTGAGGAGATAACAGATACATGAAATGTATTCCAGATTGAGGGATCACCACAGATGAAATAAGTACTATATATATTTTAAAAACCTCAATAAAATAAAAAATTAGATTCATAAGGATATTAAAAGAATAATAAAACATTACTAAGTACTTATTTCAGGATAATGACTCATTACTTGAAATAAAACAAAGTCGAGGAAAGAAAATTATTTCAAAATTACTAGAAATGTATTTTGTAAAATTCATTAATTGGGGAATTAAATTTAAAACTCTAGTAAAATTCGTCACTAAACTGTAATTAGAAAAGGAAAAAGGTTTTTATATTCTTAACGTGGTAACGACTAAGTGTCTTAAGCTAACACTCAACATCAACATGTAATAAGTAAATGGTAAAGGCATTTCCATTAAAGTGAAGAGCAAAACAAAGATGCCCATTGACAGCATATTATCACTGGGAAGCTATTGATAATGTAATAAATTCAATTAGGTGGTCCCCTATACAATTAAATTACAAAATTAGTAAGGTTTCTGTATACTAGCAGTAATATATTTAATTGGAAAATATTCCTTTTCAAAAGGGATGTAAAAATAAACAAAAGAAATTCAGCTGCAAATCTTGATTGAATATTATGAAAAACAAAACAAAAACACTTTATCAGAGACACTTCATTACCTAATTATCTTTATAAGTCTCTGACATCAACTGAAGCTTGTCTGTCATTCCCCACTGAACTTCAGATTCACTGGCCGTCTTTCCCTTCCTTCAACAAGCTGTTTCTCAACTTCATGGCATTTTCGTAGTGTGTTCTCTTTGTTTAGAATTCTGTTACATAAACTGTTTCTTTGTATTGCCAGCTTCGGTGCAAGTTTTTCTCTAAATCTTACATCCTTAGGACGTCTTTCCCAGGACACTACAGTGTACCCTTCCCTCACGCACACACACACAATTTAGGATCCCAGCCACTTCATTTTTACCTTCACAGGTAGTATCTCCATTCATAATTTCACATGTTGTTTTTTTATTATTTACTACATCGTAAGTGCCAGAGCAACAGAAATAATATTCAAATTATGCAAATGTTCCATAAATATTGAAAAGAAAGTCTGAGAATAATATGTGGATGAGAGTGCTCAGTATCCTTGATGGTAGTCTGTGTGCCCAGATTGTCACATAAATTTTAGATATTTTAAATCCAACCCCTGATTAACAGAGTGATTCTGAAGTTCAGAACAATAAACGATCAATAACGGCTAACTTCAGAACCATTTCCAAGAACATAATAATTGACAACAGGATTAATCATTTGACAAAGTCATAATTCAATGAAATGATTTGGCAAAAAGCCTAACCATTTGGGAAACATATAGTTGATGCTTACCTTATACATCAAAATAAATTCCATGGGAGTTAAAATTCTAAATATTAAAAAAATTAAACCGAACATCTCATAGAAGAAAATCTAGCTAAATATTAACATTTTTCTTGTGTGGAAGTCAGTTCTAAGAATCATATTAATTTTCTTATACAAAATTTATTTTTTCAATAATTGTACTTTACAAATTATCAAAATAAAAATGCAGTTCACATAGCAGTTAGGAAAATAGAAACAAAAATTAACAACTTTTATTTATAAAGAATACATAAATCTATAAGAGAAATAAAAACGTTTAAACATAATACAAATAGGTATATATATATATATATATATTTTTTTTTTTTTTTTTTTTTTTTTTTGAGACAGAGTCTCGCGCTGTCGCCCAGGCTGGAGTGAGTGGCGCAATCTCGGCTCACTGCAAGCTCAGTCTCCCGGGTTCCCGCCATTCTCCTGCCTCAGCCTCCCGAATAGCTGGGACTACAGGCGCCCGCCACTACGTCCGGCAGATTTTTTTTATTTTTATTTTTAGTAGAGAGGGGGTTTCACTGTGTTAGCCAGGATGGTCTGAATCTCCTAACCTCGTGATCCGCTTGCCTCAGCCTCCCAAAGGGCTGGGATTACAGGCGTGAGCCACCGCGCCCGGCTGCATTTTTAATGTTTAAACACTCCATATTCTTCCATTCACCGCTTGGCTTCTAAATTCTATTCTTAAGAAATAATCATGGCTGTCTGTGTCCAAACATTTCCCTATATCCATCACACTGTTTTAAGCAATCATGAAAAATGAGAACCTAAATGTCTGAAAGAAGATATTTTTAAATAAATACATTATAGCATATAATAAAATGCTATTCAATCAACCAAATATTTTAGAAGCATTTTCAACATAAAAATGTACATATTACCTATGTATTATTAATCAAATAAAAGCAAAACTGTTAAGACCAAAATACATTTATTATATTCACACATATGTATATGAAGAAAAAGGATAAGTGATTTAAAAAAAAAGTGTATTCTAAAAAAGTTCTACAATTTCCTTATATAATAGTTTTATAACAAGAGAAATGGTAAAAGATTCTGCTCTGCATACACTGAGTTGGTTATTCTTATTGAAAAAAAACATACAAAACTAAACTAATTGTCTTAGAAGAGTTACTAGTGAAAGCTGGATTAAAATGTATAATATACCTGTGATTATTATGTGAAAAGTTAAGGTCATTCTGTGTTTATTTTAAGGGTCTAAATTCTACTCTAAATTAGTACGTATTCTGAAAAACGATTGGAAAGTAGGATAATCCCCCACTTTTTGAGTATGACTAATTAGACTGGTATTTTCTTTAAGTGTCGATAGTAGGCACTAAAATAAAATGTGAAAATATTTCCTTTCTAATGTTTGACACGCTGGCATTTTTTGAAAGAGAAATTAATCTTTTCCAGAATTTCATGTGCATCAAAAAGTATTTTTAAATCTGCTGAATTCTGATTGATTCATGGTATCATTTTTTTGAATTATAGATGCATACACAGAAAAACCAAATTTCTTTCTGTTTCAAGTAACTGTAAAATTTGGGTTTACTTATTCAGAAACGCTGGTCATCATTGCATTTCTCTTTGATTCTACTTTAAGTAAATTACATATAAATTATTAAATTGTAACTGTATCTTACATGCAGTCAAATACAAAGGGTTTACAAAAAAAGCTTAAACATTTTAATTATAGAAGTGATTTGCAGAATTTGTATGTAGCAGAATGCTGTTTTCAATGTAAATGTAAAGTCTCAAATATTGTATTTATTTTTTCTGTTAATATTAATAACCCAAATAAAGATGCAAATTTTGGTTTATTTGATAAATATTTATAATTAATATTACTTAAATGTATAAATACAAACTTAAATTACTTATTTTGAAAGCAAGTCAGCAATACAAATAAGGCAATTAGGTTGAATATAGATATTTACATTCACAGTTAGGAATAAATGTTGAAATATCAGCAACAAATTTATTTCTGTATTTTATATTGATGACATACTAGTGTAAAAGTTTTTAGTAGTACAGACAAACATTTCAAACAGTAATTTTTAAAAACTCAGGAAATCATACAATTGTCTTTTACTGTAACAATCCAAGCACTACCTGAGATTAGAGTGAAGAATGTGATTTTCTTAGAGTTTAATCACAAATTTAACTATTGCTCTCATTTTTATTATTATTAACACATTTTATAAGAAGCAGTCTCCTAAAATCAACCCTGCAACTGCCTATAGTGTCTGAAGTTCTGCTGCTATTTTCTAACCTTTACTTTTGGAGAGCATAGATATTTAGCTTGTATGTAATTCAGTGTGTCACATATATAGAAGTTAGTCATTTGTATGATTTAGTGCAATTAGGTAAGTTTAAATTAAAATAAGCAAATAAATTCCAGTGTAGAGCAATAATCTTTCAAATCAATGATGTATTCACAAAAGGTACAGAGTGCATACAAGTAAAGTTTATTGTGAACGCTGAACAAAAATGAGTGCGTTACGACATTTAGCAAAGTGTTAGCTTTTCTTTCATGGCATATGTATGTCTGAGTAGCTATTTATTTCTCTTTTAGTTATGGCTTTAACAAAAAGTAAAATGTTACAATGTAATTTATAAACTAATTTTTTGTTTGTTTGTTTGTTTGTTTGAGAAGGGGTCTCGCTGTGCCCCAGGCTGGAGTGCAATGGCGTGATCTCGGCTCCCTGCAACCTCTGCCTCCTGGGTTCAAGGTATTCTGCCTCAGCCTCCCAAGTAGCTGGGATTACAGGCACATGCCACCACGCCCAGCTAATTTTTGTATTTTTAGTAGAGACGGAGTTTCATTATGTTGACCAGCCTGGTCTCGAACTCCTGACCTCAGATGATCCACCCACCTCAGCCTCCCAAAGTGCTGGGATTACAAGCGTGAGCCACTGTGCCCAGTCTATAAACTACATTTCTAACTAGTGATTTCAAAAATCCTCAGAATATTGCTCAATTTGAATAACACCATTGGTCTAATTCTGGTGTCAATATTTCTATGTCTTTGTAGTTTTAACATTAAAAAAAAATAAAGAAAGAAAGGAGTAATTAACTCTAAAATAATTGCTTGATTACATTTGATTCTATACTTCAAAGACATCGACCAAACTTCCTTTTCTTAATTGATTCTGATGTTAAGGAGTATATTGAAGAACACATCAAAGTAAATGTAGCCTGTATCTCAGTCCTTTAAGCCACAGTAACAGATTCATTAGAATAAATGAGAAGTTTAATGACCTATGGACACAGTTCCTTGGAATGGCTTGGATATAATTTATAATAGTATTATTTTCTTAATTTTGTTTTCAATTTGTCAGCTCCCATTCAACTCTCTAATGCAGGGAAGGGTACTCAATGAAAATAAATGAGTGAGGCATTGGACTTCTTTTGAAAAGCAGATCTGTTGTCTATAATATGGTTCATATTATGCTCCAGATGTTTCCTATGCAAGATTAGTAAATCACTGTTTTATCAGTGAAAACTATTGCAACTGCTAGCTCTGATTTAATGACTAGGGAAATTAAATGCAATCCCTACCAAACAGGGATTACTTGTTGTACATTTCATTGAACCTTAAAGTTTTAAAAACAAAAAAGAAAATCTCATTATGTGTATCACTGAAGCACTCATATTCTCTCATGCTTTGAAGTGACATATCCATATCTATAAATATCAAAGTATCCCTGGTTTCAAATGCACTGCACAATGCGCTGTTGAAAGAGATACTAAAAACTACCTTCCAACCTCTTTTGACATAATGACATTACCTTTTAAAAATTTAACTAACATAAACCATAAAATTGTTTTAGGTAGAAAAGATTTAAAAGGAGGATAAATTCTACCTGTGCTCTAAAATAATGTGTTCTAAGGTTAAGACAATTTAGCAAGCAGAATTTTTTGCTCATTAGGCCAATAGTCTGTCCTGGAGGGTCTGCAGAAGCCTACATGCACGGAGTTTTCACCAAATGATGAAGAATTTGTCTCAAACTTTGCAGTTAGTGACCTCTAAGAAGCATTTTTTTTTTTTAAGCTATATAACTACCTACTACTATTCACTTAATTTGGGCATAACTGTGACTAAAAGTCTTTCTATATGTAAGTGGAGTAAGTAAAGAAATTTAAAATGTCTTAGGCTGAATCATAAAAGGAAGAAGAAAGCATATTTCCTAAAGAGAAACAGACAAACTCATTGGTGAGGAAGTGGCTTCCTTTCTTTCACCCAGAAAAGACAAAAATGTAGAGTGCTTTTCATTAAGACATTTTCATTAATCAGGTTTTGATATATAAGGTTTCTATATACTTCACTAACGAGAGAGAAAGAGAATATTTAAAAAGGAAAACGTTTTGGATATCCAGACATCTCTCCTAGCTTATCAAAGGAAGATGTAGTAAACCTGTTGTCTTTTGCTTTGCTGAACTAGAAAGTAAACATAATATGGGGCTTCTGATGTGACTTCCTTATGTTGACATATTGGCAAATTTCAAAACACACATTTGATGCAACAATATCTTTCTTGTTGATGTGTTTTATTTTGTTTCATTTTGTTTCTGTTTCTGTTTCTGAGACCAATCTTCTCAGCTACATCTTATCTCTAAAGACAGAAAGGGGCTTGACTTCCAAGCATCTAGGTCTTAATAAGCAACTCTATATCTCACCTTCCAGTGTGATTGAAACCTGGTTGTTTTTCATTAAGTTAAAACTTGGGAAAATCAATTTCTCAATTCTTTGCAGTCTGCTATCTTATTAGACAGATGATCTTGTAGAGAAAAATGTGTCATAGTCACACACTGGATTGTAAGTATTTAATCTCAGGAAATTTCCCATCAGCAAAATGCAGAAAGAACCCTGGTTCCTGAAGATAGAATATACCATCAAATAAGAATTTACTTTTGTTAATCTATGATTCTTGTCTGCTTTGTGATATGCATAAATCTGCCAATATATAAATGCTTTTGTGCAATAGTCGGTAAAGAAAAAATAAATATTAAATCAGATCCTTGCCAAAAATAATCTCAATGTGTATATATGTTCTGAAACAAATTTCTTATGTTTCCCTTTTTTAGGTAATAATAAAAGTGAGATGTAAATGGGTAATACACATGGATCCAGTCTTCCTTTATTTCCTGAAGTTTGTGATTCCATGGAAAGAGTCTTAACTTTAAAATTCAAAAAAGAGAGAATGAATACATTTCTTTATCAAAAGATAAACTATTCTCATTACATATTAATTTTCAAAATATAAAATTCAAAATTATTTTAATAAGTTTTATGAAAGCTACAGCAAATCTAAATACCAAATGTTTTGAGATGCATGTCTAATCAGTAGCTGTATTAATTTTGTATCTTCTAGCCATTATTGTTAATGGTTGAAGAAATAATGGAGTGTGTACTGAAAGCATACTCATAGAAATATCAACAAATTATTCAAAACCTGTTTAGCGGTTTTTCTTCTTTCTGGAAATTAATATACAGAAAAATATACTATACACTGATAAATAGGCTTATTAAATCCTTAAGTTTCTGTTTAAATGTTTTATAATTTTTTAAGATATCAAACTTACAGATATTATACACTTTATGTTGCTTAGAAAATAGTAAAATAATGGATAAAATTACTTTATATAGTTTTATAATAAGGGATGCTTTGTAATAGTGTAATTGATTATCATTTCTCTTTCTCTTTAAATTAGATTTTCTTTAATTTTACTAATTTATGTCATAAAAATGCCTCATTTACTACTTTAATTTTTTTTAACAGAGCTGCAGCTGAGTTTTAGATTGGTCTGGAATTTTAAATCTAACTTAATGCATGTTGATAGTAAATGAATCCTTTGAACAGCAAAATAGAGTAACTTGATAGTCTGGTAATTACGTTTTAGATCTGTAATAATAAAACAAAGTTTGACTGAATCTCTCGTATTTTTAATTTTAATTATCAAATAAATTTAATAAACTTCATTCTTAAAAAATTGTATCAATACATTACTATACTTATTTGGTTATATTAATATAGTTTATTATATTATATACATTATATAATATTTACCTTTATTGAATTTTATAATAAAAACCCTTTAAGAAATTATAACATTAATTATTAATAAACTTACATATTTAACTCATTTTTTAAAAAATGTGGGTGTAAATAAATACATGAATTACATGTGTTTAATAAATAAGTTGTTAATCTAAATGCTTTATCGGAAATTCTGTTTCTCACATTGAAGAACTACATATAAATTAGCATAAACATTATAAGACAATATAGGTATCTTTAAATTAATCAGATATTCTCAATAGAAATTTTAGACTTGCAAGTTTAAATAATTTCTTGGCATTTTTTTATGTAAGCCTATGTGTTTGTACAGATAAGTTCATAAAGGAAAGATGAATTAAATGTTTTGGCTGACAGAAAAGGGAAAAAGAAGATAGAGGAGAGAAAAGAGAGAAGTTATGTAAATTCCCCAAAACCTATTTATAATTCAGCTCCATTGACATGTACTACTGTATTTTTTCAGGCTTGCTCAAAATGTGAACAAATAAGAGACTTACAAACTCTTTTCTTTATTCATAATAACATGCTATAGTTTAATAAATATATCAATTGAGTTCAGGATTACTTATGAAGTGTTTAAGAACTCACAACAGGTGTGATTTATATTTTTTAGTTATAGCTTTATTTCCTTATTTGGAGCCTGGCTATAAATACTGACATTTTGAATACAGTGATGGAAAGTTCTCTCCTAGGTATCAGGAAACTTCACTTACTGGCTTGGATTTCCTACTTAACGGAGATAAGGAAGCTATAGTAAGTTACGTATTTCTGATCTCAACGATAAAATTTGGAGATTGCTCTAAGTTGAAGTTGTGTCTCATTAGCAGGTCATAGGATACATTTGATAACTCTCAAATATGTTGTCATCAAAGAAAAAGAATACAAAATATCAGCATGTACCTATATGGAAAGTCTATTTTGCTCATAGAACTTGTATTTTTTTACATGTACATATTTTCTACTAGTGGTTTATTGTCAAATTTGAAAAATGTGCATAAGTAATTTGTCAAACAACAAACAGGGTTTCATTAGTAGAATATCTCAGAAACTTTCATGCAATCATATCAGAGAGAGATCGGGAGGAAATTAATCTCACTCTCTATTCAATGATCCATCCAATCATCTACTCTGCAACTGTATGATGAGTGCGTTTCTGTCATGTTTTCTTTTAGCATGTGAACATACAGCAGTGAATAAAATAATGTCTTTGTTCTTTTACAATTCATGTCATAAAATACACTGTCAGGCAGGGCACAGTGACTCACTGCTGTAATCCCAGCTCTTTGGGAGACCGAGGCGGATCACCTGAGGTCGGGAGTTCAAGGCCGGGCTGACCAACATGGAGAAACCCTGTCTCTACTAAAAATACAAAATTAGCCAGGCATAGTGGCACACACCTGTAATTCCAGCTGCTTGGGAGGCTGAGGCAGGAGAATCAGTTGAACCTAGGAGCTGGAGGTTGCAGTGAGCCAAGATCGCACCATTGCACTCCAGCCTAAGCAAAAACAGTGAAACTCCATCTCAAAAAAAAAAAAAAAAAAAAAAAAAAAAATACACTGTCTATTTATCTATTTGGTACATTATGTATTCATATGCTTACATAATTCATTAATTGGTTTAAATAATGCCAACATATTTTTGACAATCTATTATTTTCATTTTCATGTTACTTTTTGCAAACTTAATATTTCTGATTTTAAATGTTTGTACAATTAGTATTTCTTTCTTCTAAAGTTTCTTCTTTTGCTACAATCCTGTTTACGATAGCATTTCTATTTAATTATATTTTATGTTTTATATCCTACAATCTTTGGAACCAAATAGACCTCAAATAGTTAAGACATAACTCACACAAAACTGCACAACAACATGGAGACTAAACAACCTACTCCTGAATGACTACTGGGTAAATAACAAAATTAAGGTAGAAATAAATAAGTTTTTTGAAATCAGCAAGAACAAAGACATAATGTACCAGCATCTCTGGGACACGGCTAAAGCAGTGGTTAGAGGGAAATTTATAGCACTAAATGTCCACAGGAGGAAGTGCGAAAGATCTAAAATCGACACCCAAATATCAAAATTTTTTTTAAAAAGTACTAAAGAAGCAAGAGCAAACAAATTCAAATGCTAGCAGAAGACAAGAAATGACTAAGGTCAGAGCAGAACTGAAGGGGATAAAGACACAAAAAAACTCTTCAAAAAAAAAAAAATCATTGAATCCAAGAGCTGTTTTTTTTCTGAAAAGATTAACAAAATAGGTAGACTGCTAGTCAGACTAATAAAGAAGAAAAGAGAGAAGAACCAAATAGACACAATAAAAAATGATAAAGGGGAGATCACAACTGATCCCACAGAAATAGAAACTACCATCAGAGAATACTAAAGACACCTGTATGCAAGTAAACTAGAAAATCTGGAAGAAATGGATGAATTCCTGGACACATACACCCTCCCAAGACTAAACAAGGAAGAAATTGAATCCCCGAATAGGCCAATAACAAGTTCTGAAATTGAGGCAATAAATAATAGCCTACCAACCAAGAAAACCAAGGACCAGACAGATTTACAGCTGAATTCTACCAGAGGTACAAAGAGGAGGTGATACCATTCCTTAAAAAAAAAAAAAGAATTCCAAAAAATAGAAAAAGAGGGAATCCTCCCTAACTCATTTTATGAGACCAGCATCATCCTGATACCTGGCAGAGACACAACAAAAAAGGAAAATTTCAGGCCAATATCCTTGATGAGAATCAAATTGAAAATCCTCAATGAAATAGTGGCAAACTGATTCCAGCAGCACATCAAAATGCTTATCCACCGCGATCAATTCGACTTCATCCTCGGGATGCAAGGCTGGTTCAACATACACAAATCAGTAAATGTAATCCATCACAGAAACAGAACCAATGACAAAAACTGCATGATTATCCAAATAGATGTAGAAAACGCCTTCGATAATATTCAATAGGCCTTCATGCTAAAAACTCTAATAAACTAGGTATTGATGGAATGCATCTCAAAATAATAAGAGCTATTTATGACAAACCCACAGCCAATATCATACTGAACGGGCAAAAGCTGGAAGCATTCCCTTTGAAAACCGGCACAGGACAAGGATGCCCTCTCTTACCACTCCTATTCAACATAGTATTGAAAGTTCTGGCCGGGGCAATCAGGAAAGAGAAAGAAATAAAGCGTATTCAAACAGGAGGAGAGGAAGTCAAATTGTCTCTGTTTGCAGATGACAGGATTGTATATTTAGAAAATCCCATCATCTCAGCCCAAAATCTCCTTAAGTTGATAAGCAACTTCAGCAAAATCTCAGGATACAAAATCAATGTGCAACAATCACAAGCATTCTTATACACCAATGATAGACAAATAGCCAAATCATGAGCAAACTCCCATTCACAATTGCTACAAAGAGAATAAAATACTTAGGAATACAACTTACAAGGGATGTGAAGGACCTCTTCAAGGAGAACTACAAAGTACTGCTCAGGAAATAAAAGAGGACACAAACAAATTGAAAAACATTCCATGCTCATGGAAAGGAATAGTCAATATTGTGAAAACAGCCATACTGCCTAAAGTAATTTATCAATTCAATGCCATCCTTATCAAGCTGCCATTGACTTTCTTCACATAATTAGAAAAAAAACTACTTTAAATTTCACATGGAACTGAAAAACAGCTTATATAGCCAAGACAATCTTAAGCAAAAAGATCAAAGCTGGAGGCATCATGTTATCTGACTTCAAACTACACTACAAGGCAACAGTAACTGAAAAAACATGGCACTGATATCAAAATAGATATATAAACCAATGGAACAGAACAGAGGCCTCAGAAATAACACCATACATCTAAAACCATCTGACCTTTGACAAACCTGAAAAAAACAACCAATGGGGATAGGATTCCCTATTTGATATATGGTATTGGGAAAACTGGCTAGCCATATGCAGAAAACTGAAACTGGATCCCTTCCTTACACCTTATACGAAAATTAACTCTAGATGGATTAAAGACTTAAGTGTAAGACCTAAAACCATAAAAACCCTAGAGGAAAATCTAAGCAATACCGTTCAGGACATAGGCATAGGCTAAAACATCAAAAGCAATGTCAACAAAAGCCAAAATTGACAAATGGGATCTAATTGAACTAAAGAGCTTCTGCACAGCAAAAGAAACTATCATCAGAGTGAACAGGCAACCTATAGAATGGGAGAAAATTTTTGCAATCTAACTGTCTGACAAAGGACTAATATCCAGAATCTACAAGGAACTTCAATCAATTTACAAGATAAAAACAAACAACCCCATCAAAAAGTGGGCAAAGGATATGAATAGACACTTCTCAAAAGAAGACATTTATGTGGCCAACAAACATTAAAAAACAAAGCTCACCATCACTGGTAATTAGAGAAGTGCAAATCAAAACCATAATGAGATACCATCTCATGTCAGTTAGAATGGCAATTATTAAAAAGTCAGGAAACAACAGATGCTGGAGAGGATGTGGAGAAATAAGAATGTTTTTACACTGTTGATGGCAGTATAAATTATTACAACCATTGTGGAAGACTGTGTGGCGATTCCTCAAGCATCTAGAACCAGAAATACCATTTGACCCAGTAATCCCATTACTGGGTACACATCCAAAGGATTATAAATCATTCTACAATAAAGATATATGCGGCCGAGCACAGTGGCTCATGCCTGTAATCCCAGTACTTTGGGGGGCCAAGGAGGGTGGATCACCTAAGTTGGGAGTTCAGGACCAGCCTGACTAACATGGAGAAACTGTGTCTCTACAAAAAATACAAAAAAAAAAAAAATTATCTGAGTGTGGTGGTGCATGCCTTTAATCCCAGCTACTCAGGAGGCTGAGACAGGAGAATCACTTGAATTCAGGAGGCGGAGGTTGTGGTGAGCCAAGATCATGCCATTGCACTCCAGCCTGGGCAATAATTGCAAAACTCCATCTCAAAAAAAAAAAAAAAAAAAAAAAAAGACATATGCACATGTATGTTTTTTGAAGCACTGTTCACAATAGAAAAGACTTGGAACCAACCCAAATGCCCATCAATGATAAACTGGATAAAGAAATGTGGCACATATACACCATGGAAAACTATGCAGCCGTAGAAAAGCATCATGAGTTCATGTCCTTTGCAGGGACAGGTATGAAGCTGGAAACCATCATTGTCAGCAAACTAACATGGGAACAGAAAACCAAACGCTGCATGTTCTCACTCATAAGTGAGTTGAAAAATGAGAACACATGGACACAAAGAGGGGAACACCACACACTGGGGCCTGTCGGTGGGTGGGGGCTGGGGAACCCAGCATTAGGAGAAATACAGGTTGATAGGTGCAGCAAACCACCATGGCACGTGTATACCTATCTAAGGAACCTGCATGTTCTGCATATGTATCCCCAAACTTAAAGTATAATAAAAATAAAATAATGAATTCAGTTATTTTTTCTTTATTTCTTCAAAATATTATATAGTTTTGATAAATTTCATTTTGCCTACATTGCATAAATTTGGATTTGTACTCATTTTACCATTTTAATTTTCCATAAGAAAATCTGATTGTTCTAAGATCGCTTAGAACTTGAACAGCTATCATGTAGGGGAAAAGGAGAGAAAATATACATTCTCTTCTGTTTCTTTCATGCTTTCCATTTTACTGTTCATTTACTTTTCCCCACATTTTTACAAAAATATGTATTATTGTGCCATTATATGAGCTATCTTTCAGAAAAAGATGGCTAAATATAGTAACTGATGCACAAAAGAAACCCAATGAATGCTTTCTAATTGAATAAATAAAATAAAATTACATATTATCCACATATGGCTGTGATTGAACACGATTCAATTTGAATAATCTTACAGACTAAGAATATCACAATAATCTTTGTTTCATTGTTTAACTTTTCTCTTTCTTTAATTATAAAAGTTTTGTTTCAAAAATACTTTAGATATTCATCTATAAATTGGATATAGGAACAAAAGAATGAAGTTACCCAGATATATTTAGTAGGTCAAACTAAGAAGTATTTGTGACAATAACATTTATCTACAAATAAGAAAGAGCTGCCTCTGAAAGTAGTCTATTCTCTAATAATCTATGTCTTTTAACAAAGTGAATGTCAGTTGATCAAGAATATGTAGTTGTAAAAGTCCCGTCATTGACTACGAGATGGAACTAGATGCACATAAAAGAACTTCCCAACATAGATTATGAATTAAATATTTCACCAAATTAACTAAATTATCTTACATATGGACAAAATGGATCTCTCCAGACTAGTCTGTAATAAGACAACCCTTCTGTTTAAGCCACACTACATGATGTTGAAGAGAGAGCATGAATTGGAGTCAACGATAGAAAGCAAAGGAGGAAACATGAAGTAGGTATTTTTACTAGCATTCAGTGGTTGAGCAATCCGCAAGAAAGCTTAGGTACAAATTGTGGATCTGTATTTTTCTCAAATGACAAAAGTCATGTAACTATAATACATTTAGTGCTAACAATTCATACACTTTGGGGAAATACTAAAACTAAACACAAGCTGACTATTTCATCTGAAGCATCAAAATAATTAGTTTCAATTCTGGAGCTCACCACAGCTCTGGTAAGTTCATTTACAATCAATAAGTTGCCTTCAGCATGTAGCATAAGTATGGATATCAAAATCATAGCATTAAGTGCTTTAGTAAATGCTAAGGTGCCAAGCTCAAATATGGTAGAACTTTATAAAAGGCTGAAGTACCTTAAAGAAATGACTGGAACTCATGAACCTGAAACATTTACCTACTGATGTAAAGATATTTCAAGAAAATGTTTTCATTACCCACAAGCTGTCAAATCATTTAGGGAAGGAAAGTCACAATTTGGCTCAAAGAATTTCTAAATAATTTCAACAAAATGTTCAAAGTACTGGTTTATATGTCCTCAACAAAACTACGTTTATTATAATTCATGGGTTTCTAACTATAAAAACCCCTATTGTAATTTTACATACTGCCTTTATTATCTATTCCTCAGTAGATAAATAGATTTTGAAAATTAAATAATGCCTGTATATCACTGAATATTTCTGTGCAAACGTACTTCTTGGTATATACAAAGACTTTCTCAAAAGTACCAAAGAATAGAAAATTTAAACGGAATCCTTTTCCAGATCTTCAGCTTTCATATGTGCTTTATCCTTAACAGTATCTGCCTGGGAAGGACCTGGATGAACAGCTCTCACAACTGCCTATAAAAATCACAACCCAATCAGGCATTGCCTTTTACCCAAACCAAATTTTACTGTCATTTTGTGCTAGAAAGGCCCGCTAAGGGACATATGATTTTATTCTTTATCACCTTAGGTGATGAATATGTTCTAAAATTATGCCACGGTGATGGTTGCTCAACTCTGTAAATATACTAACAACCAATGAATTGTACAATTTAAATGGATGAACTTTGTGATATATAAGCTATATCTCAATAAAACTGTTAACAATGCGCAGTAACAGCATTAACAAATACAAACAGAAGAACAAACAAAAAGCCCAGGACACCTAACAGAGGGAAAATTGAGAAGTTCTGAGAAAATAAATGACTCCAGTGATTCGGTAAAACTACATTAGTGGGTCAGGAAATTTTATTTTTATTTTATTGGAAGTCATTAAATTGCTAGGTGAAATTGTTATAAATAATTTTAATGATAAATCACTATGTATTTTTTAGCATATTACTCAGAAGAAATTCAAAGTATCAAATGGAATTGTTGTTCAAAAAAACTAAAAATACAGAAGCTTCCTTTAAAGACCATCTTTTTTATTTGAATGTAGTTTTATTCGAAATTTAAAGCCAATCTATATCATTAAGAAATATCTCTTCACAGGGAATCCTCCCTAACTCATTTTATGAACCAACATCATCCTGATACCAAAGCCTGGCAGAGACACAACAAAAAAAAGAGAATTTTAGACCAATATCCCTGATGAACATTGATGCAAAAATCTTCAATAAAATACTGGCAAACCGAAACCAGCAGCACATCAAGAAGCTTATCCAATATGATCAAGTGGGCTTCATTCCTGGGATGCAAGGCTGGTTCAACATATGCAAATCAATAAACGTAATCCAGCATATAAACAAAATCAAAGACAAAAACCACATGATTATCTCAATAGATGCAGAAAAGGCCTTTGACAAAATTCAACAGCCCTTCATGCTAAAAACTCTCAATAAATTCGGTATTGATGGAACATATCTCAAAATAATAAGAGCTATTTATGTCAAATCCACAGTCCATATCATACTGAATGGGCAAAAACTGGAAGCATTCCCTTTGAAAACTGGCACAAGACAGGGATGCCCTCTCTCACCACTCCTATTCAACATAGTGTTGGAAGTTCTGGCTAGGGCAATCAGGCAAGAGAAAGAAATCAAGGGTATTCGGTTAGGAAAAGAAGAAGTTAAATTGTCCCTGTTTGCAGATGACATGATTGTATATTTAGAAAACCCCATCATCTCAGCCCAAAATCTGCTTAAGCTGATAAGCAACTTCAGCAAAGTCTCAGGATACAAAATTAATGTGCAAAAATCACAAGCATTCTTATACACCAGTAGCAGGCAAACAGAGAGCTAAATCATGAATGAACTTCCATTCACAATTGCTTCAAAGAGAATAAAATACCTAGGAATCTAACTTCCAAGGGATGTAAAGGACTTCTTCAAGGAGAACTACAAACCACTGCTCAGTGAAATAAAAGAGGACACAAACATATGGAAGAACATATCATGCTCATGGATAAGAAGAATCAATATCATGAAAGTGGCCATACTGTCCAAGGTAATTTATAGATTCAGTGTTATCCCCATCAAGCTACCAATGAGTTTCTTCACAGAATTGGAAAAAAACTGCTTTAAAGTTCATATGGAACCAAAAAAGAGCCTGCATTGCCAAGACAATGCTAAGTCAAAAGAACAAAGCTGGAGGCATCACGCTACCTGACTTCAAACTATACTACAAGGCTACAGTAACCAAAACAGCATGGTACTGGTACCAAAACAGAGATATAGACCGATGGAACAGAACAGAGTCCTCAGAAATAATACCACACATCTACAGCCATCTGATCTTTGACAAACCTGAGAAAAACAAGAAGTGGGGAAAGGATTCCCTATTTAATAAATGGTGCTGGGAAAATTGGCTAGCCATAAGTAGAAAGCTGAATCTGGATCATTTCCTTACTCCTTATATGAAAATTAATTCAAGATGGATTAGAGACTTAAATGTTAGACCTAATACCATAAAAACCCTAGAAGAAAACCTAGGTAATACCATTCAGGACATAGGCATGGGCAAGGACTTCATGTCTAAAACACCAAAAGCAACGGCAACAAAAGCCAAAATTGACAAATGGGATCTAATCAAAGTAAAGAGCTTCTGCACAGCAAAAGAAACTACCATCAGAGTGAACAGGCAACCTACAGAATGGGAGAAAATTTTTGCAATCTACTCACCTGACAAAGGGCTAATATCCAGAACCTACAAAGAACTCCAACAAATTTACAACAAAAAAAACAAACAACCCCATCAAAAAGTGGGCAAAGGATATGAACACACATTTCTCAAAAGAAGACATGTATACAGCCAACAGACACATGAAAAAATGCTCATCACCACTGGCCATCAGAGAAATGCAAATCTCACACCAGTTAGAATGGCGATCATTAAAAAGTCAGGAAACAACAGGTGCTGGAGAGGATGTGGAGAAATAGGAACACTTTTACACAGTTGGTGGGATTGTAAACTAGTTCAACCATTATGGAAAACAGTATGGGATTCCTCAAGGATCTAGAACTAGAAGTACCATATGACCCAGCCATCCCATTTCTGTGTATATACCCAAAGGATTTATGCTGCTATAAAGACACATGCACACATATGTTCATTGTGGCACTATTCACAATAGCAAAGACTTGGAATCAACCCAAATGTCCATCAGTGACAAACTGGATTAAGAAAATGTGGCACATATACACCATGGAATACTATGCAGCCATAAAAAAGGATGGATTCATGTCATTTGTAGGGACATGGATGCAGCTGGAAACCATCATTCTCAGCAAACTATCGCAAAAACAGAAAACCAAACATCGCATGTTCTCACTCATAGGTGAGAACTGAACAATGAGACCACTTTGACTCGGGAAGGGGAACATCACACACCGGGGCCTATCACGGGGAGGGGGGAGGGAGGAGGGATTGCATAGGGAGTTATACCTGATGTAAATGATGAGTTGATGGGTGCTGGTGAGTTGATGAGTGCAGCACACCAACATGGCACAAGTATACATATGTAACAAACCTGCATGTTATACACATGTACCCTAGAACTTAAAGTATAATAATTAAAAAAAAAAGAATATCCAATACACTAAAAATAAATAAATACATAAAAAATACATAAATAAATTAATACATAAATAAATCTGGAGGACAGAAAAGAGTAAGGATTAGGCCCAAGACTTAATAAAAATGCTCCAATGAGTTAAAAAATAAAAATAGAAATAAAAATAAAGTACAAAAATCATAAAAAAAAGAAAAAGAAATGTGTCTTCACTTAGAATTTGCTTTTTGTACTTCATAATTATTCATCAACATGTATAATATATTTAGGCTACTTTGATAAATTGTATGCAAAATAATTCCAAAATTAACTCAATAATGAAGAAAAGAATATATAATTTTTCAATCCTTACAATGTAGTTTCAGGGAAATAAGGAGGTATACACATGTAGGGAGGAGATATATACAAAATTTTAAGATGCTTTGTTGTTTTTTACCTTTGAGACATTTTCACTATGTCCTCAGAATCCTGTTGTCTGTTAATGAATACATGTTTTAATGCTCATAAGAACTTACCTCACTAAATAATATATCCAGAAAAATAAGGCATATTATAATTATTCTTTGTGTATTACTAGGACTAGTATAGCCATTAGCCTTGAAGGAGGATTTTTTCAATAATGTCCAGAGAAGTAATTTATAATTTATGTTGGTTTTTCAATCCTTTATTGTACATGTTCTTTTGGTTCTTTCATTTATTATTTAAAATGCTATATATATCCAACCTAGTTTTCCCTTTTTAAAGCCATCAGAACAATTTAAAACAGTGTGACAAAAAGTAATAATTTTTCTTGTAATCTGATTTTCTCATTCTAATTTTCAGATTTAAAAGGAAGAGATTTCTAAGAAAATCATAGTTGACATGCCATTTTCCAAATGTCATCAACTTTTTCTTTTTACATACATCTTTAATAAGTTCTTTCTCTTTTTCATACATATTTTACTGCAAAAATATTTGCCATCAATATTAAAATATGAATTATTCCCAGATTGGTGTACATAGCTTTCTAAGTGTTATTAAATCCAATTCATTATATAGTAGTTTAATAGCATAGTTCATTCATTTCTATTTTAATATAAATTTCCTTTCTTTATCACTGGCCCTTGATTACCTTTGTTTACCTACTATAATATTGAAAAATGCAGACAAGTCTTCAGGGTATTTTTGTGCTATAATTTTTTAGAAGTTTTAGGAACATACAACAATGAATGAGCAAACTCTATATTTAATTAAATTTTGAATCATCATTGAGTAATGGTTACTGAATTTATCGTCTTGTTATGAAAGGTATGGGTCAAAATTTGAACGTTTTTATGTCACTGCTTTTAATGCCTTCAAAATAAATAAAAGTTATCATTTGCATTTAACTTTTGGCTTAATATCAAAAGTATAAATTATTTAAATTCAGAATAAAGTTAATGTTGTACTATCAAGATCAATTCTTACTTAATATTTTCAAGTAATAGGTTTCCAAAATCCCAAAGATGTTTTTAATCAATAAGAAATATTAGAAAAAGATGTGAGTGTGTGGCAGCCTAATTATATTCAGAATTAATTAAAAAAATTCTCACAGTTAATAATTAAAATAATACATTGAGATCAATCTTAATTTATCCGAGCTTATGTCTTGAAGTTAAGGGAGGTAGAGAGAGATTGGCCTTCTTCAGAGATTGCATGCCTCGTTTGGTGCTTTCATTAATAAACTATTAGTCTTGAATTTGTCGCATGTAACTGACACCAAATGAGACAAGGAGCAAAGAAGACTTGAAAAATAAACAGCTCTGGCATGGAACCACGACCTACACTCTTTCACACTGCTATTATCTTCAATGTTATTTCTCCCAGATTATACATTTATTATTCATTTTTCTCTTTACAACTTGATTTTCTGCCACCAATCCAACTCAGAACACCTTTTTTCTCCCTTCGCGCTTTAGTTTCCTAAATGACTACGGTCTATTTTCTTCCACTACGCTGCTTTATTAAGTTGAGGTGAATGTTCTGCCTGTAGCAGTCTGGGGAGTTCCACGTTCAGTGTAAATCTCTCCCTAGCTCCAGCCAACCCCACTAGCATTATGTAGACTTAAACTTTTATATTTGGGTAAATGTGCCTGTGGGTAAGGTATCATTAATTTAACACTGAGGAAGCCAACTTTGTGCCCAGAAATGTTCTGTACGCTGACAAAGAAACTTTAGTTTCAGAACACAGCTTCAAAGGCAAGGATGGAGATAGTTTTTCCTTAACATTTGTTGTTCCCAGGGACTAGCATGAAGAATAGAATCAAAGATTGATGGCAGACTAAAACATTTTTCCGTTTTACTTAATGGAGTTGAAAAATGTGTTATCATTATTGTGCCAGTGAAATACTTCTTTACAACTTAACCTATTTATACAATTGAGACAATATAACTGACTTCCATAATATTATACTAAAATTTTTAGTTTTGAAAAATCATCAAAAATGACAATTTTGTTATTATAGAAAATAAAAACCTGGGTTACATTCAATGCCTTTTCAGAACTTAAGCTGAATGCCTCATTAATTGACATTATGTAAAAAACTTTAAAGAATGATCACAATTTTATAAAAGAAAACTTCAAGGTACTACATTTTAGAAATATATATATATATCTCTCTCCACCCGTAATACCATGACTGAAGTTCAGGATTGCGACCCCAGGGTATAAAAAGCCGGAAAGTGTTGCTCCCAGCTTACAACAAAAGAGATGCTGTTTCACTGTTCTCTGGGTAGTGGGGTCCTGCTGCTGGATAGAATATTACACGACTACAAGCAGGGTGCAAAGGAAGATAAGCACCACGCAGGGAAGATACCAATGCACAGTTAGACACCCAAGAGTTACATTTTCTACTTACGGCAAGAGGGGAGAGAGGCTTTGCTTGAAATTCAGCCTCTTGCGTTAGGTTGGACCCCCACGGTCATGCAGTAGGATTCTTCCGTAGTAGTCAAAAGTTGTGTGACTGCATTATCTCACTTTTTGCAGCAATGGGAAGACCTCAACTCCTCCCTTGTAAGGCCTGAAATACAGAAAGCTGGGTGTGGGCCTGAGGGCCACTGAGCTCACAGCTAAGCAGAACAAATTACACCACACTGAGCCCGAAACAGGGAAAGTTATTCCTATACAAGGCAAAAAGCCCAGTATGACTGCGAAGGCCCTGTGTCTCCCAGTTAGGAAATGTTTCACACCTGCGGCTCCCCCTCATAAGCAGGAGAGGAGGAGTGGACAGGCGGTGCACACCTGCCTTTATCAACAGATGTGGACCAACTTTAAATTCATAATGTTTTTCAAACCTATTGAAGACCTAGGAGAGTAGAACCCCTAAATGGCCAAATGGTGCAAAATCTAAAGAAAACAATTGGTCTGCAGGAAGAAAGGGAGTATGAGCAAGCACTCACTTGGGGTATATACAACCTAACTGAAGTAGCTAACAAGAGTTTACTGGAAGAGCTAGCATTGGGTGAAATGAAAGTACGTTACAGACGGGCACTTTGTCTAGGAACTCCACTGCAGGCCCAAAGAAAATAGTGGGAAAAGCCCTAAGAAGCGTCCATGATGTTGTCATGGGGTCTCTAACAGCTGTGCCTGTGGCAGAAAACAAAAGGCTTCACCTGAATCTATTTCCCTTGTCTCCATTGTGGAACAAAAGACTTGCAAAAGAAGGGAGGCAGTAAGTATTCCTGCCTTTAGCATATTGATGGGAACTCATTACAGCATTATAGCCGGGGAGATGGAAACACCACAGGGACAATAAAGGTTTACTCTTAGGGCAGGGTCAGGGTTCTGTCCTGAGCTCCACAACTAGTAGGGGTGAATAGAGAAGGACATATCTCTCGAGAAACAGGACAGGTTGCCTGCCTAAGGCTAAGGTTTAATCAAAACAACTGAAGCTGTGCTCCCATCACCACCACCGTTCCCATAACAAGCCAACAAACTTAAATATTCTAACAAAAATATTGAGATGCAACTCCAGAAGTATGATTTAAAAAAACACTATATGTTAAATTTGTTTAAATTAAAAAATAATATGTGTGAAAGACAATATTGGGAGAATAAAAAGGCAAGTCAAAGACAGAGAGAAAATATGTGTTCAATCCATTTGTGACAAAGAACTTGCACTCTGGAAACATAAATAATTCTGGAGCTCAACAAGCTGCACACAAAAAATACACCCTAGCCTCCAGATCTGGACAGAAACATCACCAAAAATATATAAACAGATGGCAAATAAATACAGGACAGTATATTCAATATAATTATTATAAAATTACAATTTTAAGTTACAACGAGATACCACTGTACACCTGTTACAATGTCTAAAATTAAAGAAAATTGACACTAGCAAATACTGGAGAGAATGCATGGCAAATGGAACTCTCATATATTGCTGCTACTGTCCATGGAAGATGCTACAGACACGTTGGAAAACATTTTTGGCAGCTATTTTTTTTTTTTTTTTGAGACGGAGTCTCGCTCTGTCACCTAGGCTAGAGTGCAGTGGCGTGATCTGGGCTCACTGCAACCTCCGCCTTCCAGGTCCAAGCGATTCTCCCACCTCAGCCTCGCAAGTAGCTGGGATTACAAGTGTGAGCCACTGCGCCTGGACTTTTTTTTTTTTTTTTTTTTTTTTTGACGTAATCTCGCTCTGTCGCCCAGGCTGGAGTGAGTGGCGCGATCTCAGCTCACTGCAAGCTCCGCCTCCCGGGTTCCCGCCATTCTCCTGCCTCAGCCTCCCGAGTAGCTGGGACTACAGGCGCCGCCACCACGCCCGGCTAATTTTTGTATTTTTAGTAGAGACAAGGTTTCACCATGTCAGCCAGGATGGTCTCGATTTCCCGACCTCGTGGTCTCCTGACTGCATGATCCGCCCGCCTCGACCTCCCAAAGCGCTGGAATTACAGGCGTGAGCCGCCGCGCCCGGCCTGGCAGCTTCCTGTAAAGTTAAACATGCAGGAGTACCTACCTGCGACTCAGTGACTCTGCTGTATAGGTATCCTCGCTAGAGAAAAGAACACATCTATTCACACAAAAACTGTAAGTGAATGTTTTTAGCAGTCAATCCGTAATCACCCAAATTGGCAGCGGCCCACTTATATCCTTTAATAAATGAATAAACTACTGACGCAGACAAAAAACATAGAAAAAGTAAAGGTTTTGCTAAACGAAAGAAGTCAGATCCCAGGGCTACCTATGGCATGATTCTATTTATATGACCCTTTGGAAAAGACAAATTGTGGGCAGCAAAATAAGTCAATGATTTCTTAGGGTTGGGGAGAGGGTTTGTCTATTACACGGTCACAGGAGTAAGAAGAATTTCTCCTTTTTTTGTGCATAGAAATTGTTCTGTGTGGAACTGTGGTGTTGGACACGGGACTATGCATTTGTCAAAAGCTATAGAACTCTACAAAACAAACAGTGAAATTTGCTATATGTAATTTTTTTCGAACATCAAGCACCCAAGGGGGCGTAGGGAAGGCAAACTGCATGTTAATGTAAGGGGAAGCTGAGTAAAGGGTATTTGGCAATCTGTAATCAAAGGTGTTGGGCAATGGTCTGATTCTCATATACCATGACGGTCAGTGAGAAAGATTTGTGTGTGTATTTGTATGTGCGATTATTACTTCTGAAGTCATGAAGATAGTTAATTTTCTTGAGAAGTATAATTTATATTTTTCTTAACAAAATTCTGAAAGCAAAAAGAATAGCAGAAAATGTTGTCTAAACTTCTTTGTATGCATTTTTAATGATATTTATGAGAGTCAAACTAAATGAAGATATAGAGTTGCTGAAGGCATTTCTAAATCCTAGAAAAGAATGAATAAAAATAAAATTTTTACAAATTATACATATAACATTAGTACATATGTACAAATAGTATGTGTAATACTAATGCACAGTAGGACAGACAGCTATTAATGACTAAATTCCTGAGAATTAGTAGTATACGATGGAACAATATTAACTACAGATAGGTATTGATATGAGAATTTTTAAGGAAGCTTATAAAAACTTAAACAAATCATGCAATCTGAAGCCATAAACATAGCTGTATTGTGAACTCGCTATTTGTTAGATTTGACTATTTGACACATTATGTTACTATCTATGTTAACAAATCACACATAAGAGCCAAATGAGTTATAAATTCCAACAAAGACAAATGAATAAAAATCTCAAATATGTGCATTTCCAACAGGAATTCAGAACTTTTATTTTAATTAACACCGTTCAAGGCACAAAATCCTTAACTATGGGTTTTGCTGACATTAATTCAGCTTATTATTTTAAAGCATTTCTACATATGTTAATTTGACTTTATGAGTCACATTTCATAATGCATTTAGACATGCCAGCCCAGGCATGCTTTTCCTAATTCACACTTCACTCATTTGATAGCATTTGGCTTTTAGCCTTCTGACTGTAATAACTTACCATGTGTAAATAAATGCCACATGAGTCACACTCTGCTCTGTCTCATTGATTAATTATCTAAATACAATGAAAAAGGACAAAGTGTTGAAATCAACAATATATTAATTTACCACAAAACGTTTGGATGATTCATTCTCCACGAACTGATATTCTCAAATTCTCTGATAGGCCACTAATAAAATACTTCAATATTACCTTTCAAATAATAAAATGGAATGCGAAATGTTTCATGTAAGACAACTGAATATAATAAAAATTTTAATTTATTCAGTGGATGGCACCATCAATAGTTGAAATCCAGAAATAATGAGAGCAGAATTCAGAGGGTTATCTTTATGGATAAATCCAGCAAATCTTCAAGGTGTTAGATAACAATGGTAACACTTACAAAGCACTTAAGGTGTCATAGACATGCAATATTTTCCTTCCTCAGAGCTACATTAAGGCATAAATCTTTTTGCCATCTCTTACATTAGATACAATAAGGACTAAGGCATATTCCCAGGGTCTCAAGCTGGGTAAATGGCACAAACAGGACATGAGCAGAGTCTGAATATATATCTCACTCTTATCTACCATGCTGCATTGCGTCTACCCAAGCAAAATGAGCAATGAAGCAATGGGCTGTGATGTGGACATTACAGCAAAACTATGAATTATTTTACCTTTATAATCATGCTGAGAAAGTTCCTTCTCAAACCAAGGTTATATGTACTTTATCTTCTTCTACAAATTTAATTGTTTTGCTTATCAATTAAAAATTTTATTTTCAATTCATTTTGGTATAAGACGTAAGGAAGAATATGCATTTTTAGTGGAATGCTAAAATCATTTATGGATTATTGACTTCTTAAGGAAGATCTTGAAAAAAAGCAAGGCAAATACTGAATATTGCATGAATTCAGTTAGTAATAAGTTATTTGGTTCAAATTTTATAAAATATTCGAAGGGCTTTATTTCATAAACTCAAAAAGATCTTATTCAGTAAATAACCTGCTTAACTGCCTCAATAGTTTTAGAAGTAATCGGCAAGTAAGCATTCCATTTGTTTCTAATTTATTAGTAACATTCTTTTAATTAATAATAAACCTTTTATTATTGGTCTAAAGCAATTGATGCGGTTGCCACAGCGCTGTGAAGCTTCCCTGTTCACCTAGCAATTTAGAACTTGAATAATAAATTGTGTTTTTGGCATTAAATCCTTTTGTGAATATATTAACACTTTTATATAAAATGACATCACTGAAGGTATGGGGAAAGTGTTCATTATGGAAATAAAATGTAAATAAACTACATTTTTTTCATTTAAATTTCATGCTATTGTAGAAAACATGTTTTTGGGGAAAAGACACTCTCAAAACCAATAAGATCATTAAGGTGAATAAAGTTAATGTGATCTACTTCAACTTCCCTTAAGATACTAATTCAAGTTAACTGGGTGGGAGCCTGATCATAACTGGAGTCATGCATTGCTTAACAACGAGAGTGCGTTCTGACAAATGCATCCTTAGGTAATTTTGTCTTTGCCCATGAGTTCACTTTCAAAAATCTAGGCAATATTACCCACTACGAAACAAAGTGATGCGGTATAGCCTATTGCTCCTAAGCACAAATCTGTACAGCGCGTTACCATATTGAATACTACAGAAACAGAGAAACATAGAAAAGGTACCATAAAAATATGGTACTAGCCTTATGGAACAACCATCGTATATATGGTTTGTTCTTGACCTAAACGTCATTATGTGGCACACGACTATATTTTTTAAAGGATCTAATACGCTCAAAACAGAAGAACCTTTTTTCAAAGAATGAAGAACTATGTTGTTGCCCATTTTAATGTGTAGCTAATGTGAAGTGATACTAATTAATAAAATATATGTATAATAATAAAAGGCAAAATTCCAAATTATGTCATCATACTTTAAAATTATTAGTAATTATTTACTGCATCACATTTTAATATCAATAGACAAATATATAATTCAAATAGAGAGTAATTTCAGATGTTTCACAGGCATTTTTTCATAAAGGTACTCTTTATTTTAATAAAATATTGTTATTCTCATTATACAAAACTTTTTTACAAATGGAGTTGACATTCACTGGAGAGAGTTACTACACATGAATCATTAAAAATATTTTAGTTGAAGACATCATACATTTAACTGAGGTAGAATTTGTCTTAATACTGGGCTTGTTATTTAGATAAATTGGGGAACACAGGCTTTTAAATTGAAATGATAATGACAAAGTGGTCTGTTATTTAGTCATCAAGTGTAGTTACTAAGCTGTCCTCAGAATAAATTCCAAATTACAATAATTTTAAAAAGAACTAGATTCCACAGTGTCTTTAAAGAGAAAGTGAATCAAGGAAATAAACTACTGTGTATCAGAAGTTCTTTTCAGCTCTATGGCATTAGCAAATTGTGTTTTCTTTCAGTCATTTGTAATTGTGGCTTGTTAAACTAGTATACTTCTGTTTAGTGTTCTAGTCACCATGGTTTATAAAATCATGAAGATAAGAAAACAATAAAACCATGATAACTCTGAGATTATTTTATGAAGATTCTTAACTAAGCAGCAGAGTTTGTTGTTGTTGTTGTCGTTGTTGTTGTTGTTGTTGTTTTTGAGACAGACTCATGCTCTGTCACCCAGGCTGGAGTGCAGTGATGTGATCTTGGCTTACTGCAACCTCTCCCTCCCAGGTTCAAGCAATTCTTCTGTCTCAGGCTCCCAAGTAGCTGGAATTGCAGGTACACACCACCATGCCCAGCTAATTTTTATATTTTTATTAGAGATGGGGTTACACCCTACTGGCTAGGCTGGGACTCAAACTCCTGACCTCAGGTGATCCACCTGCCTCAGCTTCCCAAAGTGCTGGGTGCCCAGACTACAAAGCAGATTTTTATAAATTAAAGATTGTTAGGAAGGCAACTAATATTATTATAGAATTCTGAGTGTTATTTGAAATTTTAGGTTGTGATTAAGACAAAAGGCCAAAAACTTATGCTGATGAAAGCTGTTTAGGGATTTAATGTGAATACATACTAACACACAAATTATTTTCTTCATGCTTATGGCATCATTCTGTATATTTGAAGACTGCACTGTTTCAAGAAAGCAGTATCATAAGATCACATTTTGGTAGGTCAGTAGCTCTCACTTTTATCGTGATCGTGTTTTAATCATTTTCTCCACTGTTGCAAACAAGTTAATTTGCGAATCAATCTCATGTAACACAGAACATCACACATAGGGGCCTATTGTGGGGATGAGGGAGAGGGGATGGACAGCATTAGGAGATATGCCTAATGTAAATGACGAGTTAATGGGTGCAGCACACCAACATGGCACATGTATACATATGTAACAAACCTGCACATTGTGCACATGTACCCTAGAACTTACAGTTAAAAAAAAAAAAAAAAAAAAAAAAGTGAGATCTTTTCAATTCAGAAAAAAAAGTAAAAAAGTAAATAGCTTTAGTTGTAATAGTAAGTAGATTGTCAGTATTTGAGGTACTGGGGGGAATCATGCTTTAAGTCTATTGGAATTATTCAGAATTTATAAGTGTTATAATGTAAAATAGAGGAATATGAATAAAATTTTACAATAACAATTGTTATTTAAAATTTAATTTAAAAATAGTTGTAAATACAGGCAGAATATTACTCTTATCCTTGAGGAAAAAATTGGATATTGTTCCTTCTAGTGAAGTCACTTGAAAAGTATTTGTTAATACTGAGCACATCTAACAATTCAAGATTAAGATGTGCTTGTTTGATATAAAGTTTGAAAATTCATTTAAAATCAAAAGTGATATTATAAAATCTATAATGTGATATATAATTTCTAAAGATTAATATTTTACAAATATTACTGAGTGAAGACATCTTTCATATGAAGTTTAAATGAAAATTATTATTTTAATACTACAATGTAAATACCACTGCAGACTTCCTTTTGACACTTACCATTTTGTTACGTTTACTACTATAGATTTTTAATAGTTTGCATATAAAGGAAACTAAAAAATAGAATATATATTTATTGGAATTTTAAAAGTTTTTAAAACATGTGACAACTCAATTTTATTTTCATGCTGTTTTACAAACTATAATACATAAGTTAATTATAACTGCTTCTGAATTAGGCTTAGTTTACTGTCCAAGACTAGAATTTGCAAAATAGCATTATAGTTAAAATTTGATACTCTGAGTCCTGAATTTATCACTTATTAGATATCAGCAAATGTTTCAATCATCAACTTCATCATCCATTAAATGATCACAATAAGCAAACCTATTTCACAGAGTTATGAGATTTTATATACATACATGTAATTATTCAACATAATAGTAAAAAAGTCAATATTTTCACTTGTCCTAGCCTATCAAATCAAATACAAAGTAGATGTCTACTGTGTTATCCCACATTATCTAATTTTAAATACATGCAGCTCACTAAGATAAATAAATCCATCAGATAAATAACATCCATTAGGCAATACAGATTTATGAAAGGTATTTCTTTAATAATAGTAATACTTGAAACTCAAAATCACTCCTTGATCCATGGGCTACACAATGGGTGTTGCCTTAGTTGCCAGGAAAAGCACATTTATCTCCTGTACATCTTCATCAGAGTTCTTGGATGACATTGTACATTGTCAATAAGCAGTAATATTTTGAAAGAAAAATATTTTTCTGAGCAGTAGATCCCAACAGTAGACTTAAATTATTCAGTAAAACATGCTGCAAACAGATACGCTATCATTCAGGCTTTGTTTTTCCATTTATAAAGCATAGGCAGAGTAGATTTACAATAACTTTTTATCTGTGAATGACGTATACATTATTCAGATGGGGGTATTTCAGCTTCCTTACATTATTGTATTGCTGCCTATTTCATCCTTCAGATGTCAATCTTTGCTTTACATACTGAAGTGCTTTGCGTTTTGGTGCATTTATATTTATAATTCTTGTTTCTTCTTGCTGAATTGACACTTTTACTATGTTATACGGATGATCTTTGTCTCATGACAATCTTTAACTTACGATCTATTTTGCCTGATATAAATGTATTTTATTAGGTATCAATTCTGCTCCTTTTTGATTACTATTTCCGTGAAATATGTATTTCAATCTCTTCACTTTCAACCTATTTTCATCCTCAAATATAAGATTAGTCTCTTATATGCAGCATATTGTTGGGTCTTTTAAAAAATTTGTTTAAGTACAAGCACTGTGTATCTTTACTGAGAATAATTTATTTATATTTAAAGTATTGATAGGAAAGAACTTACTATCGCTATTAGTCATTGGTCTCTGTCTTATTTATAATGTTCCTGTTCTCTCTTATCTTGTTGCCTTTATTTGTGGTTTAAGGATTTTTTTATAGTGATATGTTTTTATTCTTCTCTCTCTTTAATTTTAATTTTAATTTTAATTTTGAAGAGACAGAGGTTTGTTAAGTTACCTAGACTAGTCTTGAACTCCTGGCCTCAAGAAATCCTTCTGCTTCAGAGTCCCAAAGCACTAGGATTACAGGTGTGAACAATCATGCTGGCCCAATTCTTCTCTCTTCAGCTTTTGTGCATCTATTACAGAATTTTGTGTGTGTACGTGGTTGCTATGAGGCTTGTATCAGACTTGCTATCACTATAATAGTCTATTTTAAGCTGAAAACAAATTTGATTATATACAAAAGTTCTATACTTTTCATCCTTCCCCACACTTGGTGTCATGGTTTATTTATTTTTTTAATTTGCATCCATTAAGAAGATTTGTGGTTATGGTTATTTTTAACAGTTTCGTCTTTTAATTTTTATACTAGAGTTAAAATTAATTTACACAACACCATTAAACTGTTACAATATTCTATGACTGTTTATGTAGTTACCTTTACCAGTAATGTTTATATTTTCATATGCTATTGTGCTACTCTTTAAAATGTGTTCACTTAAAATTGAAGATTTCCCTAGTATTTCTTGTAAAGCAGGTATAGTAGTGAAAAATTCTCTCATTTTTGTTTATCTAGGAAAGTCTTCATTTGTCCTTCATTTTTGAAGGACAAGTTTTCAAGTATTCTTGGTTGACAGTTTTTTTTTCTTCCAGTAATTCTAATATATAATCCCACTCCCTCTTGTCCTTCAAGATTTACACTGAAAAATCTGCTGATAGTTATATAAAAATTCCCTAGTATGTGCTGAGTTGCTTTTCTCTGGCTGCTTTCAAAATCCTTTCTTTGTCTTTGATGTTTGACTGTTTGATTATAATGAATCTCAGTGTAGGCCTCTTTAGGTTGAACGCATTTGGTGATTGTGTCTTCATGTATTTGTATGCTTATTTCCCTATACATATTTGGGAAGTTTTCAACCATTATTTCCCTTTCTTGAGACAGGGTCTTTCCCTGCTGCCCAGGCTGGAGTGCAATGGTGCAATCTTGACTCCCTGCAACCTCCGTCTCCTGGGTTCAAGTGATTCTCCTACCTCAACCTGCAAGTAGCTGGGATTACAAGCATGTGCCACCAAGTCAGGCTAAGTTTTGTCTAAGTTTGGTATTTTTTGTAGAGACAGGGTTTTACTATTTTGGCCAGACTGGTCTCAAACTCCTGACCTCAAGTGATCTGCCCTGCTTGGCCTCCGAAAGTGCTGAGATTACAGGTGTGAGCAACTGCCCCCAGCCTCAGCCATTATTTCTTTAAATAGACTTTAATAGACTTTATGCATTTTGTTAGTCTCTTGTCTTTATGAAACATTCATTGTGTGTGTGTGTGTGTGTGTGTGTATGTGTGTGTGTGTGTGTGTGTGTATATATATATATATAATCTCTCCTGTTAGGGTTCCATAAGTCCTATAGGCTTTCTTCATTCTTCTTTTTCCCATTTGACTGGATCATTTTATATTACTTGTGTTTGAGTTTACTAATTCTGCTTTATTGAGTCTGCCATTGAAACTGTCTATCAAATTTTCAGTTCAGCCGTTATATCCTGCAGATCTATAATTAAGTTCTCTCTTTTTTTAACTGTTTCTATTTACTTGTGGAAATTTTAATTTTGCATTGTTTTCCTCAGTTCATTTAGTTGCTTCTCTATATCCTCTTGTAGTTATCTAAGCTTCTATAAGAATTATTTTGAATTCTTTTTTAGACAATTCAAATATCTTTATTTTGTTGAGTCACTTACTAGTGTTGTATTAATTTCCTTCAGTGGTGTCTAAATAATTGACTCTTCAAGGTCCTTGTATTCTTACATTGATGTTTGTGTATTTGAGGAAGTGGTCATTTCTTCCCGTCTCTCTTTACAGTTTGGTTTTAGCAGACAAAAGTCTCCCCTAGTCAACCCAGGCTGGGATTTTGGGTAAGCCATCTGGTAGCACCAAGGGTGGGAAGGGTTGCTGGTTAAACTGCATAGTAAGGTCAGACTACTGGCTACTGTTCATGATCAGTGAAGGCCACCAGCTAGGCTCTGAAATTGGGTGGAATTGCTTGCAAGATTTCAGAGTTGCAGAGAGCGGAGCTAGTGACTGGGCTCCATGATCAGAGAGGACCTCTGACTGGGCTCTGGTTGAGTGAATTCATTTGTTGTGCTTTGGCTTGGGCAGTGCTCATGACTTGGGTTCAAAGTGGAGCAGGACTGTTGACTGGACTCTGCCAGTGATAAAGGATGCTGATTGAGCTCATTGTCCTGTTGAAGCTTCAGGCTGGACTACGAAGTTGGGCTGGGCAAGGCTGCTAGCTATTTTCTGCCATTGGAAGAGGCTGCTGCTCTGGCCGTCTACTCACATAGAGCTGATGGCTGGGTTTCTTCGTGAGACAGGGCCACAAGTTGCACTCCCTAGTTGGACAGGGGTGTTTTGGGGGTTGTCTCATTCTGTCAAAGTCCATGGTAAAGTGAGGCCACAATGTGGGGCTATCATCAAGATAATACACACGGGCCATTGTGAGCCGCTGCACCTTTTTCTATTCCCTTTTTTCCCCACATGGTCTATTTGTGCCAATTCCCACGCTGTTTCCATATGAGGCATGAGAGAAGTGGGCCTCTCAGCAGTGCCCCGAAATGCTATGAAAGTTGAATGTATATCTCACTCTCTCTTTTCCACCGGATAAATTGTGGGCCAAGGGGATTTTTCTTGATGTGATGTTGTGCTGGGAGGAGTACTGCAGACAAAGCGACAAAGTGAAACTGTTTATCTTATCCTTATTAAGGGGGTTTCTTTTGTTTTTTATGCTCCACTGGAATGCTGAAATCTCTCTTCTAGGTTCTAGGATTCGCAAGAAAGCATTCTCATCGATGAATAATTAGTACTTTTTTTCCCCCTTTGAGGGACCTAGGACTGAGGATTTCCTATTCTGCCATCTGACTGACATCACTTTTCTACTCCTGGAGCTTCTGTTAATTTATTGACAACACCCATCAGCAATTCTGCAAAAAAGGGGAGATAATCAGAAAAAAAGATAGGAAAAATTCCATAGAATCATATTTGTTGTTTATGGGATATGGTGTTTAGGCATTGATTATAAGGATCTGAGGATCTTTGACCCACTCTCTGCAAATAACTATAAGATTAGCATGTGAAAGAGAGAAAACAAAAATTATACATGATTACTATTGTTTGAAATAATCTCAGATGTAAATTTACAGTCAAAATAAAGTAGCATTTGGAACACAGCAAAAGAATGAATAAATAAACTGCCTTGGAAAATTATGTGGTTTCTCTCAATAGCAATCTTTGAGAAGAGTCTTAATAAACACTCAGAAGAGGATTTGGAGATTAATAAAATAAGAAATGAATGATTGTCTTTCAAACTCTTAGGTTTTATTATTCAATTAGTTCACTTTAGTCATCAACATATAATTTCTTTTATAACCCAGTATTCTACAACATATTTATAGTATATTAACATATAATAGTAATATTTTACAAAACATTAAAATATCTAGGAGCATAAAATATTTAAATTTTGAAATTGTATATTATATAGGGAAGTCTAGTGTTACTGACTTGCTATATGATCAATAATTAATATAAACACACAGACACATACACATATCTCATAGACACACAGTACAGACTCATAAGCATACATGCATAGCACGCAGACACATTGCACACACACTGCATAAACATACACATTTCTGGGGCAAAATGCTGAACTCAAATGATATAAATATTTTCAAATATGAAATACAAATGGGGCAGAATTTTTAAAATTCTGGTTAATGTTTTCTATAATGGTTGAATGGCAGTCAAACAAGTTTTTTTTTTTTAAGATCAACATTTTAATGCAGGACACACAAACATATGAAATATCAATTAAAATATAGAAAAACATGAGATTTCATTTGTACTACAAGACTTCTTTTACAGTATAATATAAGCCACAGGAATGCTGTATTAAAAAGAAATAATATTATTTATTTTACTGTTAAAAATAAACATGAAAGTATATTTCTTATAATATAGAGCTATATAGAATTGGATCCTGTTAAATACCAAATGACAATTTAATTACTTATTCTCACAAAAGTATTATAATATGTCTCATAATTATGTAACTCTAGAAATGACTATAACTCACAATAGATATGATTATAATGAAAATATCTACTCAGATAATTATAAGCTGTCTCTCAATGGATGTATACTTATTTACATATATCTATTTATATCAATCTATCTGGAGAGATTTATATAACAATCACACAATACACACAACAAATACAATATTTAGAAATATATGCATACATTTTTACACAAATATACAAGTAATTAACTGTGTGATTAAATATAACAAGTAATTAACTGTGATAAATCATAGTTTTATCTAGTTATACACACAAGTACATGTGCATGTGTGCATAAATATAAATAAATATGTGAAAGATACAATACATAACCATGCGTAATTTATGCATACATGCATAAATACAAATAGATATATGAACAAATATATTAAACATATAAAATGTTAGGTATTTATTCATATGTATTCATTTGTTTTCATTATTTAAATACTTATCCACCTGTATTTGTAAATGTATAACTCAAATATTCTGGATAACCCAGATTGATACTTTGCATTAAATTGATACAAGATAGACTCTAGTAAATGTTTATTTATTCAGATACAGTCTGATAAATATATATTTAATACTTTTAATATTATATATAATATATATTTCATACTTCTGAATTAAGATTAAATTGCATAAAAGGCAGATTACTTTTCTTGGACAAATATACACTTACTATGTTCAAAGGAAATAAAAAATCCAAAACTTAACTCATTTAGAATTTATTACATATAAAATAAATTTTAAAAATAAAAATGAAAAAAATCAAGGAATTAAGATAAATTAGAATGTCACACATAAACTCATTTTATTAAATTATATTTATTACAATTAAGAGTAAACATTTCTCAGCAAATTAATAACTCCTATTGAGTTTTCACTGTTAAATTTGCAGATGATTATTAGGTAGGGAGATAGGTATATAGACAGATAATTTGTGAAACTCTTCACAAAAACCTTATAAATATTGTTGTTAAAGATGACTTTGAAATAAAAACCTCTGTATATATCTATGTACAGAAAATGTTAACTCCCCCTTAATCTGTTACTTTTGCATTCTGTTTTTGCAAAGAAGTCTCTTTCTTTGGAAAACTTTTAGTTTTAAAAATTTTCCTGAAAGGTGATGTCTTCAATAAATCAAAACTCTTTGGCACTGAAACACATAAAAATACATCTTTTCACAGACTTCACTCTTCTGTTAAATAGATGAAAACTCATATTTTAACCCATAAATTTTTCTTTCTTCAGTGAGATTAATAAAAAGCAATTTAAACATATTGAAGCATCTGGGGCTTTATTAGTTTTCTACATTGAATTACATTAAAATGAATATTTTTTCTTGCCTAAGTTATTTCAGCCTCTGTTGACATTAGTGATAGAAGACATTGAGTTTTCAATATAACTTTCTGATATTTAATAATTGTTGGTTTATAGAAAATCGGTCTTATAAATCTTTGCCAGTTGGTATTTTGCCCAGTGGAGAATTTACAACCACAGGCTTATCTCTAAGTACTGGCAATCTGTAATTTGTGTGGTCATAACTTGATTAATTATATTCAAACAATGGTAGATCTGATCTAATGACGACCGGCCTGTGGTTTTGTGACCACCTTTCCCCTCATTGTCACAGTAATGTTTTCCACTTCTGCCTCTTTTTTCCTTCTTAAACCCAGTAGCTTCAAATATGCCTGTCTCTTTCAGGTATTAAGGCATGTGCTAATATTATTTACATATCCACCATGTGAGCCTCTAACTGTCTATTTTGCCGCATGCTTAACAAAATCTATGTTTACAACACACCTTATCCGACACCTAGTCCTCAGTTTTTGCTTTGATCCTCCTTTTTGCATTGCCTGTCACTTTGAACTTGATTCTTAGTACTACATTACTGTCTTCGTTCTACACTTTTCTGACCCCCGATCCCCTTGAATAAATCTCTCTCACTCTAGCCAAGCCCTTCTGAATGGTAGTTGTAGAAAATGACCACAGGTGATGCTCTTGGTCAACTACACCAATATCTGAAATAAGATGCTAACCTTATTTGTGCTGCTCACCTCCTACTTCTTGTTCAATTCAGATCTAATTTCTTCTTTAATCCAGCTGGTAGCCCCTACTGTATTTTCACTTCTCAACACAGCATACACTAAATTATATCTGACATTTTTATCATTCTCTTCTCCCCCAACCTCTCAAGATTATTCTAGTCTTGAAGGTGCAGCTCAAATTATAACTCTTCCATAAATCTTCCCAACGACTAGCTTAAAATTAATGTTTCCATTTCTTTACATACATAAGTCTGTTCCTATCACAATTTACTCTCAAATATACTCTATATACTCCTGTATATGTGTCTCTTTCACTGGATTATAAGCCAAGAAAAATATTTAATTGCTGTTGTTGTCAATAAATTATATACATTAGTGTTTGCAGACAGAAAGACTCAGTGAATTTAAGGTATATGTTTATAGTCATGCACCACAAAACAATGTTTTAACCAATTACGGACCACATATGGGACTGTGGTCCTATAAGATTATAATACCATATTTTTGTTGTATCATTTCTATGTTTAGATATACAAATACTGTTGTGTTATAATTGTCTACAGTACTTGGTACTAACATACTGAACAGATTTGTAGCGTAGGAGCAATATGCTATACCAAATAGCCTAGGTCTTTAGTAGGCCATACTGTCTTAGTTTATACAATCTATGATGTTCACAAAATACAATCACCTAAAGATTCATTTCTCATAGCAAAACGCCATTATTAAGCAACACATAACTATACCGTATTTGAAGAAAGACCTCAGATGAAGAGGGTTAAGTTAATCATAATCTTCAGTTGCTCATTGTGTATTATTTTCATTGGTACATTCAGGGGCATCTTTCAGTTAAACATATTGATTCATTCATTTTCTCTTATAACCACCATCTATCAACATTTATCTAACATGTAGGAAACAACTTTAATGTGTTTAATCCATATCTTTTCACGTAAATATATTCTTACACATTGTGTTGTCTAAGTAAGTGTATATAGTATGTATGTACATATGTGTATGAATGTATGTATGTGTATATATGCATTACAATATGCATACATGTATCTGTGTATGTATATTAGAGAGAGAGAGAATGTATAATGTTTTCATTATCCATATCAACCACATTAGACTACATTGTTTCTTTCCACCGTCCCAGTAACGGATATTCACATTCCCTCTAACTTTGCACTTTCTGCACCACTCTAAACAAAGCTATAACAAACATCTTTTCTTTTCTTTTCTTTTTTTTTTTTTTTTTTTTGAGACAGAGCCTTAGTCTGTGGCCCAGGCTGGAGTGCGGTGGCGCGATCTCAGCTCACTGCAAGCTCTGCCTCCCGAGTTCCCGCCATTCTCCTGCCTCAGCCTCCCGAGTAGCTGGGACTACAGGCGCCGCCACCACGCCCGGCTAGTTTTTTGTATTTTTAGTAGAGACGGGGTTTCACCGTGTTAGCCAGGATAGTCTCGATCTTCTGACCTCGTGATCCACCCACCTCGGCCTCCCAAAGTGCTGGGATTACAGGCGTGAGCCACCGCGCCCGGCCAACAAACATCTTTATACATGTCCATTTCAGGAAATATGTAAACATTCCCTAGGACATTCAGCCAGAACTAGAATATCTGAGTCATCTGTGTACGTGATATTGCTTTCCAAATAACTAGTATGGTCATTTGGAATCTCATTCCCATCAGACATACAGAAGGATTAGTATGCCCTTACACTACTATTAAAACTTAGAATTTTCTAGAGTTTCATTTTTTCCAGTTTAATATGTGTAATTATTCCTTGTTATTTTAATTTTTGTTTATTTTCTGTCCACCAATCGTTTTAGTTTCCCAGGGCTATTAAAACAAACAGTTACAAACTGGGTAGCTTAAAACAGTATACATTTATTTCTTCTTTGTTCTTTAGTCCAAAAGTACAAAACTGAGATGCCAATAGGGACATACTTTCTCTGAACTATGACTAAAGCGACCTTCCTTGTTTCTTCCAGCTTCTGGTGGCTCAAGCATTCCTTGGTTTGTGGCTACGTAACTCTAATCTCTGCCTCCCTCATGGCTTTTTCCTCTGTGTTCATGTATCTTCTCCTCTTTTATAAAACATGCTTGTCACTGGATTTAGAGGTCACCCAGATATCCAAGATAATCTGATCTCAAGATCCTGAATTTATTTGTATCTGCCAAATCCTCATAATAAGGTCACGTTAACAGATTCCAGGGGTTAGGATATAGATATAGCTTTTGAAGACCCGTTGGTCATTCCACTACAGAATGACTTTCAGTCATCTTGTCATATTCTTGTCAGTATTTTTAGTTTTTACATTTAAAAATTCCCTGTTTGTATCTTTTATTATTTTTTCTTTTGGGTGGCGGTTTTTTTCTTGTGAGTTTTTAATAGTTTCTTAACATTCTGGAAACTAATTTATTTTTTGTTTCAACTAGTGAAAATATCTCCTCACATTCATTCATTTATCAGTGTAGTCCGTAACATTCTTCAGCTAAAAAATGCTTAATTTTAATGTAATAGATTTTTTAAGCATAAAAAAATTCTTGATTAATAACCAGCTTTCTAGTACTCTGAATTCTGCTAAAATACTACATTGAATGGCAAAACAAAAATCTATTCATAGCGAATTTTATACTCTGTTTCCAATGAAGCAGCAAGACATTTTGGGAGAATCTTCCAACATCTCCCTTAGTATCCCACCAAGATGGCAATAGTTTATGAGATCATTCCTCTTCTACTACATGCACCCACGCTATAAATACAGTGAGAAGAAACGTTATTGTTTTAGTGATAGGTTGCCACCAATTACTTCTTTAATACAGATTAGGAAGCTGGATGATAAATATTAGATAATGGCATTTTCCATTTCTGCTTAGAGATGTAAATAAAAAAGTGTAGATATTTACTTGTTATTCCAGTGACTCACACACAACATTATTTAATGCTACATTATTCTTATAAACAGTATTTGTGTAAATCTAAAATATAATGTTTAATTTAAAGGTTTAACATTAATTATTTGATTTAGGGATAATGTGAACCAGTCCTTAGAAACCGTGAATTACTTTTCTCAATCGAAGAGAAAATAGAATATTTTGAAATCTGGAAAACATGTAAAATAAGTTTTCATTAAGAACACTTTCTGTTCTTAAAGTTTTACTAATTTAATTTAAATATTGTCTAAACTACCACTTAGAAATTGTACTTCTTTAAAACCATTAGATTTACATTATCTGTTAGTAAAATAGTCACAGTAAGTCATCAAATAGATTCCATCATAAATTTTAAAAGGCTATTTCCTAGATGTTAATATTGCACTCAGCAGAGCATATGTCCCAGTGATAATGAACTTGCAATGTAGTGCGTGAAGTGGACACTAAAAAGTAATTTAAGTGGTTTGGAGTGATTTAAAAGTCATTTTCCTATATTAATTTGTAAGATAGAAATACTTTATATTTCGGGCACTGTTTTAATTTTATGTCGTGAATGTTCATTCTCTTAATGTGGAATGCTGATAATGGTCATGTTTGATCAATGACCTTTACAGATATTTTTACTGAAAATAAAATAGTCATTACTAATAATAGCTTTATTGCCATTAACACATATCATGTTATAATACAATTGACGTACTTACCTTAGAATGATGAACTATTTGTTCTTTTTAAGGAATTTAGAGTGCATTGCCTTTTAGAAAGGCAATTTTCTTTTGAAACATATTGCACTGCATAAGAAGAATCTGAATTAAAGGTCTGTTTAAGTTTAATATAGTAGCAAAAAATAAAAACAAAGAAAAGAAGCTTGCTTGAAATACATAATTATAAAATTTTCTATTTATATTGATTTGTTACTCTAAATCAGAGGATAGGCCAAGTATTTGTACCACCACTTATAAAGATGTATAGTTTTGATCTGTAATCCAGTTGGAATATTTTTATGTAATTAAATTTCAGTTCTACTTGGAGTTGTATTATTCATTTTGGAACTGAAATGCTTAAAGACATTTTCAGTTCTCTTTTCTCATCTGCTGACCCAAAGCCCAGTAGTCAAATGTTCACACATTTGCTCTGTTTGTTCTATTGTTCAATTGGAAAACAATATTTAGCAATTTCTATTCAAATTGTGGCCTCCATCCTCTATTTCTCTCTCTCTCTCTATATATATATATATAGATAGATAGATAGATAGATAGATATAGATATATATGGATATATATAGATATATAACACAATTTATTATTTAAGTTAACATTGAAGCAATCAAACTCAAAAATATACACATCACATGCTGAAAAATTACCTCCTCTAAATTGTACAAATATGTGTCAAGGAGAAACCCTGGAAAAGTTTTGAGGAGACTTCTCTGAGAATTGAGTTTTACCATAGTCCTTCAAATTGTACCTTTGGTAGAATATACATGTATAATCTCTTTTGGGTGCACATGCTAAATTATGGTTTTGTCTACATCAAAGTGTGGTAAGGTCCTCAACATCTTCCCTATTCAAAGGTAAGCCCTCAGGTACTCTATAATCCATTTCTCCCTGCCATGAATTACCCTGACTCCATTACAGCATACTCTTTTACCATGATCTTTAGAAAACTAACGCAGGAGCAGAAAACCAAATACTGTATGTTATCACCTATAAGTGGGAGTTAAATGGTAAGAATACATAGACACAAAGAGGGAACAATGGACACTGGGGCCTACCTGAGGGTGGAGGGTGGGAGGTGGGAGAGGAGCCAGAAAAATAACTGTTGGGTTTTAGGCTTACTACCTGACTAATGAAACAATCTGAACAACAAACCCCCATGACATGAGTTTACCTACATAACAAACCTGCACATGTCCCCTTAAACCTGAAATAAAAGTTTAAAATAAAACAAAAACACATTTCGTTACACACTAACAACTCAAGAATTTTTTCCCCAAACGCTGTCTTCTACTCTTTAATTCAAGCTTCAACACATTTTCTTTGTTTTTAATTCAAATATTTCATTGAAGTTTTGTACTTATTTAGCCAATCATTTGATTTGATAAAGTTAAATATAAGACAATTTGTTATTCATGGTGTTGAAGATCATCATAATGGAATAAACAATAATTCAATTCTAGGTATTCTGTGTAAATGTGAAAGTTCTGAAAAAAATATTAAATCCATAAGGAGATAGATAATGTGATAACTTGAAGTATAAATAATCTTTTTGTTAAAACATATGTAAAAACTTAATATTGGAGGGTGATGTAAGTAAGAAGGCAGACCTCTTAAATCATTATATCCTAGGGCTTTTCTAAGACCCATGGATTGGAGCTATTCCCAAAGTATTAACTACATATTCCAAGCAGGATAGGTATAGAAATGAAAAGCTTCATAGCATTTTCACATATTCATTTTATGTCTATTGAACTTAAGAATGTTTTTAAAGATTGGATTTGTAAAACTTTTTTTACAGTGTTAGCTAAAAAATTATTTTGTAATGTCTCAGGAAACAATGTAAATAATTATATAACTGCAACATTGATCTCTCAAATAAAGATATTCCTCATCAAATTTGTTTATAAAAGTCTTTTATCAACTTGTAAAAGGGTAATATAATAGTGTCAATCTACAAAAACTAAAATAATAGCAAACAAATGAAGCATACTTTGGAAAATATGAGAAGTCAAATGAAATTAGTTATCTGTAAAATTTTGCATTTTTGACTTACATTCAGAGCTATTAAATCCAAATCCTTTACCTGAATATGCCATTTCAATAGTGGACACTTTTCCTTGTGTTGCCAATACTATTAACTGGTATATATTTTGGAAAACTAACCTCTAATCTGAAATATGCAAGAACTACATGGTGAACATTTTACTTAGAACATCTAAAGAGGAAAATACTTTGAATCCATTATTATTTTTATCAAGAAAGTAGCATAAATTACATATAAATTCAACTGAGGCTGTATCAACAATAAATAACATTACAAAGTAGCTAATGAGAAGTTTCACAGTCCTGTTTTTCCAGAAGCTATGTTATAATATTAATAAAGTCTCACAACATAATGATTTTATTCAAGCATATTTATCCAGCAGCACTTTCTGAGGTAAACAGTAAGTGGAATATTTTTTGAAACGTGAATATTACTTAGAGAAATGTTTTTGTTTCTAACCTCAATGTCGGAAGAAAAGTCATCACTTTAGAAAAATAAAATATCCAGGTTACTACAATATTACATTTGGGCTTTATACATGTGGTTACACATTGATGGATTTAACCAACTGCAGATCAAAACTGCTTAAAAAAATAAGATATAACAACACAAAAATTAGGAATACAAATAACAACTAATATAGTATAACAACTATTTATATAGAATTTACGTTATATTAGGTATTATAAGTAATCTAGTGGTGATTTAAAATGTACAGGAGGATGTACATATGTACATATGTGATATTATGCATGTATTATGCATATATACACATATATAATATTTTGTCATATTGAAGTAGGCAATATTTGTCATCAATTTTAAAAAGTAATAAAATTACATAAGTATATGGTCAAATGCCTAAAACTGAATCATTACATTACCAACTGGTGACAGTGGCATCTATGCCAAAATATTTATGTACTCAGCATCCTAAATTTTAATTTATTTCAAAGTCCTGAATTCCTTCTAAGTTTATGTAGCTCCTGGAAAAAAAATCGTATTGATAAGAGAAATAGAGACACATACACACAAAAAGAAGGAGAGAGAGAAGAATGAGAAAGAAAAAGAATTAATACTTCATAATTACTTTTGACTTCTGACTTCTCTACTGTATCATTTTAAATAGTTAACTTTATCATGCTGTATAATTTGGTGACTGGAAAATACAGTGTTTTGCAAGAAAAAAGCAGTCATCAAAGTTATGCACTTTAAGTACGAGAGGCTCTTTAAACATAAAAATATAGATTGAAAATACAACTGTGGAAAAAGATACAGTAGACAAACAATAATCCACAAAGGCTAGGGTGGTTATATTAACACTGATGATAAATCAACTTCAGGCCAGAGGTTATCAGATATCATTTTCTTTACTTCTTATTGTGATATAGGAACTATAGTATAGATCATAATTTGTGCTAAATTTACACTTTTGAATTTTCTTATTATTTTCTGTGTTTACTCAAATGTGCTAAAGTAGAATAACATCTTTAAGAACACTAACATTTTAGTGTACAAAGAAGCCATAATCAGAAAGGTGGGCTTTTTAAAATCTTTAATAAAATAGCCTAAAAGCATTAATCTTATATTCTACCTTCTTAAGGACTTATTGTTTACTTAACAGCTGAGCTGCTAATAGTCTTCCTTAAAAGTAAGTTTGGTACTTCATTAATTCTTAGTAGCCCAAAATGGCTCTTTAATTGGTGATGGTTTCCTCTGGTCAGCACCAAATCTAACTAATGCAATGGCATTCTATCAGTGTTATTTAAACGTGTTGGAGTAAATCAGGAATAGTGAATTGAATAATAAACTGACTGACTAGCTCCTGGAAGTTGGCACAAATAATATAAAGAGCTATATTATCTTTTCTTGAAGAAGAGAAATGAAAAGAGGAGAAATAAGATAAAAAATTTGGCAGTAATAGAAAATGACAGCATAATATTCTGTGATTATTATAAACTAAATTGCAGAATAAAAAGATTAACACTTCCCAGAATGATATTTTGCAATGTCGTATAAATTTGGAAACATTTCATTTGTATACGTGGTATGCACTATACTTACACTTAATAATGTTTTTAATAATATTAGGGTGGTGCAAACATAATTGTGGTTTTTGTATTGTTTACATTTGCTGCTTGATATTGGAATACATTCTTAAATAAATGTAGATATGTTATACATCATTTTAATGCATATTTCTCACTTTATTTCTTTACTAATGACTTATTACCTGCTGTTTATTTTATATTTATTTTAGACTATGGAAATGATGTTAGATAAAAAACAAATCTGAGCAATTTTCTTTTCAAAGTGGGCTGTAAAGCAACGGAGACAACTGGCAACATTAACAATGGATTTGGCCTATGAACTACTAACAAATGTACAGTGCAGCAGTGATTCAAGAAGTTTTGCTAAGGAGGCGAGAGCCTTGAAGATGAGGATTATCGTGGCCAGCCATTGGAAGTTGACAGCGACCAATTGAGAGCAATCAACAAACCTGATCCTTTTATAACTGCATGAGAGGATGCAAAAGAACTCAACACTGGTCATTCTATGGTCATTTAACATTTGAGCAAATTAGAAATGTCAGAAAGCTCAATAAGTGGGTGCATCATGAACTGAGCAAAAATTAAAAAGAAAATTGGTGTTTTGGAGTGTTGTCTTCTCTTATTCTACACAGCAATAAACAATTTCTTGTTTGGATTGTGATGTGTGTCAAAGAGTATATTTTATATGACAACCAGCAATGACCAGCTCAGTGGTTGGACCAAGAAGAAACTCCAAAGCACTTCCCAAAGCCAAACATGCATCAAGAAAAGTCATAGTCAGTGTTTGGTGGTCTGATCCATTACAGCTTTCTGAAGCCTGGCAAAATCATTACAGCTGAGAAGTATACTTAACAAAATGTTGAGATGCACCAAAAACTGCAATGCGTGCAGCCAGCATTGGTCAACAGAAAGGGCCCAATTATTCTCCACAATAACGCCTGACTGCGTGTCACACAACCAATGCTTCAAAAGTTGAACGAATTGGCCTATGATGTTTTGCCTCATCCGCCATATTCACCTGACCCCTTGTCAACTGACTAACACTTCTTCAAGCATCTTGACAACTTTTTTCAGGGAAAATGATTCCACAACCAATAGGATACAGAAAATGCATTCCAAGCGTTCATCAAATCCCAAAGTACAGATTTTTATGTTACAGGAATAAACAAATTTATTTCTCATTGGCAAAAATATGTTTACTGTAATGATTCCTATTTTGATTAATAAAGATGTGTTTGAGCCTAGTTATAATGACTTAAATTCACAGTCTTAAACCACAATTACTTTTGCACCAACCTAATATTTTTATCACTTTGTACATCTAGTTAAAAAATTATTTAGTGCACATATGATCAGCAATGTACAAGGTTTCTGTTAATAAAGTTTTTTCACTACCTCTCGTGATTGACACATTAAAGAATAAAAAGGATATTCTTTTTGGTCAATAGCTTTTCCAAATTTGTGCTTCTATGAGCTATTCTCCTCTGCTAGATAAATTAAGTGAATTTCTAACTCTTTTAATCTTCAAAATTATAATATATCAGTGATCTGTATAGTTTTCTACATTGTACTAGAATTACTATGACATATATAGAAATACTCTGAAATAGTCATCATGTTTTTCTTTCCTATAAGCAGCCCCTTTCCTTTTAGCATTTTATAATAGTGGTATTATTGTTATTCTGGTTTGGATAATTTTTCTTGTCTGCTGTCCACATTGCAAGCATTTTAGAACTCCTTATCTTTGCTCACTAAATGCTGATGGAAGGTCTAGTCATTTTAATAATCAAAATCATTCCACGCACATTCAAAATGCCCTCTGTTAGAAGAAAAACTTTAGACAAGTTAATTTTCTCAGAGTTTAATTGAGCAAAGATTAATTTGTGTATCTGGGCAGCCCCCAAAACCAGAACAGGTTTAGAAAGACTCCAAGGCTACAACATGGTCAGATTAGTATTTATGGACTTAAAAGACAAGTGATGTATATGTCAACTGAAAAATGATGAGGGAGGTTTATAAATTGGGAAAGGAGAGCTTCATTTCTCATAAAGGGTTACAGCTTGTAGGGTCACCATTCTGACAGGTTGTGAAGCATAGCCTCTTTCCAGAAGCCAGAAAGACACTCTGAGGGATAGGCACAGGGAACGGAAATTTATGCAGAATGGTGTGGCCAAACATACATATTCAAAAAGCTATAGGAGGAATCATGAATATTTATGAAAGGGGAAACATACGCATGTGCAATGGAGCTTCACGCCCCTTCATGGGATTCATGTCCAAACAATTCAGTGTTAGAATTACAGGATCTTTGGGGTGTCACTATTCTGTCTGGAAATGTGTGGCTGGTGGCGCATTTGTCCAAGTTTTCTTGGGCCCATTGGGCTCGTTCCACCCACTCAGCCTGGCAGCTTGTGCACAACTCACACTACCGGTCTATATCCCATTCCTCTAAGGGATACTGCAAGTCAGGCATGGAGCGACGATGGGTGTGTGAACGAGCATGGAGTCTGGCCACTGTGCAGTCAGACACACTGGCACCTGCCATGGGGTGGGCAGCTCTAGGTGCTGGCATGAGTGTCTGCGAGGAGCTAAATCAGGTGCACCACAAGCAGCTTCCCTGTCTGGCACAGGGGAATGTGGTGGTGCCTGGAAGATTGGAGATGCCAGGAACTGCAAGCCCCAAGAAGCATGTTTCAACCATTTGTGTTACAGCTCTTTTAGCCCCACCATTTGATGGGTCCCAAGTTCTTGTCCTGTGACCATGAAGAATGAGACCTACAGACAATTAGAGGGTGAGCAAGACAAAGAGGAGCTTTACTGATCAATAGAACAGCTCAGAGGAGATCCACAATGGGTAGTTCCAATAGCTTCCTTCTGCAGCCAGCCTGTCCCATCGAGTGTTCAGCTCCTAGCAGAGAGGAGGCCCTGGAGTGTGTTGCTCCTCTTTGCAGGCAGGTCATCCCATCATCTTCCCAACTGTCAGCAGAAAGGAGGGCCTGGAGTGGGTAGCTCCTCTCTACTGGCAGGTCATCCTGATGTCTCTACAGCTTTCAGAAGAGAGGAGGCCCTTGCGTAGGTTGCCCTTCTCTGCAGGCAGATTGTCCCATTGTCTTCCCAGCTCTCAGCAGAAAGGAGGCTCTGGAGTGGGTAGGTTTTCTCTGCAGCTAGACATTCCAATGTCTGCTCTGCTCTGACTAAGCCCAGGGCTTTCGTGGTACTCGGAAGGAGGAAGTGTGTGCTGATTGGTCCATGTTCAGCCATGGGCAGGCTGGAAAAGGCGCCACAGATTCCAACGCTGGTCTGTGGGACTGGCAGCCTGACCCTCAGCCTTCAGGACCTCCCTGGCCTGAAGGTGGGGCCTTACCTGGAACCTGCTCTCTTCCACCCAGGAGCCTGTCTGCCTCTTGCCACTGTCCATGGTGCCCAGGCTGCTCGCACCAAGGGGCAACTGGAGGCCAGCACTGAGCTGCCCTTGGTCCCCTTTTGGTTTTCCTCACACCGTGCTGTCTGGAGGGGACCAAGGTGGCAGGTGACTGGTGTGTCTGCACTGCCCCAAGCATATGCATATGCACCCCCAGCTGGGCTGCAACAATGCTCAGCTTTGGCCCCACATTGCTCTCAGATCAGAGTGGGTGCCAACAGCAGGAAGAAGTCAGGCAGTGGTATCAGGCACTTCCAAGCCTGCAAGGGTAGAGGAGAACCTTCTTGAGACCCCAGGAGCACATGGAGGCCCAGGTCCACAACCCTGACTTGGGTGGTTGCAGCTGTGCCCAGGTGGGTGGGACTGTTGCCTGCTTCTGGCTCCCTCTGTCTCCATGGAGCATGCAGCTCTGACTGCACACCTTCGCAACCTGGGACAGGGGCTCCAGACACTTGCTAGGCCTAAGATGGCATGTGGAGCAGAGGTGACATCGCTATGATCTCCTCCAGTTGCCCCAGTGCTCAGAGGCAGCCCAGAACAGAGTGGATTGCCCCCAAATAGAGTAGATTAGGACCTGGAGAAACAGCTAACCCAGAGTGGTCCTTGGAATAAAAAGAGCCAGCATTGACAAGGACACTAGGCCCCAGGATTCTGGAACAGCATTGTAACTGCCCAATGGGTTCGCCTTGCCTGCCGCTTAGGCAGGGCTGATTTATCAAGACAGGGGAATTGAAATCAAGAAAGAGTAATTCACACAGAGCTGGCTGTGTGGCAAACAAGAGTTTTATTATTACTCAAGTCAGTCTCCCTGAGCATTTGGGGATCAGAGTTTTTAAGGACAACTTGTTGGGCCAGTGAGCCAGGAGAGTTGATTGGTGAGGTCAGAGATGAAATCATAGGGAGTTGAAGCTGTCTTCTTGTGCTGAGTCATTTCCTGGGTGGGGCCCGGAAGATCAGATGAGCCAGTTTATTGATCTGGATGGTGCCAGCTGATCCATCATGTACAAGGTCTGCAAAAAAGTCTCAAACACTGATCTTAGGACCAACTTGGGAAGGGTCAGAATCTTGTAGATTCCAGCTGCATGACTCCTAAACCATAATTTCTAATCTTGCAGCTAATTTGTTAGTCTTACAAAGGCAGTCTAGTTCCCAGGCAAGAAGGAGTTTGTTTGGGGAAAGGGTTGTTATTGTATTTATTTTAAACTATAAACTATAAGTTGAGTTCCTCCCAAAGTTGGTTCAACCTACACTGAGGAATGAATAAGAACATCTTGGAGGCTAGAAGCAAGAGGGAGTTGGTTAGGTCATGTCTCAGTTACAATTTTGCAGTGGCAGTTTTAGCATTCCCGGGCTCATATCAGCAGATTATCTCTTCCTGTTAGAGTGAACGTACCCATAGCCTTTGCTGAGAAGACACATGTGTTGTTCTTTCTTCTGACTGAGATAGGACATCTATCAATGCCTCCCTTTACAGCGCACAGAGCTCTTGCAACCAGTGCTCTGTCTGCCTATGTCCCTGGAACAGATAAGCTCTCTGACCTATGTGGCAACCACACTCTCTGTCAACTTTCTCAAACACACATAAGTATGTCTGAAACAGTGACGGGGGTTCTTATCATCAGGAAAGAAGAGGACAGTGTGACAAACAATACTTGTCACAGGAAAGTAATGAACACAGGTAAAAGTCTTTCAATTATGAGCCATTAACATAAAAAAGAAGAGTTATGCATTTGACAATGGACATACGTCTATATATATCAAGAAAAAAGGATACAGCTCCATATTTTGTTAATCTTGCCATTTTTATTGTTTTTCTTATAAGACATCCTTAGATAAAATAGAAAGGAGAAAATGCCTTGATTGTTAAAGATTTCACAAAAAAGAGAGATCATTAAAATCAATCTCTTCTTTGCTCTTTCTTTCAATAGTTCTTTTTTCTTTCTTACTTCTGGTAACCAAGCATATAAATACTTGTTTGTACCATTCAATATATTTCTTTTTTTTTTTTTTTTTTGAGATGGAGTCTTGCTCTGTCATGCAGGCTGGAGTGTAGTGGTGCGATCTCGGCTCACTGCAACCTCCCCCTCCCGGGTTCAAGCAATTCTTCGCCTCAGCCTCCCGAGTAGCTGGGATTACAGGCACATGCCACCATGCCCAGCTAATTTTGTAATTTTTAGTACAGACAGGGTTTCACCATATTGGCCAGGCTGGTCTCGAACTCCTGACCTCATGAGCCACCCACCTCAGCCTCCCCAAGTGCTAGGATTACAGGTGTGAGCCACTGTGCCCGGCACCTTTCAATGTATTTCTATTTTAGTAACAGTAGTTCAGCCAAGGCCCTAGTTAACTTCAATGGAAATTTGGAAAGTTAGTTTTCTAAATTGATCAGTGCAACAATACAAAAAAAGAAAAATTTTTTACAATGTATTGTAGCTTCACATTTCTTGCATTCTCCAAATCCATCTATCTATCATGGTTTGTAACTGGTAACTTTAGATCTGTTTTTTATCTAAAGGTATGCAGACTGATCCTGACTTGGTAGTAAGCCTGAACAGTGCAGATGTTATTCAAGTTTTTATTAATTATATGGCAAATTTTGCTTTCAGTTTCTCTCCATATAGTTTGTAATATATTCTTAATTCATACTAGTTAAACATATATTTAGATTGCCTTTGCACTTTATATATAAAAGTGTATATAATTTTACTCGATCCTGAAATCTTATCATTTGGCTCTAATGCTGACCCTCTCAGGGGCCCAGTAGAGTTAGTGGCCAAGAGCTGCAGTATAATATGATTACTGAAAACGTGACCCTGAACGTGCTTTTACCAATTCAATACTTGTTCAATAATTTCCGTACTAGCAGATCTGTGACTTCAGCTGGTGTGAGCATTATTTTCCTCTAATGACATGGGTCAAGCTTTATAGTATCAACTGTCATTTTAGATTATTTCCACAAAGGTAATATTTAATGTTAAACGTAAATTACTAACACTAATTAAGCAGTAAATGTATAGCACATTTGCATGTGTGGAATGATGAAAGTTTATAACCATTTTGCCAATAAAACAATGTTGACCCGTGTTTGTGGAATCTTTTCCTTTAGTGTTCAGACACCATACTCTACTAAAACAGCTTTTACATTTCTGGAAGATTCTTTTCAGTCAATTTTGTTTCCTATTCATTTTTCTCCTCCTCTTTAAGTCCTCAGAATGCTAGTATTTTTTTTCCTCTTTATACGTATCTCATCTTGGTAAATAAAAAAAAAAAAAATGGAATCAAATAACACTCTGGTAGCTACCCAAACCTACAACTCCCAACTCCTTCCTAAGTTGTAGAAAAGTATTCTGAAATGATCATTGGCTAGCTCTATATCCTGAGTCCATCAACAACCTAAATTCACTTTATGCATACCTGAACCTCTCTCCTCATAGCAAACTTATATAGTCAGTTCATAGGATTAATAAAATGTATTTATGCAAACTGGAAGCATATGTTTCAGCAATACAACTGAATTATATTAAGCCTGTGAGGTATGAAATGCTTAGGTTCTGTGAGCATTCCATGTCCTTTCACATGCATGCTTTTCTACAATGCTGCTTGCTCTGCATGATCCTACTTGCCTTGTTCTACTTACTCTATATCTTACTATGTGTGGCTTAAAATAAGTATCTATAACATTTGTGTCACACTGTGATGAAAGTCATTTTTTGATGCCTTTACATTTTGGTTCATCATAGATCCATTCTCTGATATCCCATATGAATTCCTTTATCATTGTTGGAGAATTCAAAAGTCAATTTGCCTTAAAAAAAATCTAAAGAAATTGGAAAATGGGCATAGTGTAAAGAATTCCTACCTAATAAAGATAAATATTCTTTGTAAAAACTGCATAGAAGCTTATCATTTTTATCTATTAAGGGGGCTCAAAGATTATTATCTCTTTTCAGATCTTACGAAACTGTATAATGCGAATTTAAAAGTATTTGTCACTGCAAGGTGTTAGTTGGTCTTAAATACCACTAATAATATATAACAAGTTATTCTATCAAGAAATGGTAATTTCATCTATATCTTGACTATTTACATTGAAACATATTATTTGCTGATTATAAAGGAAACCCATTTCCCATGCAGAAAATTGGAAGTTATAGAAAGGCACAAATTAGACCATAATCACATTTTATTACACTATCCTGAAATAAACACTTCTTAACACTGGGTCTATATTTTTCTAATAATATAGTAATTTTATTGTAAAATGTTAATAATGTACCTATAATAAAGTAATATCTACATGTTTAAAATAAGACAATGGTGATATGCGTATGAAAAGTAATATTTATTTTGCCTACAATCACATTACATATCATAAAAAAGAACAAAGAAATTTAAAGGGATTAGTGTAAATACAAGCACCAAAACCATTTTTTAAAGTACATTTTCATATACTTTGCATTGCGTAACCAACTTTAATTTGGAGATATCTTTTTCATCATCCTCAGAGCAAGCAAATGATCCCAGAAAGACAGAAACACGTTCAACAAGCAAAACCGAAGCCCAATTGAATTGGGTTGTCTCTAAAGAAATAATATCCAAGACAAACAAAAAATTAGTGTCAACAAATAATTTGTTTGTATATCATCATTTTAAATACGGTTATGTTTGAGAAGACTGCCTACATCTTGCAGATTGGAAAGAACAAGTCACAATGGCCGCCAGTAAGACAAGGGCTTATCTGCAAAGATTTTGTCTGAGAACTGGAAGAAGCTGCACAGAAGGATCCTATATATATGGCTGCTTATCCCAGGATCCAAAGGGCATTAATAGCTGCCTAAGACTTAGACTTACAGACACAATATTGTGGTTAAGAGCATAGATGCAGAGAACCCTTAGGATCAGTAATAATCTGAAGTTAGTTAGAAGAAATGGTGATGGAGGAGTAGGGTTGAGTAACCACGTATTTCTTCATTGCTTGTTGCTGGAGAGAGCCAGAAAGGAGATCAGGTGCCAGACATGACAGATTTCTGGGCAGGGCTTTCGTTTTCCAGAAAGAACAGTCAATTTTAATGGTCAGCAATGACAAAGAAACCAAGAAGAGAAAATGTAAACTGTAAATCAGGCCAGAATAATGGTCAGAGAAGGTCGTATTTATTTATAGAAGATACTATTCTAGAAGTCAGTATGGTTTGAGGGATGACCATTGACTTTGGAGTTAGATACATTTGAGTTTTTATCATGAAAGTTGGTGAATTTCTGTAATCCTCAAGCTCCTCATGTACAACACAGGATAATTTATGTAGTGATTATTGTAGTTTTCTTAATAATGTAATAATACAATGAATATTTGCTCCTTTCAATCTTTATTTTCTCCATCTAACGGTCTAAGAACCAAATACAAGTGCATTATCTCAGGTTTCTGGTTGGGAAAGAAGATTAGGGACGAGGTTAATTCAATTAAAACAAAACAAAACCAGTAGCTGAACCACTGTGTTCACATTCTAAAACTGTCATGACTCTAAGTGATTTTAATGAGGCAACCAGAGCTACTAATTTCGTCATGATTCTTTAAAAAATCAGAGCAGAATAGAATCCATAAAAATTATCTGTTGAAAATGTGCATTTGTGAGGAACAGAGTAAGGACAAAGGACAGCAAAAAAAAAAAAAAAAAAAAAAAAAAACAGTAGGATCTAAAGTAAATTCATAGGTTTATTTTAGAATATGAGGGAATAAAGAGACAATGCACTTTGTATGTCCAGCTTCTTTGTTTAATTGGAAAGGCTGAGAAATGAGATGATTTTTCTAAGGTATAAAACATAACAATAAATATGGAATTAAAAATTGTATTTGTTGGTTCCTAGTTCAAATATTCAGTGCAATATACAAAGACAACTCCTTAGTTTTCCAAGAAGAAAAAGAAATTCTGAATTAATATAAAAATTGTAATTATAGACAATATTATGCTGTGTCGAGATGTGAAGTTTTCATGGAAGTTTTCTAATATTTTTAAGAAAAGTTTTAAGGGAGGACAAACTTCAAATAATATTAATGGATTTAAATATCATTATATACAAGGAATTAATAATATTTCCTACCACTGCTTATTTTTAAAATAGCATATTACAATTTTTATTCAGTGTGCTAAATGATCTTTTTTTTAAATTATTTTGAGACTGAGTAACCACATTAAGAAGAACTTATGAAAAAGGAAAAGCAATGATACAACTAAGTAGAGTATCTTATTATTAGTTATTGTTTTCACTGTTATGGGCTGAATGTTTGTATTCCCCCAAAATGTATGTGTTGAAGCAATAACCACCAATGTGGTGATATTTGGAGATCAGACCTTTAAAGAGGTAATTAAACTTAAATTAGGTCATAAATGTGGGTCCCTGATTTTATGGAAATAGCATCCTTCTAAGAAGAGATACCTGAGAACTTGCCTGCTCTCTCCCTCCATGCTCAGAGGAAAGGCCGCATCAGGACAAAGTAGCTGTCTGCAGCCAAGAAGAAAGCCTCCACCAGAAACCAAACCTTGTCAGACCTTGATTTTGGACTTTCCCACGTCTAGAACTGTAAATAAATTAAGTTTACGGCATTTTGTTATGACACCTCAGATTGACTAATACACCAAAACAAGACAAAGCAAAAGAGTTCTTTGCTATATGCAACTAGAATGACTTCTCATATCCACAATTGGTTTCTGCCCTTTCTTACCTTAATACTCCAAATTATATCTTGCTGTCCTTCAATTTAATTTGATCAACCCACCTCATTTCTAACTGTATTTTTTCATTTACTGATTCATTCATTCATTCATTCATTCATTCATTTTACTCCACCTAAGATATTTCCTTTTAGATACAGTAAATTTTTAACACATAATCAGTTGTTTTAGTAAATACATTTGATGTATTAACATCTGTCTACCTGATCAAATCAAAAAAGCTAATTTCCGCATACTTTTCCTTTATCCCACACTTACTTAAAATCACTTATTTTTAATATTATGCAAATAATATGGCAGAAAATTGAGCAAGAGAAAGTAAAATTCAAGATATATTTGCTTTCTGTACCATCAGCTGAAACATTTTATTCATGTTGTCTATAAGTAAATGCTACAGTAATATTTTTGCAAAAAAAGTAAAATTATTTTAGTATCTCTACATACTACTAGAATATGTTTTCTTAAATAACAATTGCATCATTTTAAACTGGTACAGGTTTTTAAAGGAACAAAAGCTACCCAAATCACTATATAAAATTCTTTCTAAAGTATATAAAGAAAATAATATTTATGGCTAACTAGACATTTAATTAGGTACGTAAATGAGTGTTAAGCCTAACCTACTAATTTGAGTAAGAATATAATTTGATTAAATGTATTTTAAATGTTTTATTTATACTTTTATTGACTCATATAGAAACGTTGTGTGATATTGGCTACTAATACTATGTATTTGTGCATTCATTTAAATATTTATGAAACATTTGGTGCATTTACTATGTGCCAGATATTATGTGAGATACATGAATGACAAAGGTGAAAATAGTGGATTAGAACCCTTGCTCTGATTTTTTACATGTGTCTGTTCTTAACTGGACACTGTGATATTCAAGAACAGAAAATGAATGCTAACAGTTTGTGCATGCTGTCCCTTCAGAATAATTCCTAATACCTGGCAAATAATGAATAAATATACAATAACCAAATAGATAAATGTATTAATAAATAAAATAATGCATTAATGTCAATTAACGGCACTCAACCTATGATAAATGCTATAAATTTGTAGTAAGTTACAATTAACATTGTACATAAAGATAATTGAGGAGAGCATGAAGAAAGCTGATAAGGAGTGTCATTTTAGAGTCTAAAAGAAACCGCGCCTCAGTCTTGTCTGCTTCCTTCGAGTGTGCATGTTCTCAGTAAGACTGAACTTAGAAGGAGTCAATATTCATTGACCATTTTCTTCTATTTCCTGGAATTCTCCTTTGTGACTTCTGCTTGCCTTTCAATCAATTTGTTGGATGCCTGAGAACAAATTTACCTGGGATCTTTAAGAAGGGACTTTAACCTGGTGGCATCCTAGTTCTGACAATGTCCAAAATACTTTTTGATTTTATCTATTTGATGTTCTTTTTACTTTCTGATAATAAAGCTTCTTCAACTCTTAATGTGTACGATTTAGGTTAGGTACATGCCGAGACCTGGCCCATCAGAGTCACAGGCCCCTGATATAATGATTAAATCTCTATGTGATCTCTTGAATAATACAATTGTATGTGAGTTTTATGTTGAGCTTGTAGAAAAAAAGACACACACTCTCGACAGAGTTGTTTATCTGTTAGAATATAAGTTTGGTGCTGCCTGTTACCATTTCTACCATTGCCTAGAAACAGACTTCTTGAGAATTAGATCAAAGGGTTTGGAAGCAGAGTAGGAGAAGCTGAGCTAAGAGATGTAAAGAGCTAAAAGATGTGGTAGGAATACAGGGGCATCAGCAAGAAGATGCTGGAATGTAAGTTTTGCCCCAGGGTCTGTTGCTGACAGAATCTATGTCTGGCAAAGAAGGCAGGCTCCAGGGGAACTTATTATTGCCCCAATACTTCATGTTATGTTTTAGATCCAGCTGTGTTTGAAGCCAGCTTTACTACGGACTTCCTTGTTACATAGGGTAAATACTTTTTGCCTTCTTATTAAAATTGCAGTGCAAGTTAGAAGTCTGTCCTTCTCCATTCCTGGGTAAAAACTAATTGATGTGAACCATATGACTCCAAATTTCTGTCAACAAAAAGAGTCAAAGTCAGCAAAAAATTTGAAGCGATTTATTCTGAGCCAAATATGAGTGACCAAATGACTTGTGTCAGAGCCCTCAGGAGATCCCGAGAACAGGTGCCCAAGGTGGTTGGACTAAAACTTGGTTTTATACATTTTAGGGAGACATAAGACATCAATCAATACATGTAAGATGCACATTGGTTCTGTCTAGAAAGACAAGACAACTAGAAGTGGGGGCTTCCAGGTAATAGGCAGATTCAAAGATTTTTCTGATTGGCAATTTGTTGAAAGAGTTATATCTAAAGACCTGAAATCAATGGAAAGGAATGTCTGGGTTAGGATAAGGGGCTTTGGAGACCAAGGTTTTATCATGCAGATGAAGTCTCCAGGTAGCAGGCTTCAGAGAGAATAGTTTGTAAATGTTTCTTATAAGACTTAAAGAGTCTCTTCTACCAGTCTTAAAGTCTCTGTGTTGATGAGGATGATGGCCAGCTGTGAGGCATGACCTCTGCTTCTCATCACAGCCCAAACTAGCTTTCAAGTTAACTTTGGAATGCCCTCGGCTGAGAGGAGGGACCCATTCAGAGACTGGGGGACTTAGAATTTTATTTTTGATTTACATTTCCTAATAGAGAATGCAGAACTGTGTAAGTTCAAATAGTTGTTCTTATAGACTGTGCCCAATGCAAACATTAATAATGTTATTTGAATGCGAGTTTGGTAAAAATAATTTATAAAAACTTTAAAATTAGAAATTAAGGAGACAAATTTTCAATACCTATGTCTCCATATTGTAATAGGCAAGGAAGTAAGTTCACTTATATTTCATTCTATCAAAATTTCTACTGTTTATGTATATATATAAACTGTACATATAAATATAATCTGTGTGTGTATATATATGTAGTTATGGCACATTGTATGGTATGAACACAGATTTAAGTTTGCTCATTTATATAAATATTACACATATACACACATATATATGACTTATAACTCTCTTTAAAATGACTTAATTCTTTTACCTTTGCATAATAGTAATTAAATTTTATTCATGTTGTATACTAGATATCATAATTTACACCAACCTTCTCATAACTCTCAATATCCAAATGTAATGTTTCTACATTTAGAGTATTTTGTAGTAATAATAAAGCTAACAACTCATCTCTCTACCCCTCAGCCATTGAAAACACACATAGACACATACACACACATGCATGCACAAACACAGCCACAAAACATTCACATCAGTAACTGAGAAAAAAATGTTAAATCAACTTGGGTTTTACATGTGTTTATCTTAAATATTTTCTGTTCTTCATGACACAATTTTTAAAATTTTGGCTGACACACACACAGACACACACACACATACACACACAAAATCCAAAAAATCAATTGCTCAATTCATTTATTTGTTTTACAGTTTTCTTAGGTCAAGTTCCCTTGAAGCAGGACTGAGACAAAGATTTGTGTAAAAAATGATTTCTCAAGAAAGTGCTCCCAAGAAACAGTAGTGTGTAAAAGAAGGAAGACTTAGAAGAAGAAAACGACATGCAGTGGTAGGAATACAGGGGCATCAGCAAGAAGATGCTGGAATGTAAGTTTTGCCTTAGGGTCTGTTGCTGACAGAATCTGTGTCTGGCAAAGGAGTCAGGCTCCGAGGGAACTTAAGTCCCAGGCATGGCTAGCTCTCTGCTGTTCTACTAGAAGAGGACAGTCCTCCTAGTAGGAATAGTAAATGAGGCCCTTGGAAGTAAAAGCACATGGAAGAGGACCTAGAAATAGTAAGAGGAAACATGACGGATATGGGCAGAGTGTGAAAATGCCCCACTACAACAGTGAAATTAAAAATCTCGAACATCTTTCTTTATTGAATGAGCTACATTGAAATGTAGAAACACAAGCCAAGTATACTAATAAAAAACTAATACATGCCATAAGACATTTAAAAATATTTAGTTAGATAAAACATAAATTTTAATCAACTGAGAAAGCATACTGATATAACATATACAGTTTTCTTGAATTTGAATGGAAAGAATTATCTGCATGTACATTTAATTACTTTAATGGTACCAGATTGTTAATAAACATATTTACACCTTTTTTTTTTTTTTTTTTTTTTTTTTGAGATGGAGTATTGCTCTTGTTGCCCAGGCTGAAAGGCAGTGGCACAATCTCAGCTCACTGCAACCTCCATCTTCCTGAGTTCAAACAATTCTCCTGCCTCAGTCTCCTGAGTAGCTGGGATTACAAGAGCCCACCACCATGCCCGCCTAATTTTTTTTTTTTTTTTTTTTGTATTTTTAGTAGAGACGGGGTTTTACCATGTTGGCCAGGTTGGTCTCAAGCTCCTGGCCTCATGATCTGCCTGCCTCAGCCTCCCAAAGTGCTGGGATTACAGTCATGAGCCATCACACCTCACCTAGACTGTTTTTTAATGGCTAATAATTGCTATCAAGCAAGCCATTTGCTGCTGTTACTTTATCATTTTATCTTTACTCCTTCTCCATCTTTTTCTTCTTCATTTCCCTCCCCTGTTCTGTTATTTTCGCTTCCCCCTTTTCTTTTTAATTCTTCTCCTACTTTTACCTCTTTCTTTTCTTTCTACATTAAATTATTAACTACTACTATCAGAGCTACTGTTACCAGAAAAGGGTCCTGATTCAGGCCCCAGAGAGGGTTCCTGGATCTCATGCAAGAAATAATTTGGCAAGTCCATAGAGTGAAGTGAAAGCAAGTTTATTAAGAAAGTAAAGGAATAAAAGAATGGGTACTCCACAGATAGAACAGGAGCATGGGCTGCTTGACTGAGTATACTTAAAGCTATTTCTTGATCATATGCTAACAAGGGGTGGATTACTCATGAGTTTTCTGGGAAAGGGGTGGGGAATTCCTGGAACTGAGGGTTAGATCATCTAGGATATCTTCCAGATATTGCCGTGGCATTTGTAAACTGTCATAGTACTGGTGGGAGTGTCTTTTAGCATGTTAATGCATTATAATGAGCATGTAATGAGTAATGAGGAGGACCAGAGGTCACTTTCATCACCATCTTGGTTTTGCTGGGTTTTGGCCAGCTTCTTTACTGCATCCTATTTTATCAGCAGGCTCCTTATGACCTGTATCTTGTGCTGACCTCCTATCTCATTCTGTGATTAAGAATGCCCAACCTCTTGGGAATGCAGCCCAGCATGTCTCAGCCTCACTTTACCCAACCCCTATTCAAGATGGAGTCACTCTAGTTCTAACACCTCTGACATCACAAACACAGCCACCACCATTATTACAATCACCATTTAATAAAAAATTATGAGGTATTAATTAAAAATATTTCCATTACAATTCACACTTTGTTTTTGTTTGTAGAATACAGTTCATAAACAGTGATTGTTATACATATATTTTTTCTTACATATATATGTGTGTGTGTGTATATATATGTAAGAAAAATACCAAGCACTATGATATAATTATTGCTGGCATGCATGCGTACACATTCATCTATGAACCCAAACTTGAGGACTGACAGAAATAGAAAGAAGCATGAGGTGAATCTGAGGAAAGTTTGGTGTGTTTTTTTTTTTGGTTTTGTTTTGTTTTTAGAAAGGGTCTCATTCTGTTGCCCAGGCTGGAGTGCAGTGGCACAGTCATGTTTCACTGCAGCCTCAAATGGCTGTGCTCACGTGATCCTCCCACCTCAGCTTCCCAAGTAACTGGGACTACAAGCATACACCACTATGCCTAGCTAATTTTTAAATTTCTTGTAGAGACGAGGTCTCACTATGTTGCCCAGTGATACCTCCATGGTATCCAGTAGAGACAGGATTTTACCATGTTGGACAGGTTAGTCTCAAACTCCTGGCCTCATGATCTACCTGCCTCAGCCTCCCAAAGTGCTGATTGTGGCTCCACCCAAATCTCATCTGGAATTGTAACTCTCACAATTCCCAAGTGTCATGGGAGGTGACTGAATTATGGGGACAGGTCTTTACTTTGCTATTCTCATGATAGTTGATAAGTATTGCAAGATCTGATGGTTTTAAAAATGGGAGTTTCCCTGCACAAGCTCTCTCTTTGCCTGCCACTATCCATGTAAGATGTGACTTGCTCCTCCTTGCTTTCCACCATGATTGTGAAGCCTCCCCAGCCATGGGGAACTGTTAAGTCCATTAAACCTCTTTTTCTTCTCAGTCTTGGGTATGTCTTTATTAGCAGGGTGAAAACAGTCTAATACTCCCAGTCTGATCTTGAACTCTGGGACTGAAACAAGCCTACCACCTCAGTTTCCCAAAGGGCTAGGATTGCAGATGTGAGCCCCTGTGCCCAGCCAGAAGTTACTTTTAATATTATATTTATTAATATAGATCAATAAGGTCTAAGAGTACTGGGACATTCAGAGGTAGAGAGATTTGCTTTAGGTTTGACACAGCTAATTTTAGTATGAAGATGCATGATAATTATGCTTACATGTTGACATTGAGGCAGTGGTTCAAATGCTTTGAAAATATAAATTACTAAATAAATAACAGTAAAAATTAGCAAGAAATCATTCAATAAAAGGTCAAGTATATTGTTTTTTAAAAAAATACGAGTAAACACACTGATAACCTTAAGGTTTATATGTGAGCTTCTTGTCAGTTGTAAATTAAGGGAACACAAACTCAGATATCAAACTAAACTGCTGTGGGCTTAATTAATTACTTAAGGCCAGATCAGGCCCTGCATTTATAAGTCCTTCCCTTGCCTTTATAATGAGTTCATCTGGTAGATTTCACATGTGTTCTTATTAGTTCCAACAGGACAAGAGAGAATAGGAAGTTCCTAAATGCTTCGTTTTCTAAATGGGACTAAACTTTTTAATGTTCTAAAAGTGGATGCTGTGATTAGTATAAAATTTATTTTATCACTTTAAAATATTTTGGTACTGTTATATTGTTCTGTAGCTACAGATTAATTTGGCTGTTGTACTGTAATGTGTTAAAGGAACTTCTGAATTAAAATAATAATGATGCAAAAAGACAAACAATTTTCAGTTATGCAAAATTATGCAGTTATTTTATGTCTAAAAAAAATAAGTTGCTTGTCTTTAGTTGCAATATGGTCCTTTACAGTTAACTGATTGAAACTGAAATAAGCAAATAGACTGAAGCATAATTTAAAAAGCAATACGATTTATCTGCATTTGCTTTTAATTTTAGCCATGGATAACTAGATTCCAAACAAAATGTATGTTTTATATAGACCTTTTAGTGGATATCAAATTTCCAGGTGGATGATTTATTTTTCATGTATGAGTGAGAGCCACAACAAACAAATACACCAGATAATTGACCTATGGCTGTTTTTAAAATCCAACACTTGACCTACATTTATTTTATGCTGTATGCTGGACAAAGATGCATTACCTGGATGATCTGTAGAGAAAAAGAAAGCAGAAAGCTTTTTGGCAATAGTAACTGGTGAATGCGCTAGGCTTTTCACTATTATCCTATTAAAGATGAACTGGTTCTTTATTTTTTTATTTCATTTAAAACTTCAAAGCAATTTGAACTACAGTGAGAAAGTCATGTCAGTTTGTAATCTACAAGCCCTTACCCAGCTGCCTTCTGAGCGATATTTTAACATCTCCAGCAATAGAGAGTACTTGATACATAACTTGTGGCTCTCCACAAACATAAAGTCAGAGAGATGTTTAATGTTTAACATTTGCCCAACAAGTATGGGAGAATTCATTGGTTTAATGACAATCATTTGATGTTATTTTTTAAAATAGTGAAGAAATTACATATAATAAAAGAAAAATAAATATTATGTGTCTGTTTATGCATTTCTGACTACATGGATGCCATGTTTGTACAGAATCACGTTTGAGGAAGGTCATTAATAAGGAGGAATTACCTAATTCTCTGCTATTTCATGAGAGAGAAGGTAGGCCCACAAAACTGAATTTCTCACTATCTTTGCCATTTTGGTGAAGAGAACAATAGGCTAAACATAAAAGTGACTCAGTAAACATCTGTTGACTGAATGCATCATTGCACAGAGCCTTACATATATACAGACAATAGAGGAGAGGAAATCTCATACTTCTTGGTTAGAATAGTGGTCTTGAAACTTCTCAGGTCCATTTGACTTGAAAAAATTAAATAATCTGAGCCTCAATTCCTCATTTTTTAATATAGGCTGAGGAGGCCTATAAGGGGGATTGTTGCTGGGAATGACACGGCTCCAATGAGTGGGGATAACCAGATTGTTTCTCTGGAGTGGAATTAGAAAAAAATGATAGGGACACAGGTGGAGTAGTTTTAAGGAGCAGGGAGTTTAGCAGGCAAGAAAGAAAGGGGAAGAAAGAAAGAATTTCCCCTGTACAGAGACAGAAGGAGGGGGCTCCAAAGCTGAGAGATGGAACCCCAAGTGCAGTGGACACCAGACAGGAATATATGCAGAGACTGGAGGAGGCGCTGCCTGATTTGCCTACGGCTCAGGGGACTGGTTTGACCGGGCATGTCATTCATGTAGCCTGTGAAAAAGCTGGCCCTCCATCCTAGTTTTTTAATATGCAAATACAGGGCGCCATGATGTTCCACACACCTGGGGATATGTGGGGGTGGCCATGTTGCCAGGAGCATGTGGAGAAAGGGCAAGAAGGCTGTGGGAATCGCTATGTTTGGGTGAACCCAGTTTTTAAGGCTGGCATTTGCATATCAAAGGTTTCTGGCCTGGCTCGAAGAGCTGGGGTTTTACAAGACACTTTTCTGGAGATGCTTTAAAAAGTGAAAACTTCCCAAGAACCCCTTTTCCTTTCTATCTGTCTAAAATAATTTTTTAATAACTCCTGACACAGAAAGATTAATTGACACAAGAAACAGAGCACTTAGATTAATTGCTTAGAAATAGCTTCCTTCCTTATTAGGGTTTCAGCTTTTTTAAGTTGAATTTTTCCTCTTTGTTAGTATGCATTTTATAAGCACTTTTGAATCTGCTTACAGTATGATAAAAATATAGAGTGTTCTAAAGTGGCCTAAAATGCTCTAAAATAGATTACAGAATATTGTAAATCATATCTTTGCTTTATTTTGAGGATTTTTATTTTCTTTGCTTTCTATGATTTGTTGAAGAAAAAAGATAAACAACTTTTGAAAGAAAATTCTTATTTTCTGACATTTACAGAGGGAAGGTATATTATTTCATCACAAAGACAATCATATTTCTGGTTTTTTTAGAAGAAATGTAATTATCCTAAGAAATTCCCCTTATTATTTTTATCCTAAAATCTACTTGCATCCAAATTTCTAATTGAGAAATAAAATAAAAGTTCATTTTTCCTGGATCCAGTGGCAATTCAATTTAAAAAAATTGTTGTTTAAGGTGAATTATTATTTAATTAATTTTATAGGAAAAAGAAGCATCTGTACAATTATAAATGGAACCGTTAGAGTGAAGATATATTATTTAACACATTTCTGGCATAATAAAGGTGTAAACTGATCAACCTCACCAGTGACTTTTTTCCAAAGCACACTGTAAGAGAGTTTTCAAATACAAATATCTGTATGTGGTAGAGATGTTTTAAACTTTTACCAAGCATCATTTCTGTAAGAATAACATTTTCTAGGATAGTCAGAACTCTCGTAAAATCTAGACCAAAAGAACACAAATACCTGTGAGAAAATTACCCAGGCAAGGAAAAAATATATATCCATTACAAAGAAATGGAAAACAAAAGAGAAGGGAACAGATTTTGAAATGTATCTTGATAGAAATGAAATTTAAATTTTCAGTGCAACTACATCAAGTAGTCGTTTTTATGTTTAAAATCATTACTATTATAAAAAAAAAAGACTAGGAACCAAAACATCACTTCATATGCAAGTCAGTAGTTTAATGGCCCTTATCAACTGTGACTTTAGATCTTCAGATTCAAAACCCTCCTTTGTCAGTTAGAGAAAGGTTTTTCTCAGGGAAATGTGGACAGAAGGCAGAAGAAATAAGCAAATCACTTTCACATAACCATTTTTGATACATACCTCAAAAAAGACAACCACATACATTTTCTCATAGAAAGGAGAGGTGGAAACTTCTTGGATTCACATAACCTATAGTAATTCATTGTTTGAATCATTAATTCATTTGAAATCTATTTTTCAAGCACTGTGATTGATAGGCAGAAGAAGTTTAATACTTATCAAAAGAAATACCATCTCTCCCTGCATGGAAGCATAGAGACATAAACAAACACACTAAAACAAAAGTTATGATGAGTGTGTTGTGTGTGTGTATTATGAGTGATGTTGTATGTTTATAAAAGAAAAGTAGAATATGTTATAGAATGTATATTTGCATAGAGGAATGCAATTTCAAGTGAATTTCAAAGGAAAAGCCTCATCAAAAGGAGACATTTAAGTTAATCCTAAAGATTAAGTTGAATTTCTTTCAGGGAAGAGCATGGGTGTGAGGAAAAGTCCTAAGGGAAGAAAGAATTAGTAGAAATTTTGTTGGTTTGCCTTTCCCCTTCCCCCACTTTCTGTGTTGGAGGCTAAGTTAATCACAACCTTCTAGTTCATGGCATTATCATTACTAATCCTCACAAAGTGGCTGTCTTGTTTTATTTATGTATTCTTTTATTTAGATTTCGGACTCCAAAACTTTTCTTTATATAAAGACATTGCAATGGGATTAAAGTCCCCTTTTTGTTTACATATTTTATTTTAAAGTATGCAATGGTGTTTTTAAACATATCTTCTCAACTTGCATAAATTATATGTATCTTATATTACACAAACTAATTTGTCATTATGGTTTACTGTTTTTTTCACTTGGCATTTTATTTTATGATCCATATTGCTCGGTGAAATTGTAGTCTGATACTCTTTATTGCTCTATAGGACTCGGTGGTATCCTCAATATTTTGCTTTTCCTTCCCCAGTGTTTGATATAGTGAACTCCAAGTTTCTCTTCAAAGAATCAGTATGTCAGTATGTTCAGCTCTCTCTCTTACTCTTTGATTCTCCATTTTAAAGTTTAACTTCCTGGTTGTCTTCACCCCTTTGCCTCTAGTTTCAGTAAACAACTTTCCTGCCAGTTCTAATCATTAATTCACATCTGTTTCCCTGGTCACCTGCTTTGACCTGAGACATCCCTAGTCACCTGTTCTGACCTGAATCATCCTGTGCCACCTTGAGAGGTGAAGCTGGCTGGGCTTCTGGGTCAGATGGGGACTTGGAGAACTTTTCTGTGTAGCTAAATGATTGTAAACACACCAGTCAGCACTCTGTGTCTAGCTAAAGGTTTGTAAATGCATCAATCAGCGCTGTGTGTAGCTAATGTCTTCGTAATCACTTATTATTCGGCCTGAAAAATCACACATATGTTTTCACCCAGAAGCCAGACGCCCCAATGCTTTGATACTGTGTTGTCCAAACTCCTGTAAGTCCTAAATCTTAATAATTCCCTGAATTTGCCAATCCACTACTCCTGACACATATTAGACTCATACACACAGACTGAAGTTTGGTACATGGTATAGGATGTTGCTAAATTTCAATGTCTAATACCTCCTCTTTATTGAACTCATTTTTTTCTATCTACACCCAAGCAACTTCAACTAACTTATTTTAAACATACAAATTAATAAATTGTTATGTTAGTCTTATTTTGACACATAGAAACAGAAGAACAATACTTCACGAATAACTTTAAAACACAAACTCAAGGCTTATTTTAGGCAATTTGATACAATTAACTGGTTTAAATAAGTTTTAATCTGTATTATTAATAGTATCTTATTAGCAATAAAATATATTTATAGTATATATATTAATCATGTTCAATTTATACATGTTTTCATACAATTCCCTGAAACCATGAAGCACTAAAAATACACAATTTTCTATTAAAAGTTTAATCAGAAATTTCTCTTAAATAACAGATTTTATAAAATAAGTTCTCAGTTTAGTGTACTATTTATTAACATTCAATAAATAACCCACTGGGAAAACTTGTTAATAAACAAATACTTATAGAAATTATATTTCTACTTGGTCATACTCTTATTTCAAACTCCACTTAAAGGGTTAAAAGCTAGTTAGAATTTTTTTATGACAACTTTTTCTAGTAGTCATTCAGAATTTGCTTTTTAGATGTATAAATATTTCATAAATGGCGGCACCAGTGAGTCTGATTATAATGGGTACCTAAAGATAAGATGCAAGTCATAGACTCTTGAATAAAATATATCCCATTTTTAATATCACAAGTGACATCGTTTCAATTCAGAAAATTGTGATCTTGTTGGAGTAATACTTAGTACAGTCTAGACAAAAGATTGAAAAGTTTTGAAAATATTTAAAGTAAAATCATATCAAAGACTAGGTTAAGTTTTGCAATGCTTTTGATTAGCTGCAATCTTTTGGAAAAATTGCTTAAGATTTCAAAAGTTTCTTATCAATGAAATATTTTTATTTAGAAATGAGAAATTAAATACATATTTAATATAGTTACAGACTAGGAGTGGAGAAGTGATGCTTTATTTTCTTAAAATAAAGTTATGTGTATTAGGCTCTTTTCAAATGCCTATACTCGGAGAATGAATGCTATGAAAAGCTATTACTAATTCAACATGTAGCCATCATTTTGCTCTTCACTATTGGAATTTCAAGACTTCCATGATTTTCTTACATAAATCTCGATTTTTTTTTCTTTTTCATCAATCATAATATATGATTGAGTTGATTGAAAATTGAGTTGTAAGAGAATATAATTGTAATTTCATAGCCAGATGTCCTAACCACACTCTGTTATCCTTAAAAACTTGGGAAATTAGACTCATACATGAAGAAGAGTCAGAGTGATGCGGAATGCCTTCGATGAAGCGTTAGGTACTATAATTATTTGGGGGCTTGGATACAAAAATGAAGAATCCTAGATTTAAATTAAAGGTATATGTGGCAGGGCGCAGTGACTCATGCCTATAATCCCAGGACTTTGGGAGGCAGAGTTTGGCAGATCACTTGAGGCTGAAAGTTCGAGGCCAGAAGTTTGAGACCAGCCTGGGCAGCAGGGTGAAAACCCATCTCTACCAAAATACAAAAATTAGCCTGGCATGGTGGCATGCACCTGTAGTTCCAGCTACTCTGGAGTCTGAAACACGAAAATCACTTGAACCCAAGAGGCAGAGCTTGCAGTGAGTGGAGAGGCACCACTGCACTCCAGCCCTACAGAGTGAGACGCTCTCACACGCACACACAAAAAAACAGCTGCCACTAACAACAAAATAAGTAAATAAATAATAGGTATATGTTTTTCATAGTCTATGTTAATCGAAATATAATTACAATACAATGATACATTTAGATGTTACCAGACAAAATGCAACTTTTCTCACTAACAAGCATAATCCTTTGCCTAAATTATCAGTTCTTCAGACATACAAATGACATGAATTACCTTTGCCTTCATAGTCATAGACAGAAACCTTTTTATGTGGTCACACCAATTTGTGTATTTGGGTAAGACTGTAAGGATCTAATCAGACTTATGGAGGATGCACAGCTATCGGGGCTCAGCTTTTGCCTGGGAACTCATACATGGTTACGATCTACCTCCATGAGAGGTAGAAGGAGAATGATTTTCCTACAGAAAATTGATCTTGAATAATTTTAAGTCATGCCTACATCCCTGAAAATTCTGAGCCAGAAAGTTCCACAAAGATCCTCTAATCTCTTGTCATTTTTTTTCAAGAATGTAAAATTAATGTTCGGAGAGTTTCAGAACTTGTCAAAATGTATGCCTGATGATTCATCAAGCAGGTGTGATGGGATTTGTGTAGCTAATGAAGCTACAAAGCACTCTCGGAACCCGGATTTCTCCATTCCCTATATATGAATCCTGCTACGACACAATATTGATCAAAATTTTAATATTGCATGGATTTTACAGCACCTCCTGAGATTGTTTTTAATAAAGAAGTAAATAATACTTTTTATTCTTTTACTATTTTTTCAGCATTATCAGATATTTGCAATAAAGCTTGAAGAAATACTAATATGAAGGGAGTAGGTTTATGTCTCTCTCTTCTAGAACTTAATATCCTTTTTGTGGATTGCAGAGCATGTTCTTCAGTGAATTATTTTGCTTTTGGTTGTTAAGGACAGACTATGTAAAGGAAGGTGACTGTAAGGATTCATTTGGATATTGGTTTAGCCTATATGATTTCTAAGCTGTTTCCCAGAACATAGTCTTATTATTTCACCAGTATACTCATTTATACTGATTTATAAGACCTTTTCTTGTTTTTTAATGCATGCTATATAACCAGAACGCTTTCCATTTTACTGCATTACTGCAAAATAATTACTGTTGTTCTTGATGTTCTTTACCTGACATAGTTCACAGGACAGTGACTATTACGGCAAATAATTAACTACAGGCTTCCTTACCTTTATATTCCAGTTTGTCTATTAATACATATTAAAATATATAATTATAAATATTTTAAAAATAACTAAATAGCTATCTGTATATATAATTTTAAGTAAATGTGTCTGTGTAAAGATATACACATAACGTATACTTAATACTTGAGGACAAGATAGACAATTATTTGATTTTTAAAATATTCCTCTCTTTAATTTGAGTAGCAATTTTCCACATTAATGAAAATAATTAGTTTCCCCAATTAGGATGAGTCCTAACTACAAATGGCTAAATAAGATCCTTCAATCAAGTTTAAATCTATATAACATAAAATTATATATGTGTATGTGAGTGTGTGTGTGCATGTGTGTGTGCACGTGTGTGCATGAGTGTGTGTGTGTACAGTCATTCCTTGGTAGACTGTGGTGAGGCTGGTTCCAGAACTCCACCAAAGCCTACCAAAATCCACATACTCAAGTTTCATAGTTGGCACTGTGGAACACACCTAAATACAAAGCTGGCTCTCTTTAAATGTGGGTTTCACAGCCCTTAAAAACTGTACTTTGCATCTGCATTTGGTTGAAAACAATCTGCATATAAGTGGACCTGTGCAGTTCAAACCTGAAGTTCAAGGATCCGCTGCATATATATATACACACAAATGTGTGTGTGTATCTGTGCATGTGTGTGTGTGTATCATTTATAACTGGAGATGATGGATGTCACTTCCACGTCGGATCCTTAAGACAATGTTCATTTCTTCTCTATGTTCCTTTTTCTTTTCTGTCTTCCATTGCACTAATCCATCATGTGCCTGGGTGATGCACATAATGTCAATGTTTAAAGGGAAGCTGAAGAGAAAATATTTTGCTGAATTGTTTCATTAGGAAAAATTGCTCCACTGGGCATGACTACTTACGTCAGGAATTATATTGAAAGAGGAATGGGTTCCTTTGTTCTTAGTAAAGTTAAGATATTTGTATTTCTTGATCTGCATTAGCTCCAGCTTCACCAGCACAGTTTCTGCAGACTGTGGTGGGCATTCAATACATATGTGTGGATAAAAAAAACTAAGCAATAACCCTATTTATTAAATATAAGGACCCATATTTATTAAATATAAGAATCCAATGTTAGCTGATGGTAAAAACAATTTTTAAAACATTTAAAAGTTATGAAAAGAAAATAAGTTGATTCTTAGAATTTCCAGACACTTATATCTCTAAGTGAAGATAAAAAGTCATTACCTAATAACTTAATGCCTGATAGTTATATATTGCTGCATTGAGAACTATCTCTGACTTAGTGGGTTAAGATGAAAATTTATTGCTTATTGCTTGTCATGCCTTCGTGGGCTGCCTGGGTGATTCCTGCAGGATTTTCATGGATTCACTCTTACAGCTGCAATCAGCAAAAGAGTCAGATGAAATGAAAAGTTCTGTATTTTTTATTCATGTGTGTGGCAGTTGGTTCTGGCTGGATGTCAGCTGGCATCACTTGGATCCTATCTATGTGGCCTTTTATCCTCAAATGATCTAGGTCACCATCCTTGCATGGTGTTCTCAGGTCAATATTCCAAATGGATGTTGACAAAATCAGCAAGAGCCATAGAGGAACCGCAAGTTTCTAGAACTCACAATGTCTTTTCTGTCATGTGCTGTTGGTAAAATGAATCCACAAGTTCTGACCAAACTCAAAGTATGAATAAATAGATCCTATTTCTTCCAAGGAAGTACTTGAAAGAATTAATGGGCATATTTAATTTGTCACATTGTGTCCTTTAGCCAACGCATGAAAAATACTTACAGTCAACCAAGATTCTTCCAAAAATGGCATTAAGCTCCAAGTCTATATTATTACTATATTTTCTCTGATGATGATACAGATCAATCTCTTTTGATCAGAATCTTCAGGTACGGCTCCTCTTGATCAAAAGCTTTTAAACTATAAAGGCAAGTTTCTCCCTACACATCCAACTTAGTTTGGGGAGACAGTAACAGGTAGTTGCAATAGACACTATCACTCAAAAGGAGGAAGAAGATACGCACATGGACGTCACTGATTAATGAAAGATTTCATATCCAGCCAAAAACCTATTGTCAATTCCACAAACTCTCCTATCTGGCTATGGTTTACAAATCCATTGTCACCCTGAGCTCTTGGTACTGCCCTCAGGGTTCCCAGATCTACCCTTTGAGAGACATTTCCTTTTAGATAATGAATGTACTATATTTGCAGTTATGTAGCTCTGTTAGCTCCCTTCCTGCCTAAAGAAATTTGGATCCCAGAAATCTTTTTCCCGAGGTCTTAACGATGATCAAGATAGCTACATTATAATATGATTTTGCTCTAATACCATGTATGTCTTTTAAAAATCGGTTTCATGGAGAAACAGAAAATACGAAATTGCTTTATTTTCCAAGCCCAACACATTCTGGGCCTTCTGTACAACTTCTAAGTCCTGCTCACAAACAGAATCCCTCCTTCTTTAGGTCATCTCTCTAGGGCTCTCTTGATCCCAATTCATAAGTTCTGTGGGTACTTTTTGCCACCTGCCATGTTATCAGAGACAACATTGCAAATTGCCAATTGTTCTGCAACTACACAACTTTGTTTCTTCTTTCTCCAGTTTCTATCACTATCTTTGCTTTTTGGTCACTTACAGGATTTTTTTTTTTTTCCCCCAAGTCCAAGTGTTTCAAAATATCACATTTCCATGTTTCTTATTGCCTTTCCAGCCACATTCTGCTATACAGTATCAAAGTCAATGTCCTCTATATTTAAGTTTAATATCCTGCACCCTACTTCTAGATATTTATTTCTGCGTTAGTTATATATTACTGTACAACAAACTACCTTAAATGTAAGAACTTTACATTATCTATATATTTATGTGTATATATGTGTGTGTATATGTGTGTGTGTGTATATATATATGCGAGATAGAATAAATTTTTATTAAATCAGTTTTCCCTTGAACATCTCATGCAGCAGCGTTCGGTGGAATGTGACTGTGCCGAAAGGTTATTCGGGAAGAAGTTTTGACTGTCATGTTTGGGAACTGGGGCTGGATTCACATAAGTTCTTATCTTCCATTGTGCTTATCCATCTTTCTTCCACAGTGAACTGAAGACAGTGTTTCACGGAACCTAGGTGGAAATTGTAAGGCCTCCTGAAGCCTAAACTCCGAAATTAAAAAGAAATAACTTCTGTTACACACAGTTAAAACCAGTAACAAAGCAAGACTAGTTTTGACAGATGATAACATAGGCTCTTTCACTGAACAGAAGGAGATACAAAAAATGCGTGGCCACGTGCAGTCTACACAATACTGTGCTATAAATTATAGGTTTTTAAAATTAAATGCATAGTATTATCATCATTTATATATTAATTATATTGTCAAATGCATATTGAATATTTTTATTGTTCAATGGCACAATAGATGAAGAAATGGAAAGATCAAAGAGCTTATCTGGAATTAGATTTTATTTGGGGAGGGGACTAATGAAAATAAAAAATTAAGCAAGTAGGATAAGTTGAAAAATTTTGGAAAAAAACAACACTGAGATGCTGTGAGTGAGCTCAGTGTCCCTGACTCAGTGTCCCTGAAATGGGACACCTGTTTTTGGGAAAAAAAATCAGGCAAAAGTAAAAAAGGTTAATGCAACAGGGAAGGCTAGAATGTAGTCAAAAAGATAAAAGAACAGAAAGACTGGTGAATATGTATACCCGATTTATTAAGAGAGAACATGGGAATACATGGGGGTTACAACATTGATGGGGTCCATACATTAAATTTCTGTAAAACACATTGAAGGTTTTTTGATTGCTCATTTTATTATTAATCTGTTGAGAAGACATTGGCAAATTTTAAGCAGAGGGGTTGCATAGTTGATTAATGTTTTAAAACAATCATTCTTACTGCTACGTGGAAAATAGACTATGTGAACTTTGGAAACAGAAATAACACTTACAAATATTTAAATAGCTTGTGTATTATGGGGAAAAGTGATGACTCTCTGAACTAGGATGTTAATTGACTTTTTTTAACAGGTAAAGTTGGTGTGATTTTCTAAAGAATTGAATGTGGGAGGGGAGGTAAACTGAGGAATCATAGGTTTGAGGGTAGACCAAAGGGATAAAATTCAAGTGTTACTAGAATGGGAAAGAGGATGTTAGAAACCGATTGGGACAAGAAAATCAATAGCTTTATTTTGGCCATGTTAAGATTTTGAAGACTTCTCTCAAGTAAGGAAGTCAAGTGTAATGTTGGCAGTATGAAGTATGGATTTTATTGGAGAAAGCAGAGCTAGAAAAGTAAATTTATAGGTTATCAGTATGAAGTTGGAGTTTCAAGTCATAAAAGTAAATTAGATTATTTGGAGCTCATACATAAGGACAAACAAATCAAAGACCAAGCCACAGGCATTCCAAATGTAAAACCTGAAAAAATGTCTATATAAAATATGCATGACCATGAAATCGATTTATAGCCAAAAAGACAAATATGAAATACAATCTAACACAGAACATTTTTTCATTCTTTCTATATTAAATATTTATCCAATTGAGAAAAAATTAATTGCTTATATGTTTTCTCTTCAGTTCTCAGGATTAGTTATACCCACTTGATTGTACTTTTGTTTACTATGTATCAATCAGTAGTAAACACAATTTACATTCCTAGCATAACATAGATTTATTAAAAAACCATTGGTTTCCATAACACAAAGTTGCTTCCTTTCTCCAGCAGGAATCTTAAAACTGTGTAAATATTACATCTTACCTAGTAAATGTTCCATCATATCTAGTATTTCAAATATTTAACTGGACATTTATAGAGAGTTATTGCTAATTGAAAATGCTACTTGAAGCATTTAATTTGAAGGACTACTGATTATTCTGATTAAAATCTATTTTTGTATACATATAAAACATATTATAAAATGTCTTATATTATCAACATTAAGATATCCCTTATTTGAATGAAAGCACCTATGTGACCATAACACATTTATGTTAAGATTTATATTTCCACTTTATCTCAAGAAAAGTATTTTCAAACAAACATTTAAGCTTTGGTGATTTAATATTATTCCTAATAATTAAAGCTCTATTGCAGTCAATTTCTACTTAAATATTAAGTAAAAGACAATGTAATAGTAATACTATCTCCAATTTACAAAGACTGCAAATAATTAAGTACAAAGAACTTTAAATAAATAATAAGATTTAGTTATCCTTTTGTAGAATCTATTATAAGAAATAACCAGGAATAAAGGAAATAATTTATTTTAGTCTAGCACAAGAGTTACAAGGTATGAACTGCCAGACAAATTTAGCCCACTGCCTGATTTTGTTTGACCTGAGAGCATAGAATGATTTTGACATTTTCGAAGAGTAGTACAATTTAAAAAAAAAAAAGAAAAAAAAGAGCACTTGTCAGAGTATGTGTGGCTCACAAAACCTTAAATATTTACTATGTGGTCCTTTAGAGAAAAAATTTCTGACTCCTGATCTAGTATTTCGGTTTAAGGTCCAACACCTTACTAGATATATGTATTCTTGGGTGAGTTACTGAAAGTTTTTTGTGTCCCAGGTTCATCATCTGTAAAATGGAGACTTTAATAGTTTCTACTGTTGCAGTCTCCCCAGTGTACCTTAATGTATCAGTTTCTTATTGTCTGAACTAATACCCAGGGTTCTTTGTCCTACGTCCAAGAAAACTAAGGAACATGGACACAAAGGTGAGGTTGGAGTGCAAGTTTAATAAGCGAAAAAAGAAAGGGGTCTGCAGTGAAGAGGGGAGTCCAAGTGGATTGCTGGGTTACAGCTGAATTCAAAAGCTTTTTTTTTAGAAACTCCTCTCGTCTCTGTAGCAGTTTGAGTAACTTCTCTTACCAGTAAAGCTGTCTGTGGAGGTCCCCTTATCTTATGCAGCTGTGAGAATGTCTCTAGGCAAGCATAAACTGCCGCTTCTCTTGTTTATATAACTATGGGTTTGTTTTAGGTAAGCCTTCTCCTCCTTGCGTCAGTTTCTGTGGAGCCCACTGTGTATATGCCTGAAAAGGGGAGGAAACTTTTCCTAGTACTTTACTATACAAAGAACAAAGGGCTTCTGTGCTGGACCCTGTCTGCTTATCTGTGTGCAGGTGCAGCCTGAGTTTTTTCCCAGGTTGTTAAATTTTTACCTGTTGCTGTGACTTTTCAGGCAGGCTGCTTCTGCAGTCTGTTTTCCCCAAGTGATTTTTCCTTTCCTTCTCTCTCGTTACCACATAGGGTCATTGTTATGACATCCACATTTACATTTGCAAATTTCTTCAAATGTAGAAGAAATTGATAAATGTTGGCCCATATTGAACATTTGGTGGCAATATAACCTATAAAGTAAGTCCTTTTTTCATCATTGAAGCAATAAATGGCAATCTGATTTTATAAAAAGGGTAACTTTTTAGATATTAATGAGATTCCTTAAAAATCTAGGTAAATATATTAATAAAATTAATAAAAGAAAATTAAGTTTATATTGGTATCTGTGTGTATGCATGTATTACTATATATTCACGTTATATATAGGCTTATGCATAGATTCACAAATTATTATACATACATTATAATATATGCTCATATATTGTTATATAGATGCTCATTATACACATAGAACATTGTTTTATTTTATTTTTAATTTTTCAGAGACATAGTAAATGTATATATTTATGGTTTACATGAGATATTTTGATACAGTCATATGATACATAATAATTATATCAGGATAAATGGGGTATCCATCACTTTAATAATTTATACTTTTTTGTGTTATAAACAACCCAATTATACTATTTTAGTTGTTTTAAAATGTGCAGTGAATTATAGTTGACTGTAGTAACTCTGTTGTGCTATCAAATACAAGATCTTACCATTCTCATTTTTGAACCCATTAACTAACCTCCCTCAACTTCCCACCCCACTACCCTTCCCAGACTCTGGTAACCATTATTCTACTCTATATCTCCACAAGTGCAATTTTTTAATTTTTACCTCCTAGAAATAAGTGAGAACATGCAAAGCCAGGCATGTCTTTCTGTGCCTGGCTTATTTCATGTAATATAATGACCTCCAGTTCCATCCATGTTGTTGCAAATGACAAGATCTTATTTCTTTTTATGACTGAACAATACTTCATTGTGTATATATACCACATTTTCTTTATTCAGACATCTGTTATTGCACATTTAGGTTCCCTCCAAAACTTGGCCATTGTAAATGGTGCTGCAATAATCATGAGAAAGCAGATATCTCTTAGATATACTGATTTCCTTTATTTGGGGTATATGCCTAGCAGTTGGATTACTTGTTCCTATGGTATCTCTATTTTCAGTTTTTTTATTGTTTGAGAAACTATCGGGGGAACTAGTCCCCAATATTTCAAAAAAAGTAGATTCTTTTCTACTTTCCATAAGTGTTGGCCAGTCTGAGAAATAAAGAGAAAGAGTACAAAGAGAGAAAATTTTACAGCTTGGCCTCCAGGGGTGACATCACATATTGGCAGGTTCCCTGATGTCCCTTGAGCTGCAAAACCAGCAAGTTTTTATTAGGGATTTCAAAAGGAGAGAGGGATACGAACAGGGGGTAATTCACAAAGATCACATGCTTGGAAGGGCAATAAAAGATCACAAGGCCAGGGCAAAATTAGAATTATTGATGAGGTTCCATGTCCTGCTGGACGTTCATTGTCATTGATAAACATCTTAACAGAAAACAGGGTTCGAGAGCAGACAACCAGTCTGACTAGAATTTCCTAATCCTAGCAAGCCTGAGGGCAGTGCAGGAGACCAGGGCGTATATAATGTGAATATATAGTAGTTTTATTTCATAAAACAGACACTTCCAGAGCAGCCATTTTAGACACCTCCCCATGGGAACGCATTTCATTCCCAGGGCTATTCCTTGCTGGGAAAAGAATTCAGTGATATTTCTCCTATTCGCTTTTAGCAAGAAGAGAAATATGACTCTGTTCTGCCCGACCCCACAGGCAGTCTGACCTTATGGTTATCTCCTTTGTCCCCTGGAAAGCACTGTTAGCCTGTTCCTTTTTAGGATGCCCAGATTTCATATTGTTCAAACACACGTTTTACAAACAATTTGTGCAGTTAACACCATCATCCCAGGGTCCTGAAGTGACATACATCCTCAGCTTCTGAAGATGATGGGATTAAGAGATTAAAGTAAAGACAGGCATAGGAAATTATGAGTATTGATTGGGGAAGTGATAAATGTCCATGAAATCTTCACAATTTATGTTCAGAGATTGCAGTAAAGACAGGCATAAGAAATTATAAAAGTATTAATTTGGGGAACTAATAAATATCCATGAAATCTTCACAATTTATGTCCTTCTGCCATGACTTCAGCCGGTCCCTCCATTCGGGGTCCCTGACTTCCTGCAACAAGAAACCAAACTATTGCCATAGTGGTTGTACTAATTTATATTCTCACCACATACAAGGGGTTTTCTCTACATCCTTTCCAGCATTTGTTACCTGTTTTTGGATAAAAGCCATTTTACCTAGGGCGAGATTATATCTCATTGTAGTTTTAATTTGCATTTCTCTGATGATCAGTGACATTGGCCACCTTTTAATATATCTGTTTGCCATTTATATATCTTCTTTTCAGAAATATCTATTCAGATATTTTGCCCATTTTTTAATTGAATCATTATATTTTTTGCTGTACAGTTGCTTGACATTCTTATATATTCTGGTTATTAATCCCTTGTCACATGGATAGTTTGCAAATGTTTTCTCAAATTCTGTGGGTTGCCTCTTCATTTTTGTGATTGTTTTCTTTGCTGTATAGAAGATTTTAGCTTCATGTGATTCCATTTGTCCATTTTTGCTTTGGTTGCCTGTGCTTGTATATTATTATTCAAGAAATCTTTGCCCAGTCCAGTGTTCTTGAGAAGACATGGAATTCTAGTAGTTTCATAATTTGAGGTCTTAGATTTAAGACTTTAATTTGTTTTGACCTGATTTTTGTATATGGTGAGAGACAGGTGTCTAGTTCATTTTTCTGCATAGGAATATCCAGTTTTCCCAACATAATTTATTGAAGATACTGTCATTTCCCCAATTTATGTTCTTGGCACTTTGTCAAAAATCAGTTCACTGCAGGTGTATGGATTTGTTTCTAGGTTCTCTATTCTGTTTCATTGGTCTGTATGTCTGTTTTTCTGCCAGTACCATGCTGTTTTGGTTTCTGTAGCTCTGTAGTATAATTTGAAGTCAGGGAATGTGATTCTTTCAGTCTTTTTCTTTTTGCTCTGGATAGCTTTGGCTGTTCTGGATCTTTTATGGTTCCATATAAATTTTATGATTTTATTTCTATTTATGTGAAGAATGTTATTGATATTTTGAAATGGATTGAGTTTAATATATAAATTACTTTGGGTAGTATAAAAATTTTAACAATATTAATTCATCCAATCCATGAACATAAGATAACTTTCATTTTCTCTGTGTTCTGTTAAATTTCTTCCTAAATTTGTCTTATAGTTTTCATTGTAGAGGTCCTTCACTTCTTTGGTTAATTTCGAAGTATTCTGTTATTTTCATGTTGACTTTGGATCCTGCTAATTTGCTTTATTTATTTGCCAGTTCTAGTAGGTTTTTGTGTGTGTGTGTGAAGTGTTTAGTTTTTTTCCAAATATAAGATTATACTATCTGCAAACAAGGATAATTTGACCTCTTCTTTTCCAATTTGGATGCCTTTATTTTGTTTTCTTATCTGATTGCTCTAGATAGGACTTCCAGTACTATGTTCAGTAACAGTGGTGAAACGGGACATCCTTGTCATGCTCCAGATCCTAGAGGAAATACTCAATTATTCCCCATTCAGAATGATACTAACTGTGGGTCTGACATATGCAACTTTTATCATGTTGAGTTATGTTCCTTCTATACCCAGCTTTTAGAGGGTGTTTATCATGAAGAGATATTGAATTTTGTCAAATGCTCTTCAGCATCAATTGAAATGATCATATGGTTTTCATTATTTATTCTGTTGATATGACATATGATGTTGATTGATTTGCATATGTTGAACTATCCTTGCATTGCTGGGATAAATCCCACTTGGTCCTGATGAAGAATCTTTTTAAGGTGTTGTTGAATCCAGTTTGCCAGTACTTTGTTGAGAATTTTTGCACTGATGTTTACCATAGATATGAATCTACAGTTTTCTTTTTTAGATGTGTCTTTGTCTGGTTTTGATATCAGGGTAATACTAGCCACATAGAATAAGTTTGGAAGCATATCTTATTTGTCTGTTATTCAGAATAGTTTGAGTAGGATTAGTATTTATTTTGTGTGTGTGTGTGTGTGTGTGTGTGTTTTTTTAAGTTTGGCAAAATTCAGCTAAGAAGCCATCAGTTCCTGGACTTTTCTTTACTTGGAGATTTTTTCACTGCAGCTTTGATTTTGTTGCTTCTTATTTATCTGTTCAGAATTTGCATTTCCTCATGCTTCAGTCTTGGTAGGTAGTATGTGTCTAGGAATTTCTCTGATTCTTCTAGGTTTTTCAACTTTTTGACATGTAGTTGCTCAAAGTAGCCTCTAATGATCCTTTCAATTTTTGACAGTATTGGTTCTAATGTCTCCTTTTTTATCTTTGATTTTATTTATTTGGGTCTTCTCTCTGTTTTTCTTAGTTAGCCTGGCTAAAAGTTTGCCAATTTTATTTATCTTTCCAAACAATTTCAGTTTCATTGATCTTTTGTATTATTTTCTTCATTTAAATTTTATTTATTTTTGCTCTGATCTTTATTATTAATTTTATTTCACTAACTTTGCATTTGTTTTGCTCTTGCTTTTCTAATTCTTTAAGATGCATTGTTAGGTGGTTTATTTGAAGAGTTTTTTCTTTCCTTCTTTTTACCATTTTGATGTAGGCACTTATAAATAAACTTTTGTCTTAGTACTGTTATTGCTGTATTTGATAGGTTTAGGTATGTTGTGTTTCCATTAATATTTGTTTCAAGAAAGTTTAATTTCCTTTTTAATTTCTTCATTAACACACTGATTATTCAGGAAACCATTGCTCAATTTCCATGTGTTTGTATAGTTTTCAAAATTCCTCTTGTTATTGATTTCTAGTTTTTTTTTTTTTTGGTTTTTTTTTTTTCCATTTTGATCAGAGAAGAGATGATATAATTTCAATATTTTTGAATTTTTAAGACTTGCTTTGTGGCTTAAATATTGTTTATGCTTGAGAATCATCCATGTGCTGGGGAGAAGAATGTGGACTATGTAGCCATTAGATGACATGTTTTCAAAAAATCTATTAGGTTTATTTGGTCTACAGTACAGATTTTGTCAGATGTTTCTCTGTTGATTTTCTGCCTGGATGATCAGTCCAATGCTAAAAGTGGAATATAGGAGTCTCCTGCTATTATTGTATAGGGTTTATCTCTCTCTTCAGCTCTGATGCTATTTGCTTTAATTTCTGGGTGATCCAGTGTTGGAACATATAATTTATAATTGTTGTATCCTCTTGCTGAGTTGACCCTTTTATCGTTATATAATGACTTTCCATGTCTCTTTTCATTGTTTTTACATTATTGTTAAAGATACTCCTACTACCATGCAAAGAATACCAGAATTTATTCTTACTATCTAACTGTAATTTTGCCTCTCCCTATCCCCATATCCCTTTGCCCTCCCCAGTCTCCAATAACCACTATTCTACTTTCTATTTTGAAATCATCTTTTTTAGACTCCAGATATGTGGTAATTTTCTTCTGTGCTCGACTTATTTCACTTAACATAAGGTCTTCTAGGTTTACCCAGCTTGTCGTACATGATAAGACTTAGTTCTTCTTTTATGGTTAAATTGCATTGTATATTTATACAATACATTTTTTGTTGTTTCATCCATTGATGAATACTTTGGTTGATGTTATGTCTTTGTTATGACAAATAGTGCTGCAATAAACATGGGAATGCAGGTATCTCTTTGAGGGCTGATTTCCTTTCTTTTGGGCATATACCAAGCTATGAGACTGTTGGATTGTTTTAGTTTTATTTTTAATTTTTTGAGTAAATTTCATACTATTGTCCATAAGAACTACACTAATTTACACTCTCATAAAAAAGTGTAGAAGAGTTCCCATTTATCCACCGTCTTGCCAGCATTTGTTTTTGTTTTCATGTTGTTTTGATGATGGCTATTCTAACTGGGGTAAAGTAATATCTCATTGTGGTTTTGATTTGCATTCCTCTAAAGATAAGTGATATTGAGAATTTTCCCATATACTTGGCCATTTGTATGTCTTCTTTTGAGATTCTATTTTTATTCAAATCTTTTGTACACTTTTTAATCAGATTCTTTATTTTTATTTTTTATTTTTTTGCTTTTGAGTTGTTTCAGTTATTGGTATATTTTGTATATTTTAAATATTAGCCTCTTGTCAGATACATAGTTTGCAGATATGTTATCCTATCCTGTGGGTTGTCTTTTTTTTTTTTTTTTTTTTTTTTTCCTGTGCAGAAGCTTTTGTGATAATGTCATTTGTTTGTTTTTGCTTTCGTTTCCCATGCTTTTGAGGTCTTGTTTAAAAAACTCCCCACCCAAACCAATCTCATGAAGAATTTTCCCTATGCATTCCTTTAGTATTTTCATAGTTTGGAGTCTTATATTTAAGGATTTAAATTATTTTGAATTGATTTTTGTAAGTGGTGAGAGATTAGTATAGTTTAATTATTTTAAAGTGGGTACGTAATTTTTCCTGCAACATTTACTGAAAAGACTCTCTTTCTCCATTGCGTGTTCTTGGAATCTTTGTCAAAATCATTTGCTGAAATGTGTGAATTTATTTTTGAATTTTCTATTATGGTCCATTGGTCTATGCGTCTTTTGTTATGTCATGTTATTTTTGTTATGACATTGTTATGTCATGTTGTTTCTTATTATGTTGTTATGTCCTGTTGTTTTGTTATTGTTGCTTTGTAGCATATTTTAAAGACAAGTAGCATAATGCCACCGATTTTGTTCTTTTTGCTCAAGAGGCCTTTGGATATTCAGGGTCTTTTGTAGTTCTATACAAATTTTAAGATTGTTTTCAGTATTTCTATAAAAAATGTTATTTGTATTTTGATAGGGGTTGCATTGAATCTGTCAATCCCTTTTGGTAGTATTGGCATTTAAAAATATTAATTCTTATAATCTAGAAAAATCAGATATTTTATTTATTTGTATTCTTCTCAATTTTTTTGCTAATATTTTATAGTTTTCCTTGTAGATGTCTTTTACCACCTTGGTTACATTTAATTTTTGTAGCTATAATAGTATAATTACTTTCTTAATTTTTTTAGGTAATTTACTTCTGATGTATAGAACACTACTAATTTTTATATGATAATTTTTCCTGTTGCTTTACTTAATTTGTTCATTTTTTCTAACTGTTTTTAGTGGGGTCTTTAAGGTTTCTTGTGTATAATTTTATGTCATCTGCAAACAAACAATTTGATTTTCTCTTTTTCTAATTGGATCTCTTTATTTCTTTCTTCTGTCTCTTTGTTCTGGCTAAGTCTTCTAGTACTGTGTTGAATAGAGGTGGTAAAAGTTGGCATCCTTTTCTTGTTCCAGATCTTAGAGAAAAAGCTTTCAACTTTTCCCAATTCAGTATGATGTTAACTGTGGATTTTCATATAGTGACTTTAATCTGTTAAGGTACATTCTGTGTCTATTGAAATGATCATATGTGGTTTTTGTCCTTCATTCTGTTAATGTTGTGTATCACATTTATTGATTTATCTCTCTTGGCCTGTAGTTTTCTAGAGTGCAGTGCCTTGATCTCAGCTCATGACAACCTCTGTCTCCCCACCTGAAGGGATCCTCCCATCTCAGCCTCCCAAGTAGTTGGGGTTAGATGCACCTGTCATCACGACCAGCTAATTTTTGTATTTGTAGTAGAGATGGGTTTTCACCATGTTGGCCAGGCCGGTCTCGAATTCTTGACCTCAAGTGATCCTCCAGCCTCAGCTGCTCAAAGTGCTAAGATTATAGGCGTGAGTCACCACGCCTAGCCTGATGGGATATTCTTTCTTATTGATTCATTCTCATTATTCATTTTTTGTCTGTTCAGGTTTTCTGTTTTCACATGATTCAGTGTTGGTAGCTTGTATGTGACCAGGAATTTATCTACTTTTTTCACAGTTCTCGAGTTGGTTAACATATAGTTGTTCATAACAGACTCTAATGATGCTTTCTCTGGTACTTAGTTGTGATGTCTCATTTTTTTTCTCTAATTTTATTTGAGTTAACATTTTTTCTTTGTTGAGCCAACATTTTTCTTGTGTTGTTTTGTTTTTTTTAACTTTTTAAAAAACCAACTGTTTCTTTTATTGATCTTTTTATCTTTTCTTTGGTTTCATTTATTTCTACTCCTTTCTCTATTATTTATTTTCTTCTGTTACTGATAAATTCAGTTTATTGTTGTTTTTCTAGTTCCTTGAGATGCAAAGTTAGGTTGTTTATTGTGATACCTTTCTACTTATTTTATGTTGGCATTTATTGCTTTAAACTTTCCTCTTATAATTGATTTTTCTGTATCTCATAGGTTTTAGTGTGTTGTGTTTCCCTTTTCATTTGTGTCAATAATTTTTTTTTTTTAATTTGCTTCTCAATCTCTTCATTGATCCATTGGCTGTTCAGGAGGATTTTTTAATTTTATTTTTATGTATTTGTACAATTTTTGAAGTTCTTCCTCTTATTGATTTCTAGTTTTTATTTTATTGCAATCAGAAAATGTACTTGATACGATTTCAATTGTTTTAATTTGTTAAGATTTGTTTTGTAATCCAACATATAATCTATCTTGGAGAATGTTCCATATACCATTGAGAAAAATATGTGTTCTTTGGCTGTTGGAGGGAATTTTCTGTAAATGTCCATTAGGTTCATTGTCTAAAGTGAGGTTAAACTCTATCATTTCTGTTGGGGTGTTCAGACCCAATACCAGGTAGTGGGGGCTAAAAAGTTCAGTAGAGTCAAAGGAATGAGACAAGTTAAGAGTACATAGGGTGGGTCCAGGGGGCCAACACTAGTATGTAGGCTATGAAGACCCCAAGCTCTGGGAGCCCACACTATTTATTGGTAATGAAACAAAGAAGCAGGTGGTGAAGATGTGTGGATGTGGGGGCAGACAGGTGAGGACTTGAGGACGTGGGGTAGAAAGGTAGCGGTGCATCAAGCGTAGCTGTGACAGTTTAGCATGTGCTCTGCTACTTGAGATAAGGGAGAACAGGTTCTTCTAAGTCAAGATACAAACAATTTATGATCTTGGGAGGGCAAGAAGCAAGGGACCAGTGAGTCTGGGCATGTTCCAGAGGCTATGAGGGGTTTTAGGCCCTGAGCCCTGCGTTCTCTCCAAGCCACAAGGGGTTTTGTGCCCTGGGCTTACATGTAGTGTGGCAGGGCAGCCTTCCACCATTTGGCACAGAGCTTGGTGTTCCATAGGTCATGAGAGATTTCAGAGCCTGGACCCAGGACATGTTCCAAGACTCTTTTACATAATGGTAGACAAGCAAGCCTGTCTCAGCCCTTCTACCAACAGTTTCTTTGTTGATTTTCTGTCTGTATGGTCTGTCCATTGTTAAAAGTAGGGTGTTGAATTCCCCTGATATTAATTGCCATAGTCTATTTTTTACTGTAGGTTAATATTCACTTTATATATTTAGATGCTTTGATGTTGGGTGCATGTATATTCATAATTGTTGTAACTCTTGCTGTGTTGACTTTTATCATTATATAATGACTTTCTTTGTTTCTTTTTACTGTTTAGGCTTAAGTCTATTTTATCTGATATAGGTATATCTACTCCTGCTCATTTTTGGCTTCCATTTGCATGGAATATCTCTTTCTATCTCTTTACTTTCAGTCAGTGCATGCCCTTACAGGTTAAGTGATTCTCTTGTGGGCAGCATGTAGTTGAGTCTTTTTAAAAAAATCTCTTCAGTCATTATTTCTTTTAATTGAAGAATTTAATCCATTTACATTCAAGGCAATTATTGATGAGTATGAGTTTACTACTGTCATTTTGTTGTTTGTTTTCTGGTTGCTTTATAGATTGTTTCTTTTTTTTCTTCTTTTTTTAAAACTTTCTTTTTGACTAAGTGATCTTTTTCCAGTAGTATCTTTTGAATCCTTGACTTGTATTTTTATTGTATATATTATAGGTTTTGGTTTTTGATTACCATGAGGCTTACAAAAAAAATCCTGTAGTTGTGAAAAGTTATTTTATACTAAAAACTAATTAACTTTAATCACAAAGAAATGATAAAAGAAAAAAAATGTGCATTTTAACTTTATCTCCTTCCCATTTTGAATTTTGGATGTCACAATTTACATTTTATATTGCCCATGTTTTAACAATTTCTTCCAAAACATCTTTTTTAAATACCTTTTTTTTGATAATTCATGTCTCCATCACATTAGGGTCAGTATTTGGTACATTATTTTGTCTGTAGGTCACATATTCCTGAAAGTTCTTGATGCTTGTAGACATGTAATGATGGCTTCACAGTGAGGCATTATGTATGTATTCCAATCTTTGTAGTCTGGCTTTGTGCCTATTCTTTTTCACAGGGCCTTCCAGAAATTATAAATTGACTCACTGTTGTAGTCCCTGAGCCAGTGATCACTGCAGCTATCTCAACACTAAAAAGGTTATGCTAAGCTGAGGTTTTCTGCAAGTCTTTCAAAGACTCCAAAGTTGGCTAAGCTGGCCAGCTTGGATGAACCTGTGGAAGACCCAAAGCGGATACCTGGGCTGTGTGAGAATGCTGTCCAGGGACCCAAACCTTGATCAGCGCAACTCCTAGCTGATTCCTGCACAACTGCGATAAGATCCTGGCAGGATAGCAGATGCTGCAACAGGAGGGGCCAGATCTGAGACTGGGTCCCCTCAAGTTCTTCATGGAGGCTCAGATTCTTGGGCTGCAAGATTTTAGTGAATCTCCCTCTGGTCATTGTGTGAGCAGTTGTGAGTTGACATCTCAGCTTACGGGATTTGGAGGCAGGCCATAGAGCAACATTCAGTTTTATTGCTGAGATCAGTGTCTGCAGGCAGATGAGCCACTCCACTGTGGTACAAATGTTTGTGATTCTTCTGGACCACTAGATAGACAATTTTAGTTTCAGTCTTAAGGTTCAATAAGGTTGTAGCCAAACACCTTCATGAATCAGCTGTTTCCAGGCTTAATTCCAGAAACACTATCAGTGGATCTGCCACCTCAGTGCCAGTCTGCTCTCTCAAAATGACACTCTTAAGTCTTGGGCTTCACAAAGTTATCACAACCTCCTACCCAAATTCTGAGGCTATAATGAAAAGACTTTTGTCTGTAGTTGGGTGCAGAATTATTGTTGGTGATGTCAGAATGTTATCTCCTGTTTTACTATCTTGCTGATATCCTAAGCATTATTATATATGTATTCTCATATTAGCTACCATGTCCTTGGTGGTGGCTATATGCTAGAAAATGTGCTAATCGTGTTATCTCTGGCATAGTCCTCAAAATGAGTGTGAAAGGAAGATTATTTGAGACCTAATTCGTGGGAAAATAGTTGTTGAGATCATAGTACGTGTGGAAGAATATTGTTGCAAAGTGATCCCAGAAATAATATCTATGAGGGAATGTAGGCAGCAGGATTTCATTGAAAAAGAGGTTGAACTGTGATGTGGTTGCAACCAAGACTTTCTTTTGACAGATAGTTGAGAAGCAGGATCTGCCATTCTGCTATGCTTAAAACTGAAGCAACGGGATTAGGTCTTTTAATTCCCACCAAATCAGTCATCAAATGGGGAGATAAATTTGGGAATAGGCAGCTCCCTTTGGCTGAAGGAAATTACTGGGGAGAATTACAATTGTCAAACTTTAAGGAAAATTCTTAGCAAGTGGTATCTGTGTGGTATACCACAGCAACTGGTGCAGCTGCCCTACGTGGAGCTCCACTTCAGACAGTAAGCTGACCTCAGGAAGTTCTGCAAGATTCTGTTTTACCTGTTATGTGAGGAAATTTACATGAGGAAGAATAGTTAGGCAAAGTGAAGACTCATTCTCAGTAGCTGGCAGTAAAATATGATTGATATTTATCATTTTCTGCCTCTATTACCTATTTCAAATTCCTCTCAACATCAGACTAGCACCTTGGCTGGTTGAAGTGGCTTATGTGGTGAGGCCACCCACATTCTTATCCCTCAGAGAATGGAATCCCTTGTCACCATGCGTTTCTCAGTCTTCAGCTGCTGCACTTTTCCTTTAACTATCAAAACTGGGCAGTGAAACACCAGAAACTACTCCAGAGGTTACATTGTTGACAAACGTATTTTCCTTTGTTCCTTTTGTTTAATATTAGTCCTACCTTATTCTAATGATCAAGGTTAATTGCTTTTGCCCGACTGGTTACTACTCTCCTCGAATGGTAACTTGCAATAATGAGCTTGAAGGTTTAACATAATCCCAACTAAAATCACAGAAGGATTTTTTTCTTACAAAGGCTTATATATTACCTAGATCCATAAATGCTAGAAAAAATATACCAGCTATGTTGTGGAAATGTATATGAATTTAAATTCATGGTCATAGATAAGTGATTATATTCAGTGTATTTTCAACAAGTTCATGAGTTCTATATTTACATCAAAAATTGATAATGGCTAATATTGATAAAATATTGGACATTGGGAAGACTTCATATTGGTATTAAGAATATACATTTGGAGACAATTTTAGAAATAATTATTTACATTAAAATATATATACTTTGAACCCCCAATTTTACTTCAAGAAATTTATACTAGGGACATTGAAACACCAAAGATTGTGTAATTTATTACTATTAGAAACCATCTAGATTACAAGCATTAGCCAATATATGCTATCAAGAAAATCCCATGCAGCATGAAAAATATATAAATAACACTGGTTTAAAAACAAAATATTGAGTGTCTGAGTCCATATGAAAAAAATAGGAAAACATATGCATGTTTTGGAAAATTCTGGAATATGTGCCAAAATTTTAACATCAGTCTTTTTTTTTTTAATGCAACTGTGAGTGATGTTTGCCTTCTTATTTACATATTTCTGAAGTGTTTTTTTTTAAGCAAACATGAATTACAATTTAAACACACACACAAAATGATTTTCTTATTGGTTATTTTCACATTAAATGTTCTGAATATATTACCTAGATTTGTACAGAACAAAATTTGTTAGGCATAATTAAAATGTTTAACTAAGGTTTTTTTTTTTGTTTTTTGAGACAGAGTTTTGCTCTTGTTGCCTAGGTTGGAGTGCAGTGGCGCGATCTCGATTCACTGCAACCTCCACCTCCCAGGTTCAAGTGATTCTCTTGCCTCAGCCTCCTGAGTAGTTGGGACTACAGGTACCTGCCACCACACTCGGCTATTTTTTTTTTTTTTTTTTGTATTTTTAGTAGAGACAGGGTTTCACCATGTTGGCCAAGCTTGGTCTGGAACTCTCAACCTCAGGTGATCCACCGCTTCAGCCTCCCAAAGTGCTGGGATTATAGGCGTGAGCCACCGTGCCCAGTCAGGAATTTTTAATTATAGAAAAAGTAGTTGCTACAAAAAATAGTTCAAAATTTCTTTTGGTATTAGTAGTAGTATACTTCCTGTCCCGCTGAAGTCAGACAAGTTTTGGTCTGTCTTGGTTACCAATATCTGAGTATCCATGGCATGTGATTTTTCTTGGTGGAAGCTTTAGAAACCAAACATGAATTTCTGTGTTTTGTCTTGCCTTTCCAATGTTTTAGCCTGTTGCTCTTCCGTCAGCTCAGAACATACAGATGGGAGAACACAGAGCAAATCTCCTAGCCAAACTGCAAAGAATATGCAGAGTGAGCAAGAAATAACCCTTTGTGGTTTATATATTATCTTCTTCTTCTACTTAAATATGGATACTTCTTAAAAAGAGTTACAGAGCACAGTGGTATCAAATTTATCTTCAGTATTTTTAATATGGATATTAGAAGTTGAATTAAAAGAGATTCCAAAGTAAAGTTTAAACAAATTTCCATTAGGTTAATTTGAAACTTGTAATACTTAAATTTAAAGAGTTGTTTTAGAATAGAGGTCAATAAATAGTTTTTATTGCCTTTGTGGTCTAGCTAAATAGCTAATTATTTTTATTTTTATGTTATTTTTGTCATGAGAATGAAAAAGGAATTACAGGAATAGATGTTTTGAAAAGATGGGATGGGAAGAAAAAGTTTGTAACCAGAACTGAAATTCTGTAGCATGTAGTAAGAGACAAGAAATACTCCTTGAGGTGAGTTACCAGAGTTGAAATTGGGGAGACAAAAATAAAGTAAATGTGAAAAGATATAAAACAAAACTTTTGTTTTCATGCATTTGAAGTAAAAATTTTTCCTAAAATATAACTAAGAAAAAACATGTATTTAGAAGAAGTTGTTTGACAACATATTTTATATAGAAGAAAACAAAAAACAAACAATTGTTTTTTAAATGTTTTATTTTATTTTATTCTAAGTTCTGGGATACATGTGCAGGACATGCAGGTTTGTTACATAGGTAAACGTGTGTTATGGTGGCTTGTTGCATCTATCAACCCATCATCTAGGTATCAAGCCCATCATGCATTCGCTATTTTGCCTGATGCTTTCCCTCTCCCCATCCCCACTTTCCAACAGACTCCAATGTGTATTGTTCCCCTCTTTGTGTCCATGTGTTCTCATTTTTCAGCTCCCACTTCTAAGTGAGAACATGCAGTGCTTGGTTTTCTGTCCCTCTGTTAGTTTGCTGAGGATAATGACTTCCAGCTTCATCCATATGCCTGCAAAGGACATAATCTCTTCCTTTTATGACTGCATAGTATTCCATGGTGTATATGTACCACATTTTCTTTATCTAGTCTATTATTAATGGGCATTTGGGTTTATTTCATGTATTTGCTATTGAGAATAGAAGGAAATAATTCTTGATTTGAACAGAGGGACATGACAAAATGAAGAGTAGATTGGTGTGGCCAAATCGTAAATAAAAATATAACTTTCTTCTGTTTCTTATTTTTGTTTCATTGAGACTCCACGTCTTCTTTTGTTTTCTTCACTACTATAATAAGATATGTAATGCATGATTTTTGTTCTTCACTGTGCAAAACATTGGAATGTTATGATAAACCAGCATTTCTATTGGGATTTGTGTGTGTGTGTGTGTTCTTTAATTGTGAATGTCCTTTATTTTAAATCAGGTCAAAGATTATCTTTTGTTTATTGATGGCTGCTTTGCATATTTGAGAAAGACATACTGTGTGTAAGTGATTTCCTTATACAACATACCAATATATTTTTTAAATTTTAGTTATGTAAATTACTTCATTATTCTCCAGTTTCCTTTTTTACTTGTGTTGTTTTTCCTCTTGCTTCTCTTTATCTTCTTTCTCCTGTTGTCTTCCCCCTCTTTTTCTCCTACTGGAAGTAAAAGTTGAAAAGGGAATGCAATCCAAGTTTATACGTTCAGAAATGTAGGACTATATAATTGATTTGATGTAAAGCACAGAAAAAATATGAAAATTTTGATTACTCAGGTGAACTAAAAATTTTATTAAATTTTCAGCCCAAATAATCCCCGAAGTAGTCATGAGAACAGAAAAAAACCAAACATTTTATTTTAAATATTGTGACAGTATTTTGTCTACCATTCACTTTGCTCCACTGAGAAATAGTTATATTTTGCTGCTTAGAGTTGTAAGAGCTAAGACAATAAAGAATGCAATTTAAACCCTGCAGATTGCTTTCAGCAATATGCTGTGTGTTAAAAAGAAAATACTCACACAGAGTCAATTAAGCCATTGGATAATAGATCTTTTTTGTTCAGGTAACTAAATAAGCTATTCATTTAAAATGTTTATTATCCCTTCTTTGTTTTTATTCACACTCAAGCTTTTCAAAGAAAATGACAATGTTAATGTTTTCTCTAAATGATCTTCTCTTATGACTCATTGTGGAGGTCTATTTTATTCATCTGCTTATGATAATAATAATGCTGGTTATTCTTAGGATAACAAAAGAAAATGACGTGAGACATACTCTCATTCCATTGTGGTAATTCTTTTCTCTAGTCTGCAATATTCAGACATGAGAAAATGCAATCCAGTATTTATTTATTTATTTAATGTGTTTGTTTGTTTGTTTGTTTGAGACAGGGTCTCACTCTGTTGCCCAGGCTTGAGTGCAGTGGTGCAATCTCAGCCCACTGTGATCTCCGCCTCCCAGGTTCAAGCGATTCTCCCACCTGAACCTCTTGAGTAGCTGGGGTTACAGATGCATGCCACCACACCCGGCTAATTTTTGTATTTTTACTAGAGACAAGGTTTCACCATGTTGGCAGGCTGGCCTTGAACTCCTGGCCTCAAGTGATCCACCCACTTTGGCCTCCCAAAGTGCTCGGATTACAGACATGAGCCACTGTGCTCGGCCCCAGTGTTTATGTTTATGTGGTGACTTCCGTAATAGTCATTTTAATGTAATTACATTATTTACCATCTGCTCATGTTTAGTCAAAATTGATTTTCTATATAGTTCATTTGGACACTTGAGACAAATAACCTATTTATTTTTCTCAGTTTACTATCTTAGCTACTAGAATTTCTTAAAAAATATTCTTCACAGGACAATATATTTTCAAATATCTTTTGATGCAATGTATTATAAAATTATTCAGTTTTGTTTTATACTTACTTAAAAAGAGCATTATGTAGATCCTTCATTTTCAAGGCCTTACATCATATTGAAAGACACAATTTACTGTTGTAAAATGAACATCAATGTATATTTTGGGGGGTAAAATACAAAAAAGAAAAACGAATTGCTTCAGGCAGCTGTATTTTAATGACAAGAAGCTGTTTCATGTCACATGACACTATTTGAAGTAATTAATTCTGTCATTATATAATATTAGTTTGAGAAAAGTACAAAAAATTGACTTACTAGTTTTTTATATTGGACCACATTCTTTATAATTAAATATAATGTATAAAAAATGTTTTATTTATTAGTACTGATATCCTCCAGTTAAAGGCCACCAGGACCACACATTTACCCAAACACAGTTGGCTTTATTGCTTTCTGCAACAAGGATTTTACTTCTTCTTGGGATATGGGGGCACAGAGAGAAATTTTCATGACAGGGCCCTCACTGCTCTTTTATTTAAAAAACTGGGTCTCTTTTAGGTGATTTTGGAGATAGCTCAAAATGGCACGATATCCTTTTTCTAGGTTAGGTGCTACTAGATAATGAGAATAATTCTATAATCTGAAATTTTAGTTTTATTCTAGTGGATGAGAAAAATGAGGCTGAGTTAAGGCTGTAATTGGTAGAGAAGTAAATTAATTCGGGAAAGAAGTTGTTTTTTCATTGTGATGGTTAATTTTGTGTCAACTTTACTGGGCTAAAGGATATTTAGATAGCTGGTAAAACATTAGTTCTGTTTGTGTTTGACAGGGTGTTTCTGGAAGAGATTAGCATTTGAATTGGTAAACTAAGAAAAGTTGGAAAGACTTTAAAGTTGAATCAGGCTGAATTCAATGACATGGGCTCACTAAACAGACATTCTACATTTAATGTTACAACCTAGGAAGTTAGAAAGAGCTCAACAGTTTGCTCAGGTGGTTGGCTAAAACAGAGCAAAAGATGGCCCACCATGAGCAAATTGAGTTAATTTAGCGAAAGATATTCAAAGGTTTAGGGAGATTGAACTGTGGATTTGTCATTTAAGATCTACTCACCACACTGGGTGATTTCAGAAGACACACTTTTCACCAATATTAAAAAAAAATAAATTTCTGAGAGGAGCCTCGGAATCCTTTAGTTGTTGTAAGATTGATCTTCTTTGTAGGCTAGAACATACAGTAGGAACTGCAGCCACTCAATTGGAAAACCTAAATTCAGTGGGAGTAATTGGGTCTCAGAGTGACAAGAATCTAAGTGGAGACACTCAACCACCAAAAGGAAGGTGAACGTGGTTACCATAATGGATAGCAGAGTCAAAGCACAAGTCAGAATAGTCTGATTAATATAGAGCAATGGCAATGGCTAGTTAATCATGGCATTATTCAAAGAGAAATACACTTAAATTATATTAAATTCTTACTTGATCTGTATAAGCAGGAAAGTGCTACGTCAAGTAAAATCAAGCCCAACTTGAATCATGAAAACAGAAAGTAATACCTCTCTGATACAATAGATAATTAAGTTTAGATGAGGTCATGAGGCTGGAGCTCCCATAATTAGATTAATGCTCCTATAAGAAGAGAAACCAGAGCCCTTCTTTGCTCCCCATCATATAGAACACAACATGAAGGTAGATATCTACAAGCCAGAAAGGGAACCCCTACCAGACACTGAATCTTCCAGCACCTTGATCTTGAATGTCCCAGTATCCAGACCTGTGAGTCACCCAGGATATGATATTTTGTAATTGCAGCCTGAGCTAAGACAATAATCAAATATTTAATTCTTGACTTTTTAATTGTTATAAAAATTTGTAGTCAGGGTATGACATTAAGATCAAATTGACATTTTATATATTATGATTGATGAAATTAATTAATGACACCATTAGTTAGTTACCAGTTTGGGACATTTCACTGTGTCACATGGATGTTGACATGGTGCTGCAAGGGACAGATCAATTTTTTGCCTAAATTTAACATAAATCTTCCAGTCAAAGAATGTTTCAGCAATTATTACTGGTTCCTACAATATGCAGGTGAATATGTGTTGCAGAGGAAAGATAAGACAGACATACAGGAGTAAAGTTAATGGGGGGCAGAGAATTATAAAATCAGAGTTATTTTAATAAAGCAGGAGATCAAACCTTAAAATAGTATACAGAAAAAAAGGAATTCTGAATTAATCATTTGAAAAATATTCAGCAATTTAATGCTATACTATAAGCAAGTGTTTAAAAAGGACATCACAGTTTAGATTAAGAGCTTCGATAATAGGTGAATATTTAAGTTCTGATGATTAGGCAAGAATGAAACAGGCCACTGTGGTTAAGGGCCATCACAAGGTCTCTATTGAGGCAAAACAGATTTATATCAGAATTCAACATATATTGTTTATCACTCTCTAAATGTAAAATGTAATTTGTCATTACATAAATGTTTTCAGTCTTTTGCAACAATCCATTTTTGTATATGTGAAAATCCCAGCATCAAAGTCTTTTCAATTATTGTTCACTATTGGCAGCTAGCCCAAGAAAGCCATTCTAGTAAAGATCCTAATAACCCAGATGGAGAAAGGTAGAAGCAATAGTTTTTACATATTTTGTCAATGCAATTTATTTCTGCCTCTGTATGCTACATATTACAAAGTAGTTACATATTACTCAGGTAGTTAAATACAAATGGGTAATCAAAAATGATGAAAATACATTGTGTGGCATGTGTGCATGTGCCCGTGTGTGGTGAACAACATCAGGATCCCATAAAGTCAAGTAAATATTCAATTAACGTAAGTTATCTATAAAATGTAGCAGCAAATGTCTTCTGATGGCATTTATGTGAACTTAGTCACCAAATTTTAACTGTATTTGTTTACTTACCAAATCATTATTGAATATTTGCACTACCCATTGTGATTAGCACACTCATTAGTGTGCCAAATGCTGCTGGCCATATATGGGTGATTTTCTCAATAAGTTTTCTGACTAGTAGAAGGAACAATGGCAACATTGGACAGAAATAGAAACATGTCAAATTAGAGAGGAGTGCAGAAAAGGGAAATGTTATCTTATACAGGGGGTTTCTTCCTACATAAAACATTCAGGGAAAAAAGTGGTATTTGAGGTTAGACTGGAAAGATGGTGAAGCAATGCTATTTTTATATTTGGAGAAGGTAGAAAGGGCATTACAGATTGCAATAAGAGTAAGAAAAAAAATCCATCATGAAGGGAAGCATTAAAAACACTAAAAATAACTATAGTTGCAGAAATAGATATACAAAAGGAAAAGATATAAATGATGACATCAGTAACATAAGATTTGGGACAGGTAGTAAAAGTAAGTTTTTGTGTGGAATCAAAGTTAAGCTATCAGTTTAAAATAGACTGTTAAAATAACAGATGCATGTTTATGTACACCTTATAGTAATCACAAAGAAAAAATCTGTGGTAGTTACAAAGATTAGAAACAAAATTAAAGTGGCAGTAGTAAAGTTTTACATATCAATAATTACTTTAAATGTAAATGTAAATAGAATGGCTAAATAAATTAAAATTTAAAAACAAAGTAAGAAGGAACCATTTGCTTCCTACAAGACACTCACTTCAGCTTTAAGGATATACGTGGGCTGAAAGTAAAAAGATGGAAAGGTATTCCATGTAAATGGTGACCAAAAAAAAAAAAAAAGCAGGGATGGCTAGACTTATATCAGACAGGGGAGACTTTAAGTTAAAATTGTCACAAGAGAAAAATAAAGCCATGACCACTCCCAGTGGTTTACACCTGTAATCCCAGCACTTTGAGAGGCTGAGGCAGGAGGATTGTTTGGGCTCAGGGGTTTTGGATCAACCTGCTCAAAACGGTGAGACCCCATCTCTACAAAAAATTGAATTATTAGCCAGGTGTGGTAGTGTGCATCTGTAATTCTTGTTCCTCAGGAGACCTAGGCAGGAGGATCACATGAGCCCAGGAATTTGAGATTGCAGTGAGCTATGATCACACCACTGAACTTCAGCCTTGGTAACAGAGCAAGCCGTGATCTCTAAAAGATAAAAAGGGCCATTATATAATGGTAAAGAGTTCAACTTATCAAGATATAATGATAAAGAGTTTGTTATGCCCAGACCGTTTATTCCCCGAAGAAGACCACCAGAGTCCAGAGTCAAAGCTAAGCAGCAAGGATCTTTATTACAGGTTCGAACCTGGAACTCTCCCTCGCTCGCAAAACGAGACGGGCAGGAGAGCTCCCCCACTGAGCTCCGAGCAGTGTTATATAGTCTAAGAAAAGTGGGCATAGAATTATTATACAAATCAGATATATGATTGGCTAGTGTTTGAACAAGGCGATTTGGCTAACTATGATTGGTTCCCGCCATTTCTGATATTTCGGTTCAACCTTTGAGGCGGGAGAGCAGGTTTATGGCAGCAAGAGTTTATCTTATTTAAACACATCTTGTGACCTTGCCTCAGAACTTACAAAATTTCTGGTATGTGCAGAAAAACAGGTACTCACAGAACTTACGAAATCTCTGGTATGTGCAAAACAAAATCTCTGGTACGTGCAGAAAAACAGGTACTCACAGAACTTACGAAATCTCTGGTATGTGCAAAGATTAGAGAGCAGAACAAAGGGTGTAGCGGGGGGGGGGCGGGTACACATCTATCTTTGTGTCCTTTCAAGTTCAACTTATCAACTTATCAAGAAGACATAAGAATTTTAAATATATATGCATCCAGTATCAAAGCACATGAAGATATACAGCAAATATTAACAGAACTGAAGGAACAAATAGATAGCTACAGAATTACAGTAGGAGACTGATATTCTACTAACAACGAATAGATTGTTCAGGCAAAAAATCAACAAAGAAACATCAGAGACAAACCTCACTCTATACCAAATGTACCTAACAGACATTTACAGAACATTCCATCCAGCAGTCACAGAATACTCACTCTCTTCAACAGTACATGGAACATTCTCAAGGGCAGAGCATATATCAGGCCACAAAATAAGTATTAGGAAATTTAAGAGGATTGAGATCATATCTAGTATCATTTCAGATCGTGATGGCAAAAATCTAGAGATGATCAATGGAAGAAACATTGGAAAATCCACAGATATGTGGAAATTAACTCCTGAACAAGCAACAAATCAAGCAAAAAAAGCAATGGAAATCAAATAATATCTTCAGACAAACAAAAATGGAATCACCACATACTAAACTCATGAGATTCAGCAAAATCAGTTCTAAGAGTAAATTTTATAATGATCAACACTGACATTAAGATAAAAGAAAGATCTTAAATAAACAACCTAACTCTATACTTCAAGGAGCTAAAAAAGAAGACACTAAGTTTAAAGTTAGCAGAAGAAAAGTAGTAAAAATTGGAGTAGAGATAAATGAAATAGAGACTAAACAATGGAAAGGAGCAGTGAAATTAAGAGTTGTTTTTTTTGAAAAGATAAACAAAATTGACAAACTCTTAGCTAAACTAAGAAAAATGAGAGAAGCTTCAAACGAATGCAATTATTAGCAAAAGGGGGGACATTACCTCTTATTCCACAGAAATAAAAAGGATGGTAAGAGACTACTATGATCAATTATATGACAGTGAATTGAATTTCCTGTAAGAAATAGAGAAATTCCAAGAAACATTCAACCTACCATGACTGAATCATGAAAAAATAGAAAACCTAAACAGAACTATAATGACTACAAAAATGAAATCAATAATAAAACATGTCTCAACAAATAATTACAATCTAATAGCTTCACTGGTCAATTCTACCAAACATTTGAAGTATTAACATCAATCCTTCAAATAACTCTTCCAAAAAATTGAAGTGGAAGGAACCCTTTCAAATTTATTTTATGAGCTCAGTATTGCCCTGATATTAAGACCACACAAGAAAACTACAAGAAAAAAAATTATAGGCTTATATCTCTGATAAAAATAGATGCAAAAACATCAACAAACTACTGGAAAACCACATTTACCAGCACACTAAAAGCATCACACAGTGTAATAAAGTGAGATTTATCTCCGAGATGCAAGGTTGTTTTATCATATGCAAATTGATAAATGTAATTGCTATGGTTTGAATGTGTCCCCCCCAAATTCATGGGATACAAAACTCAATTATTAATGCAACAATATTGGTCATTGGTAGGTGGGGACTATTAAGAGCTAATTGGGTCATGCAGGTTTTACTCTTTTGAGTGGATTGATGCCAGAATGAAAAGAGCTTGTAGGATTGAGTCCTCTCTCTTCTGCTCTGTTGCCACATGAGGACACAGAGTTTGTTCTTCTCTTGCCCTTCTACCTTCTGCCAACTGAGGGCATAGCAAAAGGGCCTTCCTCAGATGCCAGGGCCTTGATCATGGAGTTCTCAACATGCAGAACTGTGAGAAATAAATGTCTTTTCTTTCTACATTTCCCAGTTTCAAGTATTCTGTTATAACAGCACAAAATTGACCAAGACAGTGATATACCGCCAATAGATTTTCTATTTTTTCATGATTCAGTCTTGGTAGGTTGAATGTTTCTTGGAATTTCCTTATTTCTTCTAGGTAATTCAATTCACTGTCACATAATTGATCATAGCAATCTCTTATAATCCTTTTTATTTCTGTGGAATAAGATGTAATGTTCCCCCTTTTACTTATAATTGCATTTGTTGAGTGATTACACAGTGATTAAAACCACATGATTATCTTTATAGATGTAGAAAAATTAATTGACCAATTCAACATCCTCTTATGATTAAAATAAACTCTCAACAAATAAGTACACAAGCAATATAATTTAATACGATATCATCCATACATAGGAAACCCACAGTGAACAGCATACTCACCCATAAAATGTTGAGAGCTTTTCCTCTAAGATCAGGCACAATAAAAGGATGTCCACTTACACCACTTTTATTCAATATAGTATGGGAAGTCCTGGGCAAAGCAATTAGGCAAGGTAAAGAAATAAAAAGCATCCAAATTGGATAAATTCTTGATCTTCCTTATAGCTTGTTTTCATGATTTGAATTCCAAATACATGATAAAAGTATACCCTCAAAACTTGATACATTTTCCCCTTCAGAATTATAATCAATCATTGGATTATAATATGATTGAGACTTGTGAGATAAAAAAAGATTTAACTCATTCTAAGTCAGCTAAATATGGCAGAGAAATTGTAGGGAAACAAAGGATGCAATCAACTTGACTAAGATTTTGTCAGAAAATTACTTGCATTAAAATATTCAAGATATACTTAATCAATAGATATAGTAATGAACCAGTAGTGTTGTTAGTAAATTCTGGGCAGGGTGTATGTGTGTGACACAGGTGGGGGATAAAATCCTTTCACTGTAGCATCTGCCAGTTTCTATTGTATAAATTTTATAGCATGACTGATTCCAAATTTATTTATTTATTTTTAATGAGGGAATTTTATTACTTGTAACAAGTAAGGAGAACACTGGGGATAGTTCCCAAAGCAGTGTTTCCCCAAGCTGGGGTCTGGATCAAGTTTTATAAGCATAGGGTAATGAGCTCTGACCTGACTGGATCTTGCAATACGGTGATGCCAGGAGGTATTATCGAACTGGTTCCTACCATGTGGTGATGCAAAAGCTTGATCTGTTTGTATCCTGGATCTGCTTATTAATTTAGTTCCCACTCCTTCGTCCAAGCACTTTTCTCCTGTAGTTACACAGTTGGTTCATCTGGACATGTTTAGGTTGATTTACCCAAGGGTCCATGGCAAAGTTCCACATGGCTGCAGAGAAGATGAGGGGAGAACAAAGGCACGTCTTAACACGATGGCAAGCAAACTGGTTTCAAAATTCCTAAATATTTAACAATCTTCTCTTCTCAACCAGTCTTAGCAGGCTCCAAAACACTAATGAATGTAACATTTTTAAAAACACCTGGCAAAACATTGAGTCAATGGAGACCATAAATGGGAGCTGATAATGAAGTGTTTACCAGTATTAAATCGATACCCTAAAAGGAGTTTATGGTACTCATCAGATGAGAGAATGCCTATTTCCCTAGCAGGGCAATTGATTGATTATGCAATTGTCATATCTGAAAGATTGATTCAATGTAATCCACTCTTCTATGTTCATAAGAAGACATACATAAGTAGACATCTAGAGATAAATTGGTATTAGATAAATTGTGCTTGTGTGTGTGTGTGTTTGTGTTGACATAAAGAGAATGAAGTGAGCAATCAATGGGGTTAGATTATTTTTCTTGTCTATTTGACAGTTATATATGCTGTTATAAATACACTGTCATTCTATTTTACACCAGAGTCTATTGTAAGCTTGATCTGTGCAGCGTTCTTTATCAGCCACCTTGGAGTCCAGCTCTACAGGGAGCTGAAGAGCAACACCAGAAATAGGACCAGATGTTTGAATGATAATATGTAGGCCTACATATTTCCCCCTGGGTTCAGTCAGAGATCTAGGGAATGTCTACTGTAGACAGAAAATATAAAATTGAAGGATTATGATTAGGCTATCTTAGTGTTCATCATGTGAAATGGGAGAGATATTCTTAGTCTGTTTTGATATAAGGTGAAAGAGTTGAAGTCATGCTAATAAATATATTAATACTCTGAGTGAACAAAAGTAAGGCTTGAAATATTTGAGCAAATTGTGATGAAAATGTTTATAAATAGATATATATGTACAGAATGTAAATATATTTCATAATAAAAAATATTTATGGTAAAATAGAGAAGTAGATATAGAAAACAGATTGAAGAAATACAAAAACACCACTTAAAAGCAGGTAACATTATTTAGGTTACTTCAATGTATCTGAATCATTAAGCCATTATCCACATCTTACTTAAAAGCAGTTACAGAATAGTCCAAAGTATGCTTTAAATAGACAAGAACATTAATTTTTATCCAAAATTGTGTTCCTCCTTAGGCACATTGTCATTGTCATTTCTGTAGAAAGGTCTTTGAAAAGTGAATTATGCTAACAATATGCAAAATGAAGTTTCATGCAGAGTTTTTATCATATATCATATAAAGCAAATATAGTTCACAGTGCTCTTAATGCCTCAGTAATTTTTTCAAGGTGCTTGTGACCAGAAAAAAAAAAAAATACCTACAAGTTTCGTTTATTAAGCGGTTGCAAACAACTTCACGTATATAGTTGACCCTCTGTATCTGTGCTTTCTGCCTTCATGGAGTTTAAAAAAATGGGCTGGACGCAGTGGCTCACATCTGTAACCCCAACACTTTGGGAGGCTCAGGCAGGCAAATTGCTTGAGCCCAGGAGTTCGAGACTAGCCTGGGTGTCTCGAGACTAGCCTGTGGTGAGACCCTGTCTTACCAAATAATAATAAATAATAAAAATAGTTGAGCATGGTGGTGTGTGCCTGTAGGCCTAGCTACCCAGGAGGCTGAGGTGGGATGATAGCTTGATTGCAGGCATTCGAGGTTACAGTGAGCTGTGATTGCACCACTGGGCTTTAGCCTGGGCCACAGAGTGACTCTGTCTCAAAAAAAAAAAATTTTTTTTTAATGAATGAATCTGTATTGAGCATGTACAAACATATTTTCTTGTCATGATTCATTAAACAATAAAGTATAGCAACTATTTATATGATATTTACATGGTACTAGGTATTATAAATAATCTATAGATGATTTAAATTATACTATAGGATGTGCATAGGTTATATCCAAATACTACATCATTTTACATAAAGAACATGAGCATCTGTGAATTTTGGTATCCATGGGAGTCCTGGAACCAATCCCCTATGCCTTGAAATGACTATACGTTTTAAATTTGTAATATCGGTTTGCCAAAAAAACATACGTACTCGGAAGAAAATACCGTTCTTATTTCATCCTTAGATAACCATAATAATTTACCAATGTGATATGTGCTTGTTGTGCATAAACAGCTTCAAGTGTTGCTTGATTTGTACCAGCTCTATAGTGATTATGATTTAAGTATGCAAATGAAACTTACATCCTTAATGACACAGAAAATATAAGAGCCTTGAATAGTCACGGTATACTTGAGCCACTTCACTAGCTCTAGAAAGCTCGTATGTTGCAACCTTATTGGATATAATTATAAAAAGAAACTAAACACTATGATTTAGTTATGAAAGGTAATCTGGGTCTATAGTAGTAATTAAAATATTAATGATTAGTGAATTTTCATAGTTTATTTACTCAGGCAATAAAATCACAGAACATTATACAATTTCTAAGAAAAGTATTTGTTCTTTAGTTTATAAAAAAAAATGTATCTATTTAACAGCAGTCAATCATGTAACTTCTTTAAGAAGGTTTTCTCCCTTACTTGGAGAGGTACTATTAGAAACTATTATTATAAATGACTATTATAAAAAATCACAAACTATAATGTCAAAGTACAACATGAACTATATCTTCCTGAATCCTGGATTAGATAGATATGCAACAATAAAATTAGCTGAGACTAATTAAAGCAAAGCAATACAAACAAACAAAAACACTGGGTTCTTGTTTTGTTGCCTGCCCTGAAAATCAGCATCATGGACATCATATTGACTCAACCTACAGTTATTACAGTGGGGATAATATTTAATTAGTTACTTCACAACACGGAAAGTAACAATAGTTTCATAGCAGTTAGGAAAATAGGTAGAAAAGTCCTTCAGTTTTTTTAAATAACTTTTACTTCTGAATCATAAAAATTGACAATATTGCCTCCAATACAGACCTTAGTGATTTTCAACAAAATAAACAAAATGCAATCAGTTTTTGAGATCTACCGTTGATGTAATGAATTGATAAAAGTACCAGTTATAATCCCAGGTTTAATGAGTTTTTAAAATTTTACTCAATATGAATATCTGTTTAATTTATCCCTATAATCTTCAGAGATAATCTTTTAAAATTCAGTCTCATTGATTTCCTTGCAGAGGAAATGTACTACCACTGAGTTTCTTTTAGGTGCTTTTCATTATTTTAGTATGAATGGCGCCTACATATGCTTTGAACAACATTGTTTTCAATGATTAGACTTTATTGAAAGCAATAATAGTATAATTATATTAATATAGTGACAGGATTCTAAAGTTAAAAGTAATGATGATGAATCACTCACACAAATGACTTTTGCGGTTATTTAATAAAATCTGACTGAAATAGTATTTTGAAATTACTTATTCAACCCCTTAAACCTGACATTCAGAATTTATTGTTTATATCATAGTTTAATATGACCATTTAAGTTGTGTGTGTATACTAACTAGTTTTTCTTCTGATTCTCAATAATCATAGTTTAGTGTGGTTGTTAACTAATTCACTGTTAGATTCCAAGTGCATATGATTCAAAGAAAAAAATTAACAACAACAACTAAAGTATAACAACAAGTAAACGATTATACTATTTAAAATCTTTTAAAATGATTATAATTCAGGAATATACAATCTGATTTTTGGGATGCTGTGTTTTACCTCCATATTGTGAATGATTGTTGTCGATTTTCAAAATTTTTATACAAAATTACATTTTATGTCACTTTACTTAGGTCAAGGAATATAGTATGTTGTTCATTTTATAAAGCAGAATATTTATTTTTAATCCAATGCCATAAAGGAAATATTTGACAACACAATTATGGAAAGGCAGAATAAATGAGTCAGCCATATGAATCTATATAGGAAGGGCTCTCTGATGCAAACCGTATCTGTAGCCACTGGATACAACGTGAATTATTTTTCTTTTTGTCTATGTCCAACCTTGAGAAAATGACTTTAGTTTTTAAGGTCTGAGGTTTATTACTTTAAAAATTATAGAATGTGGCCGGGCGCGGTGGCTCAAGCCTGTAATCCCAGCACTTTGGGAGGCCGAGACGGGCGGATCACGAGGTCAGGAGATCAAGACCATCCTGGCTAACCCGGTGAAACCCCGTCTCTACTAAAAAAAATACAAAAATCTAGCCGGGCGAGGTGGCGGGCGCCTGTAGTCCCAGCTACTCGGGAGGCTGAGGCAGGAGAATGGCGTGAACCCAGGAGGCGGAGCTTGCAGTGAGCTGAGATCCGGCCACTGCACTCCAGCCTGGGAGACAGAGTGAAACTCCGCCTCAAAAAAAAAAAAAAAAAAAAATTATAGAATGTGATTACGTGATTCTATGATTCTAAGGAATCTTCTGGCTTTGAAAACTAAACATAAATATGAAACTGTAAGTTCTGGTATAAATGTATATACAAATATCCTAGTAATATTACGGAAAGAGTTCAATGCACCCTCAAAGTAGAAAATACCCTATTAAACATTATCTAGAAATTTGAGCTCAGGATAGAGTATTCTAGATTATCTTTAGCATATAACTATATTCCCTTTATTTTTGAAGCAGAACCATGTTTATGTTTTTTTCTGATCATAATATCTGTCAGACAAGATACAAAAAGGAGTGGTTATTAGTTCCTTGAAATGTTTTTCCTGTAGAATAGTTATTTTTTTCCTGTGAATGACTACCTGGTCTCATGATCCATTTGCATAGTGGCAACAATGTCCTGAAGACCTGTTCACAGTCATGTCTCCTTTCTTGTGAATTCTGTACAAAACAGTTAATAAAGCCTAACCTGCCTCTGTGAGCCATCAGATTTCCCCCATCCTTGCCAAATTATCTGCATTATAACAAATAAAACAATAGCATATGATGCAGCAACTAGGCAAATATCAGATAAACTGCTGTAGTGTTTAAAATGCTCTTCAGATGTTTTATTAATATCATAGAAATCAGCTTATTACATGGTACTTTAAGAAAAATTACAAAATTTGTCCAATTTCTATTTACTTGCAAAAGCCAAATAATAGTTCCCTGTAACAGAGCATATAATACAATAGACGTATACAAAGCAATAGTCAGTAAAATTCACTCTTTATAATAATAGGGAGAAAGCAGGTGTCTGGAACATAAAGAAACAACAGAGAATGGAGAACATACTTGCAATTAGAAATTAGTAGTACATCTTATGTATAAATTTGTAAAATATGAACTGAAATATTCAGCCATAGATATTTTCCTCAATGTATATGTGTATATATAAAATGTATACAAAAAATCATATACTGAAAACTTTTAAAATATAATGAATGAATTGATAAAATCTGGGATTCCATTCAGAATTGATGGAATATTCTGGAAAATATATTCAATCACTTGATAAACACTATATAGTTAATTTAATTTAAAGGAATGCTTTTTTTCAAAATAGAAAAGTACAGGGTTGACTCTCAGCTTTTATCTATAAAGTACAAATATTCAACATGAAACTGATTGATTACTAATTAAACCAGCAAAGGCCAATTCTAAACCACCTATGCATATTTAATATTCAGTATCATTCTATAAAGTCTGGGAATATTAAATATTCAAATCAATGACTGTACGTTAGCAGGTTACTATTATTAATATGATTTCATACTATAATAAATTTACATCAAAAATCATACAGCATAGTTTAATAATTATAATACAAAAATAATTGAAAAATTGTGCAGAATCCCGCTGTCACTTGTAGAGCAATTTGTTATATTTACAAAAATGTGTACAATTCACGAACAAAAGTAAGAATAATTTAGCTCAGAAAATCAGTTTTCCTCATTGAAGAGAAATTGTGCAAGCCTTTGCTTCTCTGTTCTAACCAATGACAGTTGGTGAAGATACTTAATGCTACTGAGTCCTTCCTATGTGAATATACCCAGAGGTATATAATATATATAATATCACATATTCTACAGTTCTGTTTTACTCTCCTTTTTTTTTAGTTCTTTAATACAAATAATTCTTTTTCCTAGCTATCTTAACACCTCCCTTTGCAGGTGGGAAATTCCAGTGAAAACCAGAGCTGCCAAAATCTTTCTCTTCTTCGGCTTGAATGATCGTACTTACTCTTCAACACCTTTAGCACTGGTAACAGGGTTAGCCTTTGTCTCGGTGCCCTCTAATGTCCCTTTGCCTCGGTGCCCTCTAATGTCCCTTTGCCTCGGTGCCCTCTAATGTCCCTTTGCCTCGGTGCCCTCTAATGTCCCTTTGCCTTGGTGCCCTCTAATGTCCCTTTGATCAACTTGGAACTTGAGAAATGACAATTATTGAAGAGAATGGGGTCCTAGGTTTTTAGTATCTTTTTCTCCAGGCTTCTGGCTCTACTAAGGTGAATAAACACTATTAGGCCTTAATCTGTGTTGCCTTCACAGTGGAATCTACTGTAGAATTTCTGATTTAACTGATCTGAAGCACTATCTCTTAGAAGCTTCCCAGAAGAGTTTGAGAAAGACTGCATCAAAGGCTGTACTTGTTGTAACTAAAGAGAACATGTTGTTATCTTGAAACACAATATTTCTCAACCATCTTGGGTGAATATCAAATTACCCCATTTTTTGACCATCTGTAAAAAACCACAGAATGCGTGATTGAGCAATCACAGCAGTCCAATTTTGACAGTCTTGGTTACACTGGAAATCACTTAAATGTTGCAGACACCAACTTGAGACCAAGGCTGGCTCTGGCCACATCCACGCTATTCAGAGTTTTTCCTATAGACTAAGACTACTTTTCCCTATAGTCTAGTAACATCAGCATTATCTAGAAGTTTGTTGAGAATACATAATCTTAGGCCCCACCCTAAAACCACTCAATCAAAATCTATTTTTAACAAGGTTCCCAAGTGATTCACCTGCACATTAAAGTATGAAAAGCACTACTCTAGAGACCCTCTCAGTTATGTTTGTTGAAACTGATTTATCAAATTCACCAGGACTTCATGTTCAGTGTCCAAATTACAGCATATATATACACACACACACACACACACAAAGTATATACATACACACACACACAAGTGTATATATATATACACATAAATATATATGCTGTAAGTATATATATGTATGCTGTAAAGTACATATATATACACACACACACATATATATATATCAGCTGTAAAGTGTACATATATATCAGCTTCGTCAAGAGAGTGAATCCAATGGTGATCTTCATGATTGTTTGAAACATCATATGTCTGTAAAATTGTCCCACATGAACTCTATTCTGGCTGTTCCTGGCATTCTAAGCCTTACTCCATTTCATAATAGATGTAAGGAATGCTGCTTCTAGTTTGAACATACTATATGTGTGGGTGTGTGTATATGTGTGTGTATATATATATATATATAAAAATACTTTCCACCTTCACACTGAGATGTAGTTATGGATTTCAGCATACGAATAACAATAAAAAACCACTTTGCCATCAACTGTTTCTAGGGCAGTATGGCAGTTTGATTCATAAATGCAACTTTTTTGTTGTTTGAAACTTTAATATTCCCTAAAGTTTGGCTCAGATGTCATCAGTTCCCTGCATCTGAGAATGTCAGTTTCTGGGCTGTTACACTGACATGCTCTAATTTTCTATTATTTTTTTCAGTTCTTAGCCTCCACAGACAAATTCAAAACTGATCTGACTATAAGTTCTACAATAGCATTCAGGACTCCAAAATTAACTCATCTCTCCTGGAGTAAGAGATCATTGTCTTTAGCATTCAAAGCACATCTGATTTTAATCTTCATTTCTTCAGAGAGATTTAATGTTTTAGGAAATTGTATTCCTGCATAAGTTTGTTTAAAAACAAAATCCTATTGGTAGCTTTGCAGCAAAGTGATTAACCATATGTAAGTTTGGATTTTTTCTAGTTGTTCTGATTGCAAATGTAAGATTCTCCTAATATGCATGATTTAAAAGTTAAAAACAGTTTAAAACATTTCCTTACAACACAATTTACACACACAAAAAATTCTAAGTCGTGCTTCTATTGTTTATTTAATAACAAGTAAAAATTGCACATATTTTTGATGTAAAACATAAAGCTTTGAAATATGTATGGCATGTAAGATGGCTAACTAAAGCCAATTAACATATGTATTGCCTCACATGCTTATTTGTTTGCAGTGAGAACACGAACTCTACTCTCTGAGTAATTTTCCAGTATATAATGCATTGCTATTCACTATAGTTACTATGTTGTATAACAGATCTCTTGATCTTATTCCTTGACACTAATTGAAATTTTGTATCCATTGTCCGACATCCTTCCAGTCTTCCCCCTGCCATTAATGTCCCCTGCCCTGGTGACCTCCAGTTTGTATTATTAATGAAAAACCCATTCTTACAAAGCTAAGGGTTGAGTCACCAGAAACTCGGAAGTTTGTTGGGGAAGAAAGAATAAAATATTTATATTTATTGATTAATTTTCCTATTACAAAAAAATCCCAGGTGATTTCATAAAAACCTCACTTAAACAATTTGCTAATCTTGTAAGAGATAGTATTCTAATTTTACAATAAGAATTCTTCTGCTTTAATTTTCAATGTATACAACTTTTAAGTCACCCAAGTTTGTCTCATGCTAAAGGGAATCCCTTTATATGTTCCTTTCATTCTCTCACACATTCGTAAAATAAATGTCAGTCACGGGATTAGCTAGGCAGTGGTGAAAATAAAATTCTGAATAAAATACTACTTTTGTCTTGCTAGACATTTGAATGTAGCAAAACATACATAAAATGAATTACCAATTCAAAGTAAATAAGATAAGGAAATTGGGTACTATGAGAAGAGCAGATAGGGACAATATATGGGAATCAGCATGTCTACCCTGATAAAAATGAGGCTTAAGCTGAACACTGGCTGTTCTTGTTTTTGATTCATTCTTGATATGGTTTGGCTGTGTCCCCACCCAAATCTCATCTTAAATTCCCACAAGTTGTGGGAGGGGCCTGGTGGGAGGTAATTGAATCATGGGGACAAGTCTTTCTTGTGTTGTTCTTATGATAGTGAATACGCCTCACAAAATCTGATGGTTTTAGAAAGAGAAGTTCCCCTACACAAGTTCTCTCTCTTTGCCTGCTGCCATCCATGTAAGATGTGACTTGCTCCTCCTTGCCCTCCATCATGATTTTGAGGCTTCCCCAGTCACGTGGAAGTATAAGTCCAATTAAGCCTCTTTCTTTTGCAAATTGCCCAGTCTCAGGTTTGTCTTTATCACCAGTGTAAAAATGGACTAATACAGTAAATTGGTATCAGTAGAGTGGGGCATTGCTGAAAAGATACACAAAACTCTACAAGTGACTTTGGAACTGCGTAACAGGCAGAAGTTGGAACAGTTTGGAGGGCTCAGAAGAAAATGGGAAAATGTGGGAAAGTTTGGAACTCCCTAGAAATTTGTTGAATGACTTTGTCCAAAATGCTGATAAAGATGTGGACAACGAAATCCAGGTTGAGGTGTTCTCAGATAAAAATCAGGAACATATTGGGAACTAGAGCAAAGGTGATTCTTGTTATGTTTTAGCAAAGAGACTGGTGGCATTTTGCCCCTCCTTCGCAATTTGTGGAACTTTGAACTTGAGAGAGATGATTTAGGGTATCTGGTGGAAAAAATTTCTAAGCAGCATAGCATTCAAGAGGTAACTTGGTTGCTGTTAAAGGCATTCAGTTTTATAGGAAAAGCAGAGTGTAAAAGTTGGGAAAATTTGCAGCCTGGCAACGCAATAGAAAAGAAATACTATTTTCTGAAGAAAAATTCAAGCTGGTGGCAGAAATTTGCATAAGTAACTAGGAGTCAAATATTAATCCCCAAAACAATGGGGAAAATATCTCCAGGGCATGTCATAGGTCTTCACAGTAGCCCCTCCCATCACAGGCCTGGAGACCTAAGAGGAAAAAGTTCTTTTGTGGGCCATGCCCAGGGCCCCCATGCTGTCTGCAGCCTAGGGACTTGGCACCCTGTGTCTCAGCCTCTCCCAGCATGGCTGAAAGAGGCCAATGTAGGTCTCAGGTCATGGCTTCAGTTTTGAAGCTTCAAGTCTCAAGTCTTGGCAGCTTCCACATGGGGTCGAGCCTGTAGGTACACAGAAGTCAAGAACTGGGGTTTGGGAATCTCTGCCTAGATTTAATAGGATGTATGGTCATGCCTGGATGTCCATGCAGAATTTTGCTGCTGGAGCAGGGCTCGCATGGAGACCCTCTGCTAGGGCAGTAAAGTGGGGTCAGAGCCCCCACACAGAGTACCTACTGGGGCACTGCCTAGTGCAGCTGTGAGAAGAGGAACACGATGCTCCAGACACCATAATGGCACATCCACTGACAGCTTATGCTGTGCGCCTAGAAAAGCTACAACATTCAATGCTTTCTCAGCCTTCTTTTGCTCCTTCAATCTCTTTTGAAAAAAGGATACTATTCACCCTCTCTTTCATAGTTTCTTGGCCTCAATGTTTAACAGTCAGTATCTTAGTTGATATCCTCGTTGTTTCTTATCTGAGATACTGTACTTAATGTCTCACTGGATCTTTAGAAGATCACCCTAGACGCTTCCCCTACCCTATCCACATTCCTGCACTTATCACATTTCTAAAACTCAATCAGGAAAAACCACCAGATTTCTTCCTTTACCAAACCCTGTAAATTATTTCCACAATACTGAGGCTAGAATTCAAAAGTCTAAACTTAATAAACGTATCTTCCTAGCTTCCTAGTTTCTGTACACAACATACATTCCTGTTCTATAGACCGACCATTCCAAATTTCAAAGCTATAATGGCAGATATCATTGCCTCTGTTGAAAGTGCCTTGCACAATCATCCCCCATCTCTACAGCTCTCTTCCACATATCTTCACCTGGTCAATTTCAATTCATCAAAATTCAGCCCTCTATTCTTTAGATTCACATGGGTTCTTTAAATCCTGCTTTGATTTTATAACTTGAGTTTGATGCTACCTGTCTTGGTATATATTATACTGTGTGAATATCTATATCAGAGTACTTATAGAATTTAATCTTGATATTTATTTTATTTAATATTTTATTTTATTTTATTTTATTTATTTTTTTTTTTTTTTGAGACGGAGTCTCACTCTGTCACCCAGGCTGGAGTGCAGTGGTGCGATCTCTGCTCACAGCAAGCTCTGCTTCCCGGGTTCTTGCCATTCTCCTGCCTCAGCCTCCTGAGTAGCTGGGACTACAGGTGTCCACTACCATGCCCAGCTAATTTTTTTTTTCTTGTATTTTTAGCAGAGACAGGGTTTCACTGTGTTAGCCAGGATGGTCTCAATCTCCTGACCTCGTGATCTACCCTCCTTGGCCTCCCAAAGTGCTGGAATTACAGGCGTGAGCCACTATGCCCGGCCTAATCTTGATATTCAATATATCCCTTGTTCCTCTGCTAGAGCATTATTATCTTAAGGGCAGAGCCTTTATATCTCCAGTGTCTAGGTGAATTTCTGACTTATTTAAACGTTTCATAACTGTCTCCAGAATGACGAATGAAAAAATAAATTTATATATGTAAATTTACATCTATAATTACATAAATAAATATGTATTATGATAGTTCAATTACAGTTATTTTTCTCCATAGTCATTGTGTAAATCTAAAGGATTTACCATTTTCTAAATTGGAAGTGTGGTAGAGCTGGGGATTAGAATAGTATGGTAGATGAAGAAATACTCAAAGAAGAAAAACATGCTATTTAAGTAAACTCTTAATTAGTTCCTACTCCATCAGTAATTTTATATTAATTTTCAATTCCTAAAAAATACACGCTAAATATATATTTCAAAATGATAGTAGGAATAACTTTTTACAAGCTCATATTTGCTTTTTTTTTTAAGATTTCCCCCTTAAAATAAATACATATTTAAATGTTCAGCAGGCAAAATCTAATATGATAAAGTATCTAGAATGTCCATATTTCCAAAAGCAGTCTACAAATTCAATGCAGTCCCCATAAAAATGCCACCATCATTCTTCACAGAAGGAGAAAAAACAATTCTAAAATTCATAGGAAACCAAAAAGAGCCCACATAGCCAAAGCAAGACTAAGAAAAAACATATCTGCAGGCATCAACAACTGATTTCAAACTGTACTATAAGGCCATAGTCACCAAAACAGCATGATAGTGGTATAAAAATAGGCACATAGCCCAATGGAACAGAATAGAGGACCCAGAAATAAACTGAAATACTTACAGCTAGCTGATCTTTGACAAAGCAAACAAAAACATTAAGTGATGAAAAGACATCCTTTTCAGCAAACGGTGCTGGGATAATTGGCTAGTCATATGTAGGAGAATGAAACTGGATCCTCATCTCTCACCTGATACAAAAATCCACTCAAGATGGTTTAAGGACTTAAACCTAAGACCTGAAACTATACAAATTCTAGGAGATAACACTGGAAAAACCCTTCTCCACATTGGCTTAGGAAAGGATTTCATGAACCAAGAACCCAGAAACAAATGCAATAAAAACAAAGATAAATAGCTGGAACCCAACTAAACTAAAGAGCTTTAGCACGGCAAAAGGAACTGTCAGCAGAGTAAACAGACAACACACAGTGTGGGAGAAAATCTTCACAATCTGTACATCTGGCAAAGTACTAACATCCAGAATCTACAACAAACTCAAACAAATCAATAAGAAAAAAAAACATCCCATAAAAAAGTGGGCTAGGGACATGACTAGACAATTCTCAAAAGGAGATACACAAATGGCCAACACACGTATGACAAAATACTCAACATTACTAATGATCAGGGAAATGCAAATCAAGACCACAATGCATTATCACCTTACTCCTGCAAGAATGGCCATAATAAAAAAAACAAAAAACAGTAGATGTTGGCGTGGATGCTGTGATCAGGAAAGCTTCTACACTGCTGGTGGGAATGTAAATTAGTACAGCCACTATGGAAAACAGTGTGGAGATTCCTTAAAGAACTGAAAGTAGAACTACCATTTGATCCAGCAATCCCACTACTGGGTATCTATCCAGAGGAAGAAAAGTCATTATTCAAAAAAGATACTTGCACATGCATGTTTATAGCAGCACAATTCACAATTGCAAAATCATGGAACCAACACAAATGCTCATCAGTCAATGATTGGATAAAGAAACTTGTATATATACACACACAAACACACACAATGGAATCTACTCAACCACAAAAAGGAATGAATTAACAGCATTTACATTGACCTGCATGAGATTGGAGACTATTATTCTAAGTGAAATAACTCAAGAATGGAAAACCAAACATCTTATGTTCTTACTGATATGTGAGAGCTAAGTTATGAGGATGCAAAAGCATAAGAATGATACAATGGACTGTGGGGTAAACTTAGGGGAAAGAGTTGAAGGGGGTGAGGCATAAAAGACTATAAATATGTTGGAGTGTATACTGCTCAGGTGACGGGGGCACCAAAACCTAATAAATCACCGCTAAAGACTTACTCATGTAACCAAATACCACCTGTACCCCAATAACTTATGGAAAATTTAAAAAATAAAATAAAATAAAGATTTGCCCTCTTAAAATAAATATATATTTAAATGTTCAGCAGGCAAAATCTAACATGATAAATTATCTAGAATGTCACATTTATTTTTGGGGAAAGGTGGTGGAGTTGAATTAACACATTATTTTGACATGCGTTATTTAAAGCTGTGAAATGAATTCATATTTTTCTTTCCTTACATTTTTAAAAATTTCCTTTCTATGTAGAACCCCCAGTGAATGCACCCAGGGCACTGAAACTAGAAAGAGATAAAAAGTAAATATATCTTTAAAATATACCAGAAATTTTGTAACATAAATATCATTCAAAATTAGAATCACCTTGACTTTAAATTTGTTATGCGTAGAAATTTCAGGTTTTAATGAAAGATCATAAAAGAAACAACAAAAATTCAATGTTAACAAGATTATGTAGCATTTTTTCTCATCTTGTAATGAAGCTACTTTTTTAAACCACAAAATTATATTTATTTAAATAAGAATAATAAATGCCATTATGCATATCATTAAAACACTTTTATATCAGTCTAAAGTGACTCCCTATACTAAGCTTATATTCTCAAGTAACAGTTGACTGGCAGTTTATGGATTGGGAAAAACATATTTGTAAATCATATATTCGATAAGGTATTAGTATCCAAAATTTATAAAGAACTCATATAACTCAAGAGTAAGAAAGAAGCAATGCAATTAAAAAATAAATGGGCAAAAGAGCTGGTAGGGTATTTCTTCAAAAATGAAATTAAAATGGCCAACAGGTATATGAAAAGGTGCTCAACATCATTAATCACCTGGGAAGTATGAGTCAAATCCACTCTTTGATACTATACCTCAGACCCATTAGGATGGCTATTACTAAAAAGTCAAACAACACCACATTTGGGGAAAAGTATGGAGAAAAGGAAGCTCTTCTACATTGTTTGTGGGAATGTGAATGTACGACCATTATGAAAAACAGTATAAAGGTTTCTAAAGACATTGGAATAAAATTAGAACTACCATATGACCCAGCAATCCCCTTTCTGGGCAGACAACCAAAGGAAATAAAACACTATCTTGTAAAGATATCTGCACCCCCATGATCATTCACAATATGCAAGATATGGAAACAACCTGAGTGTCTGTTGACAGACAAATAAATACAAAAAATAAAAAATAAAAAACCTGTGTGTAAAATGAAGTATTACTTAGCCATGAAAAAGAGTGACTTCTGTCACTTGCAGCAACATGGATGAAACTGATGGAAATAAGTGAAATAAACTAGGCACAAAATGATAAATTTTGTGTGTTCTCACTTACATGTGGGAGCTAAATAAATTGATCTCATGAAGGTAGTGAGTATAATGGTGGTTACCAGACACTGGGTAGGGGAGATGGAGGGATGAAAGGAATTGGTTAATTAGTTAGAACAAATAAGTTCTAGTGTTTGATAACACAGTAGGGTGACTGTAGTTAACAAGAATTTATTGTATAATTCAGAATAACTGGAAGAGAAGATTTAAAATGTCTCCAACACAAAGAAAAAAGTTTGAAGTGATGGGTTGATCATTACACATTGCATATAGATATCAAAATATCATAATACCAAAAATATGTACAACTATTATATATATATCAATAAAAATGAATTAATTAGACATATTTTTAAAAGAAATGATAAATATTTGAGTTGATGGATATCACAATTACCCTGATTTGATCATTACACATTGTATGCATGTATCAAAATATTACACATACCATATAAATATGTCCGACTATTATGTAGCAATAAAATAAAGATAAAAAGAAAACGTGATAATATATTTTATTACTACAGGTAATGAAATTATACTGAACATGGGATTCATGCTAAATGATTAGATTTTTGCTGCTCTTGCCAAAAAAATAGGTAGCTCGGTGAGATAATGAATACGTTAATTTCTTTCATTTTAGTAATCTTTTATTATCCCTCTATATTTCATAACATCATGTTCTATAACTTAAATATACACAATAAAATTTATTTTAAAAATAGAAAAGAAAAAACAACTGACAACCAAAGCTTTAAAGAGTCATGAGTGTAAAGGGTAGAAATGAGTGATTGACACTTGCAAAGTTAGATGACATGCCATTATTTTGTCTTATTTAGCTATCAATTATATTCACTTTTAGAACAAATATAAAGAAAGTAATGTTTGTGTTTTATACCCCTCTTGAGCTCTAAGATATGTGGCTTTCTTTCCTACTAAAAAATTCTGTAAATGTTGAATGTAGCTCTAGATATTTTACAGTTTTCTTCAAATAACTTAAGGTAGCTTTTTTCCCCAAAAAATCTGTTGTTTGTTTTTGTTTCTTCAATAATATCTCTCTGCTGGAGAATTTAAACAGAAAAATTGTTATGTTCTCTAATATTTCTGTATTCAAATATAAACATCCTTTTATTGCCCATTACAACTATATTAAGCACACAAATAATGAAAGGCAAATAGTTTTTGTTGCTACAAGTATAGGAATAAAACACACTCAAGTATCAATTACACATTTGTAACATAAAATGCTTTATCATTTTCTCACTCTTACAAATCAACCTGTGCAAGTACCTTGCACACCTTAAGAATTAAAAGCTGACATATGTTTATATCCATGAATGGGTGCTCAGTTTTACAGAATCTGTTAGTATCAAATAAAACTAAGTTTCATTAAATAAAACTCTCAAATGTTAAAGGAATTCCAGTTTGAGTCTGATCTATGAAATCATGTTAAATACACCTTTTTAAAAATTTATTTCTTCAAGTCTGAATTTTTCTAACTGTGCTTTATTCTGAAGAGTCCATTCTAGTGTCAATGGAGATTGGGTCTAAAGTTGAGCTATACTGAAACCTCATGGAGTTGTACATTGCATAATCTGCATAGCCATAGGAAATATCCCTGGTCTGAAAGCATATTTGTATATTCTTTTGTCATGTTAAGGACCTCTATAATAAGACAAAGACTAAAGATTCATAATTTTTCTATATCTTGTATAAACCTAATTAAATGGCACATTTTTATAGTACATGCGGAAATTAGGGGAAACACACATGGCTTTAAAATATTCTAACTAGCATTCAGAAGGTTTTAAAGATAAATGGCAATTCAGGGCATTTAGGTTCTATCATATTTTATTTTTTTATAGATATACAATAGATATACATATTTTCAAAGTCTATGTGAAATATGGATGCATTTATACAATGTACAATAATCAAATTAGGGTAATTGAGATATCCATCCCCTTAAATGCCTATCTTTTCTTTAAGCTGAGAACATTTTAGTTATTCTCCGCTAGCTATTTAAAAATATGCAATAGAATATTGTTTACTATAGGCACCCTACTGATTTTTTGAACGCTAGGTTCAAAAATATAATCTTCTGTTAACCTATATTTTACTTAAATAACCTCTCTTTATCCTTTCCTTGTCCCTATCCTTCCTGGCCTCCAGTAACTACTAAACTACTCTTTATCTTCATGAGATCCATTTTTTTAGCTCCCACATATGAGTGAGAACATATGATATTTGTTTTGTTCTGTACTTGGCTTAATTCAAAGTGCATTATGCATCATTAAGAAGTAGTAAAATATTGGTCATAATTGCTAAAAGAAAAACATCAGAAGTTTCCTCCTTTAAATATATACATATGTGAGCCTATATTAATTTCATATCAACATATATATTATTTTCAATAAGTATAAAATTGTAGGGCAAATCAGTTGTTATACCAAGATAATGATAAGTAGTTTTGGAAGATAAAATAATGTTTTAATAATTAACAAAGCTCATGTATACTATTTTGTGAAAGTGAACAATTTGCAAAATGCTGCCAGTAATTTTTCCTAAGATTTCATAAGTCATACTACTTTCTGTTTTATATTTTGACTGTGACTTACGAGACATGGCTACAAAGAAGAGATTCCTGATACTGACAGCTGAGATTAAACATCCCTTTAATTATTTCCCATTATTATATTTCTTAGACAGAAAACAAAATTGAACATAACAAGTCACACTTATTTATCACGGAATGAGTATTTTAGTGAGACTCTTATTCCAACTAACTTCTGTATTACTTTGCTGTCTTACAGCAGTTCCTTCTCATCTTTTACGTAGAATATTTCAATATTTTTTCTAATTTTTCTCTGCCACTAGTACCCACACTTTCTAAAATTCCAGTGATAACTTTCAATATATTCCCTTTAAAATGTAATAAATTCTTAATATAAATGATACTAATTTGCACCTTTTCTCATTTAGGCTGCAATATTCCTATAAACCTAAATTTTCAACATGGTGTTCTGACTGCAGAAGAGGAAACATGCTGTAATACAGTGTTTAATAGCTTGCACTGTGGAATTACACCGTGAAGTATGAATTCTTGCTCTGGCCTGTCTGTTACATGACAGTGATCTACTTGCTTAAGTTATTTAATGACTCAGTTTCTTCAAATATTAAATGATGTGACTATTTTAGCAGTTATCATAGAAGATTTTTGTGAAAAACAAATGAGATCACAAATTGCTCACCTTAGTGCCTGGTATAAAGTGATTACTCAATACCTGTCAGTCATTTTATTCTTATCTACTAATTTATTGATGTCTGAGAGTCTCTTTATGTTAATAATTCTGGAAATTATTTAAAAATTAAAAGATTAAAATGTGTAAGCCATATAACACAGGTGGCCACCAGAAATGATGAAAAGTTATAATATATCAGCTCCATCTTAGGAGTCCTCTTTCTCTTTACAGGACAAAGTAACAGAGAGGAAAGACACTGCTCACTCCTCTAGGTGAATGCCTCTGCTTTCATTAAGGCTGGCTAACACCTTTAGAACTTAGATTTATGGAGTTCACGCCACTTTTATGTGAAGGGGATAGGTCCATATGGCATAAATCAATACAGTCAGTCACCTTTGCTGATTGACTCATTATAAATATGACCACAAGCCAAAGGTACATGACAGAGAATAAATGAAAACCATTTACGAAAGCAGAATTGGAATAAAGAAACTGATTCAAAAAGCTAAAGAGCATCTATTCCTAAATGTTTACAGATGCATCTAAAAATGTGATCAGAAAATATTCTGGGTAATGTAATGTAAAGCTCTACATTAAAAATGTTCATCAAGGTATAAGGGTCTCCAGTCAACTATAAAAGTTCTTTTTTGAAGTCTAACTTCCATCTTTCTTGCGTCTCAGCCATTTCATAAATGATTATTTTTGAGGTGTTGCAAATAATATGTTAAAATCCACAAATGTGCAAACTTTGACACTCATTTAATGGTGGAAGATTTTAAACCTCAGTTTAAAGGTCAAATTAAAAGACAGCTTACGCTATGTCACATACTTTTAAATCAGCATCCCAGTATACGTAGAAAGTATGACTTTTTTTTTTAATCAACTGAGATAATAGGATCTGGGTTCTTGTGCTGGCTCTTCTACTAAAAGCTTGCATAAACTACCCAGTCACTTGTTAATTAAAAAGATTTACTGGATGCCAATTATATGTCATGTTTTGTACCAGACACAGGAATTTTTAAAAAAGATAGAGTGTCTTTCATGAGTATAGACAGGTAAAAAACACAATATATCTGAAATATGAGGATGAAAGCATGCATCATATCACAGTGGCAGCTTAAACACTTCTGTGGTTCCACATTTCTTCTCCATTCATGTAACTACACCTGTAAATTATGGTTTAGGATACAGATTAAGATTCATTATGTTCTATAAAACTCTTCTGATATGTTCAAGATATATTAAATGCTCCAGTCTTCATGAACTTACTGCTATGTCTATAACCATCTTTCATAGGGTAACACTATATTGCAATTAATTATTTAGAAATCACTCTTTACATTAAACCTGCAAGTTTTTCTCTTAATTGCCTACCATTCTTATGGCACATATCCAAAATTAAGACATATCCAAAAGTAAGTTCTTAATACATGCTTCTGTGAATGAAAAAATGAATGAATAAATGGCATCTAACTCAGTCTGATCATAGTAAGCTACAACTATAGTTTGAAGGGAACAGTTCACAGTATTGAATGTTGTGGTTGGACATACAGTCCTAAAAATCAAGAAAACTATTTGGGCTTCACAGCAGCACATGGGCTTTGTTTGAAACATGGTGGAAATGCAATGTTCCTGAAAAAGAAAGAGACTTTGGTAAGAATGTAAGCACTAATTAAGGCTAAAAGATGCAAAGTCTACTTAATAAAGAGGTTGAGGAGGTAGCAATTTGCTAACCATTGACTGGTATGGTGGCATAGAGAATGTAGAGAGAAGGAGTTGAAAAATGGTGGCAAATGATATAAAATTGAAAGATCTCTTTATAGCAAGGAAGATAGAGGTGTTGGCAGGTACAGTTGACACTCTACTCATTGGGTTCTACATTTCTGGATTCAACCAACCACAGATTGAAAATATCTGGGGAAAAAAGTTGCATCTGGATGGGCAAGATGGCTGAATAGGAACAGCTCCAGTCTCCAACTTCCAGCGCGAGCGACTCAGAAGACAGGTGATTTCTGCATTTTCAACTGAGGGACTGGGTTCATCTCACTAGGGAGTGCCAGACAATCAGTGCTGGTCAGCTGCTACAGCCCGACCAGCTAGAGCTGAAGCAGGGCGAGGCATCGCCTCACCTGGGAAGTGCAAGGGGAAAGGGAATCCCTTTTCCTAGCCAGGGGAACTGAGACACAAAACACCTGGAAAATCGGGTAACTCTCACCCCAATACTGCACTTTAAGCAAAGAGGCACACCAGGAGATTATATCCCACACCTGGCCGGGAGAGTCCCACGCCCACAGAGCCTCCCTCATTGCTAGCACAGCAGTTTGCGATCTCGTGGCAAGGCAGCAGCGAGGCTGGGGGAGGGGCACCCGCCATTGCTGAGGCTTAAGTAGGTAAACAAAGCCGCTGGGAAGCTCAAACTGGGTGGAGCTCACAGCAGCTCAAGGAAACCTGCCTGTCTCTGTAGACTCCACCTCTGGGGACAGGGCACAGTAAACAAAAGCAGCAGAAACCTCTGCAGAGGCAAACGACTCTGTCTGACAGCTTTGAAGAGAGCAGTGGATCTCCCAACATGGAGGTTGAGATCTGAGAAGGGACAGACTGCCTGCTTAAGTGGGTCCCTGACCCCTGAGTAGCCTAACTGGGAGACATCCCCCACTAGGGGCAGTCTGACACCCCACACCTCACAGGGTGGAGTACACCCCTGAGAGGAAGCCTCCAAAGCAAGAATCAGACAGGTACACTTGCGGTTCAGCAATATTCTATCTTCTGCAGCCTCTGCTGCTGACACCCAGGCAAAGGGTCTGGAGTGGACCTCAAGCAATCTCCAACAGACCTACAGCTGAGGGTCCTGACTGTTAGAAGGAAAACTATCAAACAGGAAGGACACCTACACCAAAACCCCATCAGTACGTCACCATCATCATCAAAGACCAGAGGCAGATAACACCACAAAGATGGGGAAAAAGCAGGGCATAAAAGCTGGAAATTCAAAAAATAAGAGCGCATCTCCCCTGGCAAAGGAGCGCAGCTCATCGCCAGCAACGGATCAAAGCTTGACGGAGAATGACTTTGACGAGATGAGAGAAGAAGGCTTCAGTCCATCAAACTTCTCAGAGCTAAAGGAGGAATTACGTATTCAGCGCAAAGAAATTAAAAATCTTGAAAAAAAAGTGGAAGAATTGATGGCTAGAGTAATTAATGCAGAGAAGGTCATAAACGAAATCAAAGAGATGAAAACCACCACATGAGAAATACATGACAAATGCACAAGCTTCAGTAACCGACTCGATCAACTGGAAGAAAGAGTATCAGCGATTGAAGATCAAATGAACGAAATGAAGTGAGAAGAGAAACCAAAAGAAAAAAGAAGAAAAAGAAATGAACAAAGCCTGCAAGAAGTATGGGATTATGTAAAAAGACCAAATCTACGTCTGATTGGGGTGCCTGAAAGTGAGGGGGAAAATGTAACCAAGTTGGAAAACACTCTTCAGGATATCATCCAGGAGAACTTCCCCAACCTAGTAGGGCAGGCCAACATTCAAATACAGGAAATACAGAGAACGCCAAAAAGATACTCCTCGAGAAGAGCAACTCCAAGACACATAATTGCCAGATTCACCAAAGTTGAAATGAAGGAAAAAATCTTAAGGGCAGCAAGAGAGAAAGGTTGGGTTATCCACAAAGGGAAGCCCATCAGACTAACAGCAGATCTCTCGGCAGAAACTCTACAAGCCAGAAGAGAGTGGGGGCCAATATTCAACATTCTTAAAGAAAAGAATTTTAAACCCAGAATTTTATATCCAGCCAAACTAAGTTTCATAAGTGAAGGAGAAATAAAATCCTTTACAGATAAGCAAATGCCTGGAGATTTTGTCACCACTAGGCCTGCCTTACAAGATACCTTGAAGGAAGCACTAAACATGGAAAGGAACAACCGGTACCAGCCATTGCAAAAACATGCCAAAATGTGAAGACCATTTAGGCTAGGAAGAAACTGCATCAACTAATGTGCAAAATAACCAGTTAATATCATAATGGCAGGATCAAGTTCACACATAACAATATTAACCTTAAATGTAAATGGACTAAATGCTCCAATTAAAAGACACAGACTGGCAAACTGGATAAAGAGTCAAGACCCATCAGTCTGCTGTATTCAGGAGACTCATCTCACACGCAGAGACATTCATAGGCTCAAAATAAAGGGATGGAGGAAGATTTACCAAGCAAATGGAGAACAAAAAAAAGCAGGGGTTGCAATACTAGTCTCTGATAAAACAGACTTTAAACCTTCAAAGATCAAAAGAGACAAAGAAGGCCATTACATAATGGTAAAAGGATCAATTAAACAGGAAGAGCTAACTATCCTAAATATATATGCACCCAATACAGAAGCACCCAGATTCATAAAGCAAGTCCTTAGAGACTTACAAAGAGACTTAGACTCCCATACAATAATAATGGGAGACTTCAACACTCCACTGTCAACATTAGACAGATCAACGAGACAGAAAGTTAACAAGGATATCCAGGAATTGAACTCATCTCTGCAGCAAGCAGACCTAATAGACATCTATAGAACTCTCCACCCCAAATCAACAGAATATACATTCTTCTCAGCACCACATTGCACTTACTCAAAAAATTGACCACATAATTGGAAGTAAAGAGCTCCTCAGTAAATGTACAAGAACAGAAATTGTAACAAACTGTCTCTCAGACCACAGTGCAATCAAACTAGAACTCAAGACTAAGAAACTCAATCAAAACTGCTCAACTACATGGAAACTGAACAACCTGCTCCTGAATGACTACTGGGTACATAACGAAATGAAGGCAGAAATAAAGATGTTCTTTGAAACCAATGAGAACAAAGATACAACATACCAGAATCTCTGGGACACATTTAAAGCAGCGTGTAGAGGGAAATTCATAGCACTAAATGCCCACAAGAGAAAGCAGGAAAGATCTAACATTGACACCCTAACATCACAATTAAAAGAACTAGAGAAGCAAGAGCAAACGCATTCAAAAGCTAACAGAAGGCAAGAAATAACTAAGATCAGAGCAGAACTGAAGGAGATAGAGACACAAAAAACCCTCCAAAAAATCAATGAATCCAGGAGTTGTTTTTTTGAAAAGATCAACAAAACTGACAGACCGCTAGCAAGACTAACAAAGAAGAAAAGAGAGAAGAATCAAATAGACGCAATAAAAAATGATAAAGGGGATATCACCACCGACCCCACAGAAATACAAACTACCATCAGAGAATACTATAAACACCTCTACACAAATAAACTAGAAAATCTAGAAGAAATGGATAATTTCCTGGACACTTACACTCTTCCAAGACTAAACCAGGAAGAAGTTGAATCCCTGAATAGACCAATAGTAGGCTCTGAAATTGAGGCAATAATTAATAGCCTACCAATGAAAAAATGTCCAGAACCAGATGGATTCACAGCTGAATTCTATCAGAGGTACAAGGAGGAGCTGGTACCATTCCTTCTGAAACTATTCCAAACAATAGAAAAAGAGGGAATCCTCCCTTACTCATTTTATGAGGCCAACATCATCCTGATACCAAAGCCTGGCAGAGACACAACAAAAAAAGGGAATTTTAGACCAATATCCCTGATGAACATCGATGCAAAAATCCTCAATAAAATACTGGCAAACCAGATTCAGCAGCACATCAAAAAGCTTATCCAACATGATCAGGTGGGCTTCATCCCTGGGATGCAAGGCTGGTTCAACATTCACAAATCAATAAACGTAATCCAGCATATAAACAGAACCAAAGACAAGAACCACATGATTATCTCAATAGATGCAGAAAAGGCTTTTGACAAAATTCAACAGCCCTTCATGCTAAAAACACTCAATAAATTCGGTATTGATGGAACATATCTCAAAATAATAAGAGCTATTTATGACAAACCCACAGCCAATATCATACTGAATGGGCAAAAACTGGAAAAATTCCCTTTGAAAACTGGCACAAGACAGGGATGCCCTCTCTCACCACTCCTATTCAACATAGTGTTGGAAGTTCTGGCTAGGGCAATCAGGCAAGAGAAAGAAATCAAGAGTATTCAGTTAGGGAAAGAAGAAGTCAAATTGTCCCTCTTTGCAGATGACATGATTGTATATTTAGAAAACCCCATTGTCTCAGCCCAAAATCTCCTTAAGCTGATAAGCAACTTCAGCAAAGTCTCAGGATACAAAATTAATGTGCAAAAATCACAAGCATTCGTATACACCAGTAACAGACAAACAGAGAGCCAAATCATGAATGAACTTCCATTCACAATTGCTTCAAAGAGAATAAAATACCTAGGAATCCAACTTACAAGGGATGTAAAGGACCTCTTCAAGGAGAACTACAAACCACTGCTCAGTGAAATAAAAGAGGACACAAACAAATGGAAGAACATACCATGCTCATGGATAGGAAGAATCAATATTGTGAAAATGGCCATACTGCCCAAGGTTATTTATAGATTCAATGCCATCCCCATCAAGCTACCAACGAGTTTCTTCACAGAATTGGAAAAAACTGCTTTAAAGTTCATATGGAACCAAAAAAGAGCCCGCATCTCCAAGACAATCCTAAGTCAAAAGAACAAAGCTGGAGGCATCATGCTACCTGACTTCAAACTATACTACAAGGCTACAGTAACCAAAACAGCATGGTACTGGTACCAAAAAGAGATATAGACCAATGGAACAGAACAGAGTCCTCAGAAATAATACCACACATCTACAGCCATCTGATCTTTGACAAACCTGAGAGAAACAAGAAATGAAGAAAGGATTCCCTATTTAATAAATGGTGCTGGGAAAATTGGCTAGCCATAAGTAGAAAGCTGAAACTGGATCCTTTCCTTACTCCTTATACGAAAATTAATTCAAGATGGATTAGAGACTTAAATGTTAGACCTAATACCATAAAAACCCTAGAGGAAAACCTAGGTAGTACCATTCAGGACATAGGCATGGGCAAAGACTTCATGTCTAAAACACCAAAAGCAACGGCTGCAAAAGCCAAAATTGACAAATGGGATCTCATTAAACTAAAGAGCTTCTGCACAGCAAATGAAACTACCATCAGAGCGAACAGGCAACCTACAGAATAGGAGAGCATTTTTGCAATCTACTCATCTGACAAAGGGCTAATATCCAGAACCTACAAAGAACTCAAACAAATTTATGAGAAAAAAACAAACAACCCCATTAAAAAGTGGGAAAAGGATATGAACAGACATTTCTCAAAAGAAGACATTCATACAGCCAACAGACACATGAATAAATGCTCATCATCACTGGCCATCAGAGAAATGCAAATCAAAACCACAATGAGATACCATCTCATACCAGTTAGAATGGCAATCATTAAAAAGTCAGGAAACAACAGGTGCTGGAGAGGATGTGGAGAAATAGGAACACTTTTACACTGTTGGTGGGATTGTAAACTAGTTCAACCATTATGGAAAACAGTATGGCGATTCCTCAAGGATCTAGAACTAGATGTACCATATGACCCAGCCATCCCATTACTGGGTATATTCCCAAAGGATTATAAATCATGCTGCTATAAAGACACATGCACACGTATGTTTATTGCGGCGCTATTCACAATAGCAAAGACTTGGAATCAACCCAAATGTCCATCAGTGACAGACTGGATTAAGAAAATGTGGCACATATACACCATGGAATACTATGCAGCCATAAAAAAGGATGAGTTTGTGTCCTTTGTAGGGACATGGATGCAGCTGGAAACCATCATTCTTAGCAAACTATCACAAGAACAGAAAACCAAACACTGCATGTTCTCACTCATAGGTGGGAACTGAACAATGAGATCACTTGGACTCGGGAAGGGGAACATCACACACTGGGGCCTATCATGGGGAGGGGGGAGGGGGGAGGGGGGAGGGATTGCATTGGGAGTTATACCTGATGTAAATGACGAGTTGATGGGTGCTGACGAGTTGATGGGTGCAGCACACCAACATGGCACAAGTATACATATGTAACAAACCTGCACGTTATGCACATGTACCCTAGAACTTAAAGTATAATTAAAAAAAAAAGTTGCATCTGTATTGAAAGTTTGCAGATTTATTATTTTCTAAACAATATAGTATAACAGTCACTTATTTAGCATTTACATTATATTTGGTATTGTAAGTAATCTTGAGATGATTTAAAGCATGTAGGAGGATGTGCACAGGTTATATGTAAATAGTGAGCCATTATATATCAGAAACCTCAGCCTCCATGGATGCTGGTATACATGGGAGGTTCTGAAACCAATCCCCTATGAATAACAAAAGATGACTGTAGCTCTTTACATAGCAAAGACAGTAGGTAAATAACCTAGGATAGAAACATAAAGTCTTGCTTTTAAGATATTAACCAAAAATGTCAAGACATAAGAAGTCTGGTAAGATTTGTTTTTACTAGGGTAGAGAATTAATCACGTTTGAATGTTTTGGGTAGAAATGGCCTTAGTTATTAATATTACAGAATGTTTAGAAAAAGCTGAACAGTGTCTAGAAGCATCCTTTCTTATATTGTGCCTGAAAACCTCATGGGAGAAAACATCAACTCTGAGATAAAGCTATATACTGGCAAGCTCAATGAAATTGAGAAAACAAACCCTTGAAGAGAGAAATAATAATATTTTAAAAAGTGAATAACCTTGTGGAATGACATCTGACAAATAGAACATGCAGCACTAAGGACAGTGAGAGGTGCTGTCTGAATCTTCCTCAATCCACCTATCTACCAGAATACCCCTGAAGACTAGTGGTCCTAGAATGCAGGAGGAAATGTGTTAAAAAAAAAAAAAAAAAAAAAAAAAAAAAAAAAAAAAATCCCATTTTTTCTACTGTCTTGTTTCTTCCTTCCTGTCACTCCTCACTGTCCCTTCCAAAAGAGCAGGACAATGGAACAAGAAAGCATTTTTCTAAGAGACAGTAATAGAAATAACCAGGAGACGCTACACTTATGTACACATTTAGTGAGGAATTTGTTGAATACATTAGTTATATTATAAATTCAGATGACTAAGGTAGGTTTATACTACCACGTTGGATTTTTAAAAAATTCAAAGAGGAAAAGCGTAAAGGAGACTAAATGGCAAACTCGGACTTTGAAATTTTTGCATGACCTGCCCTTTGGGAACTCCTAGAACAGTGGTTCTCAAACAATACTGCCCATAAACATTGACTCTGAGCGTCTTAAAATTCATATTCCTCCAGAGTTTCTGATTCAGTAAGTAGAACATGAAGCCTAGAAATCTTTTTGTGCAAACAAAAACAAAAAACTAGAAGTGACTCTGCTCCTGCTGTTTTAGGGAAAACAAAAAAAAAAACAAAAAAAAAAACGAACAAACAAGCAAAAAACGAAAAGTGACTCTGCTCCCCGTGTCTTAGGCTACCTTTGAAATATTGCTCGAGAGCATTAGGTTAAAAACTGTTTTCACGGCCGGGCATGGTGGCTCATGCCTGTAATCCCAGCGCTTTGGGAGGCCGGAGCCAGTGGATCACCTGCGGTCAGGAGTTCGAGCCTGGCCAACATGCTGAAATCCCCTCTCTACAAAAATATGAAAATTAGCACAGCTTGATGCGTGGGCCACTAATCTCAGCCACTCGGAGGCTGAGGCAGGAAAATCGCTTGAACTCAGGAGGTGGAGATTGCAGTGAGCTGAGACCGTGCCTTTGTACTCCAGCCTGGGCAACAAGAGAGAAACTCCGCACCCCCTTCACAAAAAAAATGTTTTCACAATAATACCGAGATGTCATTTGTCCGTTTAAACTATGATGACATCTACACTGATGGAGCATAAATAATTGTGGGCAAAATTGCTGGTGCCATAAGATAAATCCAGGTAGGGATACAAAAGTAAACTAACAGTCATATTTTTAAATGCCATATATTTACAGATTTGTTTTAAAGCTAGTTTCATTTAAGATTGTCTTTTATATAGTAGTACAATTATTGATGTTATTAAATATTCACCTGAATATTTTTCATATTCTATGTGCCAAAATGAGGCATGCAGATAAAACACTTCTGTTGTATTACAAAAATATGCTGATTATCTAAAACAATTTTTGTTGTTGTTTTGAATATTTGATGATTCATGTTTCCAGATGAACTATTTTTTTCATGAAATATCATTTTTACTTAGAAGAATGAGTGGTGCTAGAATCTCGTTTCCACCAGGATTTAGAAGACTACTTTAGTCGTTGAGGCAGGTGTAGGCTTAAACTATGTAGAACTTGTCTTCATAAACTATTACCTAACTTTTTTGAATTGTTTAAGAAACTTTTTAGCTGTAAAGTTATGTAAGATGTTTATTATTATTATCTGGTTTCCTCTCATTCACTTTTTGCTTTTTAAACTTATTTGATAAAAGCTATTACTTAGAATCAGATAACATGGAATCAATCTAAGTTTTGATCACTTGGGATAATCATAAATGAGTCATTTACTTTAAGTCAGAATATTCTTACTGACAAATAGTCTAACTATTTCATAGGATAATTGTGAAAATTAAATAATTAATGGTAGTAAAAGTTTGCGATACCATTCTATGAATGTCAGGCATTATATTGGGTTAGGCTGATAAAAATTGATACAATTTTACATTATTTTGTACAACCTTTTCAGTGGGTTAATTATATGAAAATATAAAGACATGTAATTCCGATAAGTTTTCTTCTCCATCTGTTGCAATACAAGAGTGTGGTATGGAGGTATGCTAACCATCCCTAATGGGAAAAAAGGAGATGATGAGCAACTGTGAAAAAAATCTGTGACAAAAATATGCAAAGAAGGCACAGCGAGTTTAATTCAGACCTAAACACGCCAATTTTAATTCACAGAGAGCACAACACTAAAGGCAGTCAATTAATGGGAGTGTTAAGAGCAGCAACACTTTTCATGTTCATTTACCTTGATAAAGGCACCCTGTCTGTTACTGAAGGGTACAGGGGTGTGACACACGGCTAGGTCAACGTACAACAAATTTAAACAAAATAGACCCGTGTGAAATGAAGGTCAATTTTTAACAAATAAATAATACCCATGGAGGCTATTTTAAGCGACCTTATTTTAACCAAGCACAAAACAAATTAGAGTGTTAGCGACATGACAGACATTCTAGAAACTCTCTTATCAGGAGCCTGAGAGCAATGATCCCTTGTGAGTGCTTTGTCAGACCGGAAACAAATGGAGGCTTATCTTTCTTGCCATTGAGTCAGAACAGGGTTTATGCTTTCTCCACTGGTCAATGTGACCCAGATAACTAAGGGCTAAGGTCAGATTATAGACTAAGTTTTTAAATATCTGAATGAATTACTCCAAAATGTAACAGTAAAGGATAAAAGAATATGGATCATCATGATAGGAATCAACTGGCGAACTTGGTATGGTGAGGGGCCTGAAAACAAGACAAATGCCTTGGTTTTTCATTTGTATATGTATTTATTTTTTGCTCTCATAACTGCATTATATAAATCTTATTGTAATTTATTTTTCTTGCATGCTTACTTTATTCTAGATATGGGGAAAATCATAGGACAGTTCACTAAAAATTGATTGAGTAGACACAAAAATATTTTAAGTCAGTTTATACTTAGAGCAATATTAAGAGTTATTGCTTTTAAAGACCAATGTATTTAATTAAACACATATACATGGAAAGCCAAGATCAAATGTATAATCATTTGTATGAGTCACTTAACCCCTTGCCTTTCACGCTTTTAGTAGTTTTTGTATGACTGTTAGAAACTGCTAGAAACAAGGGCAAGAATACAATGCTCATGCCAATGTTATCTATCAAAACATTTATCCAGAGAAGTAATTGAGTAGGCCAAGGTTGCTGGCTTCCGTGGAAGGGTGGGAAGTAACATTTAATTATATATCTTCCTCCTATTGCCTAACAGAATGGATCATTATAACTCACTTGGCCTTTAATCTAACAATTGTATTAAAATAAAGCAGTCACTTTTTCCCTTAATTATGCACCAAATACTAAGCAATCACCCAGGATCTTTAAATGCTTACATGTAAAATCCTCTCAGAACATTTTTAAAAATTGAAATTATAAAGTTGCTGACTATCAGAACGTTATCATTATTTACTTTCATATGTGTTTTCCCTAACTCTCACACCCAACACTACCACCTTAAGATAAAATTAAGGATAGGGTTACTTACCAAAGGAGGCAAAAAAAGAGAATAGGACAGAGGAAAGAAAAGAGGAAAAGTAAAAGAGAGAAAAGAAAAAGATGTGGGAGGGAGGAATAGAGGAGAATGAAAATGATGGCATAAAAATTACTTAAATCTTCAATAATTTTACGTTAACAAAAATAAATATTATAACCACATATATTGCCTATAAAAGTGTCTAAGAGATCTTATATTACATCTATTTGCTGAGATTACTTAATATCTAGATCTATTAGTATTTAAATAAGTAATACAATAAAATCCCTTTTGCTGCCTCTTTTCAAATCTGATTCAGGAATATGTAATAGCAGATGGAAAATCAAAATATTATACTAATTATTAAAAACATGGCCTATACGGAAAGCCGCATGCATATTTCCAACACTTACTTACAGACCTTAATGAATCTCTTATTGTCTCTTATTGTCTAATGAATGTATGGGCCCCTGCTGCTGCCTTTGGCCTCCTTGCTTCCTGTGTGTAAACCAGCTTCTTAAAATGTAATAGCCTGGGGGATGGGCGTGGTGGCTCACGCCTGTAATCCCAGCACTTTGGAAGGACAAGGTGGGCAGATTACGAGGTCAGGAGATTGAGACCATCCTGGCTAACACGGTGAAACCCCGTCTCTCTACTAAAAATACAAAAAATTAGCCGGGTGTGGTGGCAGGCGCCTGTAGTCCCAGCTACTTGGGAGGCTGAGGTGGGAGAATCACTTGAACCTGGGAGGCGGAGCTTGCAGTGAGCCCAGATCGTGCCACTGCACTCCAGCCTGGGCAACAGAGCAAGACTCTGCCTCAAAAAAAAAAAGAAAAAAAAATGTAGTAGCCTGGAGGAGCATGATAGAATGTTCCACAGATCTTCCTGTCTTTCCTTGATTTCCCCAGTTAGGATTAAATTCCAAGACCTCTGCAATTGTTCTTTCCTCATCTGGAATATTCTTCCCACCATGAAATATATGACATATTCCTTCTCCTGAAACTTTTGGCTGGAATACCAGTTTCTCAATAAGAACTTTCCTAGCCACCACATAAAAAATTGATATCAATCTTTCACACACCTGTGCATACTATCCCATTTCCTGCTTTCTATTTATCCATTGAACTCATTACCCTCTGACACACTTTACATTTCACTCGTTTATTTTGTTACTATTTTTCTAACTCTCTCATAGTATAAATTCTATGAGAGAAGTGATTTCTCATCCAATTTGCTCACTGCAGTATTCCCAATAATTAGCAGAGCATTTGGCACATAATAAGTACTATGTGAATATTTGTTGAATGAGTAGAAGCTTTTTGAGGGCATCCACATCTCGGAAAAAAAGAAGGGAACATGGAGTAAAGCGAGATGGTTCTTGCCCCACATTGAACATAAGCGTAATTGACTCCATGCCTGTGAGAAAGAGAAAGAGGTCAGGCAAAAATTCCAAGAACCTCTTCAAGGAAATCAGCAGGATTCAAAGAACTGTTGTCTTTACATTCTTCAGCATTCTGTTCTTTTAAGCCGTTGGGTTTAATGATTGATCTCATAGACAACCTGCATGTTTTCTCCCTCACAACCTGGTGAAAGGTATAGTGAAACAATAATAACTCATATATGAAACTCAGCATTCCAGCAAATCATCTAACTGAAATAGAGAGGAGGTCCAGAAGGTAATTTTCAAAATTTCCTCAAATACTCAAAATGTGTGTGGCACTAATTATATCCTATGAAAATCATATTTTTTCAGAAGTTAGCCCATACAAAATGTCATTCAGAGTGTTAGCCTTGTACGTGATTGTAATGAAAGTCTATGCATTTTGTCAAATCCACTGCAAATTAGAAGTAGCTCAGTTGAAGAAGTAAGATTAGCTGGTACAGATCAATAAACACATCAAAAGTTATTCACGCTGTCCTTCATGTTTCTACTATACCATCTAATTATTTCCCTTCCATCAATTACCTTATTTTCTTACCTACTTGTTCAATGCATTAGATAATGAGTTCCTTGATTATAAGGGCCAGGTGTTATGCATTTTACCCCTTGTATAATGCTTAGCCGAATGCCTGTGCTCAATATGGCTCAATACTGAGCCAAATACTGCTCAATGCAGTATTCCCAATAATACGGGGAATAATGCAGTATTCTCAGTATTTTATCGGAGTAAGTTTTAAGGTAATGACTACAGTTAAAATGTAAATTGATAATAGAAAAATAATGTAGTGTCCTTGAAAAAGTTTTATGCTACAGGGGTTATAATAGCTGAACATAAAAACATGTGAATGTCTGGTGTGTGTCTATAGTCAATGTTGCTGTGTTATATCTTGTGCTGTTACTATATGTGTATAAAGATAACTGCTGTGGGCAAGCGATATAAATGATGTGCACAGAAGTAGCCTAATACGCCTGACTCAACGAGAACCATCTCTTTTCTTTTTTTTTTAAATACTTTAAGTTCTAGGGTACATGTGCACAACATGCAGATTTGTTACATATGTATACATGTGCCATGTTGGTGTGCTGCACCCATTAACTCATCATTTACATTAGGTATATCTCCTAATGCTATCTCTCCTCCCACCCCACTCCCCATGACAGGCCCCAGTGTGTGATGTTCCCCTTCCTGTGTCCAGGTGTTCTCATTGTTCAATTCCCACCTATGAGTGAGAACATGCGGTGTTTGGTTTCTGATCTTGCGATAGTTTGTTGAGAATGATGGTTTCCAGAGGCATCCATGTCCCTACAAAGGACATGAACTCATCCTTTTTGATGGCTGCATAGTATTCCATGGTGTATATGTGCCACATTTTCTTAATTGTTCGTCATTGATGGACATTTGGGTTGGTTCCAAGTCTTTGCTATTGGGAATAGTGCCGCAATAAACGTAAGTGTGCATGTGTCTTTATAGTAGCATGATTTATAATCCTTTGGGAATATACTGAGTAATGGGATGGCTGGGTCAAATGGTATTTATAGTTCTAGATCCTTGGGAGAAAATTTTTGCAATCTACTCATCTGACCAAGGGCTAATATCCAGAACCTACAAAGAACTCAATCAAATTTACACGAAAAATCAAACAATCCCATCAAAAAGTGGGCGAAGGATATGAACAGACACTTCTCAAGAGAACCGTCTCTTATGAGCTGCTAACAAATTGATCTGTTGATGGTATGTTTCAGTGGACTCAAAGGACTGTGGAAACTTTCTCCTAGAAACAGACCAAAGAGAAACTACCAGCTTCTGTCACTGTAATAGCTTGTGTGCCTATCCTTATGCATTAAGTAATAACCACATTTATTTCTTTTATTAACAAGTTTTTACCATAAATTATGGAACATGTTTATAGCTTAATCCCACTTTTATAATATATAAGGCAGAGCAACAGCATTAGCAATATTGAATCTTGTTCTTTGTATTCTGAAAATACTCTTGATGCAGGTTTGGTTTTACAGAAGAGACACTGAGCTGACATTTCATGTTCGGGGTATTTTTTACTGATCAACAAGTAAGGAATGAGTAAAAAACAGGTGGTATGAGGGAGCTGACGTAGAACTGTGATGTGTGTCTATGAAGTCTTGACCAAAACCATGGGGATTTATGCAGTAAATATTGGTATTTAAAATAGAAAACTTGCAGCAAATGACCAGGGATGTTAGACTCTGCCTTGATCAGAGTGTATTGGCTATGGGCCATTCTGAGAAGAACCTGCCCTCAAATAAGGCGGCCTTGAGAAGCTGAGACAAGCCCTGAAGAATGTGACTGCTTGGAGCAGCTGCTGGATTTTCCCTTGAAGAAAAGTCTGGTGACACAACTCTTGGTCTACAAGAACACTGCAGAAGGAAAAACTGTATCAATCTGATATAAAAAGCTGTCCCATTCCAGGACAACCTTATCTGTATTTTGAAACACAAAAAAATAACTAGAATTGCTCATTCATTCTGAGTGCAATCCTGGCAGATATGAAATTTAAAGTAACCTGCTTCCAATTATGTATTATTAGGGTTAAATAACTTCTAAAACTTCAATAATTATTTTCTTCCAATAATAAAAAAATAGGCGAGCCCTAGCTATTAGTGTTTATTTTAAATTTTTGTGAAGATATAAATACTAAATACAGATCTAAAAATGTTATTGTGATAGAAGCTAATTATCCTATAATACCTATATCTTTACAAATCTTTAGAGAATATTGATAATCTTTAGCTTTATAATATTAGATACATTTAATGCATATGTATACCTACAGCTGTTAAAGTATACTGCTATAATGAGAATCAGATACATTTAACAAATTAATGCATCATTTTGTCAATTCAAAATGCTATTTCATAAGATGATGTAACTGTACAAATTTAATTAATGATTACTTTAAAAGAAGAAAAATAGAAACTTTTGTGATTTGATACAAATGAAAGGAGGAGTTTCCATAGGAAAATAGAACATTTCAGGTGGGAGGCAAACTTTAATATATAACTAAATTTTTTACCTGAATCACTGAAAAACATTTAAATAACATGATTATAAATTAAAATGCCTATTTATATTTGGGAAAAAATTAAATGGAAACTTTTTACTTTGTAGTTATTTATGCAAATAGAAAGAGGTATAATTAATCATAATGAGCCAAATAGCAGCTAAATATAACCGCTGTATATTCAACCACTAGAAACTCATAACACACTGATTGGCATGCACTTGACTGGTCAATGCTCATACTGCTTGTTTTTATCTATAAGGAATGACATCTGGTTGACAGAATGTAGTAAAAATGTGTTGATAGTCTGCCATACTGACAGCTTGAAATAAAGAATTCTGAGTTGTCATAGCATACATTGATTAGAAAGAGAAATTATAAAATTTAAATAGGATTTTCTAGTACCAGCCAGTGTGGTCATTAATATGCCATATTTATTAAACCATAGTTTGCAGCTATTAAACCATAGTTTGCAGTCTGCTGTAATAGGTATAATTGATTTTTAAAATAAGAGCATGTGAATGAGAGAACATAAAACTTCTATCTTTAGGTAATTTATAATCCATTCTGTGAGAGATGGCAATGCAAAATATACACAGATTTTATTCCATTTTTTAAATCAATCTCTTATGTAGTCTATACATTGTTTATTATAAACTTTGCTATGTATGGAGCAAAACATATGACTGAAGTAAATGCTTTCAGTATATCACTATGAAATAGAAAATGAAATCTAAACACTTTAATTTTATGTGAATTTTTAATGTTATTTGATATCAGTCAGATCCTCAAAATGAACAGTTCATTTTTCCAGAATATACTTTATGTTTTCTTACCTTTCTGACGTTTTCATGCTATCTATTTTGTTTTCATTGTGCTATTCCACTGTCTACCTTTTCTCTACATTTCCAATTTTAATTGGTCATCATGGGTCAGTAGAAATGATACTTTTTTGATGAAGGTTTTCTGATCCCTCAACCCATAGAATTCTCTTTTAACTTTGAACAGTCATCATACTTTTTCTCTTTTACTATTTGCTTTATACTAACCAAGTTTCATGAAAGTCTTATTTCTTAAGAAAATGTAAGCTCCATATTGTCAGGGAGAGTATATTTTTTATCTTATTTTTCAATTTTTATTTTAGAATTGTGTGTACATGTGCAGATTTATTACAAAGTTATATTGTGTGACTCTTAGGTTTGGAGTACAGAACAGTATATTTTCTAACTGTACCCTCTACGTAGTAACTGCAAAATGTAAGCATTATAATGCATAATTATTGGAGAAATATATTTATTGTCCACAAGACTTGAATGACTTACATAGATACATAATTAATAAAAAACACTAATATTTGAAAATCACTACATTTTTAATGTGAAATATAAAGCTCAAAATTTCCTAGGCTCCTGGATGCATGCAATAAAATACACTGATCAAGAAATATGTGCTTTGACAAAAGAAGCATTTATGTAAAGGAAAGAGAAAAATAGAATGAATACATATTTATATTAATTTAGAAACCAAAAATTTTGAGAATTGTTTTAACTCAAAATCCATTCAAAAATTAAAGGCAATACCACTAATCTTTAGTACTGTATATATATACACGCACACATTAGTAGCTACACGTAAATATGTTTTATATGTACACATATATATACTTACCTTGTTTATAGTAAAATATATTTTCTATAACCTCTACAGCATAAAAAACGCTGGATTATAGTTATTGTGAATTAAAAAATTGAAAATTCAGTGCAATTGTCAGCGAGGTACAGAAAGTTGGCAATCAGTAGAAGAAAGCACTCTAATGAACAACACAAACTATATTAAAATATCTCTTTGTATATCTGGAATCCAGAGACATTTAATGAACTAAAATTCATGTGTATTATTAATATTTTGATTTACAGAACTCATCCACTTCCCTGGTCCCCAGGCACGTGTAGTACAAGAACACCAATTTAATTAAGATAACACTTATAATTCAAGAGTCAAGTTGTTACCTTTTACGTTAATAAATTCTTGTTCAACAGATTCTATATATCAATTTCTGAAGGTTTACAAAGTTAGCATTGTAAATACATTGCAAATATCAGGGCCTAGGTTTAAAAACATTATAATCTAGTGCTTCACGGTATTCCCACAGAGGAAGTTTCTTTCTTCTCTCAGGTTAGATGTGTCAGAGGTTTTTACACACTATATGAAAACTACCCAGTTACAGTCATTGATAATGAATTAGAAAACTTGGTTATACAGCAGTGATTAAATCACTTATTTTCCCCTTGGGTATTAGCTGCAAAACAACCCAATTCATACACAATCTTACTCATGGTTTTTTGGAAGATCAATTAGTATTCATGAAATTCTTTGAGATTCAGAGATAATGTTTTCAAATACAATTGTTATATAACATTTAGATAATATGAACTATTATCTAAGAAATTAGGATTAATTATTATTATAAAACTTCAAATTAGCTCTTCAAATGTATCAAGACACAGCCTGTAACATATCCAAAATGAGATATTATATATATATGAAATCTCTAGAAAATACAACCACAGTGGTGTTAATAAAGCTTTGATACACAAAATAGGTGTTAAAATGTAAAGGTGAAGTTAAGGCTTTATAAAAAACATAAGACCGCTTAAGTCTATAAAGTTATGCAACCCATACAATTTTAAAGGACAAAAGTCAAGACATTTCAAAATAGTCATCCACATCCTCATAATATGGAAAGTCATTAAATGACTCCATGGGGGACCTTCAAGAGCCTCCCTACATTGCCCACCACTCCACTCTGGCTGCTCATGGCATCCTCATATGGACCCTCTGTATGGCCAAGCAAGTATGCTGTTGTCTTTTCTCTGCAACTCCTACCCCTTTGTGACTTTCTTGACCTGTCATATGCCCTTTCCCTCCCTGCCTCCTGGTATAACAATCCCTTTTTGTTATCCATCCCTCCAAGATTGCCTCCAAAATTCTCAACTCTCTGCAACTAATACTTTTAGACTTGCTGTATTCACCTGTTCTTACTGACTTGTGTCATTCACTTGACCATCAGCATTTTTGCACATTTGTTATATGCAAGGCACCATGTCTCACCTGCCAAATGAAGTCAGGTTCCCCTTAACTTACTTCATTGTACAAGTCACTTGGAAACCACTTTCAGTTCTTGCTTATAAAATAAAAACACCCTCAATTGCAAAAAAAAAAAAAAACCTCTTTTAATGTGTTGTATTCCTAATCCTAATACGTAAAAAATAGTATATATAAACACATAATAAACACATTCTTAATGAATGTGTTTATAATACTAATGGGAATAAGCAAATATTTGAAAATATGAAACATATACTAGATTATGGTTTCATTTCCTAGTCAAATCAAACACTCATAACCTGAGTAAAATTTTACCATTCCAAACTTTTAATAATATACTTAATCTTAATATGAATATTCTTAAGGGGATATCATTAATGAAAGGAAAGTATAGAAACTGAGAGTGGTAATTATTATATTTCTTTATGTCTCATGGGTCATTAAAACAAGTCCTAATATCACTGTGATACATCCTTCCCATAAAATGAAATAAGCTATCAAGTTATGAAAAGACATGTAGGAACCCTAAATGTATAGTATTAAGTGAAAAAGATCAATCTAAAAAAGGCTGCATGCTTTATGATTCAACTACAAAACACCTTGGAAAAGGTAAAACCGTGGATGTAATAAAAAGATTATTGGTTACCAGGAGTCTAAAGGGAAAGAGGAACGAAGAGGTAGAGCACAGAGAATTGTTAGGACAGTAAGACTATTTTGTAGGATACTATAATGGTGAAGAAATGTCATTAATGCATTTTCCAAACCCACAGAATACACACCAGTAAGAATGAACCTTAATGTAAACTTTGAGTGTTAAGTGATAATGACATGTCAAGGTTGTTTCACTGATTGTAACATACGTACATTGGTGTGAGATGGCAGTGGTGAAGGCTGTGAATGTGTTGAGAAAAAGAGTACATGGGAAGTCTGTCTTTTCTGTTAAATTCTGCTATGAATCTAAAACTTCTTTTAAAAATAAAGTCTACATTAAGACAAATAAGCACAATTATAGTAATTAAAATTGGTTTTAAAAAGACATGTAACATAAAAATGGCACTCGCATCAGTGATACAATAAAAATTGCATGTGAAATTATTATTTTTTTTTTGCCAACTTTCTGTTTTAATATATAGACTTAGTGAAGTGGACAATAGATTTGTTTCAAATCCTTATTTTGTTGGGACAAAATGTCAACTAACGTAAAATAAAACTGACCAGGACGGTGCAAATGGTATAAAGAAAGCATTAACTTTATGCATTTATCTTCAGTTAAAGTTACTGCATACAAGTTACGAAACAAACTCTTTATGATTAGAAGTAATCACATAATTTTAAGTCTACATAGCTGTAGTCCAGAAAAGTATTCATTCTCAGTTTAAGGAATACTGAAAGAGTCATCTCTCAGTGAGAAGTGTTTGTTGCAGTGAGGAGATGTGGTGAGTAGGGAAGGGGGACTGTTGAAATGATTAATACAATTATCTCCACACAGTTTTGTAGTTCTTTTGGGTTTTGAGAAACTCTACACTCAGATATCCTGTACAATTACGAGGAAGATTATCTTTCATTGACACAATTACCTCCTTTGAACTATTTTCAAGAAAGGCCGTTCCATAAACCAGATTAGAGTGAAAATCTATTTTTAAATGTGTTTGGTATACTCTGTCAAAAATAAATTTTATGTACATGATTTTTGACATCTATCTCTGTATGTGAATGTTTATTTGTCTCTTTCCCATTAATTTTAGGATGACATGAAGAAACAACAAGAAATTATTTGATGCCTATTCTACAAATCCTACATACATGTTAACATACTGTGAAGGACAATTGAAAACATAAGCAGTTACAAAAAGTTAAAATAAGTAATATCCAAGCACACTCTAAATATAATGTATTTTAAGTTCTAATACTGTATATGAAAAACGAGACAAACTAAACATAGGATGTCAATAAAGGGGAGGTTCCCAGACACACACGTTTTCTCCTCACAGGACTAGAATACTTAGCTGCTGCTTCCTCATCGTTGGTCTATCACTCCCTTTTAACTCATGTCATGTACTTATTTTTGGCTTTTAAAAATGCATATTAACAACTGTTCCTGTATCCCATTTTTTACTTTTAACCACCAGTACTTTAAATCAAGATTAACCCTGGGGAATCTTCTAGATATTTTTTCCCCAACATTTTTACAAACTCCTCCATGCTGATGATATAGAGGGAGAAGAAAAGGAAAAATCAGTTAGGTACACAGTGAAGGCCAGTCCTTGGAGATGCAGCCTGTCTGAAAAATCACAGCTACAGGCACAAGTAGAGCAACCTGCAGAAAACTCAGGCTGCACCTGCACAGATAAGCAGGCAGGACCCAGCACAAAAGCCTTTTGTTCTTTGTGTAATTGGTGGGCTCCCAGGAAAAAGTGTGCTCCCCTTTTCAACATGTACGTTCTGGGGTCTGTGAGAACTTGCACAAGGAGGAGATGGGCTCACCTAAAACAAACCCACCATCGTACAAACAAGAGAAGTGGTGCTTTTTGCTTACCTAGAGACATACTAACAACTACATACATAAGGGGAAGTTTTGTAGACAGCTTTTCAGATAAGAGAAGTTATTCAAAAAGCTACAGAGATGAGAAGAGTTTCTTATAAAAGCTTTTGAATTCAACTGTAAAAATGGCAACCTACTCAGGCTCCCCTCTCCACTGCAGAGACTTTCTTTTTTAGCTTATTAAACTTTCACTCCAACATTACCCTTTGTGTACATGCTCCTTATTTCTCTTGGTCATGAGACAATGAAACTTGAATAACACCTTAGACAACAAGACCAGTGACCCTGGCCTGTTTCTATATCACTATTAATTGTTTGGAGAATCAGCATTACATATTGTTTTAAGAGTGGAGGCCCCTTAAAAATGTCCCCCTATGTCTCAAAACCAAAAAAAAAAAAAAAAAAAAAAAAAAGATGTGTCGAGTACTTCTCATGCTCGAGATTTCTTCTGCCTTTCTCTTCTATTGCATTTCTCTCTTATCATTCTGCCTTCCTGTTTTACTATTAGGAACTCAGGTGATTACAGTGGTACTGCTCAGATTATCTCCCTATTTTCTCCCTGTTCTATGGTCAGCAATTACTAGCTGTAATTTCATCTTCAAAGTTCCTTTACAGCAATATAATTAGTGTTTGTCTGAATAACATTGTGGTAAATGGAATTTTATCCACAGAACCTGAAAATGTATTACCTTACTTGGCAAAGGAAACTTTGCAGATGTGATTACATTAATGTTATTGAGAAAGGGAGATTATGATAGATTATGTTTGGGCCCAGGGTGAAAACAAGAATCTTCAAACAGAAAGAAGGAAACTGAGGGTCAGAGTCAGAGAAAGAACTGAAGTTGTTACACTGCTGGCTTTGAAGAAGGGGCCATGAGCCAATGAATACAGGTGGCTTTTAGAAGATAGAAAAGGGTAGGGACCAATTATGTCCTGGAGAATCTCCAGAAGGAATGCCAACACCTACTAGCACCTTGATTTGGTCTAATAAAACTCAGTTTAGGCATCTGATAGCCAGAACTGTAAGGCAGTAAACTTACGGTGTTTTAAGCTAGTAAATTTATGATAATTGGTTACAACAACAAGAAACGAAGACAAATATCTTTAGAATTCTGCCTCCACGACAAGCTTCTTAGAATTAATTACTGGTGGCCAGCAATCTTTTCTCTGCAAATAATCTAATATAAAACAAAACAAAAAATAAATCTGGTTGTCAATATAGTAATGGCTAAATTAGCGTTCTAGTCACTATATTGAATATAGCATGCAATATTTCAATTAATTTCATATTAGCTTCAATTTTATTTAAAAAAAAAAAACCCTGATAATCAGGGAATTTAGCAGTTACAGGCACACAGCTAATAAATGAAGGAACTAAGATTTTAAGTCAGATAATCTATCTCTGAATCTGCACAGTCTTAATCATGTAGCATAGCTGTAGTGGCTCTCCTCCTTAAAACACTAATCATTTTTGTAGGTCTGTTGAGGAATTTAAAAATTTGCTTTTATGTACTAGACAAAAAACGCATGCACATTGCCTCTTATATAAATGAAAAATTTAACATGCATTTTAAAAAAGTAAATTTATTGATATTTGTTCTTATAATTTGCTTATCAGAAAGATACTTCTGGAGGGGATGAGAGGACTGAAAACAATAGTATTAGAAGAAATTCTGTTTAATGAATAGATAGATGTGCAAATTCCTTCCCTAGACCAGTGCAATCAAATTTACTCTGCAGACAAAAATTAGAGGTTTACCCTGTAGAGATATTAACCCAGAGAAGATTTGACCTTGAGGCATCAGAAGCATCTGGAGGGAAAGGTTGTGCTGGACATCTTTGAGTGTGCCCCTTCCCCTGGTTCTTTTCCTTCTGGATATTGACAGCTGCATATTGATCACTATAAGATTGTCTTTCCTCCATTCAGCTACCTTCTTCAGGTTCTGGTAAGTGCTCTCTAGCCTTGCACATTGGTTCCTTGGGCTCCTACCAGCTCTCTCTTGCTTCTAGTAGAAGTTATTGAATTACAGGTAACTGAATTTTTGCTTACTCAATTCTTGTAAACCTGCCATAACTATTTAAATAATCTTACTATTAAACTCTTTTTTAAAATTAGTTTTAAGTGTATTATCTTTTTTCGTCCAGACCTCTGATTGATAAAAAATTTACTGGAAAACATGAGGTATAAAGCAAAGTTAGCCTATTGTAACACTAAGAATACTTTTAAAAATTAGCTATTAAAACCTAGCATTGATACTGATAGACCTATGTTTCAATGAGACTGGATGATTTTTCTCTGGCAAAATAAATGAAGCAAGTAAAAATATCTCCAGTTATGAAAAAAAATTATTGACCCTCACCTTTTACACTTCAATCACAGAAACCCAAAACAAGACACTACTCATGATCACACAGATTCCATTCAACTTTTTAGTACTTTGATTTTAAATATTACTAGAAAATTTATGATTAGTGAATATTAGAAAAAGAAATCAATTTCTACCATAAAAGTACAGAAACACAAATAAGAAGAAAAAAAGAAAGTTAGAGAAAACAGAGGCATTACCAAAGATGATAGAACTTAAAAAAAAACTTAATTTAATATATCAAGGTATATATGATACTATATTACATCCATTAAAATACCACAAGTTTAGACATTCCTTCAGTTCATATCCCATTGAGAAATGTTTATGTAAATTGCCACATCTAAAATCAAGGAAAACAGAAAACATAGTTTGGCTGAATAGAAAATGATTTGAGAGTGGGAAGAGCAAATATACGTATCCACTAAAAAACAAAACAAACAATAACTAATATCATTATAAAAAGAGTTTTAAAAAAAAGGAGAACAAAAAATATAGAGATCACAACATCAGATAACTTTGTCAATAAATACTTTCTGGAGAAAGGGATGACAACAGTTGTCTTGTGTTCATTTGCCCCACAAAAAGAGACCACAACATCAATAAACAAGTTTACTTCAATGGCAGTGACTAAGGATGTATGCTGGAGAGGACCAGGGGAGCAGCAAAATCCCTGTAGAATATAGAAGCCAAGGATAATGCCATAGAGAGGGAAACAAGACACCTCACCCCTGCCACACTGTCTCCATTGATAGGATTGGCTCAGAGGTGGGAGGACTTATTTCAGGAAAAAGATAAACTGGAGGTCCCTCGTGGTCCCCATTTCTACCATGGACACCCGGCAGCCTTTCTACAGGAGAGACCCACTGTCCTCACAGCCCCTAAATCCAGTTTGGAGAGTTGTTAAAAGTTGACACCGTGTATCCCCCACTCTCATGATCTGAGCTGCTATGGCATGGTTCCATTTTTAACCAAGGAACCAATTAGGTAAAGTTGCACGATACAAAATCAACACACAAAAATTTGTAGCATTTTTATACACCAATAGTGAGCTATTTGAAAAATAAATTAAAAAACAATTATAGGTAAAATATCTACACGAAATGACATCTATGAATAAGCAATCATAAAAATGAAAGATCTCTGTACTGAAAGCTATAAAATACTGATAAAAGAAATTGAAGAAGCAAAGAAATAAAAAGATTATCCATCTTCATGACTTGAAATAATTAATATTGGAAAAATATTCATAGTACCCAGAACAATATACGGATTTAATGCAATCCCTAACAAATTTCAAAGATATTCTTCACAGAAATAGGAAAAAGAAATCCTAAAATTTATACGAAGCCACAAAAGACCCTGAAGAGCCAAAGCAGTACTGAACAAGAAGAGAAAAAATATCTGGAGGCATCACACTACCGGATTTCAAAATATACTACAAAGCCATAGTTACCAAAAACAGCATAGTATTGGCATAAAAACTGACACATAGATCAATGAATTAGAATAGAGAGCCTAGAAATAAATTAATGTACAGCCAAGTGATTTTCCACAAATGTGCCAGCAACACACATTGGGAAAAGATAGTTTCTTTGATAAATAGTGCTGAGAAAATTGTATATCCACATGCAGAAAAATCATACTAGACCCTTAACTCTAATCATATACAAAAATCACTCCAAATGGAATAAAAATGTAAATATAAAACCCAAAATTTTGGAACCACTAGAAGAAGACATAGGGCAAATGCTGCATAACGTTGGGCTGGGCAAGGATACTTCTAAAATAAGACCTCAAAAGCACAGGCAACAAAAGGAAAAATAGACAAATGGGATTACATTTGTTATGTAATGATACTTAACAATACTTGTTATGCAAAGCTTTTGAATAACAAAGGAAAGTTAACAGATTGAAGAGACAACTTACAGAATGGAATTTGCAAACTATACATCTGACAAGAAGTTAATATCCAGAATATATAAGAACTTAAAAGTAAAAACAATCAAACAAACAAACAAAAACCCTGATTTAAAAATGGACAAAATACCTGAATAGAAATTTCTCAAAGGAAACAGTACAAATGGCCAAGTATATTTAAAAAGGTTCAACATTATTAATCATCAGAAAAATACAAATTAAAACCACAATGTGATATCTTCTCACTCTAGCTAAATGACTGTTATCAAAAAGACAAATGATAACAAGGGTTGGTGAAGATGTGGGTAAAAGGGAACTCTTATACACTGTTGGTAAGAATATAAATTAGAATAGCCACTATGCAAAACAGTACAAGATTCCTTTAAAAATGAAAATTGAACCATCATATGATCCAGCAATTTCCTACTGGGAAGCCTTAATAATAAAGATTGTAATTTCCCATATATACATTTGTAACTTTATTTAAATTCACACATAAATGGTCATGTAGAAATGTTTAACCTTTGTCCACATTCACCCAGATTAGAGAGTAACCAAATGTTATTAAAGCATGTCACTTAGAAAAATGTATATTTTGAGAATGCAATTCTTTTTAGGTAAGAATATATATACATATGTCTGTATATATATACACACACACATATATAATGTTTATATATGTATAATGTTATATATATAATATATACTTTTTTACATATACATATATAATTTTGCCTCATCCTGGGGTTGAATCAAGTTGAAATTTATTTAGCGGCCGAGGTTTCATTCAATTGTCTGAAATTCTTTTTTTTTTTTTTTTTTTTGAGACGGAGTCTCACTCTGCCGCCCAGGCTGGGATGCAGTGGCCAGATCTCAGCTCACTGCAAGCTCCGCCTCCTGGGTTTACGCCATTCTCCTGCCTCAGCCTCCCGAGTAGCTGGGACTACAGGTGCCCGCCACATCGCCCGGCTAGTTTTTTGTATTTTTTAGTAGAGACGGGGTTTCACCGTGTTAGCCAGGATGGTCTCGATTTCCTGACCTCGTGATCCGCCCGTCTCCGCCTCCCAAAGTGCTGGGATTACAGGCTTGAGCCACCGCACCCGGCAATTGTCTGAAATTCTTCTTGCAAATGACACAGTACACATGCTTAAAAGCACATACTCATAAATTTTTAAACTTCTATTATTGCTCTATTTATCATAGTATTGAGAAACACAGCAGTCATCACTGTAACTGATATCTATGCCATGGAACCTGCAGCAATTGCATAAGGCCCTGACTAGGAGTGTCTGTTTTCCTACATTTTCAGGGTAAGTTATTGATCTATTAATACTATTTAGTGGATAGTTTAAAAAAGAGAGATGTCAGTTTATATTTTGAAACATATTCATGACACTATTTAAGAATTGGCATTTCTTCCACATATATTCATATACAAGAATTTGGGGATATCGAAACCCAAACTGCTAACTCATATTCAACATTATAGGTAAACTAGGAAAATGATTTAGAGATAAATCAAACATGAAGCACATTTTGCTGTAAATTATAGCTACTAATTTACATAATTATTTGTTACATTATTAGATACCTTTTCTGAATAGCATTCTAAATATAAAACACCCTGCCCTCAATCATGTTTGGGTCAATTTATACTACTGTGTAATATACATTTCAGGTTTAGTCCTTAAGCTAAACACACCATGGGAAAATTGAGTTTAAAAAATACACCTCTTTCAGGATTCTCTTTCATTAAAACACAGTTTAAACTTGGAAACATTATTGGTTTTTATAATTCTATTTTCCTTCACCTGTGAAGTTGAAAATGTTGAAAGAAAAACTTTAGATAAACTCAATTTAGTAGAGTTTATTTGAGCCAAGTAAAGTTCATAAATCGGGGTGCACTCAGAAACAGTAGAGGTTAAGGGAGCTCCACTCAGCAATGTGGGCAGACACCATTTAAAAGCAGAAATAGGAAGTGACATATAGAAACAGCGTCATTGGTTACAGCTCAGCATTTGACTTACTTGGGCATTGTTTGAAGAAGCATTTGCCTCATATAACCACAATCTGATCAGTTGGCACCCTTCAGTTGGCTGAAGTTTGGCTGCTGTGATTGTCTAAGACTCAGCTACTTGTAACAAAAATATACTCATTGTTATGTGTTATCCAAGAGAGAACAAGTCACATCAACAGAGAAGTGAGGGAAAACTCCAAAATTGTGAGTGAAGGAAGAGGAAGGGCAGCTTACATGGCCTGGACCAACTAGGATCTGGGAGTAAATCCCCAGTATAGGAGAGGGTGAGTGACTGTCTCTCTGTGATCTATTTTCCCACTGGGAAATTACACAATCCAGGCCATGAAAGTGCACCTTGACCTCCCCAAGCACTGACTTGACTTGGGGAATGGCCAGAAGACTGTGAGAAGAAACTGCTCCAGGGAGTAACATGCCTTGGGTCCTACATCTGCCCTTAAACCTAAGTTGCTACAGCAAGAAGACATTCTTAGTCTTAGATTTTAAACAGCACAGTACTGGAAACCAGTGGTGCCAGTTCGGGGTATTATGGAAACTTGAGCTGTAGCTCATTGAACTGGGGCCTGAACTAATGAACTGTGGCCTGAATTGAACTGATGGGTTCCTGCAACCAGGATTAAAAAACAAGGCTAGTATGGGCTCCAGCCACCAGCACTGGAGCCAGACAAATTCCCCCAGGACATAATCAGAATGAGAGTCCTGAGCTGGGTGGGTGCTTCTATGAACCAGGGCTTAGTTATGAGCTAAGCAAAAACTGCCTGGTTGAATGGAACTCCAGAGTCAACTGTAAGAGCCAGAATGAGAGAAGGAGCTCCACCAGGACCGGGGTGGGAGATGGACACAATTCCACACTCGTCAGCCAATGCTGCAATTGTTGGAACCGGCAACCCCAACACCCACCCATGGGAGGACCTTGGTGTGGGGGCAGTTGCCTCTCACTCAGGCATTTTTGTCAGGACCTGAGGGCTGTCTCACCTCACTCACATCACAGCTTGTGCATACACTTGCCACTGGGGGTCTGAATTCAGGCTGGCCTGGTCCAAATCATCCTACGTTTGCTTCACCCTCTGAGACTGAGTGTGGGACATAGGCTTCTGAGGAATCCATACCCCAGCCCTCCTCCTGGGGCACCTGAGCAGTTCTCCCGAGGTCAGAGGTCAGGCATAAATACCCTTCTGCTACCACCTTAGCTGGTTTCTACCTGAAAACACCACCTACTGACCTGGAGGCTGGCCCACATGACCCACTACAACCACTTCCAACACAAAAGCACAGAGAGTAGGAACTTAAAGAGTCTCTCACTACCACCGCTACCACCATTGCCCATGTCAACCTAGCTGCTCAGGAGCTTGAGAGCCCACCCACCCACTCAGGACACCACTATTATCATTAGATTCTGAGAAAGTCACCCAGAAACCCAAGAGTCGGCCTGTCTGGAACCACCAAAACAGGTGCCACCATATGCTGTCCCTGGTCACAAAAATAGATATACTCAGCCCATCAACACTACCATTGAAACACGAAGAAGGACCCACCTGGCATTCTAGTTCTCAGCACAACTTCACCGCAGCCTCCACAAATAACCACACCTAACACATTGAGGCAAACACTGACACCAATGACAATAAGGCTATTTATAGCCAAGTCAGTCATACAATGTCTTCACCACTGCATCCACCAAAAGGAAAGCCAGACATCCAAACAACCCAACCAACATCATAGACACACTTCAAGAAAAAAAGCACCTACCCCCAATAAAAGTAAATTTAAAAATAAGAGTGACTGTTGCTTCAGATGCACAGCAATCAATGGAAAGACATAGGAAATGTGAAACAGCAAGGTAATATGACGTCTTCTAGAAAATACACTAATTCTCTAACAATAGACCCTAACTAGAAATAAATCTCAAATAAAGAATGTATAATATTAATGGTAAAGAAGCTCAATGAGATGGAAGAGAAAATACTGTAAACTGTGCATTCATCAGGGGAGTAACATTTAGAATACACAGGAAACTCAAACAACTCAATGACCAAAACAAAATCCAAAAATAACCCTATTAAAATGTGGTTAAAGGACATGAATAGACTTTTTTTTTTCTCTGAAGAGGACACACAAATGGCCAACAGGTGTATGAAAAAATGCTCAACATTACTAATCATCAGAGGAATAACAAAGCCACACCGGGATGATATAATCTTAATTCAGTCAGAATGGCTGCCATTAAAATGTCGAAAAACAACAGATGGTGAGGATGCAGAGAAGAGAGAACTCATATGCTGTTGGTGGGAATGTAAATTAATATAACCTTCATGGCAAAGAGTAGAGAAAATTTGGAAATTTCTCAAAGAGTTAAAAATAGAACTACCATTCAATCCAGCAATCCTACTACCGGGTATAACTCCCAAAGGAAAAAAAAAATCAATACATAAAAAGATACATACAATGCATGCACTTATATGTTTATTGCAGCACTAGTCACAGTAGCAGAAATATGAAATCAACCTAAGTGTTCATCAATAGATGACTGAATAAAGAAAATGTGATATATACACACAATGGAATACGATTTACCCTTAGGAAAAAACTAAATCACATATTTTGCAGGTACATGGGTGGAACTGGAGGCTACTGTCTTAAGAGAAACAAGTCAGACAAAAAAAGACAAATATTACACGTTTTCACTATTAAGGGGGCACAAAAAATGTGCATACATGGATGTAGAGTGGACTGATAGACAATAGAAACATAGAAGTGTGAGGGGATGAGAATGGGTAGATGATGAGAAACTTCTTAATGAGTACAATGCACATTATTTGAGTGATAGATACACTGAAAGCCCTGACTTGACCAGTATGTACTCAATGCATGCCACGAAATTGCACCTGTACCCTATACATTTATATGAAAAAAGACAAACTTATGATAACATTAAATTTAATAGGTTATTTGAGAGGAAAAATGATTCATTAATCAGACACAGACAGCACTCAGAACCAGATATAGGTTCAGAGCGCTCCCATCTCCTAAATGCAGTGAATATTTATAGGCAGAAAGTGGAGTAAAGTGTAGAAATAGCTGAATGGTTAAAGCTAGGCCTTTGACTCACTTGGAAATGGTCTGACCGTTGGAAGCTTGTAATTAGCTGAAATTTGTCTGCTAATGATTGACTGAGACCCAGCTATGTGTTACAAAAACTGAACTCCTAAATCAGGTTTCAGTTTATTTATGTACTAACTTAAGGTGCGGTTTGACAGATAGAAACTTAGTCAAGAGACAGTCTCAAGCCAATGTCTTCTTGTTTATGTAATTTAACAAGTTGAAAATTAAAGCAACTAATTTTGCTTTGATAATTGAATTCAATAATTGAATATAGTGACTTTAGAGAATCACAAGGACCTATGTCAAAATTTATCTGAATAGGAAATGTGTTTATAGAGCTACCAAGATTATGGAGTTATTCTTACCCTCATGTAACTTAGCTTATACTGATGAAAAACTTAACATATTTGACACATTTTATTCCATATTGTTTTGGTCTAGTTTACATTGTTGGATTTGGTTTCCTTAATTATAACAAAGTTTATTTTCTACTGCACAAAAATATAAGAAGATAACATTATAAGAAGAATATATTTTATTAATAATTAGTATTAATACATATTCAAACCTGTCTACTTCAATGATAAAAAAATTAATGAAAGGAAATTTTCCAAATTGGCAAAATAGGAAAACCACAGTCAAAGGTAAATATTATATCTATCTCCTGACTTTTAATGCAGATAGGATTCTCATAGATACTACTTCAAATTAAATTAATGTTATGAGTGGAAGATTGGAGGAGAGAGAGAGAAAGAATGACCGGGAGGTAGAAGACAGAAAGAGACAGAAACTAATGGCATAAAGAGTTGTTTTAATAAAATGGGCCATAGGATGATTTATCCACATATTCCTCATATTTATAAATTTATCATTGACTTGTATAGTCATGAAGAAATGAGAAAACAATTGATTTTACTTAATAGGGATGAAAATAAGGTGCACTTTTTACCAAAAGTAAAGGAAATCTATATGTACATCCAGAAAATGCATGGTCATGAGCATAAAGAAAACTTTTCATGATATATTTAGGTGCAAATTACTATTTACTTTGAATAGTGAAAAATTGAAATCATCAAATAGGTTAAAGGAATATCTGATACCTTTGTATGCTGTTGAAAACCCAGTAAACAATATTCAGTTCAAACTATTAATACTGTGATATAATTTATGCTGAATCAATTTTGTTACCAAAAAGTAAATTGAATTACATATGTAAAAAAGTTTTCAGACTATAAAAGTGACTTGCTAGAATGCTTATTAAAATGGGAAGTCAAAATAAATTAGAAGACATTTAAAACTCCTTTCCATCAATTTTTTTATAATTAGGTCTTAAAAGCTAAAAATTAAGAAACTTTGAATCAGAGGTGAAGGAGCTATTATTGTTGCCCTTGATTAAGTTTAAAAATATTCAATGGAGCCAGGAATAAAAGCTCTGAGCCTCTTTCTGAGTCATTAATTATCATCAGTGCTATAATAAATGTTTTCTATGGAAATAAAACAAATTGGATGCCAATTCAGCATTTCACATATAAAAGAGGCATCGGTAATTAAATAAGTGAGGTTCTTTATGAAACAATTGTTTTGTTAAAAAGGAATATGAAAGATTCAAATTGTTTCATTAAAATTAACTGAAGTAGACATTATTATTCTTATGAATTTAGACAATTATTTCCACAACATAACCATGACTGAATTACATATTTAATTATTGACTTTGCAAGTACTTTCCATAATGTACTTAAACTCTACTACTATCTCAAAAATTTTGAAATAATTTGTAATGTATTGATTTATATAGCATTTATCAAAATTGACGGTAATACCCCATAGAAAATAACAAGCAAACGAATCTCTAGGAAATCCAAGACTAGAAATGAAATTGCTTTTTAAAGTACATTATTGAAAAGCAGTTGGAATTTTTCCAAATTTAATTAGGTATGATAACAAACTTTTTTTTAGTCTCAAATGAAAATTAGCCTATGTCAAAATGAAAATCCACTTTTTTGTAAAACTACTCTTCTACTTACTTTATGATTTTCCTGGGTGCATGCTTGGATGCTGTATTTAAGGACGTCTGTAATGTGTGTCTATATCTGGTCATTATTTTATAATCTCCTTGAAAATTAGATACTTGGAAAATTAGATTCTTGGACTCTAATTACTAAAAATTATAGTTAGGGAATTCTATACAACTAATTATTTGATACAGTTCAGCAAATTGAAACATTTATATTAAATGCATAATTAGGTTTAATTTCCAAAATCAAAACAATAAATAGAAAGTTAGCTTTTAATATGCAACTTCTACATCTTACATTTAGAAGCCATCTGATTTGAAAATATGAAAAAAGTATTATTACTTTTAAATATTGTGTTTTTGATTTTTAGACTCTTAGGTCAAAACAGCTTTTACCATTGTGAACAAAATATATCAGTGAATTACTTTCATATTTTTCATCAGACATATTTACATATAGTATACCACTTGTTTCAATGAACACAACTTATTTGTATTAGTTTTCTTGGGTTGCCATAAATCTGCAAAACAAATTGGGTGGTTTAAAGAAAAGAAATGTATTGTCTCACATTTCTGGAGGCTAGAAATGTCAAGGTGTGAAAAAGGTTGGTCCCTTCTGAGGTCTGTGAGAATCTGTTCCTTGCATCTCTGCTAGCTTCTGATGGTGTGCTGGCATCTGACATTCTTTGGCTTGTAGATGCATCACTCTGATATCCGTCTTCATGTTCATATGGCATTCTCTGTGTGTGCACATCTCCCTTTGTCCAAATATCCCCCCTTTTTAAAAGACACAATCATATTGAATTAGGGCCCATCTTAATTGATCATCTGCAAAATTCTATTTCCAAATAAGGTCGAATTCATAGTTACTGGGGTTAGGACTTCCACATCTTTTAGAGGTATACAATTTAAGCCATAACTATTCAAAATGGCCAGTCTGTAACTATTCAAAATGGCCAATGAATTGTAAGCATCATCTATAGGAATTGCAGGGAAATGTCAAAAACATAAAATGTGTTTTTATCATTTATTAAGTTTGAAAGTTAAAAAAAATTGTCTGCATGTGAAATAAGCAATCAGATGTGCATAACGACTTCAAGTCAGAGAAAAGAACATGGGTAGTTGCTGCTTTGCCTCTATCTGTCTTATCTTAAACTCCATGAATCTATGTTTACTTAGGGATGAAATGCAGATAGTGACAGCATCTGCCTTATTATATTGATGTGAAAAATCAAATTCATTAAGCCCGTAACGTTTTTAGCAACATCCCTGGGATATAATAAAGTGTTTATTAATAATAGCCATGAAAACAAAAATAATAATTAGCATTAAGAGCAAATCCATGAGTGCCAAATTTGATATGCTGAAGTCATTAAATGAAAGTGATCAGGTTGCAGTGGCACATTTCACGAAGACTTGAGAGTTAAAAGGGTCAAGAAATTAATTGTGTTGACAGTTAATAAAACCAACACATATCCAGAATCCAGCCACTCTACTTCCTTCTTCTCACACACCTTTCTTTGCTTTTAAGCACAGTAACCTATGAATCATGCTTACAAGTTAACAAGGTTTCCTAATAAATCACTGAGGGCATATTCCCCTTGAAATACTGCTGCTCAAATACACATACAGTTTATTTGGATCATATAAATTCTTAGGTGTAATTGAATAAAGGGTGAAATATTACTCAAAATTAGAAGAAAAAAATGACTTCTTATGCATCAAAGAACAAAATTAAATGTGGTATTCAATATAATGTTTAAATTAATTTTACCAATACTTTGAAAGATTAGTGAATATATTATAGGTAAAAAATAAACTAATCCACTCGTTTCTTTATCAGAACACAGTATTTCAATTTTTCATCTATCTTAATTTGCTTCTTTTCTCACATATTTTATCTAATTATTATCAATTAAACTCTGGTCTAAGGTCTTTAGAGGTGCCATGAAAAATGTTTAAATAATTTAAGTTCAGTTGTAAAACTGCAACAGGGCAGGTTAGATTTTAAACTTGAAATTCAATTTCAACATGGTCATAGACTATAATAGAGAGCATAATGGAAGTGCTGTGCCAGTAGAGATGTTTTATTATTTATCATGAAATGTAAATGACATCCTGCAGACCATCAGCATATGCAATTCACAGAAACTGTATGATGGGCATAAGAGTCATTCGTTAGAGTAGATGTTTGATTTGCATTGAGAGGTGACAGTTTGTACTGCTCTGAAATTTTGTTTAATTTTTCTAACCACCAAGGTCATTCCAAATGTAGCGAACATTTTCAAAATACCTGTTAGTACATAGTACAAACACTGTACTTAAAATTCATTTTATACTGTATTTCCTTTGCACACATAACTCATGTTGAAGTTTTTCACAATACTGGAATCCAATTCAGTGAACCAGCCCTGGATCTAGGGCACATCCTTAAAATTTAAAAAGGCATGCTACTAGGACAAAAGGGTTCACCCCCACTATGACATTGTTTTTGTGCATGTATCATATTCTCTGGTCTAGATGTCTATATTGTATGTATAATTAACATGTCTATATTTTAGAATGGATTATGCTTTGGGAGAAAACATAGCAATAAAATATGTTAAGACACTAAAGTATATAACTGTAATTGGTATTTCATTCACATAAAATTAAAAATATACTTTTTCACAAATGGCAGTGATTATATTATCCCCATTGGCAATTCTTATTAACATCACTCTTTATGGAAAACCAAATTAATAATTAGAAGGATGCTTAGAAAGCATCAGTCTACAGTAAAAAGAAGTGACCTGACCTCTGTGGAGAAATATTCTCCTCAGGCAGTTATGCATCTTACTGAAGTAATTCTGCTCTTCTTGAGAACACAATGTGTCTCTATCTTGGACTTCGTTGAGAAAGTTGTTCACTTCTGACTTTTGAGGCTTCCATTTTCTATGATTTACCCTGATGATGTCTTTTAATCACACATTAATTTTTGAATCAGAGTTTCATAGGATAAATTAAGCTCCCCCATGTAGCATTATAATCACATTGTAATTGCACTTCTTTGAGATTAAAATTAGGTCCCCTTGATTAGAGTTTTGAGAATTCAAGACTTAAAATTTTTCCTTATTTAGCCAGTTGAATGACTAACCACATTTGTGTGTGGATTTTTGAAGTTTGAACCTCAGAAATCATTCATTGCCCACATAACAATGAAAATGTTTGTCTACAGGACTCCAGATTGAGTACAAAAATGCATTGGAATTACACAACCTTAAACATAATAGAAATTTCAGTGCATCCTAGGAGATCATACAAAGCCAAGAGACCATCAAAAGGCAAAGAGAAACGGAAAAGAAAAGATTTTTGGAGTGCAGGATATCACAACTGTTATGATGATATGATCTAAGGTATCCAGCATTTTGTAATGAGTGTTAAATTAGATAAACATAACTAATTTCTGAAATTACTTCATAATAAAAATTCCAATTCAATCATGTTTAGGTTAGTAACAGGAGCATCACACTCAGAAAATACATGTATCAGTAAATAATTATTATTTGAAATATTATATATTGACTTAATATATTACTAGATATGCTGTAGTTTTAGGACGGATTAATGAACATAAATTCTCAATGCAGCCAATGGAAGTAACAGCTAGCATATTTTAAATATAAATTATTTTCATCATTATTTGACCATTTTCTTAATATCTGAAAAAAATTGTTTCTCGGATTTCTTTTACAAAATTAAAATTGAACATCAAAATATTCTACAATCTTGAATTTTATATATCAAATAAGTACTATATTATATGTTACATGCTCATGACAATGTACATGTCTAAATACACATTCTGCAATAATTAATATGTGCCATTCTACAATGGAATTTGCAGATGTGTGCTGATGGAGCCCATAGGAAAGTGACGTAAAATAGAAAAGTATTTATAATACAAGCATACTTAATATGACAAATTAGAGTGAGCATTCTGCTACAGAGAAAAGTGAGGGCAATATCTTTTGGTATAATATATTTGATCATTTATAGATAATGACAAATATGATAGTAGTTGAAGTTTTAAAAATTATTCTTTAAATATCTCAAAGCAGTAAAGAAGGGCTTCTCATATATATATGATGCATATATATATATATATGATGAACTTCTGTGCATCAATTTCCTATGTTAAATAAAGTATGGAAGAAAAACTTAAAGTCTACTGTCTTTGACTGCCAAGGGTGCTGAAGAAAGTTTAAAAGTAGATGCAGTGCAGAAATAATCTTTCTTAATTTGGTACATCACATATCAAGTAGGATTAATAGGCTATTAGCCTTTGCATTTATTATAATGCTCTGACATTTCATCTATCATATTTTAGTTTCATCTGGAAGGTGTAAACAGCACATCTCCTTCAATTTATCTTGTGATATAGTATAAGATGGCAAGTTGCTATTTTGTTAATTAACTTATAAGACTTAAAGATTACTGTAAATAGAAACAATAATGAATATTCAAGATCATCTACTGTGCCGAAATTAACCTGCATTCCAATAGCTGCTCCACCTCTCGCTATCAGTAAAACTTTGAAGTTTGATAAACAAAAATATATTATTAAATTTGTTTTTAAAGTATTTTGTTCTCAGGTTAGCACATACCTATCAGTTAAAACCATATGTCATATCCTCTGTGAAAAAAAAATGAATAGAATTTAAAGGAAGCTGATTCCATGTTTAAGTAATTTATTTTGTTTTTGTTCCACTAACTCCAACTTAGAAAACCTTTCAGTAGATTCAGAATTAACAGGAAGATAGAAACAATAATGATACTTGCTTTCATCTATGGTGAATATTTTCAACCTTTTTTGTTCATTAATTTATTATTTCATATTTATTAAGCTTTTAGGATGTGCTAGGATATAATATGATAATATGCTGATAATAATGCTATAAAGAAGGTCATACATGGTTAGGGAGATAGAGAGTGACTGGAGGTGGTGGCACTGTAGGTCAGGTGCTCAGAAAAGACATCTCAGAAAAGCTCACATTTGAGCAGAAACCTAAGTGGAATAGGGAAAAAGATGAGAATATCTCCCACAAGAGTATTTGGAGCACAGGAAAAATCCAGAGAAAGCCATGGGACAAAATTATAATTGAAATGTTAAAAGCCCATATGAGAGTGGGAAGAAATTAGAGAAGTGGCTTGAATTTGTTACCATAAATACTTTTTTAAAAAAGTCAGTCCAAATTACCTCTTTTGTGTATCAAATAATTTTCAATGACAGAGCTACTTTGGGATAAATAGGATTATACATAAGTTATTCAAGAAGTAGACTGCTATAAAATTGCTTAAGCTAAATAATTGACCTATTCAGTTATTCCAGTAAGCCTTAGAATTAATTTAATAGACAAAAATAAAACACAGTCAGATCCAGTCACTAAGAAATGAACTTTGCTTCATTTTTGAGATAGTACTACACAAAAGTTGCATTCTATCTAAGTGTTGAGGTTTTATGAAATTATGAAAAGTCAAGGGCAATCATCACACTTCTCTCCATAAAATCATTTAGCAGTTTCCTATTGCTGGCATTTTCCTTCCCCTAGTTCACCAATATCATTTCACACACACTTACACTATTTTACAAGTACATTCAAAATACTAAGATCAAATATTTATGATGCATCAATGTCCTAAAAAAATAAAATGGAGGACACACCTGTGTTTGAATAAAGTTGGGTTTATTGTTTTGTAGCGATGACGGTGAATGCACACCATGGGAATCCAATGGCTTTGATTTGAGAGTCTTTGAAAATTTATTATAGCAATTTGTCTTGTGTTAGGGAATTTTTCATAGATTCAAGGAAGTAGTGCTTTGTTCTAGACTGGATTTTATCAGGAACTGAAGATAACTCTATGATTGGGTATCCCAGTATTGCTTATGTAGAAGCTGGGAAGAATAACGTAAGGCTAAAGCTGTCACGGATAAAGCAGCAGCAGTAATTTATATTAGACTGATGATAAAAATATTTGATAACTATTGTATTTGTACATAGTTGCTGTTTTCTCTAAATTTGCACATGAATATGGAGTGGTCTTATTTTTGTCGGATTCACTGAACTCACAGAGAGTCTTTGTCTGATGTTGATGCTGAATTATTTATGAAAAAGAGCATCACGGCAAGTGCCATACAAACTCGGAGGAACACCAAGGCCTTGTTGAAAGTGCAACACCAGCCCCAGGCCAGATCCTGGGTCTCGAAGGTACTTTTCTATTCCTTTAATGTGCATGTCGGGTTTGGGAGATAAAGTTTCCTGGACTTACAAAAACCCTCAACAACTTTCACTCTTATTTTCCAAAAGAGAATAAATAAGATATATATCAAATGTTTGGAAGGAATGATTGAGGGGAAGACACCTGGGCCTGGAGATTGTTTTTTTTGGGGGGGGGGGGGTATTCTTTTAATTACAAATTATTTCTTAAAATCAGTATTAAAAACTTCAACTTTTTATTGCTTCTTTCAGTTTTTAAGGGATATGCATTTCTAAAATTTGTTTCTTCTAAAGTTTCAAATTATTGGAAAAATTTCTTTCAAATATGTTATTGTATTTAGAATATATTTTTGATATGTAGTGACGTTTCCTTTTCACTTTTGTATTTTTTATTTCTCTCACTTTTTAACCAATAATTCTGCTAAATGTTGGCCAATGTTTTTAGTCTTTTCAAAAAATCAAAATTGGCTATATTTATTTTTATTTATCATATGTTTCTATTTTATTCTTTTGTATCTTTAGGTTCAGTGGGTGTTAACTTCTTGAGATGAAATTGCAGATTCTTTTATATGTCTTTTTTAATCTTATGCATTACAATTATAAATTTTCCTTTTGGTTTATCACAAGTTTTGATATATTTTTAATTACTTAACTCAGAGTATTTTATTATTCTCATTGGGCTTTCTTCTTCGATTTTGAGATATTAGTGAGTATATTGTTTAATTTTAAAGAAGTTGGTTGTTGTTATTTACCATGTTATTACATTCCAGCTTAATTTATCTATTGCCATAGATCATTCTATGACTGTTTTTGAGGCCTCAAATTTACTGAGCTCTACCTTCCACTATGTAATTATGTGAACATGAATAGAATGTGTATTTCGCCATTGTCAGTTGTTATGTCGTATATATCAAGTAGATAGGTTTTGTTAATAGTGTGTTTATTTAATTACATTGTTCAGAGCTTCTATAAATTTCCTGATTTTTGTTCTATTCTCTTTAGGTATGATTGTTAATATTTCATATTTTAGTTTTGCTGTGGTCTGAATATTTGTGTCCTTCCAGAATTTATATGTTGACATCCTAACCTGCAATGTAAGAATATTAGGAGGTGGGACCATCAAGAGGTTCTTAGATCGTGGGAGCAGAGTCTTCCTGGTGGGTTAGGTTTGGGAGATAACGTTTCCTGGCCTCATAAAAACCCTCCACAACTTTCATTCCTGAAGGTATCTATTTGATTTTTTTTCAAAAATTTCAGTTGAGCTGCTTGTTTCTTCCATGCAGTATTTTATACTCAATTGTGTATAAAAGAAGCTGGTGAGATTTCCCTTCAACATAAATAAGCAATTACAGTGTTTCACATGCAAATTTTTTTAAAAATTTAACTTGTCCTGATTCTATTTTGTCAATGGAAAACAGTCATATCTTTCTAAGCAGTAATGGAGGAAGACTAGTGCTTTGTGCATTTTGATATATTTGAGTTTACCACAATGTCAAACGTTTGACACAATTGGATTTCTCATAAGTATCCTAGTTCAGGTACATCTGAATGCTAAATAATACTGTGTTTAAGTTTTGTGTTGCAAGAATCGTGCTACAAAAAGCAAGAAAGAAACCACAAAAATTGGCATTGCTATTAAAGAGGCCAGAGAGAGACCCTTTCCACCATCTGGGGACATAGTAAGAAGGCATCATCTATAAGCCAAAAAGCAGCTCTCCCCAGACACTAAATTGGTCTTAATCTTGGACTTCTCAGTCTCAAGAACTGTGAAACTAAGTTTCTGCTGTTTATCAGCTCCCCAGTTCATGGTAGTTTGACATAGAAACCCAAATAAACTAATTTTTTTTTTTTTTTTGCTTGTTTTGAGGTTATAAGGTGTGTGAAAATTTTAATACGTAATATTTTCTTAATTGATTTATTATTCCCCTTCAAGTGATCATGCTCTTGTTCTCTTGAAATGGTTTGTGCATCAGGTTTACTTCATGAGCTTTGCTGCAAAGAGTGATTTCCCGAAATATACTTTTCTATTATTTATTGTTAAATATTTCCTGTTTTAATTTGTGCATCTTGTAAGCCAGATATGCTTATTTTAGCAGTCGGAAACCTTAGTTTTATAATGGAAGATTTTAGTCCATTTACATTTAAAGTAATGACACATATTTGGGATTTATATCCACCACCTTTTATTGATTTTTCTTTGTACCATCTAGATATTCTATTTTCTTTTCCCTCTTGAGGTCGTTTTGATTAAATAAATATTTTGTTATTCCCCAAATTATCAACTCATGCTTGATTTATTAAAATGTAATGCAAAATAGACTGTGGTGGATAGAAAAAAAAGATGGTAATTATCAATTCATTTTCTTCTTTTACACACATGGAACTTGACACATGTAGAAGTAAAGGTAGCCTGTCCTTTTACTTGCCTGGACTACGCAATACAAGAAATGACACTGCACTGGTTCCCAGGCTAGATTTTAAGAGGACGGTGAGATTGTGCTGTCCTCCTTTTGGATCCCTGAAATCTCATACAGGACATCGTATACATATTATGTTCATAAGTGATGAAAACCCATGAAAAATTATCAGAAAAATATTGAGAAGTTCTACAGTAGGACACATGTTTAAAAATTAGAGGAGGTCTAATTTTGGCACAGTAATTAGCCAAATCCAAATATGGAAAAGAATTTCTCGCACAAATAGGAAAGTCTAGACTACTTGATGGACATCTAAATTGAATATTAGAAAGTGTTCCTCTATTCAGTGGTAGGGTAGAACCAGGTAAGTTCTTATGGGCCCAAATAGAACTCAATATTGAAGTATCTGTGTCAAATTAAATAATATAATAATTTGAGCTAAAATTTTTCCTTTTATGCAAGACACCGGTGAGTAAATAAGAAACCACACCAAAAGGCAGAATCATGTGTACAATTGCATCACGGAGACATTTTTAACTGTGACTTTTCATTATGCTATAAATTCACAGAAGATATAATTAATATCGTACAGTCAATTAAGTACCTGGATTCAGGATTAAACTCATTCTTAAATAGTTTAATAATGACTTATACTACTTTTAAAAAAACTTGAATAGGATTTAAAATTTTAGTGGCACACAAGTTCAAAGCAAGAGTATATCTTAATATATTACCATTTTCTTTGCAACAGTTCTAAAGCATTAACTTATATATTTGTTCATGTAACACAAGGTAATTATAATGGTTAAATTTTTGTATTCAACCTCTTCTGTTTTGTATTTTAAGCAAATATTTTAATTGAAATGTAATCATATATAATGAACACTAGTAATTTTGTTATGCAATACTAATAAGAGAAAAATATTTGTAATGTTTCATCAACTGTTTACCTTCAGCATAAGCTGAAGAGTGAGTTCCACATTCAGGTTTTTATTTTCACTTATATTTTATATTGAAGAAATATAAAGTCTTTACTCACAATTTTGGGTCACTTGAAAAGGCAGAAGAGTGTGTTGATAACATCAGAGAACTCTGGATCTTCAAGTTGCAATGAGTTATATTATGGAAATGCTACAGAATATTACAGAAATATTACAGAAATATTATAATTGCGAATATTACAGAAATATATACTTATTTATGCTCTACTATGAAGGACTATATCATTTCTGGATATTTATGCCATCTTTCTCCCTCTGATATCAAGTACTGGGAAAACCTTGTGCTGCCTTTTGTATAACTATATAGTATTTTTGAAAAAATTCTAAAATCTTATTTTAACATTTTTATGGTTTTGCTCACATTTAAAATGTTTGAGTTTTAAAGATATTGAATATATTCCTGAGATAAGACTCTTTACCAAATTATTTGAAATCATATTACATCTATCAATTTTCCAGTCACAGACTCATGTGAAAAATGCAATTTTTCTCTACCTTAATTTAGTTTTCTATTCTGAACTCTCGTTCTTCTTAGTTTAGTATTTTTATCAATCACATTCACAAAAATTTAGTCTGATTCAGTGACTACTCAGTCATCTCAGGTTTGTAACTGAGTCATAATCAAATATAAAACTCAGTGTTTTTTTTCCTTCTCCTTTCTTTCCTCCTTAATTTATATATACATATACATATATAAAATTAATATTATATATTAATTATATAAAAATTATTTGCAGAAAGGATTATATACATAATTTTATATATATATAAATGCAAATAATTTTGAGCACTTAAGACCCTGGAGATATAGATGCTAAGAAGACAGTCACAGACCTTAATTTTATAAGATATATTATTTGGGAAAGAAGACAGATAACAAATAAGTAAATAGATGAACGAATGAGACATATTCAGACAGTACTCTAAATGCTATAAATGAAAATGAAGATCATATAAAATAGAGTGGGATCTATTTTGGAAATAAGTATAACCGGACAAGATTGCTGACAAGATATAATGAAAGGAAATAAGTATAATTCTTATATTTTCATAACAGTTTTAATGATCAGTTATTGAGACTAGAAAAAGTGAAAGAGCAGTAGAAGACATGGTGTAGAGGAGAATCAGGAATTCTGTTTCCAAGTCTTAAGGGTCATTGAATTATTTGATTTATTTTTTAGATATTTGATTGTGCAACTAATAGAGCCACAGTGCCTTTTCATTGATTTGATTTAGGCGTGATAACAGAGAGAAAAACTGAAAAGAAGCAAGCTTTCTAACTAATTATTAATTAGCAAGTAGGATGAAATAATGATTATGAAGAAGTAGATTAAATTTGGTGAACTGTACTAGGTAAGCTTTCTCTTTTTAGCTGCTATTAAAATAAGGTAAAGAAAATTATTTAATTGAGATGGAAGCATATTTTTCTCCTACATGAAATGAAGTCAGTAGGAGGGCAACACAGGTCTAGCATGGCACTTTTATAATGTTAGCAAGGATCCAACTTCCTTCAGACCTTCTACTGCGTCACCTCTTGTGTGTGGTTGTCCATACTCAAAGCTGCCTCCAGTAGACATAAAATTGAAATATAACTATTATTGTTTTATGAATCATGTTTGAGCTCCTGGCAGGAAGAAGAAAAATGTGGAGAGGGGCAAAAAGACAGCAGCCACATAGTCTCAGAAACTAAGGAGTCAAGATTTTCTAGCAAAGTAAACTGGTGCCATTAATGAAATCATGATTCTACTACTAAAGCTTTGACATTTCTACTGAATCTGCAATAAATACTTATTATTTATAATACATCAAATATACTTTTTAAACAAATATTTAATATGTATTATTTGATTAATATATTACTTAATACATCTCACACAAAATTTGTAATCTTTCATCCCAAACTTCTCTAATTGCAGTGCTATACCTACCATTTATTGAGAATTCCATTCTTCCAGTTATGCAGGCTAAAAAATCAGGAGTTATTATTGATATTTTTCCTCATATACTAGCTCTAGTGTTTATGTTCTGTTGTCTTAACTTCAAAATATTTCCAGATTCCAAGCACTTCTCATGACCTCTAAGGCTAATTCCCTTGCCAAAACCACATTTGGATTTTATAATAGGATTCTAACTGGATTTTCATTTATTCCTGTAATTCTGAACATAGTAGTCTGTACTATCCTTTAAAATTGAAACTTAGATTATGTGCCAAAACCACATTTGGATTTCATAATAGGATTCTAACTGGATTTTCATTTATTCCTGTAATTCTCAACATAGTAGTCTGCGCTATCCTTTAAAATTGAAACGTAGATTATGTCATTCCATTACCACTCTGATGTTGTCATTTACTACCTTTCCCTCAATCATTCTTCTGTCCACCTCTGTCCTTGCAGTTTCTTCAACAGACCTTCAAGGATACTCTTGGCCAAAGATCTTTGCACTAGCTAGCCTTTCTATTTGAAATTGTCGTATTTCAGATAGCCTATGGTTTGTTCTCCACAGGCTTCAAATCTTGGCTCAAATTTTAATTACCTTGTGAGTCTTTTCTCTGGCTGGTCACCCTATTAGAAATTATAACATTCTGTCATGGTGTGAGCATTTGTGCCCCGCAGCATTCATATGTTGAAATTTTTTTTATTTATTTTATTTTTATTTATTTATTTATTTATTTATTTTGAGATGGAGTCTCACTCTGTCTGCCATATCGCAGTGCAGTGGCGCGATCTCGGCTCACTGCAAGCTCTGCCTCCCGGGTTCAAGCGATTCTCTGCCTCAGTCTCCCAAGTAGCTGGGATTACAGGCGCCCGCCACCACACTCGGCTAATTTTTTTGTATTTTTAGTAGAGATGGGGTTTCCTCATCTTGGCCAGGCTGTTCTTGAACTCTTGACCTTGTGATAAAAGTGCTGGTATTACAGGCGTTAGCCACCGTGCCGGGTCTTTCATATGCTGAAATCTTAACTTTCAAAGTGTTGGCATTAGGAAGTAGAGTCTTTGGGAGGAGTTGGAACCTTTGGGAGTATGACTGTGGAGACCCTCACAAATGGGAGTAGTGCCCTTGTAAAAAAGACCCAGAGAGCTCTTTAGCCCTCTCTCTGTCACATGAGGAGGATACTAAGATAAGTTAGCAGTCTGGAAGAAATCCCTCACCAGAACCAATCATGCTGGCATCCTGATCTCAGACTCCCAGCCTCCATAACTGTGGGAAATGAATTTCTGTTGTTGTTAGGCCTCCCATTTTATGGTACTTTGTTATAGCAGCCTGGACTAACTATGATACATGCTGTTCTCCTAAATGGTATTCTCAATTCTTTTACCTTTATTTATTTTTCTTCATTACATATATCCACATTCATTATATTAGAATTCCTTTATTTGTCCAGTTTTGTGCATATCTATCATACTAGAACTCTTTTACAACAGGAGTTGTTTTGTGTGCTAGGACTCTAGTACCTACAAGATTACTTATCACATAATACGTGCTAATTAGTTAATGAGTAAATGGATAAATGAATAGAACGTAAATAATTAAAGGAAAAGGTGAGTGGATATTACATAACAGTTACCATTCAATGCTACAGTTGAAAAATGCCTTTAAGATGCCTGTTAAACACTTAAACACTAATGTTGGAAATGAGGAGCTACAGCTCAAGGTAAAAATTGGAGTTGCAATATTTTAGTGTATGGATAGCATCCAAAGTAATCATAAGAAATAGGATGCTCTATTACATTCTGGTAAAGGTAGAACATTTACTTGAAAATAAATTCTAAATTTACAGAAAGCTCCATGACCCTTGAACATTTTGTTTAAACTATATCTATATATGCCAGGTGCAGTGACTCATGCCTATAATGCCAGCAGTTTGGGAAGTTGAGGCAGGCAGATCACTTGAGGCCAGGAGTTCGAGACCAGCCTGGCCAACATGGTGAAATCCTGTCACTACTAAAAATACAAAAATCAGCCAGGACTGGTGGCACACACTTGTAATTCCAGCTATTCGGGAGGCTGAGGCATGATAATTGCTTGAACCTAGGAGGCAGAGGTTGCAGTGAGCCAGGATTGCACCACTGCACACCAGCCTGGTGACCAGAGTGAGACACTGTCTCAAAAAAGTAAAATAAAATAATACAATACAATAAAATAAATCTATATAGAATGAACCAAATTACCTAACATATAATATATACACATACATAATATTTTATTTGTTTTGAATTTTTTCCTGTAGTGAGAAACGCTTGAATCAGATTATATGTAAATTCTTTTTCTAATCTACAAGTTTGTATCTCTGATAAAGACAAAATAAAATTATTCTCTACCACCTAGTACTGAAGTAATTTAAATCTCTTAGAGACGTGCTTTAAATTCTTATAGACAACATTTGAAGAATATTTTCTTGGATCTTTTCAAAATTTGCAGGTGCTAAGAGGAAATTCCAGTGTTTTGTCTTTCCAATTCATTAGTTCATTTAAAAAGTCCAAAGTAGGCCAGGTGCGGTGGCTCACGCCTGTAATCCCAGCACTTTAGGAGGCTGAGGCAGGCGAATCATGAGGTCAGGAGATCAAGACCATCCTGGCTAACACGGTGAAACCCCGTCACTATTAAAAATACAAAAAATTAGCCAGGCGTGGTGGCGGGCACCTGTAGTCCCAGCTACTTGGGAGGCTGAGGCAGGAGAACGGCGTGAACCCGGGAGGCGGAGTTTGCAGTGAGCCCAGATTGTGCCACTGCACTCCAGCCTGGGTGACAGAGCAAGACTCTGTCTCCAAAAAAAAAAAAAGTTCAAAGTAGACGTTTTTTAAACATTCAGACTTCTGAAGTAGTAGTGTTTTCATTTCTAAGAAAGTCCTGATTGTCAGGGATTTCATAACCTATAAGATTATGGGATCATTTTCTAAAATATTTCATAATAAAAGCTGTAGATATAGCTAGCATATTACCTGGCCAAGAAGCTATTTTTATTTTGTAGAAAATCAAATATAGAACCCTCTAACTACTTTATCGAATTGCTTTATTAATTCCAATAGATTTAATTTTTAAAAAAAAATTTCTATTTAATTTTTTAAATCATTAGTATGTAGAGAATAGTCTTATGGGTTAACGTGTAACTTTATTATCTTTCTAAATGCTCTGGAACTTATCATCTGGAATTCTTTCAATATTGAATGCCCATGTCAGTATTATAAACAATGAAAATAATATACATTAATGACTACTTTCTATAATCTTGAAAATAATTTTGGAATGTCACTGTTTATAATCATGCTTTTTGCTGATATTGCAAAGACATTTTATCATCTGATAAATGTTTTTGTTTAATTTAATGTACAATGTTTAGTAGGAATGACTTTTGAAATTATTCAAATTATCCTTTAAGGCTTATTAATGAAATCATACTTTACTTGGTTATAGCGTAATGCTCTTCTAATACATGATGGAAAGTTTTCTCAGTGTTTATGCATATCTAATTGTGGCTGAGAGCCTCCTATAGTCGTTTTCTTAGTGGTGAATTATGAAATAAATTGATTTTTGAAAGATTGAAGAGATACTGTAACTTACTTAGTTCAAACTAAAAGTTCCTGATTATTTCCTAAAATCCCTTCATAACAGGAACATCAAAAATGGGTTTGAGTAAGTAGTCCAACCCAACTCTATTACTCTACATTTGTAACTCCTTTTTTTTTTTTTTTTTTTTGAGACAGATTCCTGCTCTGTTGTCCAACCTGGAGTTCAGTGGTGCCGTCTCAGCTCACTGTAACCTTCGCCTCTGGGATTCCAAGTGATTCTTGTGCCTCTGCCTCCCAAGTACCAGGATTATAGGTGCATGCCATCACACTTGGCTCATTTTTGTACTTTTAGTAGAGACGGGGTTTTGCCATGTTGGGCAGGCAACAACCTCCTGGTGTCAAGTGATCTACCTGCCTTGGTCTCCTAAAGTGCTGAGGTTACAGGCATGAGCCACTGAGTCTGGCCTCTAACTGTATATTTATGGTGATTCTTTGTTTAGACATAGATATCTGAATCTGAACACTTAAAACTGACTTTTTTCCTAGTGAAGCTTTCATTTGTTCTTTATATGTTGAAATATATTATTGTCAATTAATTACCTTTATTCTCTATCTTACAGTTATAATCTTATATTAGATTTTGATATGTATAGTTTATCAATTAATGAGTGTTGTTCAAACAGCATTTAGCAGTATAGCTGAAACAGTCTTACAGAATATATATTATGAAAAGAGGCTAAAATATGTTTTTGGAAATGAGGAAATTGAACACACATATATATGGCTGTCTTTGTGGTTTTGAAATTAGTGTAATGCTAATGTATAAAATAAATTGGAGTTTTTATTTTAATATATTCTAAAATAGTTTAAATATTTTGGAGAAAAATATTTAGAAAAATATTCATAAATTAACATTTTCTCAGTTTCAAACAATGTAGTCTTGGTGTCTTTATTTCAATAAAGTACCTTTAATTGCCTTTCAAGTCTTTTCTGTGCTGTTTTGCTGTTGAAGCATCTGGTTTTTTCAAGGTTAATTTTAATGATATATATTTGCTTAGAAATTACTCATTTTCTCTATGTTTTAAAGACATGCTCAATAATTATCTGCAGTATTTTCTTATAATCTTTCTGATTTTAGTAGTATAAAAAGTTATATTTGATTTTTTATTAGTAATCTTTTTATCTCGTACTCTTTCATTAATCTTTTCAGAGAAGCATTTTTGATTGTTTTTTCTTTTGCATTATTTCAAAACTGATATATAGGAAAAAACACTTCAGAAAAACAGAAATTTCTAGAATGCTACATAAAATGGTTCTATTATTAGACATTCTAGTGACAGAATGCTTAAATTTATTTATATTACTTTGTTCAGCATTTAATCATTTCACTTTCATCTTCTGTTTGTGGAACTTTGATTTTAACTATCTGTTTCTCAAGGGAAACACTGTGAGATGATAAAAACTCTTAAACAACAACCAAAAAGCTGACTACAGGGTTCTATATTTTCTTGTTTTAAGCTTGTTCCTTGTTTCTGTTCCTCACAGGCACATAATAGAGTTTGTATTTGTATGTGCACGTGTGTGTTTGTATATGTGTGTTTCTTAGACAATACTTCCTGTGATTCATAGTGCAGTTTGACATTGAAAATCAATAACCTCCAGTTAAGTGATGATTTAAGCAGCAGAATATAAAATGCTTATTCTGGGGCTTACATACTTTATCCTATAAAAATTCAGAATCTGTTATAAACTATTATGTTCAGAAATTCAGATGAAGGAAAGAAGTTATTTTTAGTAATTTTATATATAGATCTGAATCTGTCTTGGATAATAGAGTCTTATTAAAAACCGGCAAATAATTTTAAGTCTACATACCTTTTTTCTTCTGTCTACATAATGACTACCTTACATATAGGTCTGTGTAATCAATCGGAATCAATACAATAGTATAACTGAAATATAAATTACCATCAGATTTGTTTTAAAAGTGGTTTCTGTATAATAGAAACTAATAGAACTCTCCATAATGGATCTTCTGGGGTGCCATTTTAAATACTGGAAAGGTAATTCAATTGAATGCACTTAGACTGTTTTAAAGGCCAAATAAATTATGTATGTGTTCACTTGGGACATCAATCTGAAATATTTCTTCAAATTCAAATGAAATCCACAGAGAAAATTTTCCAGCTAGGCTCCACAGTGAAGAAATATAATTCATTGTTTTAAATATGCCTTATTGGCAATAATCCCACTTTTTTTTTTTTTATCACAATGCCATACTAAAAGTACACTCATATTTCGCTTCACAATGAGGATACATTCTGAGAAATATGCTGTTAGGTGATTTTGTCATTGTATGAATATCGTGGAATGTACTTAGACAAACCTAGATGATATAGTCTACTACATACCCAGGATCTGTACTATAGCTTAAGGCTCCTAGGCTACAAACTTGTACATGTCACTATACTGAATACTGTAAGCAATTGTAACACAATGGTATTTGTGTATCTGTATATATCTAAGCATGGAAAAGTTATAATAAAAAATACTGTAATTATTTCTACTGGATAACTTTATGTTAAGATAATATAAATGGGGGGGGCGGCGGAGCAAGATGGTCGAATAGGAACAGCTCCAGTCTCCAACTCCCAGCGCCAGCGACACAGAAGACCGGTGATTTCTGCATTTTCAACTGAGGTACTGGGTTCATCTCACTAGGGAGTGCCGGAAAATCGGTGCTGGTCAGCTGCTGCTGCCTGACCAGCGAGAGCTGAAGCAAGGCGAGGCATCGCCTCACCTGGGAAGCGCAAGGGGAAAGGGAATCCCTTCTCCTAGCCAGGGGAACTGAGACACACAACACCTGGAAAATTGGGTAACTCCCACCCCAATACTGCGCTTTAAGCAAACAGGCACACCAGGAGATTATATCCTACACCTGGCCGGGAAGGTCCCACGCCCACGGAGCCTCCCTCATTGCTAGCACAGCAGTCTGAAATCTAACCGCAAGGCAGTAGCGAGGCTGGGGGAGAGGCGCCCGCCATTGCTGAGGCTTAAGTAGGTAAACAAAGCCGCTGGGAAGCTCAAACTGGGTGGAGCTCACAGCAGCTCAAGGAAACCAGCCTGTTTCTGTAGACTCCACCTGTGGGGACAGGGCACAGATAAACAGCAACAAAAGCAGCAGAAACCTCTGCAGACGCAAACAACTCTGTCTGACAGCTTTGAAGAGAGCAGTGGATCTCCCAACATAGAGGTTGAGATCTGAGAAGGGACAGACTGCCTGCTCAAGTGGGTCCCTGACCCCTGGGTAGCCTAACTGGGAGACATCCCCTACTAGGGGCAGTCTGACACCCCACACCTCACAGGGTGGAGTACACCCCTGAGAGGAAGCCTCCAAAGCAAGAAGCAGACAGGTACACTCGCTGTTCAGCAATATTCTATCTTCTGCAGCCTCTGCTGCTGACACCCAGGCAAAGGGTCTGGAGTGGACCTCAAGCAATCTCCAACAGACCTACAGCTGAGGGTCTTGACTGTTAGAAGGAAAACTATCAAACAGGAAGGACACCTACACCAAAACCCCATCAGTACATCACCATCATCATCAAAGACCAGAGGCAGATAAAACCACAAAGATGGGGAAAAAGCAGGGCAGAAAAGTTGGAAATTCAAAAAATAAGAGTGCATCTCCCCCGGCAAAGGAGCGCAGCTCATCGCCAGCAATGGATCAAAGCTTGACGGAGGATGACTTTGACGAGATGAGAGAAGGAGGCAAAAAAAAGCAGGGGTTGCAATACTAGTCTCTGATAAAACAGACTTTAAACCATCAAAGATCAAAAGAGACAAAGAAGGCCATTACATAATGGTAAAGGGATCAATTCCTCAGGAAGAGCTCACGATCCTAAATATATATGCACCCAATAAAGAAGCACCCAGATTCATAAAGCAAGTCCTTAGAGACTTACAAAGAGACTTAGACTCCCATACAATAATAACGGGAGACTTCAACACTCCACTGTCAACATTAGACAGATCAACGAGACAGAAAGTTAACAAGGATATCCAGGAATTGAACTCATCTCTGCAGCAAGCAGACCTAATAGACATCTATAGAACTCTCCACCCCAAATCAACAGAATATACATTCTTCTCAGCACCACATCACACTTATTCCAAAATTGACCACATAATTGGAAGTAAAGCACTCCTCAGCAAATGTACAAGAACAGAAATTATAACAAACTGTCTCTCAGACCACAGTGCAATCAAACTAGAACTCAGGACTAAGAAACTCAATCAAAACCGCTCAACTACATGGAAACTGAACAACCTGCTCCTGAATGACTACTGGGTACATAATGAAATGAAGGCAGAAATAAAGATGTTCTTTGAAACCGATGAGAACAAAGATACAACATACCAGAATCTCTGGGATACATTTAAAGCAGTGTGTAGAGGGAAATTTATAGCACTAAATGCCCACAAGAGAAAGCAGGAAAGATCTAAAATTGACACTCTAACATCACAATTAAAAGAACAAGAGAAGCAAGGGCAAACACATTCAAAAGCTAGCAGAAGGCAAGAAATAACTAAGATCAGAGCAGAACTGAAGGAGATAGAGACACAAAAAAACCTCCAAAAAATCAATGAATCCAGGAGTTGGTTTTTTGAAAAGATCAACAAATTGACAGACCGCTAGCAAGACTAATAAAGAAGAAAAGAGAGAAGAATCAAATAGATGCAATAAAAAATGATAAAGGGGATATCACCACCGACCCCACAGAAATACAAACTACCATCAGAGAATACTATAAACACCTCTATGCAAATAAACTAGAAAATCTAGAAGAAATGGATAATTTCCTGAACACTTACACTCTTCCAAGACTAAACCAGGAAGAAGTTGAATCCCTGAATAGACCAATAGCAGGCTCTGAAATTGAGGCAATAATTAATAGCCTACCAACCAAAAAAAGTCCAGGACCACATGGATTCACAGCTGAATTCTACCAGAGGTACAAGGAGGAGCTGGTACCATTCCTTCTGAAACTATTCCAATCAATAGAAAAAGAGGGAATCCTCCCTAACTCTTTTTATGAGGGCAACATCATCCTGATACCAAAGCCTGGCAGAGACACAACAAAAAACAGAGAATTTTAGACCAATATCCCTGATGAACATCGATGCAAAAACCCTCAATAAAATACTGGCAAACCAGATTCAGCAGCACATCAAAAAGCTTATCCAACATGATCAAGTGGGCTTCATCCCTGGGATGCAAGGCTGGTTCAACATTCGCAAATCAATAAACATAATCCAGCATATAAACAGAACCAAAGACAAGAACCACATGATTATCTCAATAGATGCAGAAAAGGCTTTTGACAAAATTCAACAGCTCTTCATGCTAAAAACGCTCAATAAATTCGGTATTGATGGAACGTACCTCAAAACAATAAGAGCTATTTATGACAAACCCACAGCCAATATCATACTGAATGGGCAAAAACTGGAAAAATTCCCTTTGAAAACTGGCACAAGACAGGGATGCCCTCTCTCACCACTCCTATTCAACATAGTGTTGGAAGTTCTGGCTAGGGCAATCAGGCAAGAGAAAGAAATCAAGGGTATTCAGTTAGGGAAAGAAGAAGTCAAATTGTCCCTCTTTGCAGATGACATGATTGTATATTTAGAAAACCCCATTGTCTCAGCCCAAAATCTCCTTAAGCTGATAAGCAACTTCAGCAAAGTCTCAGGATACAAAATTAATGTGCAAAAATCACAAGCATTCTTATACACCAGTAACAGACAAACAGAGAGCCAAATCATGAATGAACTTCCATTCACAATTGCTTCAAAGAGAATAAAATACCTAGGAATCCAACTTACAAGGGATGTAAAGGACCTCTTCAAGGAGAACTACAAACCACTGCTCAGTGAAATAAAAGAGGACACAAACAAATGGAAGAACATACCATGCTCATGGATAGGAAGAATCAATGTCGTGAAAATGGCCATACTGCCCAAGGTTATTTATAGATTCAATGCCATCCCCATCAAGCTACCAATGTGTTGCTTCACAGAATTGGAAAAAACTGCTTTAAAGTTCATATGGAACCAAAAAAGAGCCCGCATCTCCAAGACAATCCTAAGTCAAAAGAACAAAGCTGGAGGCATCATGCTACCTGACTTCAAACTATACTACAAGGCTACAGTAACCAAAACAGCATGGTACTGGTACCAAAACAGAGATATAGACCAATGGAACAGAACAGAGTCCTCAGAAATAATACCACACATCTACAGCCATCTGATCTTTGACAAACTTGAGAGAAACAAGAAATGAAGAAAGGATTCCCTATTTAATAAATGGTGCTGGGAAAATTGGCTAGCCATAAGTAGAAAGCTGAAACTGGATCCTTTCCTTACTCCTTATACGAAAATTAATTCAAGATGGATTAGAGACTTAAATGTTAGACCTAATACCATAAAAACCCTAGAGGAAAACCTAGGTAGTACCATTCAGGACATAGGCATGGGCAAAGACTTCATGTCTAAAACACCAAAAGCAATGGCAGCAAAAGCCAAAATTGACAAATGGGATCTCATTAAACTAAAGAGCTTCTGCACAGCAAAAGAAACTACCATCAGAGTGAACAGGCAACCTACAGAATGGGAGAAAATTTTTGCAATCTACTCATCTGACAAAGGGCTAATATCCAGAACCTACAAAGAGCTCAAACAAATTTATGAGAAAAAAACAAACAACCCCATCAAAAAGTGGGCAAAGTATATGAACAGACATTTCTCAAAAGAGGACATTCATACAGCCAACAGACACATGAAAAAATGCTCATCATCACTGGCCATCAGAGAAATGCAAATCAAAACCACAATGAGATACCATCTCACACCAGTTAGAATGGCGATCATTAAAAAGTCAGGAAACAACAGGTGCTGGAGAGGATGTGGAGAAATAGGAACACTTTACACTGTTGGTGGGATTGTAAACTAGTTCAACCATTACAGAAAACAGTATGGCGATTCCTCAAGGATCTATAATTAGGAGTACCATATGACCCAGCCATCCCATTACTGGGTATATACCCAAAGGGTTATAAATCATGCTGCTATAAAGACACATGCACACGTATGTTTATTGTGGCACTATTCACAATAGCAAGGACTTGGAATCAACCCAAATGTCCATCAGTGACAGACTGGATTAAGAAAATGTGGCACACATACACCATGGAATACTATGCAGCCATCAAAAAGGATGAGTTTGTGTCCTTTATAGGGACATGGATGCATCTGGAAACCATCATTCTTAGCAAACTATCACAAGAACAGAAAACCAAACACCGCATGTTCTCACTCATAGGTGGGAACTGAACAATGAGATCACTTGGACTCAGGAAGGGGGACATCACACACCGGGGCCTATCATGGGGAGGGGGAGGGGGAAGGGATTGCATTGGGAGGTATACCTGATGTAAATGACGAGTTGATGGGTGCTGACGAGTTGATGGGTGCAGCACACCAACATGGCACAAGTGTACATATGTAACAAACCTGCACATTATGCACATGTACCCTAGAACTTAAAGTATAATAATAATAATTAATTAATTTAAAAAAGGATAATATAAATGATATGATATAAATTTATATTATAAATTAAATTGTTAAATTAATTACAAATATTAAATTATTTACTAATACAAATAAATTATCTATATTATATTTTACTAAAATGTAAATTCATAGATTTTACTATATATTCTATATTACTGTAATATAAACATATATAATATGTATATTATAAAAATGTTATATAATATGAATTTAAATTTGTAAATTAATATTCATATTTATAACATGAATTTATATTATTACAGTGAAATACTGTAGTTATCGTCTTAAGGAACCATTGTTGTGTGTGCTGTCCATTGCTGACCAATATGTCATTACGCAGTACATGACTATAATGGAAAACAGTTGCATGTGAAGTGAGGAAGACAAAACAGAAATTTAATACTTAAAAGACCTTACATTTTGGGGCTGGCTAATAAAGATCATAATAAAAAAATTTTAACTTTGTTAATTTAATATTACATGTTAACATATCAGGAATGTGTTCCAAAAGAACAAAAATAACCTATATTTTAGATTAGTGGGGAAAAAAACAATGGCACAATAAAACTTAATTCAATTAAAAGAAAGCAATAGATAATGTGAAAACAAGAGCAAGACCATGACTTAAAAAAAAAAAGTTGGTAAAAGTGTATTCAAATATATGCATAATCAATCCTAAAATATGTAAATGATATAGATTATCCCCTGAAAAGTAGATTTATAAAAGCAGATTAAAATATGACCCTAATCCAGTAATCTTCTGTTTTTAAAAGATGCAGCAATAAAATATTGACAAAAAGGAACGATATAATAGGAAGATTTGATTTACAACAATTGAATAGGTAAATCAGGAATTCAAAAACTATCTCTTTAAAGGATCATATTATAAATATTTTAGGCTTTGCAGATTTAAATTTCTCTTGCAACTTTTCACCTCTGTTGTCATAGGATGAAAGCAGGAATCGATTTGTCTGTGTGACAATAAAATTTTACACGTGGAAACACTCCACTGACGAGATCAGATGACCTGAATAGCCCTTATTGTTGAAATAACTAAATGGTTGGACTTTTTAAAAAGTTGATTTTTTAAAAACTCTACAAACAATATCTTAATAAAAAAGTAAACTAAAGGTTTTAAAAGATATTCTGCCAAAGAATACATATGCATTGCAACTTAATTACATGAAAAGATATCCAATATCATTAGATGGTAGGCAAATGAAAAATAAAACCCTGATATATCCCTACATTATGAAGATGGCTAAAATTTAAAAGACTGGCCATACCGAGTATTAGCTAAGATGTGGAGGAACTGAAATTTTATACACTGCTGGTGAAAATATAAAATGGTATAATTACTTTGTAAAAGAGTTTGACAGCTTTTTAAAAATATATACTTTCTTTGGAATTTGGGGCATTCTGGTTTCCTCCTTGACTGTCTTTTTTTTTTTTTTTGTGAATCCGCTATCTTCTCTGTAACCTGTGAATGTGGCTGTGTGAGACTTTCTATCATTTCTACCTAAAAGTTATCGTTAAGAAATTCTATCTAGTCTCATGGATTTAAAATGCTATATACAATGCTATAAGTAGAAAACTTTGCCCAAACAGTTTCCTCAGGCTTAACTTTTCTTCTTACATCTACAACTCACATTCTTAATAGGCAGATAAAATTTACACGCTAAAAGCAGAAACGTTAATTCCTACCCACTGCCTTTACACACACACACACACACACACACACACACACACACACTTTTCCATGCTTTTCCCTTCAGTCTTCCTCATCACAATAATCTTCACTCCTCAACTCCTCAGCCTCTCAAGCAAAAACATGAGACCCTTTTAATTCCCCTGCTTTGTCACACACAAAATCAGTTAGGTCTGATGAATTTACCAAAAGTTTGGTACATATACTAGACTGTCATCAAGATTACTTTTTTTGTTATTTAACATAGATTTTGGTTAATTTCCAGTTAAGAGAATTATTATTATAAATAATATTGCAAAGATTATTCATAATAATGCTAACAAAGAGTAGCAGCACAAACTCAATTAAATATATACAACTATATAATTTTCTAATATACAGTAGAAAGCAGACATTATTCCTTCAACTAAATAATTCATTTAATTAATCAAAATCCTTGTTAGAGGTGAACATGAACAGTTTGTTCAATACTGAAAATATTTTCAGAGAATGAGGTAGAAGATTTGTTAATAACAAAAAAGCAACCTTGATCATATATGTTCTAAAGTTATGCATTTATTTGTTAAAGGTATACATATTTCATAAAGTATATCTAGCAGTCTGAATAAACAACTTACTGAAAACTTGTATCTATTTAGTATTAAATTTTTAAAAATAATTAGTTGTTATATGCACTATAGTAACTATCCTTTATAGTTATTTACTTTATTTAGTTATTATGATAATTTAATTTAGGGGACATAATACTAGCAAGTGTAACCAGAACTAAATTTCTCCCAAATGGAAAATTCTAAATTTTCTTAGGCATTTAGCATAATATTCTAATCATGTATAATGATTTCAAGTTGTACTCTAAAATTAAAACATGAATATTTTATGATTGCAATTCAAATGACTGCAGGGATGGAGGTTGTAGATGAGCTTAGCGACATGGACTTCTACTCACCAAGGTTGGCCTGGCTATAGCCACTGCCAATACCGTAGTGAACACTAAGCTCCTGATACGGCACTATTTCCTGGGGTGATCAGACAACTACCTGGTTTGCAAGTTGATTATATTGGATTTCTTCCATCATGGAAGCAGGGGTGTTTTGTTCGTAAGGTAATGGACACTTACTATGGGTATGGATTTGCCTTCCCTATATGCAGTGCCTCTGGCAAACCTACCATTTGTTTATGTACAAAATGCCATATCTACTGACATGGTATTCATAGAGCATTGCTACTGAAAAAGAAATTCATTTCACAGAAAATTAAATGTCCAGTGGACCTGTGATCATGGAATTCACTGGTGTCGCCATGTTACCCACTAGCCCTGAAGCAGGAGGTTTGATAGAATGGTGGTAGATAGCCTTTTGAAGTCTCAGGGCTTTGGGGTAACAGTTCTGCCTTCTGTGGAGAGCTAAATAAGTTAAAGGCCAGTATACAGTGGCCACTTTTGGCCTATTTATCTAACAATTTCTTCTTCAGTTTCCAGTCTTCTGAGCTGCTGACAAACTTCAGACCTGCTGGACCACACAATGACATCACATAACCCAATTCATATATATGTATATGAATATATACATATATATGAATATATATACACACACACACACACACACACACTTAGGTTTGAATGTATCCCTTTCAAAATTTAGATGTTGAAACTTAAATGGTCAATGTGATAGGATTAAGAGGTGGAGCCTTTAAGAGGTCACGAAGACTCCTCTCCTCACCAGCAAGAATGGGTGCCTTTATAAAAGGGATTGACAGAAAGAATTAATCCTTCTTTTGTCCTTCTGCCTTCTGCCATGTGAAGTCACAAGTATTCCTGCCCTCTGGAGGTGGCAACATTCATCTTGGAAGCAGAAACCAGATTCTCACCAGAAATAAGCTTGCTGGTGCCTTGATCTTGGACTTCTTTGGCCTCCAGAACTGTATGGAATGAATTTTCATTGTTTATAAATTATCCAGTCTCAGGTATTCCATTATAACAGCAAAAAAATACATTGAGACTATATATTCTTAAATGATGTCTAAAGTCCCATCAACTTCCCTGACCATAATCACATGTATAATAATTTCCCATGCTCATTGTGTCTAAACACACTAGACTCCATCTTGCAACCTGAAAGCCTGCCAGGGCTGCTTTTGACTTGAGGATTTTGTACTTGTCACCTCTGCTAATAATACTTCTCCTACATCCATCTATATGGCTCACATCTTCACTTTCTTCATGTCTTACTCAAATGTTGCCATCTCATAAAGGCTTATTTGAACATATTCCCAACCCAGATTTTCTTTCCTTGCTTTATTTTTTATTCTTAACATTTATGACTATTTAATTGGTATAAATGTTCTAATTCGTCTCGTTTATTATGTGTCTCCTTCATTGGACTATAAGCTTCTGAAGGGCAGGAATATTTGTCTCTTTTGTTATTTGCTGTACACTCAACCTTGAAAAGTGCCTGATATATAGGAGTGGTTAAAATTGACAGATTTTTGGAGACAAAAGAGTAAATTATTATTTTTCCCCTTATTTAAAAAAATACACCCCAATAGTATCTAACTGCTATGCAATTGAGTGCTCTCCCCTTTGTGTGTGGGGGGAGTAGGGGTAAAAAGGCATCAACTATCATATTCTTGTTTTCTGTCTTAACAGCCTTAATAAGCCATATTTTCTTTAAACAATAAATAAAGCAATTTTGCATGTCTCTTGCTTATCTTTGAACCAATGCATATATTCCAAAAAATAGTGAGAATAATTATTGAACAAATAAATGTTTTTCTACAATTGATAGATTTTTCTCAATATTGTGCTACCGGTAAAACATTGGCATTTTTATTTTCTCTTAACCCATTTCCTGTTTGCCCTGAAAATAGTCTTGCCTCCAATCCTAATATAAAATTATATACATTTCTTTTTCTTTTTCGTTTTTTTTTTTCTTTTTTTTTTTTTTTTTTTTGAGATGGTGTTTCGTTCTTGTTGCCCAGGCTGGAGTGCAATGGCACAATCTCAGCTCACTGCAACCTCCACCTCCCAGGTTCAATCAATTCTCCTGCCTCAGCCTTCTGAGTAGCTAGGATTCCAGGTGCCCACCACCAGGTCTGGCTAACTTTTTGTGTTTCTAGTAGAGACGGGGTTTCTCTACGTTGGCCAGGCAGGTCTCAAACTCCTGACCTCAAGTGATCCACCCAACTCGGCCTCCCAAAGTGTTCGATTACAGGTGTGAGCCACTGCACTGGCCTACATTTCTTGTTTATCGTGATTAGAGACAAGTGCTGTTTAGAAATAACTCCAGAAGAGTTTTTATATTTTATTTTCACATTAAAATTAGTCAGATTTACTTCAGCCTCAAAGAGTTTGTTTATGTAAAATTAAGTGAGCTCTGGCAATGAATCGAACTTTTTTTTGTCCCTGATGGTAAATGGGTTAAAAGGTATATTAATGTATATTAACGTGAAGTATGGTTTATTCAAGTGTCAGTGCAGTGTCTTAAGCTTTCTTAATAAAACTTGTGATCACCAGTGCCTAAGTGACTTGTGGTAGCAACTCAATCTCCAAAACACAAAATGGTTCTACTCTGTACTGAAAGAGTTAAGATGTCTTCTCTACTGAGTAACTTACTCCCAGAGAGTGACTTACTGGGTCTATTAACTTCAACTAGATTACAAATGAACAAAAGGAATTGACCTGCCTTGTTTGAAATATATCCTAATCTGTTTTACTCAAGTAGGAAGCATGAAATAGAGTTGTACATAATTTATAGATCCCAAGTTATCTACATTTAATCAATAGCTATTGAGCACCTACTATGTGGACCATATGAGATAGTTACAGTGAAGAATGTAACTGTGTAAAATAAATGGTCAAATCATGGTTGATTTACACATCAGGGTTTATTCAATAGTCTTAAAAGTTTATATATTAGAAAAGTATGAGCAAAGATTACTTCCAAAAGAAAGAGAAGAGGAAAAGAGATAATACCAAAAAGCATTGAAATATGTGTTTTGGGGAACACAACATTGTACATAATACATTTAAATATCCTAAAATTTTATAATATACTTATAATTACGATATATTTATAACTATCCAGTAGTAAATTTATGTATACTAAGATAACATGAATTATGCTTTATCTTATCACATTAAAAGTCTAATTTAAAAACTTTTTAATGACATTTTATTTCTCTCAAATTACAGGAATATTAAATAGCATTGGGTGAATTTACAATCATTTTAATACAGAGAAATATTTTTAATGACTTTCCATTCTAGAGCAAATTGGGGCTTACAACAAAATAGAGATTTTCCATATACCCTTTGCCCACAATACATGCATAAATACCAGCATTATCAATATCTCCCAACAGAGTGATATACTCTTTATAATAGAAGAATCTATATTGACACATAATCATTCAAATTCTGCAGTTTACATTAGGGTTCACTCTTGATGTAGATTCTATGAGTTTGAACAAAAGCATAATAGCGTGCATAAACATTTGTAGTATCATACAGAGTATTTTCACTTCCCTAAAAATCCTTTATATTCTTCCTATTCAAACCTCCCACTCTCCCATCCCCCAACCTAAGGCAATACTGAACTTTTTATTGTCTTCATAGTTTTACCTTTTCCAGAATATCATATAGTTGGAATCACACAGTATGTAGACTTTTTTCTATTGGTATCTTTAACTTAGTGATATGCATCTAAGTTTTCACCATGTTTTCTTATGGCTTGATAGCACATTTATTTTAGTGATGAATAGTATTCTATTGTCTAGATGTACCAGTTTATTCATCTATTCACCTACAGAAAGACATCTTGGTTGCTTCCAAATTTTGGAAGTTATGAATAAAGCTGCTTTAAAATCCCATGTCCCTCGTTTTTTGTGGACATACGTTCTCAGCTCCTTAGGGTAAATGCCAAGAAATGCAATTACAGGGTTGTATAGTAAGAGAATGTTGAATTATGTAAGAAACCACCAGCCTGTCTTCCAAAGTGGTTGTGTAATTTTGCATTCTGAGTAGCAATGAATGAGAATTTTTGTTGATCTATGCCATCACCAGCTTTGGTGCTGTCAGTGTCCTGAATTTTGGCCATTCTCATATGTCGGTATGGTATATCATTGTTATAATTTGGATGCCCCTGATGACACACAATATGTAACATCTTTTCATATGCCTACTTGCCATTTGTATATTTTCTTTGGTAAAGTATTTCTTGATTATTTGGTACTTTTTTATAGTTTTTAAAAATATGTTTAAGAATTCTTCATTTATTTTGGATAATAGTCCGTTATCTGATACGTCTTTTGCAAATATTTTCTCACTGTCTGTGGCTTGTTATTTTTTTTCCTCTAGGCAATGCCTTTCACATAGCAGAAATGTTTAATTTTAATGAAGTCCAGCATATCAATTATTTTTTCTCATGGATCATGCCTTTGGTCTTGTATCTAAAAAGTCATCAGTAAACCCAAACACTTATCTAAATTTTCTCCTATTTCATCTTCCAGGAGTCTTATAGTTTTGCATTTCTCATTTAGATCTGGGATATGTTTTGAGTTAATTTTTGTAAAGGGTATGAGGTCTGTTTCTAGATTCATTTCTTGCATGTGGATACCCAGATGTTCCAGTACCATTTGTTAAAAAGACTCTTTTCTGCATGAAAATGTCATTGCTCCTTTCTCAAATATTAATTGATTATATTTGTGCTGGTATATTTTTGGGATCTTTATTATGTTAAATTGATCAATTTGTCTCTTTTTTCCATTACCACACTGTCTTGATTATTGTAGTTTTATAGTGAGTCTTGAAGTCAGGTAGTGTCAGTCCTCCAATTTTGTTCTTCTCCTTCAACATTGTGTTAGCTATTCTGGATCTTTTGCCTCCCCATATAAACTTTAAAATAAATTTCTCAATATTTATAAAATAATTTGCTGGGATTTTATTTGGCATTGTATTGCACTCATAGATCAAGTTGGGGAGAAATGACATCTTGATAATATTGAGTTTTAGTAAATATAATCATGAGCTATATGTCTATTTATCCTTCTTTAATTTGTTTCATCAGAGTTTTGTAGTTTTCTTCATATGAATCTTCTACATATTTTGTTAGAGTTATATTTCATTTTTTGGTGTGCCAATGTAAATGATGTTGTGCTTTCAATTTCACATTCTTTGTATATATTGTTGGTTTACAGAAAGGCAGTTGTTTTCTTCATATTAACCTTGTATCCTTTAACATTGCTATAATCTCTTATTAGTTTCAGTAATTTTTGTCAATTCTTTGGAATTTCTATATAGATGATCCTGTCATCTGCAAACAAAGATAGTTTTATTTCTTTCTTCCAAAACTGTACATATTTTATTTTATTTTATTTTTCTTTTTGTTGTATTAGCTAGAATTTCAAGTACAATATTGAAAAACAGTTGTGACAGGGAACAAACTCACCTTGTTCCTGAGCTTAATGAAAGAGCCTTAAGTTCTTACAGTTGAGTATGCTGTTAACTCTAGAGTTTTTGTAAATATTTTTATCAAGTTTAGGAAATTCTTCTCTATTCCTAATTTTCTAAGAGTTTTAATGATGAACAGATGGTGGATTGTGTCAAATGCTTTCTCTGAATCTAGTGACATAATTGTATTATATTCTTATTTTACTTTTATATATGATGAATTATATTAATCAACTTTTGAATTTGAACCAGTCTTACAAACCTGGAAAAAAAATTTACTTGGTAATGGTGCATAATTCTGTTTATACATTTTTGGGTTTGATGTGCCAACATTTTGATTTTCGCATTTATGTTCATGAGAGAGATTAATCTGGAATTATTTTTTCTTGTAATTTCTTTGCCTGGTTTTGGTATTTGGGTGATGCGGACCTCAAAGAATGAGGTAAGAAGTATTCATTCCTTCTGCTTCTATCTTCTCAAATAGATTATAGAGAAATGGAATAATTTCTTTCTTAAATGTTTGCTAGAATTCACTATTGGACTCATCTAGGATTTGTGCTTTCTCTTCTGGAAGAGTATTAATTATTGATTCAATATTTTTAATATATATAGGCCTATTATGAATGTCAATTGTTTGCATGAGTTTTTACAGATTCTCTCTCTCAAATAATTGGCCTATTTCATTGACGTTATCAAATTTGTGTGCAGAAAAGTTGTTTATAGTATTTCTTGGTTATCCTTTTAATATTCATAAGATCTATAGTGATGTCCCTCTTTTGTTTTTGATATTAAAAATTGTGTCCTCTTTCATGTTTATCTTAGTCTGCTTAGAGACTTACTGATTTCGTTAATCTTTTTTGATAATGAGCTTTTCGTTTCTCTGATGTTTCTCTATTGATTTCCTGTTTCCAATATTACTGGCTTCTTCTTTATTTTTAGAATAATTGTTATTTCTTGACTTCTGCTTACTTTGAATTTAATTTTTTAAATTGTTTTCATTTACCTGAGGTGGAAGCTTAGATGACTGATTTTAGACAGTTCATCATTTTTAACATATGTATTCAATGCTGGAAATTTTCCTCTAAGCACTAGTTTTACTAAAATCCACAATGTTTGATATAATGTGTGGTTTTTTTTTCCTTTTTCCTTTTTTGTGTGTGTGTGTGTGTGTGTGTGTGTGGTGACCCTAGAGTTGCCATTTTTACAACTAATTCAATTCTACTTTTACATAACACTATATTACCTCATAGGTGCTGTGTGTATCCCATAATAACAAAATAATCCTAAGTTTTTCCTCTCGTGTCTTGTATCATTTCTGTCATTTATTCCACTTCTATTCATGCACACATATAATGTGTATATATATATATGCATATATATGCATATGTATTTAAATACATTGTAGATACAATTATTTTGAACAAACTGTTGCTTATTAGACCCATTAAGAATAAAAAAGCTTTTATTTTAAATTCATTTATTCTTTTTAATATTCTTTCTTTTTGCAGGTCTGAGTTTCTAACCTATAGTATTTTCCTTCTTCATAAAAAAATTATCTTAGCCTTCCTTGAAGGGTAGATCTCCTGACAACAGCTTTTCTAAATGTTTGTCTGAAAAAGTTTTATTTATCCTTCACATTTGAAAAATAATTTCACAGGTACAGAATTCTAGGTTGCTAGTTTTCTTTGTTTTTCTCAGCAGTTTAAATATTTCACTGTATTCTCTTCTTGATTGCATGGTTTCTGAGAATAAATTGAATGGAATTCTCATCTTTGCTCCTCTGTACTTAAGTTATCTACCACCATCTCCCACTCCTCGCTGCTTTCAGAATATCTTCGATTTGCAGTTTCAGAACATGCCAGGTGTAAGATTCTTTAAACTTATTTTTTTTTATTTATTCTGCTGGGTATCCTCTCAGCTTCTTGTATCTGTCTTTTGGTGTCTGAAATTAATTTAGAGAAACTTTCATTCATTATTATCTCAGGTATTTCTTCTGTTTCTTTCTTTCCTCTCCTTCTGGTATTCCCATTTCAAACAATTTTCAACTTCTATAGTTGTCCAAGGTTCTTGGATATTCTATTCTGTTTTTAAATCTGTATTCTCTTTGCAATTCTGTTTTGAAAGTTTCTAGTAACATATCCTCAAGCTCAGAAATTCTTTCCTCAGTCACATCAGTCTCCTAATGAACCCATCAAAGTTGTCTTAGTTCTTTTTTACTACTATAACCGAATATCTCTGACTGGTTACTTTATTTATTTGAAGTGGAGTCTCACTCTGTCACTTAGGCTGGAGTGCAGTGGTGCAATCTTGGCTCACTGCAGCCTCCACCTCCTGGGTTCAAGCAGTTCTCCTGCCTCAGTTTCCCAAGTAACTGAGATTATAGGCACCTGCCACCATGCCCAGGTAATTTTTGTATTTAGTGGCTACAGGGTTTCACCATGTTGGTCAGGCTGGTCTTGAACTGCTGACCTCAAAAGATCCAACGTCCTCAGTCTCCCAAAGTGCTGGGATTACAGGCATGAACCACTGCACCCAGCCTGACTAGTTACTTTATAATAAGCAGAAGCTTTTCTTAGAGTTCTGGAGGCTGGGAAGTCCAAGATCAAAGTGCCTGCCTCTGGCAAGGGCCTTCTTACTGTGTCATACATGGCATAAGTCAGAAGAGAAAGAGGAAAAGGGTGCCTAATTTGCCCTTTTGTACTGGCATTGATCCCATCCATAAAGAGAGAGGCTTCTTTGACTAATCATCTCTTAAAAGTCCCTTCTCTTAATATTGTTACAATGTCAATTACATTTTAACATGAGCTTTGGAGTAGGAAATCAAACCACAGCAAAAGACATTTATGCTATTATAGTGTTATTGATCCCTAGCATTTCTTTTTGCCTCTTAAGATTTTCATCTCCCTGCTTACAGTGCTTATTTGCTCTTGCATGTTGCCTATTTATCCATTAGAATCCTTAAGTATTAATAATAGTTATGTTAAATTCCCTGCCTTATAATTCCAATATCCCTGCTAAATCTGATTCTGAGACTTGCTGTTTTAGTCTATTTGGGATGCTATAATAACATATCATAAGGTATATAACTTATAAACAACAAAAATTTATTTATCATAGTTTGAAGGCTGGAAAGTCCAAGATAAAGAAAATGAAAGATTCAGTGTCTGGTCAGGGACAGCTTTCTGATTCTTAGATGGTATCTTCTTGCTGTGTCTTCATATAGTGGAAGAGTTGAGGAAACTATCTCAGGCTTCTTTCATTAAAGCACTAATCTGATTCATGAGGGCAGAGCCTTCATCACCTCATAACTGCCCCATCTTCTAATACCCTCACATTGGAGATTAGGTTTCAACATACAAATTTGGGAAACAATACAAAAGTTCAGACCACAGGCTGGCTCTTTCCTTTTAAGCTATGTTTTGACCTTTCAGTATGCCTTGTAATTTTTTCCTGATTACCAGATATAAAGTAGTAGACAAAAGGAACTACTATAAATAGACCTTTGATTATAAAATGGGGAATGACCTACATTCCTATAATTCATTTTCAGATTTCAGTAAGCCTAGGTCTTTGGATTCTGTATTTCATAAGTGTTTCTCAGTTTTTCCCCCTTCCCTTATGTGGCATGGGATGGCTAGAGTGAGCTGGAGTTGGGTGTTCTTCCAAGTGGAGGGATAGAGCTATCTGGAGTTGGTAGTTCCCCTGCCCTTAGATCAATTAGGCTCCAATAAAACCTCAGCATGTTAAGCTAGTTTTTCCTGAGGGCAGACCTTGTACAGAGTACGTCACAGAGTAACGTACTGTGACATATTTCAAAATGGTTCCTTTTTCCTTCCCTCTGACAGAAGCATGAGGGTCTATTTCTCCAATATTTACTGTGAGAATCCAGTGTGTTTCCTAGAGGTACGATTGACAAAAGCGTGGGGATCCCTCCTAGTCCTGCTGGTGCTTTCAACTCTCAGACTAGTCCACACCTAGCCTCCAGCAATTCATCAATTGGAGTTCAGATTTGTCTGCCCTGTATTTGTTCCCATGAGGGGGTCTGCTCCATTATTGTGTATTTCTCTGTGATTACCTTTCTGTCTTCTCTTATTTGATCTAAGAAGAGTTGTTAATTTTTCAATTTATTCACATTTTTATTAGTCCTTAAGATGGTGTGATGACTTTCAAGCTCCTTGCATGCAGAATTGGAAACTGGAAATTCTCATTAACACTTTAGTGCGAATTAAAAAACAACCCAACTGTATAGATTCTAATATTTTGAAGAGTAGTTAACAAATACTGAAGCTGACTGAACATTCATTCTGTCTTTAAAACTGAACTTCCATTATGAAGGTGCCTCATGAAATAAACTTCTTTTTCCCTTTACATCTCTGGAAAGGATTTTCCTCATTTCAATTTTCAATAAATACCCAAGAAACATTCTAATTTTAACTTCTAATAATAAATTTTCTATTATTAGACATTAAATATCTTGCCTATTAAATACTCTCTTTCCCTGAATTCAAGCCGAATGTATCAGGCCCCAAAGCGAGATCCAAAAGTGGTTGAGGCAGTATTTAATTTAGAAGTTTAAGGTTCAATCATATTAATCATATTGGTTTAATAATTATTTTAGACATATATTTCAAAATATGATATTGGTGTGGTTCTGTTGTCAAAACTGTAGGAACTGTAAAGCAGTTTAAAGATAAGTTAAAAAAAATGTGTCAAATCCCACAAACTATTATCATTTGAATATTTCATTGTAGTTTTTTCATAAAATGCATTTTTACCAACACACTTAAGATCACTATAGAGATGTATAACTTTTGACATCATTTGATTAGTATTAGTTATTTCTAGTCAGTAACATATTGTTTCATAACTAGCTGAAGTCAATACCCAACATCATATTTATTGAAAAAGACTAGATTTTGTCATTCAGGTAAAAACCACATAAAGAACTGATGCTCTCTTAATACTATATATGTTCTTAAATCATTCTTTTTGATTTGGAACATTAGAACATTTGATTTGTACATTTAGAACTAAATCCAAAGAAACTTATCAAAGCTGTGCACAAGAGTATCAGTATATAATCCAGATAGATTACTAAATAGATTATCTAGTCAGACTAGGTAACAATCAGGAAATTATAATGATATAATATCAAGAAAGTCGAAATCCTCACTTTATGTATTAATATTCATCCATTGACATTAAGACATAAAATAATATGACTAGCAGGTTATCAATTATAGCTTAATAAAAATAATGAAACATCTTCACTTTTATTATGGTGTCAAATATAGTTTAATTTTATTTGAAAAATAAAACAAATTTTAATTTTTCTTTAAAGATGATACATTGCAAATGAAGTCATTTTCAACAAATGGAGAGTGTGATTAGTGGCCTATGTTTTTCTCAAAGTCACAGTACGTTTCAGCTTCAACTGGTTTGGCCACTGACCACGAAATATACTATCTCTTCTTGGTATAACGAAGAGAAGGAGAAGTTACTCTATAGAAGAAAATTCAGGGCATAAGGCATATTATATTAATGCATATATGCATTAGTAGGCTATTTCACCAAAAAACTGTCTAGGTAAACTCAGGCTGCCATAACAAAATACCATAGGCTGAGTGAATTAAGAAACAGGAATTTATATCCCCACAGTTCTGATGGTTAAGAAACCAAAGTTCAACGTGGCAGCCAATTTATTGATTTTATTATTTTAGAGACAGGATGTCACTCTCTTATCCAGGCTAGAGAATGGCAGAATCACAGCTCACTGTAACCTTTAACTCAGACCAACCTCCTGCCTCAGCCTCACAAATAGTTAGGACTACAGGTTTGTACCACCATGCCCAGTTAATTTTTTTTTTTTTAATTTTTTTTGTAGAGACAAGATCTCACTTTGTTGCCCAGGCTGGTGTCAAATTCCTAACCTCATGCAATTCCCCTGCCTAGGCCTGCCAAAGCACTGGGATTATAGACACAAGCCACTGTACTGGGCCCCAGTACATCTTGTTGTAAAGGTTCTCTTCCTGATTACAGAGGTCCACCTTCTTGGTGAGTTCTTACATGGTAGGAGGAAAGAGAGCAAGCTCTCTGGTGTATCTTTTTATAAAGGCACTAATACCTCATGATCTCATCTAAACCTAATTACATCCAAAAGTTCACATGTTTAAATACCATTACCTTGTGGTTAGGACTTCAACATGTGAATTTTTGGGGAATACATTTCAATTCAAAGCAAAAACATTTTAGAATTTTAAGAGCTTATAAGAGCTTATAAAATATTCATATTTATTGTTATTTCCATTATTTTTTGAAGAATTGGTTGATACACATCCTAAAAACTAATTTGTTCCAACATTCTCCTTTTTCGAATAAAATAATGACTATAATGTTTTGACTTCATTCTATACTGATAATTACTCACAATAAATATCTCAATTTATACGCTCACCAGTATGACACGAATATGCTGATTTGTATGCATAATGTTAATATTTGATAACTTAATGAATAAATGTGGTACCGATGCTGGTTATATTGACATATCTTAAGTTTAAGGATTGAGTTTCACATTTAATACCAACTGCCTGTATGCAGTTGTTTTTTGAATTGTTATTTTAGACTCCTATCATGTTCAGAAAATTAGTGTTACAGGTGATAATCAAAACAAAGTTTTACATTGTAAATTTTACAGAAATAGTTAATATTTTATCATGTTTTAAAACTTTATTTTAGGATTTACTTGATTTTGGAACAACAGGAAAAGAAAAAGAAGACATTTTCCTTCCATGACAAAACTTAAGATTTTAAATTTACATTTGTTTTCATTTTTCTCAGGAAATTTTACTACAATTATATATTATTATTATCATACTTTTTACTTGAAAAATATATATCATGTACTCAGGTAACTATTCTTTACTTTTCATTTACATTATATTCTGCTTATTTTCCTCTCCAGTTTTTATCTCTTTATTCTGTCATGGCTTTATTTTCTGGCTTCATTTTCTTAAGGCACCATTGTGTACTTTATTCACACAATATACATTATTTTCCTTATTACATTTTTACTTTCTGTCTATTTATTCTTCTTTTGCTCTCATTCTTTCTTGGTTTTGCTTAGAAATGAACACTTACTCCCACTTAGAAAATTTCAGTTTCTAAGATTATTTCAAAAATCTGAAGTTTTCCTATTTGCTATTAATATTTTTTCAAATGTATAATTTCTCAATCATACTTTGTTTTCTAGGAATGATGCTTCTTGCCAGAGGTCCACTTCCAAAGTCTCCATTCTGCTGTTCACCATGCTTCCAATTCTGCTGGGCTTCCAATTCTGCTGGGCTTCTTTCAATGAAATCTACATTGACAGATTTCATTTACTAGTCTGTTCTCACGATGCTATGAAGAAATACCCAAGACTGGGTAACTTGTAAAGAAAAGAGTTTTAATTGGCTCATAGTTCCCCATGTCTGGGGAGGCCTCAGGAAACTTACAATTGTGGCAGAAAGCACCTCTTCATAGGCTGGCAGGAGAGAGAATGAGAACCAAGTGAAGGGGGAAACCCCTAATAAAACCATCAAATCTCATGACAACTTTTACTATCACAATAATAGCCTGAGGGAAACCACCATCATAATTCAATTATCCAAGACTGAGCCCCTTCCATGACATATGGGGATTATGGGAAACACAATTCAAGATAAGATTTGGGTGAGGACACAGCTAAACCATACCATTCTGGCCCTGGCCCCTCCCAAGTCCCATGTACTCACATTTCAAAACACAAACATGCTTTCCCAACAGTCCCCAATATCTCACCTCATTCCTACATTAACCCAAAAGTCCAAGTCCAAGGTCTCATCTAAGACAAGGCAAGTTCCTTCTGCCTATGAGCCTGAAAAAATCAAAGGCAAGTTAATTATTTCCTAGAAACAATGGGGGTACAGGCATTGGGCAAATAAACCTGCTTCAAAATAGGAGAAATTGGCCAAAACAAAGGGCCAGCAGGCCCCATGCAAATCCAAAATCCAGTGGGACAGTCAAATCTTAAAGTTCTGAAATGATTTCTTTGACTCCATGCCTCACATTGAGGTCACACTTATACAAGAGGTAGGATCTCATGACCTTGGACAGCTTCACTCCTGTGGCTTTGCCCAGTACATCCTCCCTCCTGGCTGCCTTCATAGGCTGGCATTGAGTGTCTGAGGCTTTTTCAGACGCACAGTGCAAGCTGTCCATGAATCTACCATTGGGGTCTAGAGAATGGTGGCCCTCTTCTCAAAGCTCCACTAGGCAGTGCTTCAGTGAGGAGTCTGTGTGGGGGCTCTGACCCCTCATTTTCCTTCTGCACCACCCTAACAGAGATTTTCCATGAGGGCTTCAAACCTCAGCAAACTTCTACTTGGGCATCCAGATATTTCCACATATCCTCTGAAATCTAGGTAGAAGTCCCAAACCTCAATTCTTAACTTCTATGCATCTGTAGGCTCAGCAACACATGGAAGCTGCTAAGGCCTGGGGCTTGCACCCTCTAAAGCAAAGGCCCAAGCTGTACCTTAGCCCCCTTTAGCCACAGTTGGAGCTACAGTGACTGGGATGCAGGGCAGCAAGCTCAGAGGCTGCACACAGCATTGGGGCCCTGGACCAGGCCCAGGCAACCACTTTTTCCTCCTAGACCTCCAGGCCTGACATAAGAGGGGGCTGCCTGTCTGACATACCCTGGAGACATTTTTCCCATTGTCTTGGAGATTAGCATTTGGATCCTGTTACTTATGCAAATTTCTGCACCTGGCTTCAATTTCTCCACAGAAAATGGGTTTTTCTTTCCTATAGTATCTTCAGGCCGTAAATTTTTAAAACTCTTATGCTCTGCTTCCTCTTGAATACTTTGCCACTGACAAATTTTTCCCCCCAGATACGGTAAATCATGTCTCTCAAGTTCAAAGTTCCACAGATCACTAGGGCAGGGGCAAAATGCTGCCAGTCCTTTTGCATAGCAAGAGTGATCTTTATTTCAGTTCCCAACAAGTTCTACATCCCCATCTGAGACCACCTTAGCTTAGACTATTATCCATATCACTATCAGCATTTTGTTTAAAGCCATTCAACAAGTCTCTAAGAAGTTCCAAGCTTTCCCACATCTTCCTGTCTTCTAAGCCCTCCAAGTCTCTAGATAGTTCCAAACTTTCCCACATTTTCCTATCTTCTTCTGAGCCCTCCAAACTACTCTAATCTCTGCCTGTTACCCAGTTCCAAAGTCTCTTCCACATTTTCAGGCAACTTTACAGCAGCACCTCACTCTCTATAGTACCAATTTACTGTATTAGTCCACTCTCACACTGCTGTGAAGAAATACCCAGGAGTGAGTAATTTATAAAGAAAAGAGGTTTAGTTGACTCACGGTTCTGCATGGCTGTGGAGGCCTCAGGAAACTTACAATCATGGTGGAAGGCACCTCTTCACAGGGTGGCAAGAGAGAGAATGAGAACTGAGTGAAGGAGGAAGCACCTTATAAAACCATCAGATCTTGTGAGAACTTACTCATTGTCTCAAAAGTAGCATGGGGGAACCACCCCCATGATTCAGGTACCTCCCACCAGGTACCTCCCATGACACATTGGGATTATGGGAATTACAATTCAGGATGAGATTTGGGTGGGGACACAGCCAAACCAGGGACATAACCAAAACATATCATCAGGCTTGCCACCTTGATTTTTTGAACTAATTTAGGGTATATTGCACAAATACACTAAGAATTTTTTGCATTATGCAGCCTTTCTGTATCTTTCTATGTCTGAACAAATCTTTACTTTTAATCTTAATTACTAATTTTATTCAGTAAACATACAGGTTGAAAGGATTTTTCTTTAAAATTAAAAAGTAAGATGGAAGGAAAAATAATTCTACCTACAATTATAGTTATATATATTTTAAAGTATTGCATGTGCCAAAAAGTAACACAAAGACTTTTAAAGTAAAAATCCAAAAGTCACATAAATGATAGTGATAACTATGAAGGCAATAAGAACAGTTACCTAAAATAACTGTGATCACAGGAACATTCTTATAACCAAATATCAAAATGAATTATTCATGAAATGCTGAGACTAAAAGAATAATTTGCATCCCAATCATAAAAGGTGATATATATACTCCATCTTTGTTTATAATTTTAGCACAAGATTGAAGTCAGTTTCCAAATATAGTCCACATAATTACACACAACTGACTCTATATGGAACACTATGTAGAGTTAAGAGCTAAAAATAGTTCACAAATTCTCTTCTAATCTTTGGCATTATATTTGTTACTCTAAATCACTAAACTAATTTAACATCCCAAGTGCTTACTTTTGCTGAGTTCCCTGAACCTTGACTTGGATAACTGTAGTCATCATACAGAAAAAAAAGTTATTTTAAGCCTGAATGCTTTCTTGGCTTTGCCACAGTTATCGGTCCTTCTCAACTCAGTCTCATTTCCTCTGGCATATATCAAATCACTGAAACATAGTACTTGATTCAAAAACAAACTTAATAGTAACCAGCAAAGTTATATAAAATCCAAGCAGGAGCATGGAGAATAAAGTACATCCAAATTTCTAAAATATATCCTAAGAACTTATCCAGCTATGGTTTGGGTGTTTGTACTACCCACTGCCTAAATCCATTTGTTGAAATCCTGACCCTCAAGATGATGGCACAGGGAGGGGGGGCCTTTGGGAGGTAAATAATGTCATTAGTGTGGAGCCTTTACACGTGGGATTAGTGCCTTTATGAAAGACACTCAGAGAGAATTTGCCCCTTCTACAATGTAAGGGTACAGTGAAAAGAAAGTCCTCCGTAGAATGTGGGTTCTTATCACATTCTGAACCTTCCTGCAACTTAATCTTGAACTTCGCTGTCTCTAAAACCATAAGAAATAAATTCTACTGTTTATAAGTCAATGTGTGTATGCACTTGGTTAATGCAGTCCAAATAGACTTAAACGTAACCCAAATTTCAAAAAATTATTTCGGTAGTATCTGTTTTGGCGTCATCTGTATTTGTTTCTTCAATATTTATTTCTCTTATCTACATAAAATAGGCTAAAAATTTGACTACACGTTTTGGCCAAAAATTTGAGAAAGCCACTTGGGTCAAATGGTTAGTTACTTTAGTGATCTGTTTTTGATTGAACTTTTAGAAAAGTCTTTTATTTACTTATAGTAGTTTATTTTCATTTTCTTTTGTGTGCAACATATAGACAAAAGTGCACTATTATGTATGTTTTTTATGAATATTCATTAATTTTATGAATAACAGTTTTAGATCATTAAGTTTGCTGATATATGAATCTAAAAAGGTATAAATTTTAAAATTATTTATAATAATTTACAAACATTAAACCAACCAAGAGTATTAATTTATCATATATTTTTCACATATGGTTCACAATACCCTCTTCATTCCACATCATTTGTCCTTTTCTTTCTCTCTTCAACTTTTTCACTTTATTCACATACTAATCAAATGCAGCTTTTCATTACAAACTTGAGAAACTCAATTTAGAACTTTTTATATAACAGCATTCAAATTCCTAAGTCTTCACTCTGTAACTTACAATTATCTGCCTATTCAAAAAGCATTAACTAACATCAAATTCAAAGTTATATACATCATACCTGATTGTCATTCCATCAGACCAGTCTTGTGTGTGTATGTGTGGGTGTGTGTGTGTGTGTGTGTGTGTGTGTGTGTATAAAAACTTAATTATTGTTGACAAGGCTAAATTGGGATTTAACTTGTAGCTGTAGCAGGGGTACATTTAAATGTAAATGTCTTTTCTCAATGATACATTTTGAGAACTTAGCCAGAAGAATGTGAATCTAATCAAAGTATTTGCACATAAAATTTCCTGTGCAAAACAATTATGCAACTAATTTAGCAAGCATGCAATTGCCATCAAGTTGTAAACTTCCTTAATCCTATGTCTATAGGGCAAAAACTTCTCACAAAGTAAACTTTGAACACAGAAAACCTGATAAAGAGAAATAAATGGATATGTGATACAAGTGTTCTGGAGAAAAATACATTTGAATAGTTAGTCTTATGTATAAAACCAACTGACAAAACATACAAAAGTCTGTAGCAATTTAAGAAAAATACACCTTTCACTAATAAATGACATATTTATTAATTTTGGAGACTACTAACATCCAAGCAAAAAGAACTTAGATCCCAATAATGATTATATACTTAATACACTCTCTGATAGCTGTCATTTAAACTTCAGTATATAAGCTAAGGCAAAATTACAAACTATATTAAAAAATGTAACGCTAGTCATTATGTTTGCATAGGACCTCCAGAAGATTGCTTTATTCAAATTGAGAAATAAAATATTGCAGCAAAATTCACAACACGTTGTGTACAGTTCTCTTTTTTGAACATCAGTAAATAAATTATGTCAAAAACATTGGAGTTATGAGTTATAAATTCCAGGTTTACAATGAAATCACACAATGCATTCTATTTGAAATTAAATATAAGATCTTAAGCTTTCTTTATCTGTTTAGCATCAAAACAACATGCAAATCATTCAATTAAATAAAAATAAATCAGTGAAACTACAAACTTTGTTATTTAATATCATGCTGACCTTCCCTCAAAATGTTGACTACAAATTTCTTTAAGTTTTGAAAAGGTACAATCATTTGTTCTGTAATAACTAGCTCTTCAGCTGAAGTCCCATTATCCCTACAAAAGAGATATCACTCCCTATATCCTGATGAATGAAAGCTGAAAAAAATAAAATAAGGCCTGGGGCAGTGGCTCATGCCTGTAACGCCAGTGCTTTGGGAGGCCGAGGAGGATGGATCACTTGAGGCCAGGAGTTCAAGACCAGCCTGGCCAATGTGGGGAAATCCCATCTCTACTAAAAATACAAAAATTAGCAGGGCTTGGTGGCGCATGCCTGTAATCCCAGTTACCTGGGAGGCTGAGGTTCGAGAATTACTTGAACCAAGGAGGTGGAGGTCACAGTGAGCCAAGATTGCACCACTGCACTCCAGCATGGATGATGAAGTGAGATTCTGTCACCAAAAAAAAAATGAATTAAATAAATTTTAAAAAATTAAAATGCAATGAGACTTTTGCTTCAGTGTAACTTAAGTGTAGAAAATGGTAAACAAAATATAGCTAACATTATAGAGACTATAGTTAACAGTATAGTAAAAGAGGTTGCTCTTTATTGAACTGGTAAATAAAATTGTAGTTAACATATAGAATATTATTGACGCTCATCAGATAATAATGTATGTATAGAATATAGCTAATGTATTTTTTATTATGAGTATTATTATAGTCCAACAAAATGTCACATTCAATTTCTTTAAAAAGCACAACAAATGATCTATTCTTTTTGGACTTTCAGCCACTTTTGGCCAACAATAATACAATCTTGGTGATATCTCCAGTAACAATGAAGCAGACTTCTAAATATCTTTAAGAATTATCGAATGATTAGACTTCAAATACTACGCCCAAACTGTTTATTGTCAATGTTTTTTTCTAATTATTGATAATGAGTGCATGAAAACAAATGCAAAGTAAAAATAAGTGTTCATTTTATTAGCATACAACTTAGATGATTATGACATATTTCTGATACAGATATTAGTATTAAAGAAAAACATTGTTGAATAAACTGAAAATCACCGTATGTTGTGCTACGTTGTTCCTACATTGCTATAAGGAAGTACCTGAGACTGGGATATTGATAAAGAAAATAGGTTGAATTGACTCATGGTTCTGCAGGCTATACAGGAAAGGTGGCACTGGCACCTGCTTGGCTTCTGGGAGGCCTCAGGGAGCTTTTACTCATTGTTGAAGGTGAAGTAGGAACAGTCATATCACATGGCAAGACCAGTAGTTGGGGTGGGGGGAGGTGTCACACAATTTTAATCAACCAGATCTCATGAGAACTCACTCTCTGTCTTGAGGACAGGACCAAGCCATGAGGGATCCAATGCCTCAGTAGAGCTTTTGTGTGGAAACTCTAACCCTACATTTCCGCTTGGCACTGCCCCAGTAGAGGTACTCTGTGAGAGTTTCACCCCAGTAGAATGCTTCTTCATGAGCAGCCAGGTATTCTCTTACATTCTCTGAAATCCAGGCAGAGACTTCCAAGCCTCCTTCACTCTCGCACTTTGGATGTTCCCAGGCTTAACTCCACGTGGAAGCCATTAATGCTTACAGCTTGCATCCTCTGGAATAGTGACTTGAGCTGTCCTGGGGCCCCTTTGAGTTGTGGCTGGAGCAACCAGGATGGGGGGAGTAGTGTCCTAAGGCTGATCAGGGCATTGGGGCCCTGGGCCTGTCCCCACAAACCATTCAGGCTTCCTAGGCCTCTGGGCCTATAATGGGAGGTACTGCCTATTAGATCTCTGAAATGCCTTCCAGACTTTTTTCCATTGTCTTGGCTATAAGCAGTTGCTCCCTTTTACACACGCAAATCTCTCTAACAAGTGGTTGTTCTGTAGCCTGCTTGGATCCCTCTCCTAAAAAAGCATCTCCTTTCTTTGCCACAGGACTAGGCTGTAAATTTTCCAACTTTCACCCTCTGCCTCCCTGGTAAATACTAATATTAATATTAATATAACTTCCAATTTTAAGTAATTTCTTCACTCCTGCATCTGAGAGTGGGATGTTAGAAGAAGTCAGGCCACATCTTGAATTTTGTGCTGCTTAGAAATTTCTTACACCAGCTACCCTAAGTAATCACTCTTAAGTTAAAGCTTCCACAGATCCCTAGGGCATGAAGATGAGACAGCTAAGTAATTTGCTAACTAACAAGGATGACTGCATTAGTTCATTTTCATACTGCTGATAAAAATATACCTGAGACTGGGCAATTTACAAAAGAAGGGGGTTTATCAGACTTACAATTCAACGTGGCTGGGGAGGCCTCTCAATCATGGCAGAAGGTAAAAGGCATGTCTCACATGGCTTTAGACAAGAGAAGAGAGCTTGTGCAGGGAAACTCGCCATTTTAAAACCATCATCAGATCTCGTGAGTCTTATTCACTATAATGAGAACAGCATGGGAGAGACCTGCTCCATGATTAAATCACCTCCCACCAAGTCCCTCCCACAACATGTCAGAATTCAAGGTGAGATTTGGGGGGCACAGCCAAATCATATTATTCCACCTATGGCCCCTCCCAAATCTAATGTCTTCATATTTCAAAACAAACCATTCCCAAGAGTCTCCCAAAGTCTTAACACATTTCAGCATGAACTCAGAAGTCCACAATCCCAAGTCTCATCCAAGACAGGGCAAGTCCCTTCCACCAATGCACCTGTAAAATCAAAACAAATTAGTTACTTCCTGGATACAATGAGGATACAGGCATTGAATAAATGGAGCCATTCCAAGTGGGAGAAATTGGCCAAAACAAAGGGGCTACAGGTGCCACGCAGGGCCTAAATCCAGCAGGGCAGTCATGTCTTAAAGTTCCAAAATAATCTCTTTAACTCCGTGTCTCATATCCAGTTCACATTGATGTAAGAGGTGGGCTCCCACAGTCTTGGGCAGTTCTGCCCCTGTTGCTTTGCAGGATATAGCCAACCTCCTGGCAGCTTTCACGGTCTGATGCTGAGCGTCTGAGGCTTTTTCAGGCATACATGGCAAGCTGTTGGTGGATCTACCATTTTGGGGTCTGGAGGATGGTGTCACTTTTCTCACAACTGCACTAGGTGGTGCCCCAATAGAGACTCTGTGTGAGGGCTCTGATCCCACATTTCCCTTCTGCACTGCCCTAGCAGAGGTTCTCCATGAGGGACCCACCACTGTAGTAAACTTCTGCTGTGGTATCCAGATGTTTCCACATAGCCTATGACATCTAGGTGAAAGTTCTGAATTTTTGGTTTCTTTGCACCTGCACACTCAACACCACGTGAAAGCTGCCAAGGCTTGGGGTTTGCATCCTCAGAAGCCACAACACCAACTCTATGTTGGACCCATTCAGCCATGGCTAGAGCAACTGGAAAGCAGGGTATCAAGTCCCTAGGCTGCACAGAGCAAGGGAGCCCTGAGCCCGGCCTATGGAACCATCTTTTCCTCCTAGGCTTCCAGTTCTGTGGTGGGAGCAGCTGCCATGAAGACCTCTGACATGTGCTTGAGACGTTTTCCCCATTATTTTGGAGATTAGCATTTGACTCCTCATTACTTATGCAAATTTCTGCAGCCAGCTTGAATTTCTCCACAGAAAATAGGATTTTCTTTTCTATCACATTGTCAGACTGCAAATTATTATAACTTTTATGCTCCATTTTCCTTAAAAACCTGAATGCCTTTAACAGCACCCAAGTCACCTCTTTAATGCTTTCCTGCTTAGAAATTTATTCTGCCAGATAACCTAAATCATTTCTCTCAAGTTCAAACTTCCACACGTCTCTAGGGCAGGGGCAAAATGCCACCATTCTCTTTGCTAAAATATAATAAGAGTCACCTTTGCTCCAGTCCCCAACACATTCCCCATCTCCATCTGCGACCATATCAGCCTGGATTTCATTGTCCATATTATTATCACCATTTTGGTCAAAGCCATTCAACAAGTCACTAGGGAGTTCCTAACTTTCCTACATTTTCCTGTCTTCTGAGCCCTACAAACTGTTCCAGCCCCTGCGTGTTACCCAGTTCCAAAGCTGCTTCCACATTTTCAGGTATCTTTACAGAACCACCCCACTCCTGGTAACATTTTATTGTATTAGATCATTTTCACACTTCTGATAAAGATGTACCCAATAATGGGCAATTTACAAAAGAAAGAGGTTTATCAGACTTACAGTTCCACCTGGTTGGGGAGGCCTCACAATCATGGTGGAAAGTGAAAGGCATGTCTCACATGGCGGCAAACAAGAGAAGAGAGGTTGTACAGGGAAACTCCCATTTTTAAAACCATCAGGTCTCGGGAGACTTTTTTACTAATATGAGAACAGCATGGGAAAGACCTGCCCCCATTATTTGATCACCTCCCACCAGGTCCTTCTCACACCACTTGGGAATTCAAGGTGAGATTTGGGTGGGGACACAGCCAAATTGTTAGTGACCTTTGCTTTCGTTCCCAATATATATATTTTTTATTTTTGTCTGTTACCTCAGCAGCCTGGACTTTACTGCCCACATCACTATCCACATTTTTATAACAACCATTTATCCAGTCTCTAAGAAATTCCAAACTTTTCCTTATTCTCTTGTGTTCTTCTGAGCCTTCCAAACTCTTTCAAACTCTGCCTGTTACCCACTTCCAAATACTTTTCCACATTTTCAGGCATATTTACAGCAATACCCCTCTCCTCAGGATGAATTTTCTGTCAGACAATTTTTGCATTGCTGTAAAGAAAGACCTCAGACTGGGTAATTTATAAAGCAAAGAGGTTTTATTGGCTCACAGTTCTTCTAGCTGTGTGGGAAGCATAGTGCTGACATCTAATCAGCTTCTGGGAAGGTCTCAAGGAGCTTTTCCTATGGTACAAAGTGAAGCAGAAGCAGGCATGTCACAAGGCAATAGCAGGAGCAAGAGTGGAAGGAGGTATCACACTTTTAAACAACTAGATATCATGAGAACTCACTATCATGAGGACAGCACCAAACCATGAGTGGTTCGTCAGCCTACCTCTTACCCAGTCTCACCTCCAAAACTGAGGATTACATTTCAACAGGTGATTTAGGAAGGACAAATATCCAAACCATATCAAGTAAACAATCATTATTTCTCCATCTATTTGAAAGAACTTTTTGTCCTCCCAATAGCCTAAAATTGATTACCTACCATTCAATTCTGTTTCAAGTGTCACAGTTACTTTAAATTCCAGTTTACTTTGGTTTTGATAAAGGAGGAAGAAACCGAACTCTTCTGCTGTTTACTTATCTGATGAGCTTCAAAAATGTAGACACAATGAAAATGCATAGATTTATTGAGTTATTTTGTTACTCCTATATCAATAATGACTCTCTAGTTTACTTGTTATTAGCCAGAACAGAAAGCTCACTGTTAATCAAATTTACATTTAGCAGCTATGAGATGAGTATAGTTGTTTATTCCAAGTGGTATCTTCATATACTTTTAGTAAAAGCTAGAAGAATTATAATGCAATTTAGAAAATATATCTTAAAAATTTTGATACATGCCCTTCATATGTTAACCCATGGATGATTACATATTACAAAATTGCATTTTATTTATATATTTGGTCATCATAATAAATAGCAGTTAAGACCAGAGGCTTTGGAATCATAGTATCTCAAATATTAGTATAAGCTGTACTTAGAAGACCTGTAAGTATTCAGGCTGAATAACCAGCACCATGACTGTATTTTACTCTTGAATGTACCACTGCTAGTTTTGTAATGTTAGCATATAACTTACCCTCTTTGTTACTGAGGTGGGTTTTTTTTGTTTTTTGTTTTTTTCCAAATGTAAAAGAATAGCAACAATGCCCATATCACAGGGTTATCTTGAGGAGTAATGAATTAATGGAAGTAAAATGACTAGAACAAATAACGGCAATTGTAACTGCTCAATAAATGTTGTGTTAATATTATTGCAGAATTTTTGGCAACACAACTAAACTAGCTCTGACTTTACAAATAATTTGAGTAGGTGAGTGCCTGGTGAAGGATATGCAGTCGTTCCTACACCATGATGTTTCCTGAAATTTTATCTCTAGAGATTGGTCCCTCTGGATTTGAAGATTTTTTTGGTTTCATATATTCTCTAATAACATGCCATGGATGAACCGATGTAAGAAATGATCAGCTTACTCTTTCAGGATGAAATTATCAACTCACCAAAAGTCATTATGTATGGAGGGGAGGACAGGCTCATTGGTTGCCTTGAAGCTAGTGACCCTGAAAGGTGAAACGGAGCTAGAAACAAAGTTTTTCTAGTTTTCAGTACTGATTTAAACTTTATAGAATTAGAAATTTCCTAATATTGTATTCTTTTCAACAGTCTACACTCATGTTATATTCTCTTTCATTCATCATTAGTCAAACTGTCTGAAATTTTTACACACACACACACGCACGTATATACTATATATAATATTTTCATTAATTATCATTTGGTCACAAAATTGCAGATGAGGATTTCTTATAAAACATTGAGTTTTCACTGTACAAAAGAAATAATAAAAAGGAGTGTTGGTACTAATGTAATATGTAAATCTTACAAGTCCTGTTGGCTTCTTTTAATGTAGAACTACTTTAAGCATTGTCAAGTTGATTTCTACTAATGAAGAACAATAATAGACATTTTATTTAACCAAATACTCAGGAATTTTACTCTGCCTGTGGGAATTAATTCAATTATGTCAGTCATCCCTGGAGAAGCCAGTCCTTTGTGTATGTCCACTTATAACAAAATAGTTTCTTAAAAACATTATACTTTTATATGTTTTTCATGCTAGGTCCACAGTATTTCTAACTGAACTTACTTTTGCAATAATCACATAGTTCAGGGTAATGACTACTTTCTGGTATTGAAAGATTAAGTAACAAGTAATGGTGATTGGATTGCAGAAGCAGAAAAAGAACACAGCAGCTAAAGTATTAACATAATCTGTGAGTGAGGAGCTGTACTTGTCCAAGTTGAATTACTCGTATTCTGACTTACAACAGAAGGATAAATCCTACCTACGCTTTCCCTGAAAACAGCAACGGTAATATATTGCCTGATATTGGAAAGAATCTGTAGTTCTTAGGAACATCAAGCAAGCACAAGAAAGTGAGGGCATTAACTAGAAAAAGAAAAGAGATATTCATTTCAGCCTTATAAAAGATACCTTCTACCGTAGTAAAAAGTACCTTCTACCTTGTTATTTGTATTTTAGCAATTAGTGAAAGCAAAACAATTAAAATAATTCTACCAACATAAATCAAGAATAAGGAATATGTTTGATTCTTCCTGTTTAATTAGTTTCAACTAGCATGGGAGTTATATTAGATTCACCTTTGTGAACTCTTCCTTTCATCTTATTTGAAAGAAATTTAGATAATTCTTTTCCGCTTGTTAAATGAGGACATTTTACATTTTTAAATTCCTTCTCTTTATACCTCACAACATCCCTGGCCTAAGAGTTAATGAATTTCTGATTTTTTCTTAACATCTGATGAATCTGATTAATGATATTGTTTGAAAAAGTATAGACTATTGTTGAAATAACCAAAGTAGCTATAAAACTACTGCATACTGTTTCAGTCACACTTTAAAAAGGGATATTACTATAACTCTCCGGTGTGTGTGAGTATGAAGTCTATTAAAAATCATTCTATTAATTTGCCAAATCTGAACATAAATTCTTATGGAATTATATACATATGTATTATTTAAGTACAAATCATAGGTATTAATAAGTATCCAAGTTGAAATTTTTCTCTGATAGTTTTTGTATGAAATATATTAGTTTTTTATAGCACTGGTAGGTATATCATGGGTCACTTCTGCCTCTGCAAATAAAAAATAATTTTCAAAGTAGAACAACTTATAAGGTAAAAGTTCTTCATTGGTAATTTGAAATTGAATCTGTAAATAATATAAGTACTGATACAAATTAATGACTATATTTTGATATTTAAATAATTGATATTTTTATAATACCTGGTTTATTTTTTTTCCCTTCCACACAGCACAATCTATAGATATTGTAAACAGCTTTTTTGACTGTTCAGTGAGCAAATTGTGCTTTTCTAATGCCTTCATCTCGAGGTCATTACCAGGAAGAATCTCAGCCATCACTTTCCCAACAGTACCCTATTTGTCCTTAAATAATATTATATGAGTAATCTTTTTAAAAAATTATTTTTCCATCATTTTTGGTACTAAACTGTGGTCTCCCAAAGTTGTATGTTGAAGCCCTAACCCCCATGTGACTGTATTTGGAGACAGGGTCTTTAAAGGTAATTGAGGTTAAGTCAATTTATAAGGGTGAGGTCTCAAAGCAATAGGGTTAGTGTTTAAGGGGAAGAGACATCACAGATGTCTCTTTCTGCATTTCAGAGGAAAGGCCATGTGAGGACACAAGAATAAAATGCTGTCTACAAGATAGTAGAAGAAGTCTTACCAGAAACCAGTCTGGCTGGCACCTTGATCTTGGACTTCTCACTTTAGAACAGTGAGAGAATACGTTTTTGTTGTTTAACACTCGTAGTCTGTAGTCTTATATTATAGCTGCCCAAGAACACTAACATGACTACTTATATTATAGCCAATTTCTTTAAAGACAATGTTTTTAAGAAACACAATTAAATGTTTCTATATATTTTCTGGAATTATCTTTTCTATCTTCCATAATTGACCAGTTACCCCAAATTTATTTTACCTTCTTCTTTCTCTTTTTCACTCACCTACTATATTAGCCTTGTTTTCTTTTATTTATAAATTGAAAGAAAAACACTATGCAATATGATCAAAGATAATGAAAATGTTTTTACAACCATCACCATTATTATCAAATTGCCAATTACTTACTATAGCAATACCCCATTACATAATATAAACCAAATGTCTTAAAGCAATTATCATTCTATTAAAACTCAAGATGAATGATTCAATAATGATAAAATCAATTGCAATCTTTACAAAAATGTAAAAATCTTAATCTTGCAATATGAAAGACATTAAACCAAACCTAATTCCAACAGTAGTTTGTACCTTCTTCAACAATATCATTAATCAGATTGCCCTAATGGTTAAAAAAAAAAATCAGAAATTCATTAACTCTTGGGCCAGGGATTTTGTGAGGTATAAAGAAAAGGAATTTATATAATGTCCTCATTCAACTATTCTAACCCTGATTATCATCCACTTTGCTGTCTTTTTTTTTTTTTTTAACTTTCTGGGATAGATTAATAAAAGATATTGACAGTAAGCATAGGACATCTGACATGAAAAGTATGCAAATTGTAAATTAAAGAAGTAAAGGCATGTTTACACATCCTTGAAGTCAGTAAGAGAATGATGGATTCCAAAAGAAGCAGTGATTTTTTTTTTTTTTATTTCACTACGTGTGCTCCTAGATTTAAAATATGCTTGTATTTTCTAAGAAACAGTATAATCTGGGTCCCAAGCACTATTTTTATTTTTGAATGTATCATAATCGCGACTAGTATACTTAATCCGCTTCTGAGGCATGAATTACAATAGCAAGCTGTCCCATGACATCTCCATCTTGGGACACAGTCCTCTCAAAATAATTACCATCTTTCAAAGTAGAGATTGAGGCTTCTTCAGTACATCCACATCTTCTGATTTTCATCTTATGATTTTCTGACACAAGTGATATCAAAGGTACAGGCAAATATTGGCAAACATGTTGTACAAGTTACACGTTTGCCAACTTTCTTGAACAGTGAAAATGTAGTTCTTAATTTTGGAATAAATATGCACGTTTCTCTTTATCAGGTCACTGATAACAATGGTTAATTACAAAATAAAACAGTGATCAAACAATAAAATAAACAGTTAAAATATCATGTCAGAAAATGAAAAAAGATTAGTTAACTCTATTAGTCTGTACTCTCACTGCTAATAAAGACATACCCAAGACTGGGTGATTTATAAAGAAAAGAGATTTAATGGGCTCGCAGGTGCACATGGCTAGGGAGGCATCACAATCATGGCAGAAGGTGAAAGAGAAGCAAAGGCACATCTAACATGGCAACAGGTAAGAGAACTTGTGCAGGGGAACTCCCATTTATAAAACCATCAGATCTCATGAGACTTATTCACTGCCATGAGAATTGTATGGAGGAAACTGTCCCCAAGATTTAATTATCTCCACCTGGTTCCACCCTGACACATGGGGATTATTACAATTCAAGGTGAGAGTTCAGTGGGCATGCAGTCAAACCATGTCATAAATCAATATAGCAGAGGCATTCAGACTACTGTCTATATAAATACTAGAACACATGCATTTCATGTACACCAAATATTAATTTTCTACATTTTCCACTGACCCCAGGAAATGGGCTGCCAAATGGCATCACAAATCTTATATTTTTTATTATGGACAACTGTCAAACTGGCTGCTACACCACTGGCCAGAAAACAAAGAAGAGTGGAATTTTTTAATCAAATTTACCAGAGACCAGTAGGAAGTTGTTGTTTCTATGTACCCTGTTGAGAACACTTTGTTTCATTCATAAAATGTGTGCATGTTGTGCTGAGGGAGATAGAAGGTATTAGTGTATCTGAAAAGAGTTGGAGAAATGGGCTATTTCTGTTGGCCCTTCTGCTTTAATCACTTGTTGAAGTGAGAAGTTTATGTTCACTTTCCTGGATTTCACATGCTATTAGAAAGACAATGACAAAACCTGGAGGTAAAAATGGAGGTCTAGCTAATAAACCCTGATTTATTTAAAAAAAAAAATACTCTTAATGGAAATATAATAATAAGCTGTAAGTAAATATATAAAAATAATAGCATACTAAGTAATAATTTATTAAAAATGAATAGTCTGCTAAGTGCTACAAGTAGATGTGTATGCCAGCAACACACTGAGTGAATGCATTTATTGAAGAGTGACTAGGAGAACTTTCAGATAATGTTAAATATTACTAGTAATTTAAACATACAGTATCAGTACACATTTTATAGCAAAGCACAACTATTATTTGGAATATTATATTGACATAAGTTAGATTTCACATATGCATAAGCATTCTGGAATGCTATTTTAACTCACATATTTATGGGCTATTAACTTTTATTATTATAATTTTAGATAGGTTAAAATCAGAGAGTACCTTTCAAATTCCATATATTTTATAATTTTCAAAGTAAGAAATTCTGTAGTAGTCTTTGATATGGTTTGGCTCTGTGTCCCCACACAAATCTCATTTTGAATTGTAATCTGCATTGTAATCCCCAGCTGTTGAAGAAGGGACCTGCCGGGAGGTGACTGGATCATGATGGGGGTCCCCCATTCTGTTCTCATGATAGTAAATTCTCATGAAATCTGAAGGTTTTATAAAGGGCTCTTCCCTCTCTACTCTTGCTCTCTCCTGTCGCCATGTAAAATGTGTCTTGTGTGCCCTTCAACTTCTGCCATGATTCTGAGTTTCCTAAACTCTTCCCAACCTTGCAGAACTGTGAGCCAATTAAACCTCTTTCTTTTTATGAATTACCCAGTCTCCGGTAGTATCTTTATAGGAGTATGAGTAAGAACTAACACAGTAAATTGGTACTGGTAGAGTGGAGTACTGCTATAAAGATACTTGAAAATGTGGAAGCAACTTTCGAAATGGTTAACAGGCAGAGGTTGGAATAGTTCAGAGGGCTCAGAAGAAGACAGAAAGATGTGGGAAACTTTTGAACTTTCTAGAGGCTGTTGAATGGCTTTGACCAAAATGCTGATAATGAGGTGGACAATGAAGTCCAGGCTGAGGCGGTCTCAGATGGTGACAAGAAACTTACTAAGAACTGGAGGTCTTTATTGCTATGCTTTAGCAAAAAGACTGGTGGCATTTTGCTCCTACCCTGGATATCTGTGGAACTCTGAACTTGAGAGAGATAATTTAGGATATCTGGTGAAAGAAATTTCTAAGCAGCATACAAGAGGTGACACAGCATAAAAGTTTGAAAAATTTGCAGAGTCTGATGTTGTGGTCAAAAAGAAAAACCCATTTTCTGGGGAGAAATTCAAGCCAGCTGAATACATTTGCATAAGTAACTAGGAGTGGAATGTTAATCATCAAGATAATGGAGAAAATGTCTCCAGGGCATGCCAGAGATCTTCATGGAAGTCCCTCCTATCACAGGCCCGGAGGTCTAGGAGGGAAAACACGGTGTCATGGACCAAGCCCAGAGCACCATTGCTGTGTGCAGGCGCAGGACTTGGTGTCCTGCATTCCAGCCACTCTAGCTCCAGTCATGGCTAAAAGAGGCCAAGGTACATCTCAGGCCATTGTTCAGAGGGTGCAAGACCCAAGCCTTGGTGGCTTTCACGTGGTGTTGAGCCTGTGGTTACACAGAAGTCAAGAATTGAGGTCAGGGATCCTCTGCCTAGATTTCAGAGGATGTATGGAAATGCCTGGATATTCAGATAAGAGTTTGCTTCAGGGGTTGAGCCCTCACGGAGAACCTCTGCTAGGGCAGTGTGGAAGGGAAATGTGGGGTTGGAGCCCCCACACAGAGTCCCCACTGGGGCACTTCCTAGTGCAGCTGTGAGAAGAAGGTCATTGTCCTCCAGCTCCCAGAATAGTAGATTCACGGACAGCTTTCACCATGTGCCTGGAAAAGCTGCAGGCAGTCAATGTCAGTCCACGAAAGCAGCTGCAGGGGCTGAACCCTGCAAGCCACAGGGGCAGAGCTGCGGAAGACTGCGGAAGCCCATCGTTTGCATCAGCATGTCCTGGATGTGAGAAATGAAGTCGAAAGAGATTATGTTTAAGCTTTACAGTGTAATGACTGCCCTTCTGGCTTTCAGGTTGCATGGAGATTGTAGCCCTTTGTTTTAGCCACTTTCTCCCATTTGGAATGGAAGCATTTATCCAAAGGCTGTACCCCCCTCATATCTTGGATATAACTGACTTGTGTTTTATTTTTTTATTATTATTATTTTACAGGCTCATAGGTGGAAGAGATTTATGTCAGATGAGACCTGGACTTGGACTTTCGAGTTAATGCTGAAATGAATTAAGACTTTGGGGCACTGTTGGGGATGCTTAATTGTGTTTTGCAATGTGAGGACATGAGATTTGGGAGAGGCCAGGGGCAGAATGATATGGTTCGGCTCTGTGTCCCCACCCAAATCTCATCTTGAATTGTAATTTGAATTGTAATCCTCAGTTCCCGAGGGAGGGACTCGGTAGAAAGTGCTTGGACCATGGCAGTAGTTTCTTCTATGTTGTTCTTATGATAGTGAGTGAGTACTCATGAAGTCTGATGGGTTTATAAGGGGCTTTTCCCACTACACTCTCACTCTCTCTTGCTGCCATGTAAGATGTGCCTTGCCATGTTTGTAAATTTTCTGGGGCCTCCCCAGCCATGTGGGACTGTCAGTCAACTAAACTTCTTTCTTTTATAAATTGCCCCATCTCGGGTAGTATCTTTAGAGCGGTGTGACAGTGTGAGAATAGACTAACATAGTCATCATTTTCCTCTTCCTCCTCCACCTCCTCCTTCTTCTCCTCCTCCTCATCCTATCCTTCTCCTTCTCCTCCTCCTCCTTCTCTTCTCCTTCCCCTTCCTCTTCCTCCTACTTTTCTTCCTCCTCTTCTTCTCCTTCTTCTTCTCCTTTCCCTTCCCCTTCCCCTTCCCCCTCTCCTTCTTCTTCCTCTTCTTCTTCTTCTTAAAAGAGATTAAAGTTTAACACTTTTTGGGTTAACTTTAGTTATCTCCTGTAGCATTCACTACTGTAATAAATCTAACACCTTATTGGTCTTTCATATTCATAGTGGCACTCAATAGTCAAAAGCATCTTCCATAAGGCTCTAGATAATCCTTGAAAGACATTCAATTAGAAATTTAGGCGGAGTCTGTCTTGTTTGTAAAATTTTGACCTAAGAAAATATAAAAGTAGTTCAACTTATTATATAATAATTAAACTTAACACTTCTAAATATCATGAATGTTTACATATATAGTTGAAATAAACATTACTCTCATTGTGGTTTTGTGAATGATAGTTTATAACATTTCAAATAGTATTACACCAATCATGAAAACACTAGAAATTTTGACGCTGAATATAATGTCTGCATGTTTATATGTGTATATATACATTTACTTACCAAATTATTCAGTGCACACATTTCAGAAGCTATGTAAAATGTAACATTAAAGTATGATCAATATTTATGTGAAATTAGGGTTAAATTACTCTTTAGATACAAAATTCAAGTGCTAAAAGAAAAATGTGCATCAAATGCAGCACACAACATATATTAATATAAAATGCAGTAAATTATTACATCATTGATAATAGCCTTAGAAATAAAATTCTTTAATGATTTGTTGTTGTATCTGTTTATATATAAACAGTATTATAAGGTAATTTATTATTTTAGTAATTGTGGTCCCACCTATAATACAAATAATGGATTCATTGTTGAATACACAGGTGAACTGAAACATTTTCTGTGACATATTGTTTTAATCCTCACTCTGTATTTTAACTAAAACATCCATTCTTCTCTACACATTAAAAGATATTGACAGGCAAACAATATTTAATAAGGATCTATGATACATGAAATACTCTAGTATAATATCACAGAGCATGAGATTCTACTCTTAAAAATTTTGAGACTAACACCTTAAACAAATAGAAAAAAAAGATAGCTTATTGAAATAAAAATGTTATAAAATTATTTTTGAAGAAAACATCAAAGTAAAAAATAAACAATTGAAAGTTATGTTTGGTTATTCCTGTATTTTTTATTCAATAGTACTTTGTTGCCTTCAAAATTGCCCCTAAGTCTTATGTAATTTTATCAGTTATTCAGTAATGCTTCGAATTTAACAAAACTTACATAAATTTATTTTCACTCATTTTAATTGGCAAAGAAATTGAGACCTAAAATAAAAAATCATAGCACCTGCTATAAAATATTTATATGTGAATAAAGAGATATTAAGATTTCACTGGCACCACAGGAAATAAAAGCCTCATTATTTTGTAATATATGTACATATTTAGGGCAAACTGTCCCTTTTGAAAATCAAAATATATATACTTTCTTGCATACTACTTGTGGATAAAATGAATGCAGCTATTTGCGTGTATTCTTAATCTTCTTCAAACATTTCGTATCTATCAATAAGATAAACTGTGTAAACCTATAATATTATATTTAATCATTATGAAAACTATATGGTTTTATTTATCAGGAAAATTTGCGGTAGTTTAATGATCAAGCATTTGCATTGTTTAACTAATTTTATCATGAAAAAAAGTTAAAATTTGGCCAGTATGGTGAGAAATTGGAAGCCTCATGCATAACTGGTGGTAATGTAAAATAGTGCAACTGCCTTTGCAAATAGTCTGGCAGTTCCTCCAAACGTTAGACCTCAAGTTACCAGCAATTCTACTCCAGGTAGATAATAAAAGCATATAACCATGCAGAAACATGTACACAAAAATTCATAACTTCATTATTCATATTAATTCATATTTATATTGATCTATAGTGGTGATGAAGTCCCCTGTTCACTTGTTGTTATTCTGACTGGTTGTTCTAGCCACAAGTGCAAGTGGGCCATTGAAGACTCCTACCATTACTGTGGATCTATTTCTCCCTTTAGTTCAAAAACCTCACATGACCCAATTGTTTATTACTGATGAATTTGTTTAAAAAGTGGTATGTCCATACAATCAAAATGATTCATGAATAAAAAGGAATAAAGTAGTAATACGTGCTACAACATGAATGTACCTTGAAACAATTATGCTAAGTGTAATAAGACAGTCACAAAAGACCATATACTCTATGATTTCCTTAGATGGAATATATCCAGCAGAGCCAAACCCACAAGTAGATAGTACTGTTTTCCAAGAGTTGAAAAGGGGGGTGGTGGATATTGGTAGGTTAGGTGGGAAGAGTGATGTGATTGCTACTGGGAATGCAGCTTCCCTTTTTCAGGGAAGGAAATGTGTGTTCTAAAATCAGATTTTGGTGGTGATCAAACAACTATGAATTCACACTTCAATAAAAGAAAAAAATCAACTGTGCACTTTAAATGTGTGAATTGTAGATTATGAATTATATGTCAATAATTCTTCTAAAAGTCTAAGAATATTTTCACTTAGAACAATTTAATTTCAAATAATTATAATACTTTACACCTTCATTGATGATTACATAGTATATTAAACTTCAGTGGGTAAAAGCATCTTTGAACATATGGAAGATAATAAAATGAAAGACATTTATTTCAATTCCCAATTAAACTGATATAAAGTAAAAATGTTGGCAAATTCTGCATACTGCAATATTTAATAGGTGAGACCCCAATATGGAATTTTTACTAAAATTGTAGAAGTACTAACAAAAGAACTTCATTATTAAATTCTATCTGACTATTGTATATTTGAAATTAGATATTAAATCACACTAAAATTTATATTTAAATCAGTTTTTAAAACACAACCAGTCTTTGAAGAGATTAAACTCACCTTTACCAGCATCTGTCTATCAAAGTGCTTAAACTCCATATGTTTTTTTATTTTTTAGTGGATCATTAGCCCATGAATGGTTAGCAGTACTTTCAGGAAAAAAAAAAAAAAATCAGCAATGCAATTTGAAAAGTCTCGCTGTTGATAATTGAGACATGCTCCATATTGATTTAGGAAGTGCTTGCCTTATCATTTAACATTTTCAGCTTGATATAGCAAAACAAGCATTCAATAAACTGTTCACCTACACAGAGAACCATGCTACCTCAATTACACTCAAGTTGATTGAGGCCAATTTAATGATAATTAGTAATTTACAAGGTCAAGAGGCACACATTTCTAACTCCATGTTGCTAAAATGGTCACATCTCATATGTGGGTAAGAATGTCAAGTGAAGTAAACATATGAAAACTATGTGTAATAGGGTTTTGTATTTTATGAATCTAAATAAATTACCTAAAGTTAAATTCAGCTACTTTTCATAAGATTCACATATTCATCTTTGGCTGCTGGCACATTTTTATTTTTGTGATTATTTCTAAATATAAAGATAAAACACTTGTTGATTTATTTCCAGCAAAGAAGAATCCATATATTTAATTAATTTTCAGTTTCTGTATAATGCTGCTCTTTGATTTGGTATGACATTTCTTTTTTATTACTAGAGAAGTCTTATGATATTTTTGTAGTACATATGTGTCCTTAATTACAAAAATCTTACTTTATTGTTGATTTCATCACTAAATTATCCAAAGGCCAAAACATATGTATTGGTACACACATTGAAAAGCATCACACATAACTCAGAAAATGTTAAAAATAAGTGATACTTACTATTTGTAAGTAAGATTACATTTATTTTATTTGAAAGAATACTTAGGAAAATTCAGTTGTTCTAAAACACAGTGAGTGAGAGAAGGACGAATAGAATTTGACTTTCTTAATTTCTTCACCATTATACTCCCCCTTTATATACCCACACACACAAACTTTCTCAGTATTAGAAATAACTCAGTATGACTTTGTAGAATGATATATATCATCCAGCATATATTTTAATGAAATATTTGGCACTGTGTTATGAACAATATTGAGAGTGAGCTAAAACTATTTTCACTTGAAAAAAATTGGAGAGACACAGGTCCAAAATGCTTAATATAAACTTGTTAATATGCAACATCTGAATTTAAAAGGCAAAAATGGGATATGCATTCCTTAATAGGATTTGTTAGGTATAAATGTAAAACAAATAATTTCCTTATTTATAGCCATCAAAGAAAGAGATGAATTGAACTCAGTCCAGCTTGCTATCTTTTATTATTTCTATCAATGGTTTTACATTTTTCATTAAATGTTGAAGGTGTTTAGATTAAGATGTGTTTTCAAACCAAATATATATTATGTGAGATGTCGTTTACAACAGTATTAAAATTAGCAACATGATGTTAATCTAGGTTTTAATACGATCCTAAAAGTTTCTCTGTAGATTTTTAATTTGTACTATGGAATCACTCAGACAACTATTAGTAAAAATATGAAAGATATTGATTCAGGATTGGTTGCTGTTGTTATTAGACTTAATGTTCATTAAAAACCTTGTAAATATCTCAAAAATACACAAATGTGTCAAAAATACATAAAAGTCTTACCAAATTATGTAAATGCTCACTAAAATATACAAAAATATACAACTTGAAGTATATTATAAAATTTGTATTCATTTTCAAAGAGAACACTTTTTTATCCCTTCGGTAAATGTAACATTATAAATTTATAGTCTGAAGCCCAAAATAAAATTGACACAGATAGAAATAATGTGATTTTGAAAGGCAACATTTAAAAAAATTCATATTTGCCTTTAATGATGTCAGACAGTTTCAATCATTAAAGACGATTCACTAGATACAACATGACGATGTTTAAAAATCTGAAGTTTATTATAGGAAAAAGATGCAATATAGCAATAGTATTAAAGTGAAGATACACATCATAGCCAGTAGCTGCCTCACAGTAAAGGGTCCAGAGTAGCCTCACTTAAGCTCCTATCACCATTCCTCTGTAAGAGCCATGCTTGGACAAAATTTCTTTTTTAGATCAGAAACCACTAACATGAGCAAAGAACATCTCAGAATTTTGAATTCCAAAATTGAGTGTTTGAAGTTTATTTCATGTTTAATGTTTGCTGTTATCACATATTTTAATTCTAACTCTTCCACTGAAGGGTACATTTCATAGGAACAACTATGTTCTTAATATATGAATTATCTTAAGGAGCCTTCTTTGCGCTGTTCTTGGACCTACTGTCACAGGATCCTTAGGGTGTTTTTTGCCAGCAAGAAACCTCTGTGGCCAGTGGTGCATTGCTTGCACCTACTGGGCTTCTTCTGCCTACTCACCCCATCAGACTGTGCTCTGCTTGCACTACCAGCCCAGATCACACATCCACCCCCTGCAAGCCAGTTGCAGAGTGGCAAGGGGTGTGTGGGTGAGCGAGCACAGGGTCCAGCCACAGCACACAGCCATGCATGCTGGCTGCTGTGGTGGGATGCGAGGCTCCAGGCACCAGCACAGGGGCCAGTTCTGTGTGAGGCTATTGCTGGACCAAATGTACTGCTCATGGCTTCCACTGCAGGCACCCATGTCTGGAAGAGGGGAACACAGTGGCACCCAGAAGCTTGGAGATGCCAGAAACTGCTGAACCCCAAAAAGGGTGTCATAGCCCTAGCTCAGGGATCCCCTAGGTCTGGGCTCCCCAAAGGGAGCAGATCTTTTCTACTTCTCATCACTTGCAATGTGGCAAGCAAGGCTGTTTCAGCCCTGTTTCTATGTTACAGCTCTTTTATTCCCACCGTTCGGCAGGTCCTGTGTTCTTGTCTCACGTAGAGGAAGAGTGAGATACGCAGACAACTGGAGGGTGAGCAAGGCAGAGAGGAACTTCATTAAGTGGCAGAACAGCTCTCAGGAGAACCAAACTGGGTACCTCCCTTCTGCAGGCAGGTCACCCCGATGTCTGTGCAGCCCTCAGTTGAGAGTAGACCTGGAGTGGGTAGCCCCTATCCTCAGGGAGGTCTTCTTATCTGCCAAAATCTGGCTGAGTCTGGGGTTTTTATGGGCTTCGGAGAGGAGAAAATGCATGCTGATTGGTCCATGGGTGGCCAGGATTGGGTTGAGAAAAAACACTGTAAGTTCTCGCTCTGGTCATAGAACTGGCAGCCCCGGCCCAGGCTTCAAGCCATCCCTGGCTTGAAGGTGGGGGTTCACTGGGACCCACCCCTTTCTGCCCAGGAACCTGTCTGCCTCCTGCCATCATCAAGCTGCCATCCATGGCACCCATGGTGCCCAGGCCGTTCATGCTGAGGGACACCTGCAGGCCCACACTGAGCTGCCCTCAGCCCCTCCTCAGCCTTCCTTCTGTTCTCCTTGGTGCCCAAAGTCTGGAGGAGGCTAAGGCAGCAGGGACTTGGCATGTCAACATTGCCCCAACTATATGCACACCTGGCTGGGTTGTGACAATGCCTGGCCTAGGCTTCAACTTTGCTGCAAAATCAAAACAGGCACCAGGAGTTGGGAGAGTCCAGGCAGCAGGAGCAGGCACTTCAGAGCCTGTGAGGGAAGGGGGACTTCCAAGGTCCCCACGAGCACAAGGATACCCAGGTCTGCAGCCACGGCTGGGTGGCTGCAGCTGCTCTCGGGGTGGTAGGGCTCCCATTCCTCCAACTCAAAATGGGATAATGCCACTGCCTGTTACCGACCCTGCCAGCTCTGTGGAGCTCACAGCCCCGGCCATGCCTCCCCCTACTGCAGCTGGCATCATGGCAGTGGCCATTCTAGATGGGCTGCCCCTGCCATCACTACCCTCCTGTTTATTTCAACTCAATCAAAATTCCAAAAGATAAAGTTAATACAACCTAAAACTGAAGGCAGAAAACTCCAACAGGTCCCTCTTAATAGCCCAAAACCAACTCAAAAAAAATTTTGTTGTTGTTGTTTTTAACAGGAACTCAGATTTATTTTGTATTTCTAGAACAGTTATGGATCAGAATGTATTTTCTTTTTATTATGATTATTTTCATTATATTTTAAGTTCTAGGGTGCACATGCACAACGTGCAGGTTTGTTACACACGTATACATGTGCCATGTTGGTGTTCTTTCAGGAGTAAATTCCAGAGTTCTTAAAATGGCTAATAAGTACTTATGCAGTCTGAATTTAGTCTATTTTTTTAGTACTATAAACTTAGATCCAAGCAATTATAGATTTGACAATACAAAATTACCATTTTGTATTTGTGATTTCATAGGAGCACCTGTGTTTATATTTTTGTTCCTATGCATCATTTGTATCACAATACAAAATTATCATTATTGTATTGTAAAATCTGTAATTCAATAAAGAATTCTTGTTCTTTATAGAAAGATAGCCACACGGAGCATTTTTCACCTCATGGACTCCTACTCATTATTAAATGAACATGTTTAACGTCAGCTTCCTCTGAATTCTTCCTGTGTCCCTACATTTCTAGAAGTACAGGAAATGTAGTCTTCATAGCCTGGCACACAGTGGGATCACAAACCTTATTTAGGTAGCAGTGGTCCTAAATAGTTCTTGATTTACCTGACCTGTATTGCGATGAGCAATCTGCATCTTAATTATTTATTCCTGTTTATCTGTTGGTTTTGTTTTGTTTGTGTTTTTCCACTGCAAACTTTAAGCAACACTATTCTAAATACAATTGCTTAAGACTGAATATTTGGGAGCTGAAACGTTAAGGGGAATTTTCAACAGGTATTCATTGATTACAGTAAGCTAATATTTGAAAAAAAAATTCATTAGGAATTATAAAGGGACTTGGTTAGTCTTTGCTATTAATAGATATTTATAATTTATTCTCAATTTACTGACGAAAATAACATTGGATAAATGATAAATTGTGTGTAGTAGTCTCTGGTACACGTTTTTAACTTCCAATTGCTAATCAACCATCAATTTGGCCAGTCCTGGCACCATCTGGGTTGTCTATCTGGGTTGTCTCTGCTTTTGGTGATGCAATCCTCCCATATAATTTTTTTTTTTTTTTTTTTTTTTTTTTTTTTTTTTTTTTTTTTACCATTCTCCATGTCACAACTGGAAAGAAATTTACTGTTTTCTGTTTCATTCCCAATTTTGTTGGCAATGTAGCTTTCAATGAAATCCATATGAATGAATAAATTTGCAAACAAAATAAAATGACTGAAATAATATCTAATATATAAAATTATGATAATTTATTAACTAAATGTACTCTTAATTATTTATCTTTATTTGCATGCGCTTTAACAATGCTTTTATTGTTCAAAGTTTTCTTTGGCATGATTATTTTATCCTTGGTTTAAAAATCTGTTACACATTTGTTTTGAATACCCTTAGTAGGTATTCAAACCTTGAGGATAAGGGAATTCTTTAAAAATAAACATCTTTGACTGGGTGTGGTGGCTCACGCCTGTAATCCCAGACTTTGGGAGGCCAAGGTGGGCAGATCACCAGTTCAGGAGTTTGAGATCAGCCTGGCCAACATGACAAAACCCTGTCTCTATTAAAAATACAAAAATTAGCCGGGCATGGTGGTGGGTGTCTGTAATCCCAGCTACCGGGGAGACTGAGGCAGGAGAATTGCTTGAACCTGGGAGGAGGATGTTGCAGTGAGCCAAGACTGTGCCTTTGCACCCCAACCTGGGCAACAGGAGCTGACTCAATCTAAAAAAAAAAAAAACCCACAAATAAACAAACAAACAAACAAACATCTTTGATCCAAGGATAATGTAACTTCGAGACTCAGTTTACCATTAATTCAGTTTCAGTGGTTTATGCATGCTGTTATCTTGCACATTGTATTCATTTCCTGGGACTATTATAACAAATTACTACAAATGGGATGGCTTCAAACAATGCAAATTAGTTCTTTCAAATTTCTGCAGACTAGAATTTGAAATCAACATTCAACAAGGCCATACTCCTTCCAAAGGTTCTAGGAAAGAATCGTCCCTCGCCTCTTCCAGCTTCTGGTGGCTTTAGGAATTCCCTGGCTTGTGGCAACTTAATTTCAGTCTCTGACCTTCTCTTCTCTATGTCTATGTCTCAAATCTCTCTCCGTCTTTTCTTATAAGGGCAGTTATCATAAGATTTAGGATAATAAATCCTAAATCCAGGATGATCTCATCTGAATATACTTAATTACATCTGGAAAGATTTTTATTTTTAATTCTTTTCCCAAATGAGGTCATTTACATGGGTTCCAGAAATTGAAACTTGAGCACATCTCTTTGGGGGTTAATTTTCAAGCCACTGCCCATACCAAAACATTTGTGAACTTTTCTATGAAGGTTTCCTGAAATATTTTCAATAAAAATTATTGTATTGATTGATGCAGACAACCTGCTGAGAAACCATTTTATTCTCCTCCCGCCTCTCTCTCTCATTCTCTGTATTACTCTATACATATTCACATACATGCACACACACACATCATCTGGGATATTACTTTAAGAAACGAAAGTAATCCCATTGCTTTAGGTTTACTTTACATTTCTCAACAACCTTTTTTCAAAATCTCACTAATTATCATGGGAATAAACATCAAACTATGCAAATATAAAAGGGACAATAACAGAAATCCTGCAATTTGTATGGTGACTAACAAGTCAATATACAAGAAAAAGCAAGCATGTATAGCTCCTTGTCATTGATGAGGAAATTTAAGCTAATAAATTCATTGTTTTTGCAAGGTTAAATCACTGATAGAGTAGAGGATGTCTACGAAGACCATCCTCTTGACTTCAGGCTCTGATCTCATTAGCAAACAGAATGTTGAAGTCCTTTCATATTCAGAATCTTGTTTGCCCCTCTCCCTCTGCCATTCTACTCTGAACTCAGTTTTGGATCAATCCATTGCTACTTCAGAGACTGCCTTTTCTTGAGAAACTACATTCCTCTTCCCATATATCCTCAGATGGCGTGCTGTGCCTGAGCATCTTGAATAGACTCATTCTCCAGGTTTGGAATTCTTCCTCTTTTAAAATCTGCAGTCTCTCCAACACAAACACTACAGTGAGATCTTTCAAGCTTGATCCTAAAAAGGGCAGGTGGTTCCAGAGATGAGATAAGTTTCCAACAGATGAAAAAAGGAAGTGTTAAGGGGAAAAGCAGTTTCTCAAAAAGATAATATCACTGATATATGTTTCCATGGTAATTTTGTTCTTTAAAATTCTTTCTCTAATATAAGTATTTTTCTTAGCATCCAATACAAGCATGTTTCTGTACAGCTCTTTTCAGTGTCTTTGGATGAAATACAAATATATATATATCACTTGTATATCACTTTGTTTCACATTTTGTAGAAGGTTTAGTGATGTTGATACAGAAAAACTATTCTCTATCTGTTTGTTGTGAGACTTCTCAACTGAAAGAACACAGTTTAAATTTAATTAAATAAGACATACCTACTTGCAGATCTATATACTGCTTGAGAAGTGAGGAAGATTTTTACTTTGGAATTCAGTAACTTAACTAAAAATAGTATATCCAGTTTGGGAAGAGAAAGACCTCAAGCTGATCAGTCTCCTTGTCTTGATATTGTAAGATATATTTCTGCTATCTCCAATTTCCAGAAATAGCAAATGTGTTGAAAATTACATTTTATCCTCGGTGTTCTGGATTCAATTCAACAATAATATAGTCTAACAAGTTAAATAAAAATATATTTTAATAGAAAAACTAACAGACAAGCATTTCTTACTGAATCAATAAGTAAAAAGAGTTTAAGTTGTATCCCTAAATAAATGGCTGCTGTTTCATTCAGTTAGACCCTAGTATTTTATTAAAGATAAATAATATTTTTCAGAAGATATTTACGTAACAAGTTAAACCTATCTCTCACAGATGACATTTAAATTTAAATACATTTTAACTTACTGAAATATATATTACTTCATGTAAGTATAAATGTACTTATAAATTAGTATAAATATTTGCTGAACTAGTTTACAAAATTAAATCAATAAAGATATGTACATGTAAAGAATGTAAGAATGTACTACCATATTGAATTCAATATTTAAAAATTATATACTAATCTAAGAATAAATTAAGGGAATATGCACTAGTCTAAGATGAAAATAAATTAATAGGTAAATATAAGCAATACATTTTCTTTGACCAAATTAATCCACTATTGATGGTTTATGTAAATTATTTTAAGATAATATAAAAAGGTTTAACCAGCATGTGTAGCATTGCTTTGGCAACAGAATATATGACAGTGATTTATTTAATAGTAAGATGGATATTTTTATATAATTTGTAAAAAATGTTTTCTTTATGCAACAAGCATTCATAATGGAGAAGAGCAGAGAACAATAACCTATTGTATACCTTCATATAATCGAGCTTAGTCACAGAGTTTTTCTCCCAATAGGGAGTGAAATGGAGGCACAGACAGAATCATAGCCTGGGTTTTCTTTAGAAGATGGAGAAGGCTTCACAGAAGCTAAATAATGTATATGGAAATGCAAAAAACAGTTGATGATAATTTTATATATGAAAAAAACATGTACTACTAAATCATCCAGAAATTATTATCATCATGTTTTTAATTTCACATAAATCCAAGAAGCTTTTGGCTGAGTCCAGAACCATTCAAATAAAGGTAAACCAATAATTTTGAATTGAAGTCTAAATGTTCTTACATTAATTTTAGAGAAAAATATCCCTCAATACTTCCTTTGTACTGCCTTATATCATATTTCAGAGTAGATTGAAAAACCAGTCTGTACGGTCTTTACAGGAGTCACATTTTAAACTAAGGACACCAAAATGTTGAAGGTAGAAAAACATGGTTAGAAAAAATGCGAATTTAGAAAGTTTGCTGAATACAATTCTGAATGATCTGGGAATACTTCAAAGTGGCTACTTCTTCCCTTCCCTGATGGAAGCACAAGAGAATTATCTGATCTTCATCCTGATTACCTAGTAGGACTCTTGAAGATAAAATTTACAAAAGCGTGTTATCTCCTCATTCCTCACCAAACCTAGACTCTAGGAGATTTTATCTTTCAAATTAGTCTATGTTCAAACTCTTGTAATTAGTCAGTTACCATTTAAGTGTTGCTAACAGCAAGTACTGTTACTAGTAGCAACTTCTGTTCCTAGTAAACTGAGATTCTGTCTTCATGTGTCTCCTCCTTTTTTTCCCCCACCTCTTTGGGTGGAGAGGTTGTTGGGTTTTAGTTGGTGTAGCTTTTTTTCTTGTTATAAGGATGACTCCCAAGCTCTAAACATGTCAGAACTTCAGAGCTTTTCAACTTTTGCCTGATGTAAATTCAAGCTGTAGCTAAGGATTTAAGGCAAACATTGGAGGTGACTTTGAGTCGGACTACTATTCTTTTTATTTCCTAGTCACTGAAGACGTTTAAAATGTTACTGTAATTGAGATGTATTTGGCCTAATGGTCTCCTATGCCACCCCAGAATTCAGCAAAGTCCCATTGGGAAAATCCAACTGTGTGTTTGAGGCCCTTTAACTATCTGGTTTGTAATTCTAACCTCACAAGACTGCTGGCAGCTTTTCTCCTTATTTTTCAGAGCACAAATTTCCTCTGACTGTTCAAAACTCAGCCTCCACAATAAATGAGCAAATACCAGCAGGAAAAATGTCTGTCAATCACTAATATGCCTCTGAAGAGTTTAGTCCTCTCTGGAATTTTTATTTATTTAGATTTAGTCCTTGTTACTTTCTAACACCTTCACAAGTATTTTTGTGTGTGATTTTCCTAGTTTTTTGTTGTGGTTGTTTCCACAGGATCATTGACTAGCCATGGCCTTTACCTTTTCATGTAAAGAAATGTTTCCTTTCTGTCATTTTAAAAGGCTATTTGTGTCAGGCCTCTGAGCCCAAGCCTGCCATATACATCCAGATGGCCTGAAGTAACTGAAGAATGACAAAAGAAGTGAAAATGGCCGGTTCCTGCCTTAACTGATGACATCACCTTGTGAAGTTCCTTCTCCTGGCTCAGAAGCTCCCCCACTGAGCACCTTGTGACCCCTGCCCCTGCCCGCCAGACAACAACCCCTTTGATTGTAATTTTCCACCACCCACCCAAATCCTATAAAACTGCCCCACCCCATCTCCCTTCAGTCTCTCTTTTTGTACTCAGTCTTCCTGCACCCAGTTGATAAAAAACTTTATTGCTCACACAAAGCCTGTTTGGTGGTCTCTTCACACAGTTGCGTGTGAAATTTGTTGCCATGACTCAGACTGGGGGACCTCCCTTGGGAGAGCAATCCCCTGACCTCCTGCTCTTTGCTCTGTAAGAAAGATCCACCTACGATCTCAGGTCCTCAGAACAAGCAGCCCAAGGAACATCTCACCAATTTTAAATCAGGTAAGTGGCCTCTCTTTACTGTCTTCTCCAACCTCTCTCACTATCCCTCAACCTCTTTCTCCTTTCAATTTCTGCACTATCCTTCAATCTCTCTCTTCTCTTAATTTCAGTTCCTTTCCTTTTCTGGTAGAGACAGAGGAGATGCATTTTATCCATGAACCCAAAACTCTGGCGCTAGTCACAGACTTGGGAAGACAGTCTTCCCTTGGTGTTTAATCACTGTGGGGACGCCTGCTTGATTATTCACCCATGTTTCAGAGGCGTCTGACCATGCGGGGATGCCTGCCTTTGTCCTTCACCCTTAGTGGCAAGCACCACTTTCCTGGGGGGTAAGCACCCCCCCACTCCTTCTCTCTGTGTCTCAACCCTCTCTTTTCTCTCCACTCTCCTGGGGGCAAGCACTCCCAACCCCTTCTCTCTGTGTCTCAACCCTCTCTTTTCTCTCCACTCTCCTGGGGGCAAGCACTCCCAACCCCTTCTCTCTGTGTCTCAACCCTCTCTTTTCTCTCCACTCTCCTGGGGGCAAGCACTCCCAACCCCTTCTCTCTGTGTCTCAACCCTCTCTTTTCTCTGGACTTGCCTCCTTCACTGTAGGCAAACTTCCACCCTCCATTCCTCTTTCTTTCCCTTAGCCTGTGTTCTCAGGAACTTAAAACCTCTTCAACTCACACCTGACCTAAAATCTAAATGCCTTATTTTCTTCTGCAATGCCGCTTAACCCCAATACAAACTTAACAATGGTTACAAAGAGCCAGAAAATGGCACTTTCAATTTTTCCATCCTACAAGATCTAGATAATTCTTGTCATAATATGGGCAAATGGTCTGAGGTGCCTGATGTCCAGGTATTCTTTTATACATTGGTTCCTCCCTAGTCTCTATTCTCAATGCAACTCGTCCCAAATCTTCCTTCTTTCTCCTGCCTGTCCCCTCAGTCCCAACCCCAAGTGTTGCTGAGTCTTTCCAATCTTCCTTTTTTACGGACCCATCTGACCTCTCCCCTCCTCCCCAGGCTGCTCCTCACCAGGGTGAGCCAGGTCCCAATTCTTCCTCAGCCTCTGCTTCCCCACCCTATAATCCTTTTAACACCTCCCCTCCTCACACCCGGTTTGGCTTACAGTTTTGTTTCATGACTAGCCCTCCCCGACCTACCAAACAATTTCCTCTTAAAGAGGTGGCTGGAACTAAAGGCATAGTTAAGGTTAATGCTCCTTTTTCTTTATCTGACCTCTCCCAAATCAGTTAGCATGAAGGCTCTTTTTCATCAAATATGAAAAACCCAGCTCAGTTCATGGCCCGTTTTGCAGCAACCCTAAGACACTTTAGAGCCCCAGACCCAGAAGGGCCGGAAGGCTGTCTTATTTTCAATATGCATTTTATCACCCAGTCAGCTCTTGACATTGAAAAAAGAAGCTCCAAAAATTAGATGCCAGACCTTAAACCCCACAATAGGACTTAATTAACATCGTCTTCAAGGTGTACAATAATAGAGTAGAGGCAGCCAAGTAGCAATGTATTTCTGAGTAGCAATTCTTTACCTCCACTGTGAGAGAAACCGCAGCCACATCTCCAGCACACAGGAACTTCAAAATGCCTCAGCCTCAGCAGTCAAGCATTTCTACAGGACCTTTTCCATCAGGATCTTGCTTCAAGTGCCAGAAATCTGGCCACTGGGCCAAGGAATGCCCACAACCTAGGATTCCTCCTAAGCCTTGTCCCATCTGTGCGGGACCCCAGTGGAAATCAGACGGTACAAATCACCCGGCATCCATTCCCAGAGCCCCTGGAACTCTGGCCCAAGGCTCTCTGACTGACTCCTTCCCAGATCTTCTCGGCTTAGCGGCTGAAGACTGACACTGCCCCATCACCTCGGAAGCCTCCTGGATCATCACGGATACTTTGGGTAACTCTTACAGTGGAGGGTAAGTCTGCCCCCTTCTTAATCAATACAGAGGCTACTCACTCCACATTACCTTCTTTCCAAGGGCCTGTTTCCCTTGCCTCCATACTGTTGTGAGTATTGATGGCCAGGCTGCTAAACCTCTTAAAACTCCCCAACTCTGGTGCCAACTTGGAGAATATTCTTTTATGCACTCCTTTTTAGTTATCCCCACCTGCCCAGTTCCCTTATTAGACTGAGACATTTTAACTAAATTATCTGCTTCCCTGACTATTCCTAGGCTACAGCCATACTTCATTGCTGCCCTTTTCCCCAGTTCAAAGTCTTCTTCACATCCTCACTTTGTATCTCCCCATCTTAATCCAGAGGTATAGGACATCTCTACTCCCTCCTTGGTGATTGATCATGCACTCCTTACCATCCCATTAAAACCTAATCACTCTTACCCTACTCAATGCCAATATCCCATCCCACAGCACGCTTTAAAAGGATTAACGTCTGTTATCACTTTCCTGTTACAGCATGGCCTTTTAAAGTCTATAAACTCTCCTTACAATTCCCCCATTTTACCTGTCCTAAAAGCAGACAAGCCTTACAGGTTAGTTCAGGATCTGTGCCTTATCAACCAAATTGTTTTGCCCATCCACCCCGTGGTGCCAAACCCATATACTTTCCTAATCTCAATACCTCCCTCCACAACCCATTATTCTGTTCTGGATCTCAAACATGCTTTCTTTACTATTCCTTTGCACCCTTCATCCCAGTCTCTCTTTGCTTTCAGATGGACTGACCCTGACACCCATCAGGCTCAGCAAATTACCTGGGTTGTACTGCCACAAAGCTTCACAGACAGCCCCCATTACTTCAGTCAAGCCAAAATTTCTTTCTCATCTGTTACCTATCTTGGCATAATTCTCATGAAAACACACATACTCTCCCTGGTTAGGTACTTCCGCCTTTGGATACCTCGTTTTACCATCCTGACTAAACCATTATATAAACTCACAAAAGCAAACCTAGCTGACCCCACAGATCCTAAATCCTTTCACCACTCCTTTCTGTTCCTTAGAAATAGCCCTAGAAGCTGCTCCCACACTAGCTCTCCCTAACTCATCCCAACCCTTTTTCATCACTTGCAGCTAAAGTGCAGGGCTGTGCAGTCAAAATTCTTACCCAAGAGCCAGAACTGTGCCCTGTAACCTTTTTATCCAAACAACTTGACCTTACTGCTTTAGCCTAGCCCTCATATCTGCATGTGCAGCTGCCGCTGCCTTAATACTTTTAGAGGCTCTCAAAAATCACAAACCATGCTCAAGTCACTCTCTACAGTTGTCATAACTTCCAAAATCTATTTTCTTCCTCACACATGATGCATATACTTTCTGCCCCGCTCCACTACCTCTTAGCAAGCTGAACTCATTGTCTTAACTCGAGCTCTTACTCTTGCAAAAGGACTATGTGTCAATATTTATACTGACTGTAAATATGACTTTCATATCCTGCACCGCCATACTGTTATATGCGCAAAAAGAGGTTTCCTCACTACACAAGAGTCCTCCATCATTAACTCCTCTTTAATAAAAACTCTTCTCAAGGCTGCTATACTTCCAAAGGAAGCTGGAGTCATTCACTGCAGGACCATCAAAAAGTGTCAGATCCCATAGCTCAGGCCAAAGCATATGCTGATAATGTAGCTAAAAAAGAAGCTAGCTTTCCAACTTCTGTACTTCATGGCCAGTTATTCTCCTTCTCATTGGTCACTCCCACGTACTCCCCTGCTGAAACTTCCACCTATCAATCTCTTCCTACACAAGGCAAATGGTTCTTAGACCAAGGAAAATATCTCCTTCCAGCCTCACAGGCCCATTCTACTCTGTCATCATTTCATAACCTATTCCATGTAGGTTACAAGCCACTAGCCCGCCTCTTAGAACCTCTCATTTCCTTTCCATTGTGGAAATCTATCCTCAAGGAAATCACTTCTTAGTGTTCCATCTGTGATTCTACTACTCCTCAGGGATTGTTCAGGCCCCCTCTCTTCCCTACACATTAAGCTTGGGGATTTGCCCCTGCCCAGGACTGGCAAATTGACTTTACTCACATGCAGGAAACCAAAATACCTCTTGATCTGGGTAGCCACTTTCACTGGATGGGTAGAGGCCTTTCCCACAGGGTCTGAGAAGGCCACCATGGTCATTTTTTCCCTTCTATCAGACATAATTCCTCAGTTTGGCCCTCGTACCATTCTACAGTCCAATAATGGATCAGCCTTTACTAGTCAAATCACTCAAGCAGTTTATCAGGCTATTAGTATTCAGTGGAATCTTCATACCCCTTACCATCCTCAATCTTCAGGAAAGGCAAAACGGACTAATGATCTTTTAAAAACACATCTCACCAAGCTCAGCCTCCAATTTAAAAAGAACTGGACAATACTTTTACCACTTGCCCTTCTCAGAATTCAGCCCTGTCCTCGGGATGCTACAGGTTACAGCCCATTTGAGTTCCTGTATGGACACTCCTTTTTATTAGGATCCAGTCTCATTCCAGACACCAGCCCAACTTGAACTACACCCCAAAAACTTGGATAGAGCCTAAAAACTCAGCAACCAAACAAGTGATTACGCTGAACCCCCTTGGATACTCTCTAATTGAATGTCCTGGGTCCTCGAAATTCTTAGTCCTTTAATACCTGTTTTTCTCCTTCTCTTATTCAGACCTCGTGTCTTCTGTTTAGTTTCTTAATTCATACAAAACCACGTCCAGGCCATCACCAACCATTCTATATGACCAATGTTCCTTTTAACAACCCCACGATATCGCCTCTTACCACAAAATCTTCCTTTAGCTTCATCTCTCCCACCCTAGGTTCCCATACCACCCCTAATCCTGCTCAAAGCAGCCCTGAGAAACATTACCCATTATCTCTCCATACCACCCCCAAAAATTTTCACTGCCCTGACACTTTACCACTATTTCACATGCGTAAAAATTTTAACTCTCTGCAATACTGGACAGCAGGCATTTAGTACTTTCCCAAATTTTTTTTTTTTTTTTTTTTTTGAGACAGAGTCTTGTTCTGTCACCAGGCTGGAGTGCAGTGGTGTAAACTTGGCTCACTGCAACCTCTGCCTCTTGGATTCAAGTGATTCTCTTGCCTCAATCTTCCAGGTAGCTGGGACTACAGGCATGCACCATCACGCCCAGCTAATTTTTGTATTTTAGTAGAGATGGGGTTTCACCATGTGGGCCAGGATGGTCTCAATCTCTTGATCTCATGATCTGCCCACCTCAGCCTCCCAAAGTGCTGGAATTATAGGAGTGAGCCACTGCACCTAGCCATACTTGCCTAATTTTAAAGTTATCTTCTGATTGTCTTTTGGTTTCAGCATTTCTTTTAACTTATGTTTTGTTCCTTCCTTCTGAATTTAAGATTTATTGTTTGTTTCTGATTTCCAGGAGTTTTGTTATACTATTTTCTCTGAATTCATATCACATAGAAATTACAGAACATTTGAATCTTTGAGATGCTAGTTAATTTCTAATGTCAATCTTTGAAAATTCTCAACTACTATCTCCTCAGATATTATTTGTGTGAAATCCTTTAACCTCTGCTCTTGAGATTCCAGTTATATGTGTGATAGATTATTTTATAGTATCCCAGGTATTTTATTGTCTTTTATTTCATTTTCTTTAAAGAAATCCCCATGTTTTTAGTTTCTGAGGGTTGCTGTAACATATTTCCACAAACTGGGTGGCTTAATGAAACAGAAGATATTTTGTCACAGTCTAAAGTCTAGAAGTCCAAAATCAGGATGTCTGAAGAATGGGTTCTCTCTGAGGTCTTTGTTACACGTATCTCTTTTAGCTTCTGGGGCCAGCTAGCAACTGGCTTGTTGATGCATCCTTCCAATCTTAGTTCTTATCTTCACATGGTATTCTCCTCATGTTTCTGTCTTCATATGACTGCCTTTCCTCTGGGGTTCTCTTCTCTTCATATAAAAATTCACTTGTATTCAATTAGGAGTCCATCCTAGTCCAGAATGACCCCATCTTAACCAATTATATCTGCCAATAATTTTGTGTCCAGACAAGGTCCCATTCTGTGGTACTGGTGGTTAGAGCTTCAACACATACCTTTGGGGAATCACAATTTAACCTGTAGCATAGCAATTCATTTTACATATTTTTTTTTTACCTATCTTTAAGTTTAGTAACTTCATCATCTGCTCTTCAATTCTTTTATTAGTCACCATTCTGGAAGTTAACCTTTAATGATTTTTAAGAAATTATAATTTTGAAAATTATTTCATTCATTTATATTCCAGATTTATTATATTTTTTATAAGTAATTGCCTTTAAGTTTCTGTGTATTAACTTTAATATCTGGATTATATCTATTTCATTTTTTTCTCTTGGATTTGGTTTATATTGTACTAGGTCTTGAATGTTTGGAAATTTTTAAATGAATCCAGCACACTTTACAAATAGTTTTGGAGTCTCTTAGAATGGGTGCTCTAGAAATAAATTCCAAGACAGAGTTCTTATCGAAAAATACATCTTATATAGCTATGAAGTGGGATAGGAAATGAAATCGCAGAGCAAAAATGTGGCTTCACTAATGTCTAATCTTTTGTTGATCCGTAGCAGAAGGTCTAAGAAGTATACCTTGTACAAAAGTGTTGAACCCTAACTCCAAAGCAACAGGATTGCCTTTTGTATTCTAAGACAATCATTAGCCTTGGCCATATTTGATCATCTGAGAAGGGGGCATAACTTTCCAGAAAAGGAATCGCTGAGTCAAGGAAAATTATATGGAAAAGTAAGATTTTTGTTAAGCATATTAAGTTTAATTACATTGAGTCTAAAGCAGCCTCTATACATGGCAAACTGCAACATGACTTAGTATGTAAGCAAACTGCATCCTTAGAGTACATTCTTAGTCCCTCAATCCAAGGAGACTAGAACTCTTTCATCTGGATCTCCGGTCAATTTTACATATGAGAACTGTGGACCCAGAACCTGTGTTTTCTGGGGAAATGGGTGAACCTTACCAAAGGTAAGTTAGAGTTACCAAGGATAATAGAGTTATAGTGGCCACAGTGAGGAAACTCTTTACAAAAGGCAAATAGGCGCAGGTCTTTATAGCTACAACAGCTACAGGTATCAAGGAGACTCCTTCCTATGTATTTTAAGCCCAAACAATGAATCTCAAATTTAAAAATTCTGCTTTCCTATATATCTCCCTTTATTGTTAAGAGCCCAATCATTGGAAAAGAAACTATCCACTTTTGCACCAGCAGTTCTGATGGACTCATTCCCTTTGGCCTGGAATGTTTCCCCCACTAGAGAGGACCCACTTAACTCCCAGGACAATAACCAACCAGTCTCTCAGAAAGATAAAATAATATTTCTTTGGTTAGGGTTTTCAATAAAGTCTAAAATGTCTCCATTTCAGAATCTTTCCAACTGAGACTATTTTTCAGAAAACATTTATAAGAATCCTCTCTACTTTCTCTGTTTCATCCTACTTCTCTCATAAGCACCACTCAGTCAGCAGAAACCCGTCTTCTCAAACCCCTTTTGACTATATGTTCTGCCAATTATGTTCACCTTTCTTGTAATTATATTTGCTATACCCTCAAACTCTTTCTTGAGGTGGGGGAGGGGAGACAAATTAGTCTGTCTTTCAGTCTTGAAAAAAAGAAAACAGACAGGATAAACCAATCTCCGACAATGAGGCAATTTTAGCAGTGTCCACGCTGGATCTAGGCATAGAAAATGCTCTTCCTAGGGTTCAGTAGTTCCACTCACTCAGTATTCTAGTTAAGAGACACAGCTGAGTTAGGAAATTGTCAATCTAACCGAATTAGTCTCCAAAATATGACTTTCTGTCATAAGAGCTATTTATTTTCAGCTGGTTATTTTGAGACCCTTTTGTAAAAGAAATTTACATCTATAAAGGAAATCTTCATTTGTGAAAGGTGTCTCCTTCTTTACACCTAAATTACTAGAAACATTTACAATGGAGAAAGCATTTGTTTAAAAATGTATAACAACTCTTGTCTTTGTTAAAGGCAGTCTTCCTCAGGATCTTGCCTTAAAAATGGGCCTTTATCAATATCCTTCTTTTTTAGTTTAAGTGAATAATGGTATTTAGGTCTGAAGTCTCAGCTCTGTGCCTATGAGACATAAATTTCCTACCTGGTCTTACCTAAGAACCATCCCTTTGGATATGCAAATTTATGGGAGATGACATCAGAAGAAGAGAGAGCAAAAGAAAAACAACTGTTTAGAAACTGGCAAATAATTTTTTTCCTTCTCTTTTCTCTCTTCCTCTCTCTCAAAAATTAGCCAAAGGTTTTGGCCATTTGAGTAGGTAATCTTTTTTCCTTGGAGAAACAGAATTTGACCAGATATTCTTTAGTAAGTTAGTGAACTTGATAGTATTGTGTCTGGTCCATGGCTAAAATTTTAGAATGAAAGTTATAAGATCTGTTTCAGCCTTAAGAAATAAAACAAATTTGTGTATAGCATGTGTTTATGTATATCTGTGTGTGTAATATATATATTTTGGTCTCTCTCTTACCACATTGCCAAAATTAAATTGTAAACAGCTGTATTTAATTGGCTTAGAGAAAAATAATCACTTATATAAATTAAGTGTCCCCTCAGAAAAACAAAAGCTAACCTAAATGCTTTTCAAGTTAATGCCACTTGGGTAGTGTTTGATAAATAAGAATATTGATGGTTTGGTTAAAGCAGACATATCTCCAGAGTTGTCAGCATTAAATATAATACATAATCATGGCTTTTCCTACCTTTGTTTACTGGTATAATATGTTATTTCTATATCACAAAATTCATCAGCTAAACAAAAAAAGTTAAATGTGATTGCTAGTTGTTTACTATCCCATTTTCATAAGAATTCCAAACATGATTGTTAAAAACAAGTGATTTAAGTATATGTAAGATGTAATTTCTATGTAAAAGATTTCCTTCTCAACCCAGAAGGTTTTAACATTCTCGAGTCTGAGAGAAATCTGTACAAATAACAATTTAATTCTCAAGCTCACCCAAACAAACAAATAAAACCAAAACCAAAAACCTAAGCTGATAGCGATAAACTTCTTCCTTTTCTACAGTTTCTTAATACTGACAGATTAAGTATATATGAAATTGTTGGTAGACATGTTCTGCACCATACTGACAAATTATACTACAAGAAATGATATGCTTTTAGATATTATGATTCACAGATTTGCGAAAGTACAGGCTACTGGTGTGACAGCTCACAATTGCTTGCTTCCTAGTGTTCATTGGAAATTAACATCACTATGAGCTATGTAAGACTTCTGATTAATATATGTAATTAAAATCACTAGAAATAGTAAGACAAAAGCTCCATATGAAACTATAAAAGGAAGGTAAGATATATTTTTGGTAAGAAAAACATATAATGTATAAGGATGTTTTGTTAAGAAAAAAGTAATGCTTGTACTAAAGTAGAGTAATTGGTTATTTCAAATAAAAAAGAAAATTGTAGGATGAAAAATAGAATGGATAAGAAAATTGGAGAAGATTTGTGGAGCATAAATCTTATAAAATAAATTTTATGTATGATGAAGCTGGCTAAGATTAGAAGGGAATTATTTAAAGTTTTTCCAAAAATTGAGCATTAATATAAAAGGAACACTGATACACAACTAAAATTTGGTCCACTGTGTTAAAACAACACAATTTTCTTGGACCACTGGTCTATTCTTAACAGCATCCATGCCCACAATTTAGGTCAGTCTCTCAATTAGAGACTGACTCAAGGGGGACAGTTGTTAAATTTAATTAAATTGTGCCTAAAACCGACTCCATACACAGCAAACTCCATATAATTTAGTAGACAAACAAAATGCAAACTATCTTAAAGCTATATTCTTATAACAGATAGCTGAGTCTCAGCCAATCAGAGCAACCAAGTTTCAGTCAATCATAGGTTACCAACTTATAACACCATGTCCATAAAAGGCAAATTCCTTATCATACCATACCCAAATAAGGCAATTGCCACACTGTAACCAATCAAGTGACTTCTGTGTGTCACTTCTTTGGGTTTGTATGTACTCTCTGTCTACATTGCTGGGTAGACCTCTAAGAATCGCTACTGGTTCAGGGTGTTACCCAACTTACAAATTGTTCTTGGTTCAAATAAACTCATCTAAATTGAATTTGTCTAAAGTTTTTATTTTAATAACTCTTACCAAATAGCCCTATCAGCAGTTAGAGATGTGGACATTAGCTTGTTCAGGAGGCTTTGATACCAAAATAACATCTCTTACAGAGGCTGAAGTCTACATCATTATTCTTCAAAAATAGCTCACTTTTTCTCCTGTACGATACCTAACACAGGTTCAATTCAGGATTTAGCTGAGTGGATGCTGAACTGTGGTTTTGACAAAAATCGGCATCCCACAATTTGACTTCTTCCAAGTACCTAGACCTTCAAAGATGTTGGTTGGGTGCGATGTGTATGTGCCCTTCAAGGCCACAGCTCTTTGTCTGGTTCTGGATGCAAATCTTTATCTCTTCAGTTTAATCGAATTTCAGAAAACTCTGCTCTCCTTTTAGAAGTTTTAAGTGAAATCTGACATCTCCCAGCTACATGGCTTCAGAATTGAGAAAATATGTTGAGGAAATAACTATGAATTTGAAATTTCAAACTTGCTACTTCTCTCTTTAGCCCATGAGATTCACAAAAAGCCTTGAATATTTTGCTTTCCTACAGTAATTCCTATTTGCTCACATAAAACCATATTTTAAGCTTCTTGAAAGTGAACAAAATCAGCAAATACTCTTAGGAAAAAAAATGTGGCTGTGAATTGTCAGTTAAGTAGTCCATTCTTTTACCTCTCTAAAAATGTAATTCCTCTCTCTCTCTTTTGTTTTCCCCTCTGATGTCTATATTTATTTTTCTAATTTTTCTATTTGCTCATGAAAAGAACATTGGTCTGCAACAAATTATTCTATCCTGTCCAAAAGAAATATATAAACATGGCTGGGCACAGTGGCTCAGGCCTGTAATCCCAGCACCATGGGAGGCCAGGGCAGGTGAATCACCTGAAGTCAGGAGTTGGAGACCAGCCTGGCCAACATGGTGAAACCCCATCTCTACTGAAAATACAAAGATTAGCCAGGCATAGTGGCAGGCACCTGTAATCCCAGCTACTCAGGTGCCTGAGGCAAGAGAATCAGAATCATTTGAATCTGGGGGGCAAAGATTGCAGTGAACTAAGATTGTGCCACTGAACTCCAGCCTGGGCGACAGAGTGAGACTTCGCTCCAACAAACAAAACAAAACAAAACAACAAACAACAAAAAAAAACTAAGCATTTTTTTAAATCTCTTAATTGGAAGTTACCACATGGTGATACATTTTTGTTTAAATGATTTTATCATAATTTGGGGCAAATCAGTGCAATAACTATAACATACAAATATTACGGAGTTTTAGAAAACAGAGATAAATTATTATTTGGGGGAATGGAAATGTGAAAAACAAAAAGTGGTATGTGTTCTGGGCTTTATGGTTTTGAAAACATATTAGTACAAATAAAAGTAAACATCCTAAGCAAAGAGAACAATGGAACTGAAGTCATAAAGATAATCTATAAGGTTTAGATTTAAAGTCATGGATTGGCAGTAATAAAAGATAAAACTATGAAGTTTGGCTAATACCAGAATTGGAGAAGGATTGGATTGGCACCAAAAAATGTGATCATTTTAAATAGATAAAGGCTTGCTTAGCATTTTGTAATGATTCTTGAAATAGTTAATGTATATCAAAGTTATTCTGTAGAAAAATTAACCAGCTCTAAGTATTCAAGTAGGTTAGGAAATGTCTATAACATTCTTGAAGATCATTATGAAAATCTAGAAAATTAGAAAGAATAAGAAATATCAAATAGAACCTATACAGAAGTTAGTTAAATTATTTAATAGCTATATAAAGAAAGAATTAAAATTTGGCACTCAAAATTCGCTAATTTGATATAGCAGATTGGCAATGTGCCCTTAAAATGTTTTTTCCATTTACTTATGATAGTAGTAAATTGCCTGAGCATGTGGCCACTCTGCCAAAGACCAATTCGTGGCCTTTCTTGTACACAGCACTGTATGGTCATTTGGCTAAGATCTAAAGAATAGACTATGAGAGGAAGTGATTGTCCAGCTTTTTCTGTCCTCTTGCTTAAAAGAAAGTTGTCTGATCTGGAGTTTCACCCTTTCTCTTTTTAGAAAGCCAATGTGATGGTGACCTATGCTCAACCATGAAAAGGAAGAACTCTGTCTGACAAGAATGATCATGTGGAATACAGCTTCCCTGCTATCCTGGAGCACCCACCTACTGATTTCTAAATGAGAGTGAAATAAAATCATTTCTCATCTAAGTCAGGGACTTCTTATATAGCGGTTTATGCTATACTCTGAAATACACAAATGTAGCTGAAAGGGGAAAAAATATTCCTGTTGACAGAAACAGGTAACGTAGAGAGTGGAGAAGACTGATACATGTTGGAGAAGAGGGTAAAAAAGGGAACCTACATCTCAGATATAAAGACTGATTTTTACGTACCAGTAAGACATTCCAAAGAAAACAGTCACTAGAAAGTTGATGACAATATGAGGATTAGGGAGAAAATTGAAAAACAATATAGAAAAACAATGAAGAAACCAAATTCCACAAACAGTTATGTCATGTCTAGCTATACAATTTATTTTTAACTTTAATAATTCATCATATTAAGACTAAATCACTTAGCCTCAGCAATAGGAAGTAGAAGGGTAGAAGGAAAAATTGTAATCTGTTTTCTTAACTAATTGAAAACACATTCATAATGTATCATTTCCATTTTTCTCTGTGTTGCTGTCTTTCTTTTCTTAAAACCAAAAGTGACTTTTGAAAGATATTTTACCTTGGCCTTTATAATGGTTCTATATATTTCAAAACAGATAAACATTTTATTATAAATGAGAGGTGAAATATTTTCTCGTTATTTGCAACTGATATATTTGGCATCTTAGCAATCTTTACCATTACAATACAAAAAGTCAATATAAATGCTATTAACTAATGAATCTAGCATCCATTTAGACATTGTTAATATTTATATTTATTCTACAATATATTTGAAACCTAAATCTGTTCTAAAAGATTATCTTATAAAACATATGTTCATTTTTATGCTATTATAAGAAGCATCTTATGCCAAAATAGGCAAAAAGTACATTTTCAAGGGGTATTATTTTATTTTATTTTATTTTTTTTATTTATTTTTTTTTAACTTTTTTTTAAAATTTATTTATTATTATTAAACTTCAAGTTGTAGGGTACATGTGCACAACGTGCAGGTTTGCTACATATGTATACTTGTGCCATGTTGGTGTGCTGCACCCATCAACTCGTCATTTACATCAGGTATAACTCCCAATGCAATCCCTCCCCCCTCCCCCCTCCCCATGATAGGCCCCGGGGTATTATTTTAAAATCACTGAATTTGTTATTGAAAAGCCATCAAGAAATTATAGAGACCAGTGTCCTTTGATAGCATTTAAAAGCAGAATGAATGATCTCAGAATTATCCCATGGGCTAAGAAAGATTATTCCATGGGCTAAGAAAGACACAATTGTTTTACAAATGACCTGTGAAGTAAGAGCTTCATCATTGCCTACTTGAAATAGAACTGCAGTTTGTATCTTGAACAATGCTGAAGACATATACTTCAATACATATTTATAATTAAATATGTGGATTGCTTATATTAATGTAAATGGGTTAGAAAAATAAGAAAAAAATAGTAAATACCTGGAGGCAAAATTATCATTTGATTTGTTATATATTCTGCATTGTGAAAAAAATTCACTCCTACTTTTTATCAACCCTAAAAATAATTCACTTATCAGAATGCTATCTTTGATAGTTCATCCAATTGATTATGCCTGGAGAGAATACTAGAAAAGTGATGCAATAAGGACAGCTTTTCCCAGAAAAATGCAGTTTCTTTGGGTGAGATCACTGTGAGTGACTTTTGCTTAAGGTATCGGACCCTCAATTCTCTAGGAAACAATTATGGAAATCCCAAGGGGAAAACATGTGACATGATTACAGAGGTCAGCAGTAGACTGGGGGTGGCTCCCATGATTGTTAAGTCTTATTTAACTTAAAATATTCTAGCATTATTGAAGAATACACCAACCGATTTACTGAAAAATGAATAGAACATTTTTCTAAACTTCCTACATACTTTTGTCAACCTTTACCAACACCTTAGTGTTTATGTTATAGAATTATAAAGCCTACAGCTAAAAGGAACCTAGCAGATAACATCATATTAATTTGCTTTTTAAATTATATTGCCTTGGGTTACAACAATGCCAATAATATTTTCCATATATTGCTTAAAAATACAGTTCCACAATAAATTAATCAGCACATTGTATACAATGAAATATTATAGATGAATAAATTAACTAGCAGTAATCTATAATAGTATCCTTTAGCAAGACAAGATCTTTGACACACCAATACGAATACAATTTTAAGAACAGATACTTGTCCAAATATAATTTTAGCATTTCCTGCTAAGGAGTGAGGATATGGTGGGAAACTGGGAAAATAGATAATTAATGTTATTTAATATTTTTAGTAAAAATTAGTACAAGCACATCTAAAATCATGACTAAAATTATATAATATAAAATAATGCTTTAATAATTCAATAAAATTTATGTCTACAAAATACCAAATATAGTGTTACTTGCTAACAATTACTTGCCGAAGAGACAGATGTCTAGAAGGTATCTTTTTCTTTGAGGTGCTCAATTTTTCACAAATTATACAACTAAAAATAGTGATTTAGAAATTACATTTGAAATTGATGTAAATGCTTTTTTCTTCCCAGGCAAGATGGCCTAATAGGAACAGCTCCAGTCTGCAGCTCCTAGTGAGACGAAGGCAGAAGGCGTGTGACTTTTGCATTTCCAATTGAGATACCCGGTTCATCTCATTGGAACTGGTTAGACAGTGAGTGCAGCCCACAGAGGTCAAGCAGAAGCAGGGTGGGGCGTCACCTCACCCAAGAAGCGCAAGGGGTTGGGGAGCTCCCTCCCCTAGCCAAGGGAAGCCATGAGGGACCTTGCTTTGAGGGATGGTGCATTCCAGCCCAGATACTATGCTTTTCCCACAGTCTTTGCAACTGCAGACCAGGGGATTCCCTTGGTGCCTATACCACAAGGGTCCTTGGTTTCAAGCACAAAACTGGGTGCCCATTTGGGCTGACACCAAGCTAGCTGCAGGAGGTTTAATTCATATACCAGTGGTGCCTGGAATGCCAGCAAGACAGATCCATTCACTTCCCTGGAAAGGGGGCTGAAGCCAGGAAGCCAAGTGGTCTTCAGCAGATCCCACCCCCGCAGAGCCCAGCAAGCTAAGATCCAATGGCTTGAAATTCTCGCTGGCAGCACAGCAGTCTGAAGTTGACCTGGGATGCTTGAGCTTGGTGGGGGGTGGGGTGTTCACCATTACTGATGCTAGAGTAGGAGGATTTTCCCTCACAGTGTAAACAAAGCCTCTAGGAAGTTCAGACTGGGCAGAGCCCACTGCAACACCTCAAAGCTGCTATAGCCAGACTGCCTCTCTAGATTCCTCCTCTCTGGGAAGGCCATCTCTGAAAGAAAGGCAGCAACCCCAGTCAGGGGCTTATAGATATAACTCCTATCTCCCTGGGAGATAGCACCTGAAAGAAGGGGCAGCTGTGGGCACAGTCTCAGCAGACTTAAATATTCTTGCCTGCTGGCTCTGAAGAGAGCAGCAGATCTCCCAGCATAGTGCTAGGGCTCTGCTAAGGGACAGACTGCCTCCTCAGGTGGGTCCCTGACCCCTGTGCCTCCTGATGGGGAAATATCTCCCAATAGGGGTTGACAGACACCTCATGCAAGAGAGCTCTTGCTCTCAGACCACAATGCAATCAAATTAGAACAGTCTCTCAGATCACAATGCAATCAAATTAAAACTCAGGATTAAGAACCTCACTCAAAACTGCACAACTACATGGAAACTGAACAACCTGCTCCTGAATGACTACTGGATAAATAACAAAATAAAGGCAGAAATAAATATGTTCTTTGAAACCAATGAGAACAAGGATATAACATACCAGAATCTCTGGGACACAGCTAAAGCAGTGTTTAGATGGAAATTTACAGCACTAAATGCCCACAAGAGAAAGCAGGAAAGATCTAAAATCAACACGCTAACATCAAAATTATAAGTACTAGAGAAGCAAGAGCAAACAAATTCAAAAGCTAGCAAAAGACAAGAAATAACTAAGATCAGAACAGAACTGAAGGAGATAGAGACATGAAAAAGTCTTCAAAAAATCAAATGAATCCAGGAGCTGGTTTTTTGAAACAATTAACAAAATAAATAGATCACTAGCCAGGCTAATAAAGAAGAAAAGAGAGAAGAATCAAATAGGCACAACGAAAAATGATAAAGGGGATATCACCACTGATCCCACAGAAATACAAACTACCGTCAGAGAATACTATAAACACCTCTATGCAAATAAACTAGAAAATCTAGAAGAAATGGATAAATTCCTGGACACATACACCCTCCCAAGACTAAACCAGGAAGAAGTCAAATCCCTGAATAGACCAATAACAAGTTCTGAAATTGAGGCAGTAATTAATAGCCTACAAACCAAAAAAAGTCCAGGACTAGACATATTCACAGCCAAATTCTACCAGAGGTACAAAGAGAAGCTGGTACCATTCCTTCTAAAAATATTCCAAAAAGTAGAAAAAAAGACACTCCCCAACTCATTTTATGAGGCCAGCATCATCCTGATACCAAAGCCTGGCAGAGACACAAGAAAAAAGAAAATTTCAGGCCAATATCCCTGATGAACATTGATGTGAAAATACTCAACAAAATACTGGCAAACTGAATCCAGCAGCACATTAAAAAGCTTATCCACCATGATTGAGTTGGCTTCATCCTTAGGATGCAAGTCTGCTTCAACATACGCAAATCAATAAACATAATCCATCACATAAATACAACCAATGACAAAAATCACATGATTATCTCAATAGATTCAGAAAAGGTCTTTGATAAAATTCAATGCTCCTTCATGCTAAAAATATTCAATAAACTAGGTATTGAGGGAATGTATCTCAAAATAATGAGCTATTTATGATAAACTCACAGCCAATATCATACTGAATGGGCAAAAGCTGGAAGCATTCCCTTTGAAAACTGTCACAAGACAAGAATGCCCTCTCTCATTACTCCTATTCAACATAGTACTGGAAGTTCTGGCCAGGGCAATCAAGCAAGAGAAAGAAATAAAAGGTATTCAAATAGGAAGAGAGGAAGTCAAATCATCTCTGTTTGCAGATGACATGATTGTATATTTAGAAAACCCCATTGTGTCAGCCCCAAAACTCCTTAAGCTGATAAGCAACTTTGGCAAAGTCTCAGGATATAAAATCAATGTGAAAAAAAATCATACGCATTCCTATACACCAATAATAGACAAACAGAGAGCCAAATCATGAGAAAACCCTGTTCAAAATTGCTACAAAGAGAATAAAATACTTAGAAATACAACTTACAAGGGATGTGAAGGACCTCTTCAACTAAGAACTACAAACTACTGCTCAAGGAAATAAAAGAGGACACAAACAAATGGAAGAACATTCGATGCTCATGGATAGGAAGAATAAATATCTTGAAAATGGCCATACTGCCCAAAGTAATGTATAGATTCAATGCTATTCCCATCAACCTAGCATTGACTTTCTTCACAGAATTAGAAAAACTACTTCAAATTTCATATGGATCCAAAAAACAGCCTGTATAGCCAAGACAATCTTATGCAAAAATATCAAAGTTGGAGGCATCACACTACCTGACTTCAAACTATAATACAAGGCTACAGTAACTAAAACAGCATGGTACTGGTACCAAACCAGAGATATAGACCAATGGAACCAAACAGAGGGCTCAGAAATAACACCATACATCTACAACCATCTGATCTTTGAAAAACCTGACAAAAACAAGCAATAGGGAAAGGATTCCCTGTTTAACAAGTGGTGTTGTGAAAACTGGTTAGCTGTATGCAGAAAACTGAAACTGGATCCCTTCCTTACACCTTATACAAAAATTAACTCAAGATGGATTAAAGATTTAAACATAAAACGTAAAACCATAAAAACCCTAGAAGAAAACCTAGGCAATACCATTCAGGACATAGGCACGGGCAAAAGCTTCATGACTAAAACACCAAAAGCAATGGCAACAAAAGTCAAAATTGACTAATGGGATCTAATTTAACTAAAGAGCTTCTGCACAGCAACAGAAACTATCATCAGAATGAACAGGCAACTTACAGAATGGGAGAAAATTTCTGCAATCTGTCCAACTGCCAAAGGCTGATGTCCAGAATCTACAAGAAAATTAAGTAAATTTATAAGAAAAAAAAAGCCCCATCAAAAGTGGGCAAAGGATATGAACAGATATTTTTCAGAAGAAGACATTTAGGTGGCCAATAAATACACAAAAAAATACCTGGTCATCACTGGTCATTAGAGAAATGTAAATCAAAACCACAATGAGATACCATCTCATACCAGTTAGAATAGTGATCATTAAAAAGTAAGAAAACAACAGATGCTAGAGAGGATGTGGAGAAATAGAAACACCTTTACACCATTGGGATTGTAAGTTAGTTCAACCAATGTAGAAGACAGTGTGGTAATTCTTTGAGGATCCAGAACTAGAAATACCATTTGACCCAGCAATCCCATTACTGGATATATACCCAAAGGATTAAAAATCATTCTGCTCTAAAGGCACATGCACACATATGTTTATTGCAGCAGTGTTCACAAGAGCAAAGACTTGGAACCAACCCAAATGCCATCAATGTTAGACTTGATAAAGAAAATGTGGCACATATGCACCATGGAATACTATGCAGCCATGAAAAAGAATGAGTTCATGTCCTTTGCAGGGATATGGATGAAGCTGGAAACCATCATTGTCAGCAAACTATCACAAGAACAGGAAACCAAACACTTCATGTTCTCACTTATAAGTGGGAGTTGAACAATGGGAACATATGGGCACTGAGAGGGGAATATCACACATCAGGGCCTGTCGGGGGGTGGGGAAAAAGGGGAGGGATAACATTAGGAGAAATACCTAATGTAGATGACAGGTTGATGAGTGCAGGAAACCACCATGGCACATGTATACATATGTAACAAACCTGCACATTCTGCACATGTATCTCAGGTCTTAAAGTATAATTTTAAAAGAAAGAAAAGAAAATTTATGTAAATATTTTCTCTTCATAACCCAACTTTTAAAGAGTCTGGTTGTCTGGCAAATTACACAACACTATTTCTGCATGTCCCGTGCATGTGTACGTCTTGGCATCACCAAGGCTTCAGTGGAGTATTGAGCAAGTCATTTGAAAAATGTTATTTTAAACAAATGATACATTCTAAAAAATAGCACTTATTGAAGTACAAGATTAATATTGCTATTTTAACTTAGTTTTACCTCCATACTCAGACCTTTCATAATTTTTTTTCTTAGTAATTGTTGAATTATGCCCCCAGTTCACAGGCCAAATGGACTCCCTATGGCTAAAATGTTAAGCAGAACCCAGAGGTTATGACATAGTGAGGGAGAGGTCACATTCTCTGTGTGTTTGGAAACGTGTTACAAAACCTGGTTTTCTACAACCAATGCAAATAATAGTTCCTGAAAACAATTACAGGTAGAAATTGCGCAACTGACCACCAAGAGACCAGCCGGTATCAACCTATTGACCATGTGGATCTAGACAATTGAGAGACTGGTGATTTGAGCTTAAAGGTCATCCAACCAAGACTCTGTTCTTCATTTCTCTGACCTGCCAACCCCTGCCCTGGTTTTTGTCTATAATCTCCTACTCCAGGACCTGTCCTCAGAGCACACTACTATTGCACGCCAAAGGCTATGTTTCTCCAATCTGGAGATTGCTTTTAGAAATGAAAATTCTCCTTTTGTCTCCACAGATTTCATTGGTCTTTCGTTAACATTACTTATAGGAATTAACTGACCGGGCAAAATGAATTTTTATAGAATATAACACAATTTATGTAAAAATGCTTTTCTAAGCATTACACTACAAAAAGTAGCACATTAACACTTAAATATTGTAGAATCCTATTGTAAGGAATAATTGGACATGGAGTCAATAGTAATCTTTAAGGATGAATCTTACTACTTTACCTTATTTTAAAAATGATATAAAAATGTCATTTTATTTCGATTTGTAACATGTACATAGTCATAAAGCAAATATTGGTACCCGATTTTTGAAAAAGTAATAATTGATCACTATTATGGGTTTTCATTTTCAAATAGTAGTGTTTTATAGTTTTAGTAATCTGTTTTGAGAATTGTTGTAACTTTATATTTGATTAAATATAGTGAAATTGCTATTCATAAAGTTGTGAAAACTGGGCAATAATGAACAAAATATTTTTTACATAAACCTTACCATAAACCTAAAATTTCAAAATTATAAGTAAAAATTCTTATAAATACTATATGTGTGGTGATTAATATTAAGTGTCAAGTCGATTGAATGGAAGGACACAAAGTATTGTTTCTGGTTGTATCTCAGTGTATCCGGGTGTTGCCAGAGGAGGTTAACAGTAGAGTCAGTGGACTGGGAGAGGAAGACCCACCCGAAATTGGCTGCCAGCACAATTGGATGCTAGAAAAAACAGACAGAAGAAGTTGGAAGAAGCTGATTTGTCCAGTCATCTGGTCTTCCTCTCTCTCCCATGATGGATGCTTCCTGCCCTCAAACATCAGACTTCAAGTGCTTCAGCTTTTGGACTCTTGAACTTACACCAGTGGTTTACTTGGGACTATAGGGCCTTTGGCCACAGACTGAAGGCTGCACTATCGGTTTCCCTACTTTTGAGATTTTGGGACTTGGACTGACCCGCTACTAGCTCCCTTGCTCCTCAACTTGCAGATGGCCTATCTATCGTGGGACTTCACCTTGTGATACTGTGAGTCAATTCTCCTCAATAAATTCCCTTTCATATACACATACATCATATTATCTGTCCCTCTCGAGAACCCTAATACAATATACATATACATGTCTATGTGAAGTTGATGATTATTTGCATTTTATATTTTATTGGGATTTCTTTGTTAAAAATATCTCATAAATAGAACTAGTAATATAAATACATTTATACAGTGTTATGTTAATGTTATTCCAGTAAACAGCATAATTTATTCAACTAATCCTCTTTTCTATAATTAGATTATTTTTAGTTTTCAAAATTAATAAAAAGGGATATTGCCAAAGCTAAATCATGACTGTTTCTGTTCATTCTTTTTTTTTTTTTTTTTTTTTTTTTTTTGAGACGGAGTCTCGCTCTGTCGCCCAGGCTGGAGTGCAGTGGTGCGATCTCAGCTCACTGCAAGCTCCGCCTCCCGGGTTCACGCCATTCTCCTGCCTCAGCCTCCGGAGTAGCTGGGACTACAGGCGCCGCCACCTCGCCCAGATAGTTTTTTTGTATTTTTTAGTAGAGACGGGGTTTCACCGTGTTAGCCAGGATGGTCTCGATCTCCTGACCTTGTGATCCACCTGTCTCGGCCTCCCAAACTGCTGGAATTACAGGCTTGAGCCACCGCGCCCAGCCTGTTTCTGTTAATTCTTAAGTATTTTCTTAGGATGTTAATCTTAAGCAAGGTTGTAGTATATTTGGATAAAGTTACACAATTTGTATGGGTTGTGTGTGTGTGTCAGAGAGAATGAGAGATTATTTGTGTACAAAATTATTAATCTGAAAATATTTTTGTCCTTTAAATTTTTATTGCATTAAAATGGGGCTAGAGTGGATGACTATTAAGTTTGAGAAAATATTTTTTAAGTGAAAACATTTTATGAGAAGGAAGGCAGGATATAGATTGTTTAAAATATATTTCAGGTGTTTGTGTTTGAGCAAGTTTGGGGGATGCTGCTCTACACTACTGCACATTAAAAGGAAAAGTGATATTTTACAACTCAATTATGTCTGCTGAAGAACTTGTAATGGATCGGGTGGTTAAGTGTTATCCTCACATACAATTTTTATTTAATAGTTAGGATTACTTTACTACTACATAGAATTTAACCACAATGAATTTCCATATATGTAAAATGGAATCCTTCTATACTCTCTCTGTAGGTTGAACATTTGTGTAGCTTATTAGACATAACCAAATATTTCATTCAATTTTTCATTGTCAATTTGGGTGACTGTCAATGAAAATCTGTATAATACTTTCAAGTACTATAATGGAAACATTAATATTTCATTTCTTAGGAGTATGGAGCAGTAGAAAATTGAACTTGCTTTGTGTTTCTAGCTCAAGTGAATACAACATACACACTATACACAATCTCTTATAAATATTATGTTAACTCTCAGGCACACACTAACTTATCTACCCACTTCAAAGATATTTCCTTGACTGGTAAGACTGTTCATAGTAACAATCATGGCTTTGAAAAATTGGTTTCCTATGCATTTAAAGACTATTTATTTACTTATAATTTAAATTTTAGTTTATTTTAGATTCAGGGAGTACATGAACATGTTTGTTACATGGGTATATTGAGCACTAGTGGGGATTGAGCTTCTATTGTACCAACAACATAAATAGTGAACATTTTACCTAGTAGGTCATTTTTCAAAAGTGGTCCCATTCCCACACTCCCTGCTTTTGCAGTCCCCAATGTTCATTATTTCCATCTTTACGTCCATGTGGTACCCATTGTTTAGCTTCCACTTGTAAATAAGAATGAATGGTATTTCATTTTCTGTTTCTGAGTTAGTTCATATAGGATAATGGCTTTTAGCTTCATCCATGTCACTGCAAACAACAAGATTTTATTCCTTTTTATGGTTGGATAATATTCCATGGTGTGTGTGTGTGTATACATGTATATCTCCACATATATATACACATATACACACACACACACATATACACACACACACACATACATATGACATTTTCTTTACCTAGTCAACCATAGATGAACCAACACTGAGGTTGATTTCATGATTTTTCTATTAAGAAGAGCGCTGTGATGAACATAGAAGCCCAGGTGTCTTTTTTGTATAATAATTTCTTTTCCTGTGGATAGATACTCAGTGGTGGGATTCCTAGGTCAAATGGTAGTTCTATTTTTAGTTCTTTGAGAAATTCCCATACTGTTTTCCATAGTGGTTGAACTAATTTACATTTCCACCAACAGTGTAGAAGTGTTCCCTTTTCTGCACATCAATGCTAACATCTGTTGTTTATTGAATTCTTAATAATAGCCATTCCGACTGGTGGAAGATGATATCTCACTGTGGTTTAAATTTACATTTATCTGATGATTAATGGTGTTGAGCGTTTTTTCATGTATTTCTTGGCCACTTGTATCTCTTCTTCTGAGAAGTGTTCGTTCGTGTCTTTGTCCAGTTTTTGATGAGGATATTTGTTCATTTCTTGTTAACTTGTGTTCCATATAGATTCTAGATATTAATTCTTTGTCAGAGCCATAATTTGCAAATATTTTCTCCCATTCCATAGGTTGTCTGTTTACTCTATTGATTATTTCTTTTGTATGCAGAAGCTTTTTAGTTTGACTCCCATTTGTCTTTTTTGTTGTTTCTGTTGCATTTGCTTTTGGAATCTTCATCATAAATTTTTTGCCTAGGCCAATAACCAGAAGAGGTTTTCCTGAGTTATCTTCCAAGATTTTTAAAATTTCAAGTGAGATATTTAAGCCTCAGTTCATCTTGAGTTCATTTTTGTATATGGTGAGAGATAGAGCTCCAGTTTTTATTCTTCTACACTTGGCAAGACAATTTTCCTAGCACTACTTATGCAATAGGATGTATGTCCTCCACTATTTATTTTTGCTAATGGTATCAAAGATCAGTTGGCTGTAGACATGTAGCTTTATTTCTGGGTTCTTTGCTATGTTCCATTGATCTATGTGTCTATTTTTCTACCAATATCATGCTATTTTAGTGACTACAGTAGTTAATTTGTAGAATAATTTGAAGTCAAGAGATGTGATGACTTCGGATTTGCTATTTTTACTTAGTATTGCTTTAGCTACAGGATTGTACAACTCTTTTATGATTCCATGTGAATTTTAGGATTGTTTTCTCTAATTCTGTGAAAAAATGACACTGATAATTAGATAGGTATTGTGTTGAATCTGTAGATTGCTTTGGGCAGTTTGGTCACTTAGTGGTACTGATACTTCCAATTCACCAGCATGTATTGTTTTTCCATTTGATTGTGTCATCTACGATTTCTTTGATCATTGTTGTATATAAATTTTTTACCTCTTTGTATAAATGTATTTCTAGATTGTGTGTATGTGTGTGTGTGTGTGTGTTTGCACCTATGGTAAATGGAATTGCATTATTGATTTAGCTCTCAACCTCAATGTTATTGCTATATAGAAATGCTAATAATTTATATACACTGATTTTGTATCATAAGGCTTTACTGAAGTTGTTTATCAAGTCTAGGAGTCTTTTAGGGGAATATTTAAGGTTTTCTAGTAATATAATACTTTCCAGAGATAATTCAACTTCCTCTTTTCCAGTCTCAATATCTTTTATTTCTTTCCTTCTCTGATTGCTCTGTCTAGTACTTAGAGTGTTGAACAGAAGTGAGAATGGACATCTTTGTCTTGTTCCAATTCTTAGAGGGAGTGCTTTCAACTTTTTCCCTTTCAGTATGATGTTGGCTGTGGGTTTGTCATATATGGCTCTCATTATTTTGAGGTATGTTCTATCAATGCCTAGTTTGTTGAAGGTTTTTATCATGAAGGGCTATTGGACTTTATAAAATACCTATTATACATCTATTGAGATGATTGTATTGTATTTGATTTTAGTTCTCTTTATGTGGTGAATCACATTTATTGATTTGTGCATGTGAGCCATCCTTGGATCCCTGGAATAAAATCCACTTGATTGTGATGAATTCTCAGTTTAAATATGAATCCATAGCTATAGGCTGCAATCAAATAGATTGTTTCTGTTGATTTATTCATATTAAGTACTGTGATAAATTAGATTAAATATTAATTGTCTAACATGCCATTGTGAGATGGCAGAAATCACCAGTTAATTTTTAATGGATGTTTATGATTTATATCGTACAAAATAGGAAGTTCTATGTGTTTAATTATTCTTTAAACAACATCAATATGCATTAACATTTATATCATTTTTGCATCTGAGTTCTGTTCTGAACACTGCAAAAAAGAAAAAAAAATTACCCAAGTAATTACCTGTCACATTGGCTATACTGTCTTTAAGAATTTAAGACACACTACTACTTAAATAATGCAATTGATAATTCTGTATAAGTGTTACTATACATAAAGTTTGAATGAATTCTATGTGTGCATTTATCCTATCTCTATAAATACAGTACACACAAAATATATTTTTGAAACAAATCAGAAGTGTTCAAGTAGTAAATTAAGATCTGAGACACAAACAAAATGTTGCAGAAATCCACGTTACCAGTCTTGCAGAGATAGCAACAAAATTTAAATTGACTATATTTCTCTTTCTTTCATAGACTCTTAAATATCACAATCATAATTCTATGTTGTTATATTTTGGTAAGAATATTTCTTATATTTTAACTTATCTTAAAAAATCTAAATCCCACCTTTGATTATTTCCACAGAACATATCTTCCCTAAACCAAATTTATTTTCTAAATTAATTTTTAGGGATGCTGTATGCATCACAGCAATTTGTAGAATTCCAAATTCTAGAATGTATCTATTGTCATATGACAGAGGAAAATAAATAAAAAAGAAACCTTGCTTCTCCTATGTAAATAGTTTAACCTAATATTTTGTTTTCCTAAATGCCCTTCTCCTGGTTAAATACTATCTAATACAAGCCAAATGCTAAGCATTTTATAATAACTTTAATGTAAAAATATCAAAACACTTTTTATTGAATGGTTCCATAAATCAAGAGAATTTTCAACATTCATAAAAATTTTACAGTGTGAAAACTGATAACATGCCAAATTATGTTGACTCTTCTTAGCTCTTCAATGGAAATAGTATACATTCACAAGTCTAATTTTTATTATATGTACACAAACAAAAATATATATATGCACTTATGTGCATATATATATCCACAATATATGCAAAAACTTTTTTATAATTTTAATTATAAGACAAAATATTTGCAACTAGTCATTATCTTTCATTTTCAATAGCTAGTTTTTCTTTCCTTAAATCCCAAATGCTTGACTATTTCTACAACTCTATCTAGCACAGCAGCAATAAGGCTCTTAAATGCAATCTTCCTTCAAATTAATAAAGTGAATGACTGAAAAAAGTTCAGAATGCTGAGTTGTGCAGAAGTAGGAAACATTTCTTCTAATTCATAGTATTGTTTATCTTTGTTAAACTCCCAAATTTGAGGCAGATGTAAAGGCTTGAGCCATTCCTTTGGCTAAGAAAAATGGTACTGATTTCATAAAGGTTACTACTGTTCTTCACAATAATTTTTAACAATAGTATCGGTCTTTTGGATGGTAAGATAGACAAATCTCTGAAAATTTTCATCTAAAATTATAATTTGTTTCTCTTTTAATGCACAGTTTCTAACAATTTAATAAACTATTGCAAACTCTTTGGCTAAAAATTGAATAAAAGATAACATCATATCATCGTTCTTTCTGAAATCATTTAAATTCTCATGTCTTGAGTTCATTTTAACTTATATGTGGGCTTCTCAAAGAGAAATTCAGAATATAGCAAATTAAATTCACCATTTAGCTGGGTGTGGTGGCTCATGACTATAATCACAGCACTTTGGGAAGCCAAGGCGGGCAGATTGCTTGAGCCCAGGAGTTGGAGACCAGCCTGGGCAACATAATAAGAACTCATCTCTACAAATATATAAGATAATTAGCCTCGCATGGTGCCTATGCCTGTAGTCTGAGCTACTCAGGAGACTAAGATGGGAGGCTAAGATGGAAGGATTGCCTGAGCCTGGGAGGTCACAGTTGCAGTGAGCTGTGATCAGGCCATTGCACTCCAGCCTGGGCAACACAATAAATAAGTAAATAAATAAATTCTCAATAAATAAGTAAATAAATAAATACACTCGGGGGGGCGGAGCAAGATGGCTGAATAGGAACAGCTCCAGTCTCCAACTCCCAGCGCGAGCGACACAGAAGAACGGTGATTTCAGCATTTTTAACTGAGGTACTGGGTTCATCTCACTGGGGAGTGCCAGACGATCGGTGCTGGTCAGCTGCTGCAGCCTGACCAGCTAGAGCTGAAGCAGGGCGAGGCACTGCCTCACCTGGGAAGCGTAAGGGGGAAGGGAATCCCTTTTCCTAGCCAGGGGAACTGAGACACACAACACCTGGAAAATCGGGTAACTCCCACCCCAATACTGCGCTTTAAGCAAACAGGCACACCAGGAGATCATATCCCACACCTGGCCGGGAGGGTCCCACACCCACGGAGCCTCCCTCATTGCTAGCACAGCAGTCTGTGATCTACCGGCAAGGCAGCAGCGAGGCTGGGGGAAGGGCACCCGCCATTGCTGAGGCTTAAGTAGGTAAACAAAGCTGTTGGGAAGCTCGAACTGGGTGGAGCTCACAGCAGCTCAAGGAAACCTGCCTGTCTCTGTAGACTCCACCTCTGGGGACAGGGCACAGTAAACAATAACAAATGCAGCAGAAAGCTCTGCAGACGCAAACGACTCTGTCTGACAGCTTTGAAGAGAGCAGCAGTGGATCTCCCAACACAGAGGTTGAGATCTGAGAAGGGACAGACTCCCTGCTCAAGTGGGTCCCTGACCCCTGAGTAGCCTAACTGGGAGACATCCCCCACTAGGGGCAGTCTGACACCCCACACCTCACAGGGTGGAGTACACCACTGAGAGGAAGCTTCCAAAGCAAGAATCAGACAGGTACACTCGCTGTTCAGAAATATTCTATCTTCTGCAGCCTCTGCTGCTGATACCCAGGCAAACAGGGTCTGGAGTGGACCTCAAGCAATCTCCAACAGACCTACAGCTGAGGGTCCTGACTCTTAGAAGGAAAACTATCAAACAGGAAGGACACCTACACCAAAACCCCATCAGTACATCACCATCATCAAAGACCAGAGGCAGATAAAACCACAAAGATGGGGAAAAAGCAGGGCAGAAAAGCTGGAAATTCAAAAAATAAGAGCGCATCTCCCCCGGCAAAGGAGCGCAGCTCATCGCCAGCAACGGATCAAAGCTGGACGGAGAATGACTTCGACGAGATGAGAGAAGAAGGCTTCAGTCCATCAAACTTCTCAGAGCTAAAGGAGGAATTACGTACCCAGCGCAAAGAAACTAAAAATCTTGAAAAAAAAAGTGGAAGAATTGATGGCTAGAGTAATTAATGCAGAGAAGGTCATAAACGAAATGAAAGAGACGAAAACCATGACACGAGAAATACGTGACAAATGCACAAGCTTCAGTAACCGACTCGATCAACTGGAAGAAAGAATATCAGCGATTGAGGATCAAATGAATGAAATGAAGCGAGAAGAGAAACCAAAAGAAAAAAGAAGAAAAAGAAATGAACGAAGCCTGCAAGAAGTATGGCATTATGTAAAAAGACCAAATCTACGTCTGATTGGGGTGCCTGAAAGTGAGGGGGACAATGGAACCAAGTTGGAAAACACTCTTCAGGATATCATCCAGGAGAACTTCCCCAACCTAGTAGGGCAGGCCAACATTCAAATCCAGGAGATACAGAGAACACCACAAAGATACTCCTCGAGAAGAGCAACTCCAAGACACATACTTCCAGATTCACGAAAGTTGAAATGAAGGAAAAAATCTTAAGGGCAGCCAGAGAGAAAGGTCGGGTTACCCACAAAGGGAAGCCCATCAGACTAACAGCAGATCTCTCGGCAGAAACTCTTCAAGCCAGAAGAGAGTGGGGGCCAATATTCAACATTCTTAAAGAAAAGAATTTTAAACCCAGAATTTTATATCCAGCCAAACTAAGTTTCATAAGTGAAGGAGAAATAAAATCCTTTACAGATAAGCAAATGCTTAGAAATTTTGTCACCACTAGGCCTGCCTTACAAGAGACCCTGAAGGAAGCACTAAACATGGAAAGGAACAACCGGTACCAGCCATTGCAAAAACATGCCAAAATGTAAAGACCATCAAGGCTAGGAAGAAACTGCATCAACTAACGAGCAAAATAACCAGTTAATATCATAATGGCAGGATCAAGTTCACACATAACAATCTTAACCTTAAATGTAAATGGACTAAATGCTCCAATTAAAAGACACAGACTGGCAAACTGGATAAAGAGTCAAGACCCATCAGTCTGCTGTATTCAGGAGAGCCATCTCACACGCAGAGACATTCATAGGCTCAAAATAAAGGGATGGAGGAAGATTTACCAAGCAAATGGAGAACAAAAAAAAGTGGGGGTTGCAATACTAGTCTCTGATAAAACAGACTTTAAACCATCAAAGATCAAAAGAGACAAAGAAGGCCATTACATAATGGTAAAGGGATCAATTCAACAGGAAGAGCTAACTATCCTAAATATATATGCACCCAATACAGAAGCACCCAGATTTATAAAGCAAGTCCTTAGAGACTTACAAAGAGACTTAGACTCCCATACAATAATAATGGGAGACTTCAACACTCCACTGTCAACATTAGACAGATCAATGAGACAGAAAGTTAACAAGGATATCCAGGAATTGAACTCATCTCTGCAGCAAGCAGACCTAATAGACATCTATAGAACTCTCCACCCCAAATCAACAGAATATACATTCTTCTCAGCACCACGTCGTACTTACTCCAAAATTGACCACGTAATTGGAAGTAAAGCACTCCTCAGCAAATGTACAAGAACAGAAATTATAACAAACTGTCTCTCAGACCACAGTGCAATCAAACTAGAACTCAGGACTAAGAAACTCAATCAAAACCGCTCAACTACATGGAAACTGAACAACCTGCTCCTGAATGACTACTGGGTACATAACGAAATGATGGCAGAAATAAAGATGTTCTTTGAAACCAATGAGAACAAAGATACAACATACCAGAATCTCTGGGACACATTTAAAGCAGTGTGTAGAGGGAAATTTATAGCACTAAATGCCCACAAGAGAAAACTGGAAAGATCTAAAATGGATACCCTAACATCACAATTAAAAGAACTAGAGAAGCAAGAGCAAACACATTCGAAAGCTAGCAGAAGGCAAGAAATAACTAAGATCAGAGCAGAACTGAAGGAGATAGAGACACAAAAAACCCTCCAAAAAAATCAATGAATCCAGGAGTTGGTTTTTTGGAAAGATCAACAAAATTGACAGACCACTAGCAAGACTAATAAAGAAGAAAAGAGAGAAGAATCAAATCGACGCAATTAAAAATGATAAAGGGGATATCACCACCGACCCCACAGAAATACAAACTACCATCAGAGAATACTATAAACACCTCTACGCAAATAAACTGGAAAATCTAGAAGAAATGGATAATTTCCTGGACACTTACACTCTTCCAAGACTAAACCAGGAAGAAGTTGAATCCCTGAATAGACCAATAGTAGGCTCTGAAATTGAGGCAATAATTAATAGCCTACCAACCAAAAAAAGTCCAGGACCAGATGGATTCACAGCTGAATTCTACCAGAGGTACAAGGAGGAGTTGGTACCATTCCTTCTGAAACTATTCCAATCAATAGAAAAAGAGGGAATCTTCCCTAACTCATTTTATGAGGCCAACATCATCCTGATACCAAAGCCTGGCAGAGACACAACAAAAAAAGAGAATTTTAGACCAATATCCCTGATGAACATCGATGCAAAAATCCTCAATAAAATACTGGCAAACCGGATTCAGCAACACATCAAAAAGCTTATCCACCATGATCAAGTGGGCTTCATCCCTGGGATGCAAGGCTGGTTCAACATTCGCAAATCAATAAACATAATCCAGCATATAAACAGAACCAAAGACAAGAACCACATCATTATCTCAATAGATGCAGAAAAGGCTTTTGACAAAATTCAACAGCCCTTCATGCTAAAAACGCTCAATAAATTCGGTATTGATGGAACGTACCTCAAAATAATCAGAGCTATTTATGACAAACCCACAGCCAATATCATACTGAATGGGCAAAAACTGGAAAAATTCCCTTTGAAAACTGGCACAAGACCGGGATGCCCTCTCTCAACACTCCTATTCAACATAGTGTTGGAAGTTCTGGCTAGGGCAATCAGGCAAGAGAAAGAAATCAAGGGGATTCAGTTAGGAAAAGAAGAAGTCAAATTGTCCCTCTTTGCAGATGACATGATTGTATATTTAGAAAACCCCATTGTCTCAGCCCAAAATCTCCTTAAGCTGATAAGCAACTTCAGCAAAGTCTCAGGATACAAAATTAATGTGCAAAAATCACAAGCATTCTTATACACCAGTAACAGACAAACAGAGAGCCAAATCAGGAACGAACTTCCATTCACAATTGCTTCAAAGAGAATAAAATACCTAGGAATCCAACTTACAAGGGATGTAAAGGACCTCTTCAAGGAGAACTACAAACCACTGCTCAGTGAAATAAAAGAGGACACAAACAAATGGAAGAACATACCATGCTCATGGATAGGAAGAATCAATATCGTGAAAATGGCCATACTGCCCAAGGTAATTTATAGATTCAATGCCATCCCCATCAAGCTACCAATGAGCTTCTTCACAGAAATGGAAAAAACTACTTTAAAGTTCATATGGAACCAAAAAAGACCCCGCATCTCCAAGACAATCCTAAGTCAAAAGAACAAAGCTGGAGGTATCACGCTACCTGACTTCAAACTATACTACAAGGCTACAGTAACCAAAACAGCATGGTACTGGTACCAAAACAGAGATATAGACCAATGGAACAGAACAGAGTCCTCAGAAATAATACCACACATCTACAGCCATCTGATCTTTGACAAACCTGAGAGAAACAAGAAATGGGGAAAGGATTCCCTATTTAACAAATGGTGCTGGGAAAATTGGCTAGCCATAAGTAGAAAGCTGAAACTGGATCCTTTCCTTACTCCTTATACGAAAATTAATTCAAGATGGATTAGAGACTTAAATGTTATACCTAATACCATAAAAATCCTAGAGGAAAACCTAGGTAGTACCATTCAGGACATAGGCATGGGCAAAGACTTCATGTCTAAAACACCGAAAGCAATGGCAGCAAAAGCCAAAATTGACAAATGGGATCTCATTAAACTAAAGAGCTTCTGCACAGCAAAAGAAACTACCATCAGAGTGAACAGGCAACCTACAGAATGGGAAAAAATTTTTGCAGTCTACTCATCTGACAAAGGGCTAATATCTAGAACCTACAAAGAACTCAAACAAATTTACAAGAAAAAAAACAACCCCATCAAAAAGTGGGCAAAGGATATGAACAGACATTTCTCAAAAGAAGACATTCATACAGCCAACAGACACGTGAAAAAATGCTCATCATCACTGGCCACCAGAGAAATGCAAATCAAAACCACAATGAGATACCATCTCACATCAGTTAGAATGGCGATCATTAAAAAGTCAGGAAACAACAGGTGCTGGAGAGGATGTGGAGAAATAGGAACACTTTTACACTGTTGGTGGGATTGTAAACTAGTTCAACCATTATGGAAAACAGTATGGCGATTCCTCAAGGATCTAGAACTAGATGTACCATATGACCCAGCCATCCCATTACTGGGTATATACCCAAAGGATTATAAATTATGCTGCTATAAAGACACATGCACATGTATGTTTATTGCAGCACTATTCACAATAGCAAAGACTTGGAATCAACCCAAATGTCCATCAGTGACAGATTGGATTAAGAAAATGTGGCACATATACACCATGGAATACTATGCAGCCATAAAAAAGGATGAGTTTGTGTCCTTTGTAGGGACATGGATGCAGCTGGAAACCATCATTCTTAGCAGACTATCACAAGAACAGAAAACCAAACACCGCATGTTCTCACTCATAGGTGGGAACTGAACAATGAGTTCACTTGGACTCGGGAAGGAGAACATCACACACCGGGGCCTATCATGGGGAGGGGGGAGGGGGGAGGGATTGCATTGGGAGTTATACCTGATGTAAATGACGAGTTGATGGGTGCAGCACACCAACATGGCACAAGTATACATATGTAGCAAACCTGCACGTTATGCACATGTACCCTACAACTTAAAGTATAATAATAATAAATAAATTAAAATAAATAAATAAATAAATAAGTAAATAAATACACTCTTTAAAGAATCTAGTATTATAAGTTAAAATGTTGACGTTTTTCTTATTACATGTTTCTTTTTGTTTGGAGGCACATTTATTTGTTTTCTATCTGTCTGAAGAGTAGGAAAATACATAAGAATATTCCTTTGTTGTAAATGTGTCATTTTATATCATGTTTCAAAATCCTTACAGAATTTACTTAACAAACAAGAAACAATTTACTACAGAGATAGCAGTTAGTTTTAAAATGGAAGAAAACATCCTTTTCTAAGTAATCTGAAATATTTATGAATAATATCATTCTTAACAATCACGATAGAGTATCAAACACTTATTAAAATTGGTATGACTCCTGTTTTATTTTCATTTATTTATTTATTTATTTTGAGACAGGAGTCTTGCTCTGTCACCCAGCCTGCAGTGCAGTGGTGTGATCTCGGCTCAATGCAATCTCGGCCCCCCAGGTTCAAACAATTCTCCTGTCTCAGCTTCCCAAGTGACTGTGACTACAGGTGCCTGCCACCATGCTAGGCTAATTTTTGTATTTTTAGTAAAGACAGGATTTCACCATGCCAGTCAGGCTGGTCTTGAGCTTACCTCAAGTGATCCACCCATCTCAGCCCCCTAAAATGTTGGGAATATAGGCGTGAGCCACCGTGCCTGACTGACTCCTATTTTAAAATAAATTTAATCATTGGCCCTAGGCTCCCTTTGATGAAATTTATCTTGCTTGGACCAGAGGAGGGGCATCTTTTAAAAGATTTAATTTTGATATATAATTCCACAGCTTCGGAAAGATATGTACATGTTGTAACCTATATCATACAATATACAGGATTATTCAATCCCATGTTCTGTTGTACTGAAAAGGCCACATAATTAGTTCTCTTGAGAAATTTATTTATTCCATAGTGTATTGGTTAGATTATTACATACAGTTTATAGCTACTAATACCATTTATAAATTTATAAAGTCATTATTCCAAATCTATTTTCAAAACTTTTAGAAATTTTTTTCACCTTAAAATATTTACTTTTCAAATAATGATTTCAATTCCAATGACCAATAAGGTATAACTATTAAGACAATAATCATTTACACTAGTTATTTGAAAGATAGATGTTTTGACCATTTAAAGAATAATAGGAAAGATATTTAATTATCTGATTGTTTCTTTGTTGCTTAATCTTTAAATACTGGTTTGTGAAATGATGAATATAAACACATTTTCATGTGTTTCATCTTTTCCTCAAACCAAGACATTAACAGAGCTACAATGCTATAACTTCATCAATGCTATGTATTGACACTGAAGTACAGGTCATAGAATCATTACTAACATAATATTATGGCATCATCATAACTATAAATTCCTGAATTCCTTCAATTATTTTAAAATATGATTAAGTGAAATCTTTGTTTATTAGCTTGGTCCCTTGTAGAACTACAGTCATTTGTCACTTAATGATGGGGACACGTTCTGAGAAATGAATCATTAGGAAATTTCCTCATTGTGAAAACATCATACAGTATACTTACACAATGTAGATGGCATAGCCTCCTACACACCAACGCCTGTAAGGTGTGACTTATTGCTCCTAGGCTACAACCCTGTATAGCACGTTTTTGTACTGAATAGGAAATTTTAACACAATGGGAAGTAGTTTTGTTTCTAAGCACACCTAAAGATACAAATGGTACAGTAGAAATTCACCGTAGGAGATTTAAAATGGCACACTTAACACGTGTAGTTTACCAACCATGAATGAAGCTTGCGGGACTGGAAGTTGCATTGGGTGAGTCAATGAGTGAGCTGTGAATGAATGTGAAGCCTAGGACATTTGTTTACACTACAGTAGATTTTATAAACACTGTACACTTAGCCTACACTAGATTTATAAAAAATATTTTTCTTTTTTCAATAATAAATGAATATTAGCTTGCTGTAACTTTTTCACTTACAAACTGTTTTTTTAACTTTTTGACACTTTCGTAATAATATTTAATTTAAAATAAACACATTATGCAACTGCACAAAAATATTTTCTTTCTATATATTCTTATTCCGTAAGTTTTTTTCTAATTAACTTTAAAAAAAATGTTTTTTAAACTTTTCTGGTACAAACTAAGACACAAACACACACATTAGCCTAGCGCTGCACAGGGTCAAGATCATCAATATCACTGTCTTACACGTCCACATCTTGTCCCACTGGAAGGTCTTCAAGGCCATTGGGCGCTGTCATCTCCTATGATAACAATGCTTGCTGCTGCAATACTTTCTCAGGGACGTGCCTGAGGCTGTTTGACAAATGACTATTTTCTATAAGTGGAAGTAACTATAAAATAACAATAAAAAGTATAGTATAGTAAATATATGCAACAGTAACCGAATCATTTATTATCATAACGTATTAAGTAATGTACATAATCGTGTGTTACACTTTTATGCTTCTGACAGTGCAGCAGGTTTGTTTATACTAGCATCACCACAAACATGTAAGTAATGTGTTGAACTGCAACATTAGGACAGCTAGGATATCCATAGATAATAGGAATTTCTCAGCTCCATTAGAATCTCTTGGACTACTTTCATATACGTGGTTCATCATAAAACTAAAATGTTTTTATGCAGTACATGACCATATGTGAATGGTGGAGACGACATGGGTTCTAAGAAAAACAGCCTTGTCCAGGTGAGGGGGGCTCGTACTTGTAATTCCAGCACTTTGGGAGACTGAGGTGGGCAAATCATGAGGTCAGGAGTTCACCACTAGCCTGGCCAACATGGTGAAATCCTGTCTCTACTAAAAATACAAAAATTAGCTGGGCATGGTGGCGGGTGCCTATAATCCCAGCTAGTCAGGAGGCCGAGGTAGGAGAATCATTTGAACCCGGGAGGTGGAGGTTTCAGTGAGCTGAGATTGCACCATTGCACTCTAACTTGAGTGACAGGGCAAGACTCTGTCTTAAAAAAAAAAAAAAAAAAAAAAAAGCCTTAATAGACCAAGACTTCTCATGAGTACAAAATCACTACATTTTATTCTATTGTCTGTGGTATAAAGTGCAACTGAGCACCAGAAGAAAGCCTGTCTTAGAATATCTTTGACAGGAAACAAGTGCTCTTTGCAGAGAGCACAACAGGTCTGAAACTCCCACAGCAGACATAATGTCTACATCCCGTGGTCTTTTCCTCTTTCTAAGTGCAGAATGGCATGTTTGAATCTTGAGTCAGCTCCTCCCAGTGTATCAATCTGGTAAGCATAAAAGCTTTGAGTAAAGAAATCCCATCAAAAAGGTCCTTGTACATATTTGCTAATAAAGAGAAAAACGCGTATTTATGATTCATTAACCCACTGCATTATAGTTTTAGAAATACTCCTGTAATAACACTGGAATTTCTTAATTTATATTGTCAAATCAATTGTCTTTTGGTAGATAATTTAAATAGCTCTAAATATATTTAAATTATTCCTTAATATTTTGAAGTTATTAATGTTTTAAAATTATGTAGATGGATATCGTGGTCATGTCTCTGCTATAAAAGTTGCTTGCATTTTCAAGCTATTCCAGGAAGGCTATAAATAGAAAAAATTCAGGATGATTTAATCAAAATTGAAATAGTCATTGCTTAAAGATATCTTAGAAACTTCTGTTTAAAAAATATATATGCATATGCAAATAGTTAAATTTTATTTAGCATTATATTAATATTTGTCTATATTTCTAGATAAATTACTGCATTAACATTCAATAATTTGTAGTTTCCCTGATGAAAAACAATTTGTAATTATTAAGAAAAGAGAAAAAGTAGTTTTTTTTTTTTTTTATATGAAGTAAACCTACAGAAGAAATTCTGTATGGAATGCAGATTAAAAGGAATGTGATTCATTCTAAAATGCAGATTAAACAATTTCAAAATGGATTCCACTAAAATATTAAGGTACCTTTTTATTTGGCAGTTGTAGAATTATCAGTATGATTTATTTACTCAGAGATTATAATCTCACACAGAAAGAAAGAAATAAGGCAGTATTGTCATGACTAAGCTACTGAAGAAATTCAGAAGAGGCAGAGATAAAGCATGAGAAGATCCTGGAATCCTGAATTGCATTCCTTCAATTCAGGTTCTGTTCATGGGACCTCCACTGTTGATATGGGTATGCAACTCCTTTTCCATGAATTCTCCTGTAGACAAATATAACTCTCGACAAAGTACGCATGCAAAAAAATAAATAATAAAAGCCAGAAATAAAAAAAAGAAAACAATTACTGGAAACACAGGAAAGAAAGCAAAATTATATAGTTAATGGAGGGTAGTTAGCATTTCAAAGAAAAGAAAGGTCCTCAGATTAGGTTTTAATGCTTTTAGCTTGAGGACAGGCACTAACTAATTACACAGGTCTAGACTGTGGTATAAAAACCATAGTCTGTGTTCTGAAGAACCAGAGAACAATGTTTTGGGAAACTGTTTGGGAAATAAAGAAGGAATACAAGAGAAGTAAAAGCTAGAAAAATGCCATTCTATTTATGTGTGTGTATAAACTGTACCCAAACATCTTAATGACTCCCCACTCATGCAAGCACAGGACAGAATCCAAGCATCTCAGCTACACAGAAGAAACTAAACTTAGATCTAAGATGCTATAAAAAAAACAAAGATTGTGCTATGAATCCTCAATAGTAATAGCTTTCTGAAATAATGAATAAAAACTGTTGATAATCTAAAACCTCTACAACATAACATTTATAATATTCAGAATATAATCCAAAATTGCTCTTTATATAAAGATTTATAAAAATATGACAAAATTTCAGAAGAAAATATCATCAACAGAGACCAATTCCCAGATGATACAGATATTGGAATTAGCTGAGAAGAATTTTAAACATTTTATAATTAGGATCATTAAATAATGAAAAAATGTGTTTATAATAAGGTAAAGATAGTAAGAATCAACAGGGAAATAGAAACTGTAGAAAAAAAGTAAATAGATACACAGGAACTAAAAAAATACAATATCTGAAACAAAGCTTCTATGTGTTTGCTTGTAAGAGACAGGGTCACCACAGGCTGTGAAATAGCTCATCCATCACAGAAAGGAAGTTGTGTTGTATTGCATTCAATCCTCTTGATATGCAAGTACTTGCTATCATGGGATTCAGCACCTCAGTAATGGCTTTTACCATTTGAGTTTATTCAATTACCCTTTGCAATGAAGGATTTTGTTGTGGTGGATAATAGATAAGAAGATTAGGAAGTGCAAACTATTGTTCATGATTATCATCTCTCTTTCCCTTTGTCTCTATCTCCATGTATATGAATGATATGCATTTCCTTTTTATAATTTTAATCTTAAACTCTAGCAAAGTTCTCACCGGATGGACACAGACAACTTATTTATTCTTATGATTACCAACTAAACTCATATGCATCCTTCTCTCACTTTTATCTTTGATTTTAGATAGAAAGCACTGCCTGGCTCAATGTACCCATTGAAACCTTTAGTCAACAGGTTAAGAATACTCCAGGAACTGAGAGTCTCTATTCATCGTAGGAGCTGATCTCATCTTCGTTTGGGCATGCATGTGAAACACACGTCATTTCTCTTAGTATTCTTTGTAGAAAACTATGTCATCTATGCAGCATCCCACCAGCAGTGCCCTATACAATTCTTGAATTTTTCAGACCATAAATTGATTGTGCATTTGGGAAATATGACACTCAGATATTAGCACTACACCCTTAGTAAATTATTTGACCCAACTAAAGCCTGCTACAAATTACCAAAGGTTTCTGAGGATAGAGTATAATTCTTATGCACTTATAAGTTAAGGGGAAACTTAGCTTGGAAAATTTTGTAATTTTTTCCTAAATTGCAAACCCTCAATTTTATTTGATGGTCTGTATTGATACTAAATGGAAAAGGATTTTGGGTTTTGTGTTGTGTTTTTTTTGTTTGTTTGTTTGTTTGTTTTAACATCTACGGATTTGCCCCTAGAATTATACTACTTTGGTTATTTGTTTGGTTATTGATTGTATTATTTTAATAGTCAAATTCACTGTGAAACTGATTCACATTTTCAGGAAGTAAAGCAAGGACTCTCAAATGCTCTCTTAGGTCATAAGTCATCTTCTCTGTGAAACGGTCTTAATCTAGGCATTCATTTGAAAGATGAGACCGGATTATCTTTTCATGACTCATGGTCTTCAAATGTTGTGTTAGAAAGACTGTAAGATTATGCGAACTTCTGGAGTTCGCGCCCTTGTATAACCTCCTCCCCCGGCCAGTGTAAGTGGAATCTGTGGCTTGCTTCTAATCAAGAGAATATGGTTAACGTAATGAAATGGCATACCCGTGATTTTTTTTATATTATGTAACATTCTATATTGGTAGTAGATTTACTGTACAGACTCTTTCCCTTGCCAGCTTTGGAGAAGCAAACTGTTGTCATGAGAATGCCTATGGAGAGGGCCAAATGGCAAGGAACTGCAGGTAGTCTTTCAGAGCAGAGGGTAGCTTTTAGTTACTAAAGGGAGTTTGCAGTCAATAGCTAGCAGGAAGTCACTGTCCTCTGCCCTACAATTAACAAGAAAGTTAATGCTCCCAAAAATCCAAATGAACTTGGAAATAGACCCTTTCCTAGTCAAGGATCTCGGGGTAAATCTGACACTTTGGTTGTAGTCTTTGAGACTCTAAAAAGGGCTGAGCCAAACCAGGTCCAGGCTCCTGACCCACAGACAACGTGAGATAATAAATGTGCTGTCTTAAGGCACTACTACATTTGTGGTAATTTGTAAAACAGCAATAGTAAACTAATACAAATTCTGTGCCTCACACATTTAAATAAGTCAATATGTCTTTTAGTCTCTTCACTTTTCATGCATTTCACTCTCTTTTTCCCCTGTCTACTTCTATAAGCATATTTAAATTATCTTGAATTTTTTAAGTTATTTCAGTGAAATCTTTTATTTCTATTACATTTACTCCATAAAGTCATTGATGAGTGATTTTTTATGCTTTTCACTTCTCAAGTTTATTTCACCAACATGGTGACACAACATGACTTCCTATCTCAGTACCACCTCCTCTCACCTGTAGGTGTAGCTAACTTTCTTCTCCGGTGATCAGCCTTCCAAAGTAATCAAATTTACTGCTTTGGTGGATGAGTAAACTAAACAAATTATCTCCTTCACAGGCAAGCTTAAAACACAGACACACGCACACACACGCACGCACGCAGTGTTTCTCATGGAACAAAATCAAAGGTTCAACTATCACCCAAGAGGGCAGGGAAGTAACAACATTTTTAGATCTGTTCATTCTCTTTATGTCATCTTTCATAGCAATTCATTATAAAAAGTGACAATGAAAGAAATAAGACTCTTGAATATATATGTATTCGTATATATATATGTATATGTAAACCACAAGAGAGAGATATATATATATAGTGTTAAAAACTATTTGTTTTTAGAAGGAAAAATTTGAGTGTGAGTTGTCCAGGTTCTTGGTGTGCTGAACAAAGAACTGAACAAAGTAACAAAGGAATGAAATGGTGAAAGTGGGAATTTATTGAAGTAAGAAAACTCTCCACAGGGTGGGAACAGGTTGGCAGTTGGCTTAAGGGTAAGGTTACAAACTTTCTTGGGGTTTAAGTACCTTTTAGAAGTCTCCTATTGGTTACCCTCACGTAGATGGAGGATTTGGCCCAGGACTGAGGTGAACAGGCCCACAGACAACCAGAAGCCAGAGTGGATTGGCGCCTTATGCAAATGAAGGGATAACTCATGCTTGGCTGAGGCCAGTCAGGAACACTTTCCATTTCCCATTTGCCACCCAGTGTAAGGAGGCATTGTAAGGACAGTAGCTTTTGATCTTTTGTTACTTGGGCATAGAGGGGTGAGGATCCTCTTCTGATTCAGTTTTAGGAAGTCAGCACTAATTGGCCTTAGGTTCCTTGGCTCCAGACCCTATTCTCCAGCCTCACCTGAAATAGCTGACATCTGAAACGCCTGCCAAACTTGTTTTAACCAAACAAAGATTATATTTAAAGGGTATATTTGTAATATTTGGACCTAGAAAATCTAGCATGTGAAAAATAAGAACAAATTCATTAATTCAACAAATATATTTGAGTGCCTAGAATGGCCTAGAAGACATAAGCAGGACATGGTCATCACCCTAATAGATTGTATAATTTAACAGGAAAAGCTTGGCACAATGATGACAAAATGTATGTCAAAAGTATATGCCTGAAAACAGGTATAAAAAGAATTTTATGAGATTTTACAAATTAAAAATAAACCTAATTATAGATAAAAGTATACTATAATGAGCAACGAAGCTGTCATCAGAGAAACAGAAAATAAGCTGTCAGTAAGTAACTGTGAAAAAAAAATTCACAGTTTAAGAACCACTGTACCTGTTTCCACAAGCAATATGTAAGACACATGGGGATGGTATTACTTGTACCATAAAATGTTCATTTTGAATATGTGTATGGGGGAAGGAGTGTTTACTTTAAGCAAAATGTATAAAATATCTAACCATTGCTTTTTTAAAGTAATGAAATTGTTTGAATGACTCCAAAAAACAACTGAAGTAGTTTTTACTAAATTATCAAACCATAATTTAAAAGCTTGCCTTGATACCATGGAGAGGAATTACTTTCTCTAAGTGAAGTATCCGTAGTGAAACATCAGTGTTGTATATTAGTATCCAAGGTCCGTTTTAACTGACAATGAGTCTCAGTTATTCAAAAGGTTTTTTATGTTCATCTTCATATACTTTTATTGATTAAAATTAGTTATTTGTTTGTTTATGTTTCTTGGTTTCCAAGATGGTTTATTATAATCATGATTTATTTTTATTTTTATTTTAACTAATGTATGGCAGATAATTTTTTAAAAGTTACTTTAAATTACTTTTATGTGAGGAAAAAATTTTTATCCCTTTAGGCTTTCTGATATCTAGAACAATTATTTGATCCTATTAAATTATGAAAGCTCCTTTTATTATCAATTATTTTATTACTTTTTTTTTCTGAGATGGAATTGTCTTCCACCCCTCCAAATATACATATGTATATTGTATATATATCTTTTAACATTTGATGATGTTGCAGCCGTAAAAAAAAAAAAGAGTTCATGTCCTTTGCAGGGACATGGATGTAGCTGGAAACCATCATTTTCAGCAAACTAACACAGGAACAGAAAACCAAACACTGCATGTTCACACTCATAAATGGGAGTTGAACAATGAGAACACATGGACACAGGGAGGGGAACATCACACACCGGGGCCTGTCAGGGGGTGGGGGCAAGGGGAGGGAGAGCATTAGGACAAATACCTAATGCATGTGGGGCTTAAAAACTAGATGACGGGCTAATAGGTGCAGCAAACCACCACAGCACGTGTATACCTATGTAACAAACCTGCACATTGTGCACATTCATCCCAGAACTTAAAGAAAACAAAAACATGATTTTGGTGATTTGTTACTTCTTGCTTCAAACGTGTGTGTAGCATGTGTGTGTGTGGATAACAGGGAAATTGAGATCTTGAGAGATTCAAACATTCAGATCAAAATCTAAGTATTTTTATTTCTATTATTTTTAATACAGATGAGACACACTATTTTCCTGTTTTGTTTGCTATGGTCATTCTCAATGTATAGAATTTCTATTTTACATATCTTTAACAGCTTCTGATGTAATTCTATGAATGTTCTCAATTCAGACAATAGTCTGCCACTTCTGCAACCACGCTTAGTAGGAGCTGCTCTGAAGAGACTTCTGCCCTTCCTTGCCCTGGGACAGGGTCACCCCAAGGCTCATCTGACCTCCAGAATGTTTGCCTGGCTGCACAGGAATGACCTCAAATCTGGTGATGTGAGTTATGGGATCTGGAAAGAAACACAGGAAAAGGAGCTAGTCCTCACAGGTATCCTGGCAGAAGTAGGAAGTTCAACTTGACGTTTAGTCAAAAGGTGTGCAATTCAAGAAAGGGGGGCAGTCCCTCCTTTGGAAGTGATTGGAAGAAATAGCTGGAAGGAATTATAATGATGGCAGTGCTGTTGTTTAATTAGTGCTTACCCCATGCCAGGTGTGTGTAATCAACTAGCCCCAAGTTCTCTTCCTTAATATCTAGTTAAGAGTCTCATGCTTGAAGGATGTTTCTGAGGATTCTCAGAAATGCATGGTAGCTCCTGGTAGCTATAAATAACCTCACTTCCTCAGCTCCTCCTGGCTCCATTCCCTCAGGTACCTCTTGGCTCATCATTCATACTCCTGCTTTTCCCCCAAAAAGCAACACGGCAGAATGCTTGTGAGTGAGGAATTTGGGGCCAGACAGCCTAGGTTGGAATCCCAGCACTAGCTCTGGAACTTGGACTAGTTACTTAACTAACATGTGCCTCAGTTTCTGAATCAGAAAATAATAATACCTGCTTCAGTGGGTCAATATACAAAAAGTGATAATAACAGTGCCTGGCACTTGGTAAGCATTGAATAAGTTTGTTAAACAAATAAATTTTTTAAATAAAAAAACATTGAGGAAAGGACATTAGATATATGTCCATGTTAGTAAATGCTTTTCCTAAGTTCACAATCTTTCGAACTCAGGATTTTTGATGGCAAGTCCTGGGATCTTACTATAACACCATATTCCTAATCTGAAGAAGATCCTCCTAGGAAACTCCACAGACCAAAAATAAGACACAGGTTTCCTAAAACAGATAAATCCTGTTGGAGAAGTTGATTCAAAGCAAGGGTATATGTTAGAATTAGAGATTTGGTAATATGGGGGCAAACTGGTAGATTTTCAATATCAAACGTATTTCTTAACTAACTGTGGCAGATTGTCTTTTACAAATAAGTTGCTGTCAAGTAGGCATATTTGGAAACACTCATGTGATACAGTTTGGAAGTCTGTCCCCTCCAAATCTCATGTTGAAATGTGCTCTCCAATGTTGGACAGGGACCCTGGTGGGAGGTGTTAAGTCATGGGGGTGGATCATTCATAAATAGCTTAATGCTGTCCTTTTAGTAATGAGTGAGTTCTTGCTCTATTAATTAGCTTGAGATCTGGTTGTTAAAAAGAGTTTCCTTTGTTAAAGAGAGTCTCCTCTGTCTTACTCTTGCTCTTTCTCCATGTGACACGCAGGATCCCCTTGCCTCCCACCATGAGTAAAAGCATCCTGAGGCCTCAGCAGAAGCTGGGCAGGTGCCAGAGCTATCCTTCTTGTACTGTCTGCAAAACCGTGTGCCAAATACATCTCTTTTCTTTATAAATTACCCAGGTTCCTGTGTTCCTTTGTAGCAAAGCAAAAGGAATTTGGCATCCTATACGCTTTTATTAAAATTTACTTTTGACTCTTCTCTGAGATCTTGTCAGAGCCTCATGGTAGATTCTCACCATACAATACAGTATAGTGGAAGTAATCACTAGCATGTGACTTCCAGGATAGTTTATTAAAAGGGTGGCACTATTTGTTAAGTCACTCTTTTACTTTGAACATGGATCTTGGAAATCATGGGTAAATAGAAACTCTGACCATATTGATTATGCCATGTTAAAAATAACATGTGCATAGAATATGTAGGAATGGATGAAGAGCTCAAGGAGCCCTAATCAAGTGCTCAACATATGAATGACTGAGCCTTGAGATGAATGGAGTCCCCAGCCTTTTAGTTGCCAAAGATAATGCCATATGAAGCAAAGTCACACTCCCTACTAATCACAGTCCAGACTGCAAGTACAAGCAAAATTGGTGCTTTAAAAAAAAAAAAAAAAAAAAAAAGCTTTATTAAGATGTAACTGATGTGTCATAAAATTTACTCATTTAAACCAATTTTAATGTATTTACTCTATTCACAGACCTGTGCAATTACTCAAAAATCCATGTTAGAATATTTAGAAACTATGTACTCATTAATCATTATTCCCCATTGCCCACGTCTCTTCCCCCACCCCTAGGCAACCATTAACCTACTTCCTGTTTTTATAGATTTACTTATTGTAGACATTTCTTGTAAATGAAATCATATAGTGGGTGGTCTTTTGTGTCTGCTTTCTTTCACTTAGCATAATGTTTCCAAGATTCATCCACGTTGTAGCATATATCATATTTCATGTCTTTGTATTGCCAAATAATGAATGATTACATGAGTATGCCACATTCCATGTGTCCATTCATCATCTAATAGAAACTTCAGTTGTTTTCACTTTTTGGCTATTATGAATAATGCTGCTGTGGATATTAATGTACAAGTTTTGTGTGAACATGTATTTTAATTTCTTTTGGGTTCTTGCCTAGGAGTGGAATTGCTGGGTCATATGGTAATTTCGTGTTTAACTTTTTGAGGAATTGCCAAACTGTTTTCCACAGCAGCTGCACAATTTTACATTCCTACTGGCAGCTTACACTTTCTCCTGACAGTCAGCTTTCTCCACAGCCTTGCCAACACTTTTTTTAAAAATTTATCTTTTTAAATGTAGCCAGCCTTATGAATGTAAAGTAAAACCTCATTGTGATTATATTTCCTTAATAGCTAATGATGTTGAGTATCTTTTCAGTGCTTATCATCTAGCTTATATCCTCTTTAGAGAAATGTCTAGTCTGACCTTTTGCCTCTTTGTTAATTGTGTTATTTGTCATATAATAAATGAGTTGTAAGTGCTTTTCTGTAACAGATTCATTGACATATGATTTACATCACAAGGAATTCACCTTTTAACGTGTTTTTTGTGTGTTTAGGGAGTTGTGCAACCATCACAACTGATTAACTTGAGAACACATCATCCCTAAAAGGAACACTATACCCATTAGCAGTCACTCTCCATTGCACCCCTCACTCAAATATGTTGTTTAATTTCCACATATTTGTGTTCCATAGATATCTATAAAGTCGTTTTACTGTGTTGTTGAATTTGTCTAATCCCTGTTGATCTACTGCCTGCTTGTTCAATTACTGAAAGTGGAGTATTGAATCTCTAACAATTGTAGACACTATGTAGTTTTATTGTGTTCTTTTTAAATTCTGCCAATCTCTGTCTTTGATTGGAATGTTTAGTTCATTTGCATTTCTTATAATTATTTACAAGGTAAGATTTAGATCTGCTGTTTTTCTGTTTGTTTTCTGTCTTATGTCTATTTTTTTTTCATGACTACTTTTTCCTTCCTTGTTTAATATTCAGTGTGACATTTAAATCCCCTTGTTGTTTAATATATAAATAAAACATATGTGCAAAAACAATGTATTATATAAATATATTCATACATATAAAATGAGTGGGGGATTATGGATTTATATTGAATGTCCTATTTTAATTTACTTGTCATCTCATACATACACACACACGCGTGCACACACATACACACAAACACACATCCACAATATATAGTTATAGTATTAGTAATTGCCCTGGGGATTACAATTAACATAGTAGCATAAAATATTCTAGTATTATAATTTATATTAATAGTAATTTAATTTCAGTAGTATAACAATTTAGCTGCTACATTGCTCCATTTCTTTCGGTATTATTTCTGTTCTTATTGTCCTGCAAATGACATATTTATACATTGTAAGCCCATCAACATGACTTTATAATTACTGATTTATGCAATTGACTTTAAATAAAATATAATAAGAAAATAAATAAAAACATAGTATATTCATATTGCATTTCATATTTACCTATCTAGTTTATTTTTTAATAATTGTTTCTCATTTCCTTATGTGGATTTGAGTTACCATGCAGTGTCTTGTTTATAGCCTGAAAGAATTCCTTTAATATATTTTCTAGGGTATGTCTGCAATCTATAGATTCTCTCAGTGTATTTTCTTAAACTTATTTCCTCCTTCATTTTTGAAGGTTAGTTTTGCTTGTTATAGAATGAGTGGCTTCAGTTCTTGGCTTTCAGCACTTTGAATATATCATAATATTGCCTTCCTGTTTCCTAATAAAAAGTCATCTGTTAATTTTATTAAAATCTCTTGTATTCAATTAGTTTTTTCCTGCTGCTTTCAAGATTTTCTCTTTCTCTCTCTCTTTTTTTTTATCAGCTTGACTATGATGTTTCTGGTGTGATGTCTTTGCATTTATCCTAATTGTAAACATCTCTGGGAAGTGTAATGCCTTTCATCAGATTTGAGAAGTTTTCAGCCATTAGTTTCTCAAATATTATTTTCACTTCTCTTTCTCTCTCATTTTTTCAGAGACTCATATTATGTGTGTTGGTAATTCACCTGTGTCTCCCAAGTCTCTATTTTTATATATTATTTTATTTTTCTTTATGTTCCTTAGCTAATATATTTCTAGCTCAAATACTCTGTTCAGCTCAACTATTGAATTTTTAAAATTTCAGTTATTTTCCTTTTAACTGCAGAAATTCTACTTGTTTCATTTAAAAAACAGTTGTCTTTGTTGATATTTTCCACTTGATAAGACATCATTCTCATACTTGCAAAGTCAGATGTTCCCTGGATCCCCAGTTTACCACACCTAGCCCATCTTACAGAGTTCAGACTTGTCAGCCTTCATAACCATGTGAACCAATGAGCTAATTCCTTAAAATAAATCTCTCTCTCCATATATATACACAGCCATCACAGAGTCATGTATTATTTAACAACAGGGATGTGTTCTGAGAAATGCGTCTTTAAGTGATTTTGTTGTTGTGCAAACAGTATATATTGCATTTACACAAACCTCAATGGTGTAACCTACTATACCCCTTGGCTCCTAGATAACAAACCTGTAAAGCATGTTACTGTATTGAATACTGTAGGTTATTGTAGCACAATGGCAAGTATTTGCGTATCTAAACATATTTAAACATAGAAAAGGGACAGTAAAATACAGTATTATAGTATTATTAGACCACTGTCGTATACAGCAGTCCATCACCTACGAAATGTTAGCTGACACATGACTTTACACGTTTGTGTGTGCAAGTGTGCAAGTACATAATTATAAACACATTCTATTGGTTTTCTTTCTCTGTAGGACACTGAATAATAAATGACAACCTTGTATTTGTTTGTATGTTCCCGAATCATGAGAACATGTCCAAGCTTTCCAAACCCCACTATAGCCATCTCTTTCCCAGATTAAAAAAAAAAAAAAAAAAAATTGTGTGGGGAGGGGCCATCTCCTATAGCAGCACTGTCTCTGGCAGCTGCAATGTTAAACAACTAATGTCTTTTTTTCTAATTTTTGATAAGTGATTTGGGTATGGAGATTTTTCTAATTGAGAAAGCGCTGCATCAGTTCAAATAATGACTAGCTCTCTGAATGGAGCCTTTCCTGTGGGCTTCCAGAAAGGCACAGCAGCCACAATTCCATTTCCGGGAGTTTGCGGGCAGCTAAAAAACCATTCTGTCCCCCTCTCCCCACCTCCCCCCCCACCCCCCAATGTCTGCTGGGCTGCTGGTTTTCACAGCTACCATCTTTGTAGAGTTGCTATTTTTCAAGATTACTGTGAAGTTCTGGAGAGGGTCCTAGGAATAAGGCAAGACGAAATGCCACGAAGGTCACTGTTCTTACAGAGATTCAGCTCTTTGTTTACACTGAGCTCTCTGGATTTCATAAAATGTTGATTGAGGCAATTTTGCCAATGTTTTTCTTGCTTTTATGGAAGAGTAGATTTTCTGAGGTTCTTAGTCTACCATTTTGGAAATGCTTTCAGATGTTGATTTAAGGCACTGCATTCTTGGGTGTTCTTATTTGTTCAGTTGGTTTTTGTTTTGTTTGGTTTGTTGTAGCAATAGATAACAAATATACATTATAGTAAAAGAAGTATGATGTTTTCATAACAGTAATCTAAAAATGTAATATACTCTTTGAGATTAGAAAGTAGACAAACTATGATACATCCTCAAAAAATATTGTGAATAGGACTTCAGGAAAGGCATCAGTGATAGCTTAAAGGAGCATGAAGAGAATGTTATTGAAAAAAGAAGAAAATGAAATATTTGTTATATACTGGCAGAAAGTTTAGCAACACTGTTGGCTCTAGTACTGTGAAGAAGAAAATCCAAGGTGAGCCTGTGAACTCCTTTTCATTGGACTGCAGAAAGATACAACAGTCCTTCAGAGAATCACCTACTTAAAAAGAGGTTCTCTGGAATTTTTAAGACCATAAATCACAGACTCAATCATTAAACAATAGGGCATCTAGAATCTCAGGGATCTTTTTTCTCAACAGTCTTGCGAGCATTCTAAGGTAGAATAAGGCTAATCTGTAAGGTATTTGTGGGTATGATTCTTGCTAACGGAATATATTATCAACTGATTCATTTAGAAGCTTATGTATTTTGTAAAGAATTATAAAAACTTGAGCTGAAAGGGATAGAGAGGATATAAAGGAAAAGACTATACAAATTTCTTTAAGCAGAAACCGGGCTAAGGAACCTGCTCATGTGCAAATATAGACTTCATCATGTGGAACAAGAGGATAATGTGTAGAACAGGGTCAAGTGCCCAGCAAACAGAGCCAAAACAAAAGGAGAATCATCCCAAGCGGTAGGATAGAGTTATCCTCAAGAAATTGGAAAAATTTTCTAGGCTGGACCTATGACCCTTAAGTGCCTTATTCTTCCAGGTTTTGAGCAATAAGGTCTATATTGATTATCCTTTGATTGATCCTTCATTATATGTAGGCTATGTGAGGATATATAACATTTTTCTTAGTTTACAGTTTTTCACATTGAAAAAATCTCTGCAAAGGGAATTGTACTTGAGGAGGCTCATCTGCACCTGGAGATCTCTAATGATAAAATAACCGGATGAAACTTAGAAATTTTGATTGAGGGAATGAGGATATTTTCAATGTGAGATGGTTTTGAATTATGGCCAGAGGAAGAGTCCTTTCAGACCATATTTTCCAAAAATAGCAAAACCACGTATATATTTCATTATGCATAACCTTCAATCAAGAGATGAGACGCAGGTGCCCTCTGTTTGAAATTCTGTGGCCTTTTGTAATAATCCTGACAAAAATGTGGCAGAAATATCACTGAGTGATTTCTAAGTATAAATATTTCATAATATATAATTTATTATAACTAATATAACATTATATATATATAGATTATCCTTTTTATCATATTTATTATAACATAATATGCTATTGTGTCCCGAATTTATTCCATCTTGTGGGTTCTTGGTCTCGCAGACTTCAAGAATGAAGCTTTGGACCCTCACGGTGAGTGTTACAGCTCTTAAAGATGGTGTGTCTGGAGTTTGTTCCTTCAGATGTTCAGATGTGTCCGGAGTTTCTTCCTTCTAGTGGGTTCGTGGTCTTGCTGACTTCAGGCATGAAGCTGCAGGCCTTCACGGTGAGTGTTATAGCCCTTAAAGGTGGTTCGTCCAGAGTTGTTTGTTCCCCTTGGTGGGTTCCTAGTGTTGCTGACATCAGGAATGAAGTTGCAGACCCTCGTGGTGAGTGTTACAGCTCATTAAGTTAGTGCAAACCCAAAGACTGAGCAGCAGCAAGACTTATTGGGAACAGTGAAAGAACAAAGCTTCCACAACGTGGAAGGGCACCAGAGCAGGTTGCTGCTGCTGGCTGGGGTGGCCAGCTTTTATTCCCTTATTTGACCCTGCCCACATCCTGCTGATTGGTCCATTTTACAGAGTGCTGATTGGTCCATTTTACAGATTGCTGATTGGTCCATTTTACAGAGTGCTGATTGGTGCATTTACAATCTTTAGCTATATACAAAGTGCTGATGGGTGCGTTTTACAATCCTAGCTACAGAGTGCTGATTGGTACATTTTACAATCCTCCTGTAAGACAGAAAAGTTCTCCAAGTCCCCACTCGATTCAGGAAATCCAGTTGGCTTCATCTCTTATTATCATATGCTATGATAAATATATTATGATAATCAGGTAGCTTAGACCTGATTCTCTGTCTTGAGACATATGTCTTGAGTGCCCTGAGATGACATATAAGAAATATGAGTACTTAGAAGATACCATGCTGGAGATAGCACTTGGAGACATCATATAGAAATACAGTTGCCCAAGAAGTCACAGTTATATTAGGTACAGATTTTTGAATCTTCCCAGCATCAGTAATGAACTTGAGACAGATGAGTGAAGTAGGCTTCATGTATCTCAGTCTCATCCTTTGAGACCTCCAAATGGCATACTAGACATTGTGAAAAAGGGGTAAGCCATCCTTACTGAGTCATCTCAAAATTTCTAATTCACAAACAAGTGATAAAATGTGTTGTATTAGGTAAGCACATAATGGTGGCAGTGTGTTACTCAAAACCCCAATTATTTCAATAAAAACTCTAGCATAAAATATAATAAACTATTTGCTAAATTAAAATTAAATATTAAGGAAATTCAATATTAAATTATCAAGGGACACAGTTACAGTATAGTTTTCTTTCTTTTTTCTATCTTCTCTAGAAGAACCACAGCATGGATTCTATCCCTCAGAACTTGTGTCTTTGGAAACTCATTTTATTTGAAAGATACTGCTTTCTTTTCTACAAAAGAAGCAATATGATTTGGCTGTGCCCACACCCAAATCTCAACTTGAATCGTATCTCCCAGAATTCCCACATTTTGTGGGGGGGACCCAGGAGGAAGTAATTAAATTAAATCATGGGGGCTGATCTTTACTGTACTATTCTCATGATAGTGAATAAGGCTCAGGAGTTCTGCTGGGTTTATCAGGGGTTTCTGCTTTTGCTTCCTCCTCATTTTTCTCTTGCGGTCACCATGTAAGAAGTGTCTTTTGTCTCCCACCATGATTCTGCGGTTTCCCCAGCCATGTGGAACTGTAAGTCCAATTAAACCTCTTTTTGCTCCCACTTTCAGGTATATCTTTATCAGCAGTGTGAAAATAGATTAATACAGGAATAAAATGGATGAAATATATACAATTTCTAGAATACTTTCTATAGCAAATGCTTCTCATATGAAACCTTTACAAGTTTTTCAAGATTTAATGTTGCACATACCTTATAATGGATGCTTCCACATGCCTTATAATGGAACAGGACACTGAAGAACTTGAATAAGATTTTGTAAAAATATGTGATTGCCAAAAGGAGGAGTAGTTGATTTTTAATTCTGGCAAGTGAAAACTTATGTAGAACCCCTTAGGTAGGTTTATTATAAATGAGATTATAGTTATATAACCAAAGAATCTGTTTTCAGTTATAGAGAACCCAAATACTGTGCCTATGTCCATATCACTAGTGAGAATGGGAAGATAGACTCTTGATTATTCAAAATATTCAGATTAATGCTAAATTACATCCATCACAAAATTAAGACCAGGAAGTAACACTGAGGTTGGCCTGAACAGAACTTTTTGCCGCATGGATAGAAAAACATTCTAGAGCATAATTCATTCCTCAGAAAGAGTCAAGGGGGTTCAATCAGAATGTCTTATTGTTGGAAGAGAAAAAGGATTTTCAATCCAATTTGAGATATTTTACTTAAAAATGTAAGAGTTTAGCTGCCATATAATAGTCGTAGTCCTCATTGTTGGGGAAACAAACTTTTAGAAGAAATGCAATTGATCAGACATTGGCAATGATTCCTTTGTAGGCTCTTTTAAAGAAAATACAAGTATCGACAAAAAGAAAAGGACAAAAAGCTGGAGAGAATATAGCCATGAGAAATACCCTTTTAAATCATAATATTTTGTTTCCTATCCATTGCTTGCCAGGGATATGTTTTGTATATTAGTGTTGATTACACAAAGTTATTAGAAACATTTCTCAGCCGTTGCCAAATAATTTATCATGTAGCTTAACTGATGATTATTAAATTTATATTGACAAACACGCTCTTGCCCTCGAGTCAAATTTTATGATTTAACAAATATGTATATGTATGTATATATGTAGACAAATAAAATATTTGAAACTGGTGCTTTACTGTCAGTATGAAAGTATTTATTTTTATTTTCCATGAGATACCAGGCATTTCTATCCCTGAAGTGTCTATAATTACTATAAATTGTATAAAAATGTTTGACATACTTGACATAATTATTTTGCTTAAAATACTTCTATCTTTCTAGAACCAATGCATGGATGTTACATTGTATGCTTGGAGCTCTAGAGAGTAGAATGATTGAACTACCTATTTCAGATGTCTATAATAGTTTTGCTTATCTGAAACATACTAATCAATCATGGCAATCTTTCTCATTGAGCCTTGAAGAGACTTCACAATACTTCTCAACACAAAACCCTGGGCAATTGCTATCAATCTATCTAAGCTAGAATTGGAAATAAAATATATTTTTCTATCCCTAGGCTAGAGCTAAAAACACAGTAGTATCTATTCTCCTGATATAGCAGTACAGCTACAAGACATGCTAAGAAATGACATCAGAATGCAAATCTTCTACTCTGTCCATTTCCTAACATGAATGATGCAATGCATAAATTGTTAGACTTATGGGAGCATATTCCCATTATTTTTGTCATAAGTTCTCCTTTTCTGAGGGGCACATGGTAAGACTGTAATTTCCTGCCTCATTTGAAGTTGGTCATATACATATGACTTGTTTTTATCAGTGAAATGTAAACAAACATGATGTATATCTTCAAGCATGTAAGTTATCCCTTGCACCTTGTAAATTTGGAATTATTTGTTGAGATACAGCATTCACTAGCTTGAGTATAAGAACTCCTACTGATATACCTTGGACAGAGTAGAAGATAAATACACACTTATAATTTTACACCATTGGGATTCAAGACCATTTGTTAAGGGAAATAACATAGCACCAAGTCTATCATAACTAATTCAAAAACCGGTACCTATAAATGAGTGGCTGCCATTAAAAATAACAATGATAATAACTGAAATATATTTCCTTGGCTTATGGACTCGGTGGTTAGTAGTTTGTGAGCTATTATCAGACTGGAAAGATGCCAGTTTATAATATCCAGTGGAAAAAATGTTTAAATTCTCACACATAGTAACTCTTGAGGTAGAAATCGTGGTTAATAAAGTAACATGTATAGGAGAAGAGGTTAGAAGACAGAATGTTTTAGCATGTTTCTAGTTTGTGTTGGTTCAATTTGGCAAGATATTAGAAAAAGAGCACCAAAGTAGTATGGAACATCCGGAAGTTAGAGTGAGGGTATCTGTAAATATTTTCCCTCATAAAAGAAAAAAATCACTGCCAAACTATGAAAATCAAATAATTCAGCACTCTTAAATTTAACCAAAGGCACGCGCGCACACACACACACACACGCGCGCACATACCTGGAAAGCATATTTCAGGAAAAAGTACTGAACCTTAATATGAGCAGTAAGGTCTTTGTCATTTTACATAGGGTTATTCCTACCTCCATGCTCCAAATCCATGTTGAGGTAGTCATAAAAAGCTGGCCAGCCCACAGCCAACAAAATGGAATTACTTCTTTTCAGGTTTGGTGAAGAGCCCCATCCTTAGAAAATAGGCAAAAGTTTGATTAAATTTTCACCTCCTTTGAAAAAATTCATTCCCAGTCTTGGCATTTGATCTTATGCCAAGCTTAACTGCATGGAAAACACCTTATTTCCAGTGGCTTATGGTAAATAATAGTGATCAGTAAGAACAGATAAAGGCTAGAATATGACCCTGAGATGGGGACATCTTAAGAAAATCTTTTGAGACATGCAAAGAAATAGGAAGGTATGGCCCGTACACAGTGTGTGTGGTGGTGGTGGGGATACCTGTTAAATGAAAAAGTCACTGAGGGATCCAGATATTGGACTTATTATACAATGACTTTAAATCAGCAATTATAAACATTTTAAACAACTAAAAAAGTATATTTAAAAATTGAGGGACGGTGTGGCAATAATATCTCACCAAATAAGGAGTAACAATAAGCAAAAATAATTTTTCATAAAAATGAATAGAAATTTGGGGTTGAAAAGTACAATAACTAAAATGAAAATTCTCTGGAGATGTTGAAACTATAAGCTTGTAGAAGAAAGAATTATCAAACCAGATTTGTCAATATCTGAAAAATAGAAAGTAGAAATATATGTATATATATATAAATGTTTTTTTTTTTGAGATGGAGGTTTGCTTTGTCACCCAGGCTGGAGCGCAATGGTGCGATCTCTGTTCACTGCAATCTCTACCTCCCGGGTTGAAGGAATTCTCCTGCCTCAGCCTCCTGAGTAGCTGGGACTACAGGCGCGCACCAGCACACCCAGCTAATTTTTGTATTTTTAGTAGAGACGGAGTTTCCTTATGTTGGCCAGGATGGTCTTGATCTCCTGACCTCATGATCTGCCAGCCTCAGACTCCCAAAGAAAATATTTTTAAGAAGAAACACTTTTAGTTTCGTCTTGCATACTATCAAGCAAATCAAAATAGGTACAATATAAATTACAAAAGCAGAAGACAAAGAAAATAATCAGAATATATATATATATATATATATATATATATATATATATATATATGGGCTGAGAGATGGTGGCTTAGTCCTGTAATCACAGCATTTTGGGAGGCTGAGGCAAGAAGACCACTTGAGGCCAGGAGTTCAAGACCAGTCTGTGCTACATAGCAAGACCTTGTTACCAGAATAAACTGTTTTTAAACATAGCTGGGCATCTGTAGCCCTAGCTACTCAGAAGACTGAAGCAAGAAGATTGCTTTAGCCCAGTAGTTCTAAGCTGCAGAGAGCCATGATTGTACAAAGGCACCATGTAGCCTGGGTGAAAGAGTAAGACCCTATCTCGAACAAACACACACACAACAACAACAACAAAAATGTGAATAAATTATAGTCAAAACCTTATGAAATCTGATTTTTAAAAACACATTAATATCACATCTAAGAAGTTCAGTGAACTCCTAATAGGATAAACTCAGAGATCTACACATTGACACATTGTAGTAAAACTGTTAGTCAAAAACAAAAAGAAAACTTCTAAGCAGCAGAAAAAGATGGTTGTTTACGTAGCAGGCATCTTCAAAAATAGTAAATAGCTGACTTCTCATCAGAAACCATGGAGACCATAAGACTGTAAAATGATATACTCAATGGACCTAAAAGAAAACGGTTGTCAACTAAGAATTCTATACCCAGCAAAACCATCCTTCACAAATGGAGAAATAAACACTCTCTCAGATTAAAAAAAGGCCTAGAGAATGTATCACCAACAGACTTGTACTGAAGGCTAATGAATTGTAGGATACTAGATGATAACTTGAATTCAAATAAGAAAATAAAGATCATAAGAAAATGTAATTATATGATTAAATATGAAAGATAGCATACATATATTTTTGTTTGTAACCTTTATTACCCTCACTGCCATAGAATACAAAATTAAATAAAGTCAAGTAAAAAATTCGAGCAGAAAGTAGCATATTTCTAGAAATACAACATGCTATTCTTAGGTCCATCCACTGAAAAGTTACAGAAACAATTAAATCTCAACTGTATTAATACCATAATACTGAGCATTCTGAGTAGCCATGGTAAAGTTTGTAAATATCATTTACCATCAAATGGACAAAAATTCCTAGGAGAAACGACTGATGTCACTCCATAACAAGAAGTATATAAGACTACCATTTTTGAGAGGAAAATAAAATTGACAAGTCTTTAGCTAGACTAAGAATAAAAAAAGAGAAGGTTCAAATAAAATTTTAAATGTGAGAAGAGGTATTACAACTATCATAAGAGACTATTATGAACAATCATATGCTAACAAATTGATAACCTTATAGAAAAGGATGCTTTCCTAGAAACATACAACCTACCAAACTGAACCATAAAAAAACCCCAGAAAATCTTACCAGGCCAAAAACAAGTTAGGAGACTGAATCAGTAACAAAAAACCCTCTAACAAATAAAAGTTCAGTACCCGATGACATTTCTGGTGAAATCTCCCAAACAATTAAATAAGATTTAATTCCAGTCCTTTTCAAAATCTTCCAAACAGTTGAAGATGAGGCAACCCTTCCAAAGTCATTTTGCAAATCTAGCATTACTCTGAAACCAAAGCAAGTCAAGGACACTATAAGAAAATAAAATTAAAGACAAATATCCTTGATGGATACAGATGCAAAAGTTCTCAACAATATGCTAGCAAACGAAATTCAACAACACATGAAAATGATCGCACAGTATGATCAAAGGCACTGTATAATTTGGATGCTAGGATATTTTAATATATACAAACCAATAAATGCAATATACCACATAAATAGAATGAAGGATAAAAATTAATAATCATCTCAATAGATGCAGAAAAGTAATGGACATAATTCAGCATCCTTTCAAGATAAAATCTCTGAAGAAATTAGGTACAGACGAAATAAACCTTGACATGATGCAATATGTATACATCAAGCCCACAGATAACATCATACTCAGTGGTAAAAAGGTGAAAATTTTTCCACTAAGATTAGAAACAAGGCAAAGATACCCATTCTCACTACTTCTATTTGACATAGTATTGGATCTCCTAGCAGGAAAAATTATACAAAAAAAAAAAAAAAATTAAAAACATCTAAGCCAGCAAATAAGAAAAATTATTCCTGTTTGCAAAGCAGATGATATAATCTTATAATAGAAGGCTGGGCACAGTGGCTCACACCTGTCATCCCAGCAGTTTGCGGGGGCTGAGGCAGGTGGATCATTTGAGGTCAGGAGTTTGAGACCAGCCTGGCCAACATGGTGAAACTCCATCTCTACTAAAAATACAAAAATTAGCCAGGCGTGGTGGTGGGCATCTGTATTCCCAGCTACTCGGGAGGCCGAGGCACAAGAATCATTTGAACCCAGGAGGTGGCGGTTGCAGTGAGCCGAGATTGTGTCACTGCACTCCAGCCTAGGTGACAGAGTGAGACTCTGTCTAAAAATAATAATAGTAATATTATTATTATTAATCTTATCTACAGAAAATTATCTCTACCAAATCTATTAGAACTAGCAAATAAATTCAGTAAAGTTGCAGGACACAAAACCAACCTTCAAAAATTAGTTTTATTTTTATACGTTAATGAACTATTCAAAAAACAACTTCTAAAATTTCATTTACAATAGCATTTAAAAAGTAAAATACTTTGAAATAAATTTAACGAAGGAGGTGAAAGATGTATATAATGACAATTATAAAACTGTAATTAAATAAACTGAAGACGACACAAATAAGTAGAAAGATACCCTATTTTCATGGCGTGAAAGACAATATTGTTAAAATGGCTTTACTACACAAATTGGTATAGTGACTCAATGCAATCTCTATTAAAAAATTTAATAACTTTTTTATAGAAGTATTAAAAAATTCTAAAATTCATATGGGAAAACAAAAGACTCATAATAAGCAAAGCAATCCTGAGCAAGAAGAACAAAGCTAAAGGCACCACAATTTCTGATTCTAAATTGTATTACAAAGCTGCAGTAATAAAAATGGAATTATACTGGCATAAAAATAGACACATAGACCAATACAACAGCATATGGGGCCCAGACATAAATCTATCCATATATGGTCAACTAATTTTTGACAATGATTACAGGAAGATAAAATGGGATTACATTAAACTAAAAATTTTCTGTAGTCCTAAGGGGGGGGGGGGAGAAAATAAAACAACATGAAAAGACAACCTATGGAATGGGAGAAAATATTTACAAACCACGTATCTGACAATGGTTTCATGTTCAGAATATTTAGGAAACTCCTACAATTAATTAGCCAAAAAGCAAATAACCAGATTGAAGTATGGGCAAAGGACCTAAATATACATTTATCCAAAAAAGACATGCAAAGCCAACACATACAGGCAAACGTGCTCAACATTAGTAATTTTCCAGGGAAATGCATATTAAAACCTCAATGAGATATTACTTCACACCCGATAAGATGGCTATTATTAAAACAATACAAAAGGATAGCATATGTTGACAGAGAGGTGGAAAAATGGGAACCCTGGTATACTGTTTGTGTAAATGTAAATTAGAAGAGCCATTGTGGAAAACATTGTAAGTTTTTCTCAAATATTTAAAAATATAGCTATTATATGATCTAGCAATCCCACTTCTGGTATTTATCCAAAGGAATTTAAATCTGAATCTTAAAAAAGATACCTACCTTCCTAGGTTTATTGCAGTATTATTTACAGTAGATAAGACATGAAAACAACCAAAATGTCTATCAATGGATAAATGGAAAAAGAAAATGACGTGATACACATGAATTAAAAGATATTCAGCCTGTTAAAAGATGGAAACTCTTCCATTTGAATCAACCTGCGTAGTCCTAGAGGACATTATGGATAGTCCCAGGGACATAGAAGTAAAGTAAGTCAGACCCAGAAAGGTAGATACTGTATGACTTCACTTCTATGTGAAATCTAAAATAGCTGGGCTCATAGAAGTGGAATGTAGAATGGTGGTTGCCAGGAGCTAACAACATGGGAAAATGGGAAGGTAACGGACAAAAGGTACAAAATTTCAGTGACACACAAAAAAAACCAATTTCAGTAGATTTATTGTACAGCACAGTGCTGATATATAACAACACTGTATTCTACACTTAAAATTCCATACAATGGTAGATATTATGTTTAGTGTTCTTACCACAAAAATATATATAGTGATAAAAATAAAGGGTACGGAGGAAACTTTAGTAGATGATGGTATGTTTATGGCTGTGATGGTGGTGATGATTTTACACTTATTCTCATACTCATTAAGTTGTATACACTAAATATGTGCAGCCTTTTACATGGCAATCATACCTCATCAAAGTGGTTAAAAAATAAACCTGGCACTCATTACAGTAAAATAAATAAATGAATAAATAAACAGCAACAAAATAGCCCACACAGATAGAAGATACAGAAAAGGAGAGGGAAGAAAAATGTGACAAATGAAAGCAGTTCATTTGCTGTTGTGGAACATAAGAGATAATCAAGTCTTTTTTATTCCACTTTTCATGTTAATGGTCTAAATACACTAAAGGAGGTACAATGTCACAGTAATTATAAAAAGGCACAACTACAGTTTACTAGAAACAAACTTTAAATGTAAAGATTAAGATTTGTCAAAAGGGATAGAGAAATATGTGTCATGCTAACATAAATCAGCAGAAAGCTGGTGTAACTATATTTATTTCAAACAAAGTCGACTTCTGATCAAGAAATATGATCTTTGATAAAGAAGGAGAATATATAATAAAAAATTATTCAGAAAAACATTGCAATTCTATAGATTACCTGGTGGAATATATCATAGATTTCCTCATAGAAGGAGAGAATATAATGGTGGTTACCAGAAGGTTGAGTGGTTAGGAAGGAGAGAACATGGAAAGATGTGAGTCAAAAGATACACAATCACAGTTAGATATGAGGAAGACAAAAATGAGCACAACAGAAAAATGTGTAGATACAGATACTAGGCAAGTGGTCTGGTATCAAGGGGTAGAAGGGTATCAAAGGTAGAAAGGGGAGGAAGAGAAATGAAGAATGACTACTACTGGTTATGAAGTTTCTTTATCGGATGATGAAAATGTTCCAGAATTGATTGTGGTGAAGTTTGCTCAGCTCCGCTCTGAACATACTAAAACCATTGGATTGTATATTTTAAATAGGTGAATTCTATGATGTGTGAATTATATTTTGATAAAGCGGTTAAAAATCGAACTTAGAAATTATAAAATAAATTTCCCATTCACATATTATAGACAATACCACTTCACTTTGGTTAAACAAGTAAATGGATACCTGAGAATATTAATTCATTTTGATGAAATGTGTAGGAGATTCTTCTGCAAAATTACATTAACTTTGGTGGTATAATTATATTGAAATTTAATTTATAAGAACACATAGTGTATAAATGAATTTAATATGAATTATGCATATTTTAAAAATGTTATTCAAATGGCTTACAGAAATGTGAGCATATTCTTAAAATATTATTCAATGACTCACAGAAACAACACAGGAAAAATACCTGAAAGGTAGTACCCAAACGGAAACATGGAGGAGGACAGGCAGAACGGTGCCGTGTTTAAAAGCGTGAAATCTGAATCTAGGCACAATTTTCCTTAGTAACCTTGAGAAATTTACCTTCTCTATGCCTCAGTTATATCACTATGAAACAAAGATAATAATAGTTACATAGAAAGATAACTATATTTAAAGAGAATTAAATTGTGTGTGTGTGCGCGCGCGCTCATGTGTATGAAATACTTACAAAAGTTGCTGGTACATAATTACTACAGAGGTGTTCAATATTAATATTGTACTTAAAATATCTGCATGCAAATTAAATTTATTAAAAACCAGTGAGGATCATTGGTGTTCATTCACTTTACACATTAAAATGTCACTCTCTTGTCCAGTTGCAAAATTCCAAAATGTAGACCATTTTGTATGTGATCCTCAATGTTACCTTCAGCAAAAATCATGATTATTTCACCTCAGTTTCTCCCTACGTCCCATAAGGGCAGTTTTCTGTCTGTATTTCCGTGACTCTTGATGATGAAATGCATTTTGCTATTGTGTTCATTCAATGTATTATATTTCTACCAAGGAAAACTAAGGGACAAAATAGTTATAAACATGAGTAATGTATTAATAAGGTCTTATGAGGTATCTAAAAATTACTCCACAATGTTTATAATAAATTTCTGGGATATATTACATTCTACTGCGTGGATTCTATGTTTTCCTTTGATATTTGATAAATACATTAAATGTTTATAAGAATTTATAAGACTATAATGCCTCTACATATCTATTAAATTACATCTTTTCCTTTGTTCAAATATTTCTATTCTGTTGAAATGATTTCTAACACCAGAAATTAACATTTTCAACACCATCGATAGCATAAAAAATGAAGTAGGAAGACGGACTTCAGTGAGATAGTTATGTACCAAAATTGTGATTGATAGGCTAAAACAGAATTTGCTTAGCGCATTTTAGGTCATTTTTCAAACTCTGGGTTTTGACTCTGTGTCAGAACACAATGTGATCAACAATTTTAAAATGAAATAGTAGTTATTATATAATTACAGTATATATGTGTGTGTACACATCTGCACTATGTGGTTGGAAACTAGACTTGAGGTGGAGAGCTGAAGAATGTGTAAGTTTGCTAGGGGTTTATTTTGTTTGAGGCCAAAGTATGGATATTGACATCTTAAACAGATACTATTATGATTGTGCCCTACCTTAAAATCTACTCCATTGGTGACATTTCTAACTACTGTCAATAAATATAGTTCATATCAAATAATTTAATCAACTATTAATATAATGTTAAAAAAATACTGTAGTTTTTTGTGCGTCAAATTTTAAATATGAAGGAGAAGTACCTAAGCTTATTTTAAGTACATCATTCTTTACATCATATCTCACTTTGATTTCATTATTTAGGAAAGCATCACTTTGATCACAATGTTCTAGAAACGTACATACTATCACTTGCAAAGGGTAATTACAATTATTCATATTTGAAGGTTAATTGAAAGTCTAGTGAGAAGTGTACAACACAATCTTTCTTCTATAGATATTTTCTATTCTTCAAAAAGATTGAGGTTTCAGAATATCAATTTATATTTTTGATTATCATTATCATAAAATACAAGCTCTTTTAAAATGGATACATAACATTTGTACATGTTTATGGGACAAATGTGATACTTTGTTATATGCATAGAATTGTATAATGATCAAGTCAGGATATTTAGGATATCTATTATCTGGAGTATTTATTATTTCTATGTGTTGGAAACATTTCATGTCCTCTCTTCTAGCTATTTTTAAACACACAGCACCTTTTTATTAAGTATAGTGTCCTTACTCTGCTATCAAATATTAGAACTTATTCCTTTTATCTAACTCTATGTTGTTGTTTTGAGACAGGGTCTCACTCTGTTGCCCAGGCTGAAGTGCAGTGGCACGATCTCAGCTCACTGCAATCTCTGTCTCATAGGTTCAACTGATTCTCCCATCTCAGCCTCCCAAGTAGCTGGGACTACAGGCGTCTGTCACCATGCCTAGCTAATTCTTGTATTTTTTAAGAAGAGGCGGGGTTTCACCATGTTGGCCAGGCTGGTCTCGAACTCCTGACCTCAAGTGATCCATCTGCCTCAGCCTCCCAAAGTGCTAGGATAACAGGCGTGAGCCACCACATCTGGCCTCTCTAACTCTGTGTTTGTATTCACTAACCAAACTCTCTTCATCTCTTTGCCACCTATACACCTTTCCCACCCTCTGATATGTATCATTTTACTCTCCAACAACATGAATTCATTTTTTTTAGCTCGCACATGTGAGAACATGTGATATTTGTCTTTTTGTGCCTGGCTTCTTTCACTTAACAGAATTACCTCCAGTTCCATCCACAATGTTGCAAATAAGATGATTTTATTCTCTTTTATGGCAAAATAGTATTCCATTATGTATTTTCTTTTATCCATTTGTCCCTTGATGAACACTTAGGTAGGTAGATTCCTTTTTTTTTTTTCTTTGCTATTGTGAATAGGTCTGCAATAAACATGGGGGAGCAGGTATCGCCTTGGATGCACTGATTTTCTTTCCTTTGAATAAATAACCAGAATTACCGGATCATATGGTAGTTCTGGTTTTAGCGTTTTAAGAAATCTCCATATAATTTTGCATAGTGACTGCCCTAACTTACATTCCTACCAACAGTGTATGAGGGTTCTTATTTCTCCACATCCTTGCCAGCACCTGTTACTTTTTTGTCTTTTTAATAATAGTCATTCTAATTTGGGTAAGATGATAACTCATTGTGGTTTTGATTTTCACTTTCCCTGATGACTAGTGTGTTGAGCATTTTTTTCATATACCTACTGGCCATTTGTATATCTTCTTTTGAGAGTGTATATTCATGTCCTGTGTCCACATTTTTTCATTTATAAAATTATTTATTTGATATACATATAATCAACATGTCACCACGGATTCTGCATTGGGATGGATCCTTTAACCAGGATCAACAGAGCCAGAACTCTGGACCAGCAATCCCAGTTCCTGTGATAGTGAGCAAAAGATTGCAGACTAACACCAAACACGCAAGCTTAAAGCAAAGTTGACTGAAGCACAGTAATACACTCTCAGAGGGATGGCGAGCTGGTTTCTGTGAAGTGAAATCAGCCCCTCTCTATAGAGCTCAGGGGGCTTTTACATGGTTTGTGGGGAGGAACTGAGGCTTGGGCTGTTTGAGTGATGGGTTGATGTATTTGATTGGCAGTTTATGGTTATATAATTGAAGTTAAACTGCACATGTTCTGTTTTACCTATAATTCATTAAGAAAAACCCGCTCAAGAGGGCAAAGCCACATGTAACTTTTATTATAATGCTGTATAATAAGGTTGGGGTTACCGGGGGTTATGGCCTGGTTGGACTGGCCATGCGCCACTTCAGGGGATTTTTACCTTTGCTCCAGTTTTTCTTTCTCCAGAATGTGCTGGCCACAAGCTTTACCACAAACTCCATCTGTTAGGGTGGAGTTAGGGTGGTTTGGGGCTGAATTTAGGTGGGCCAGGGTCTGTCTTAGTGACAGCCCTTTTGCTCTCTTCTCTCACCTCCTCCCAGCTGTTAATGTCTACCTACCTACCTAACAAAAGCATAAGCTTTAAAAGATCAAATTATCTCTAAGCACTCAGCACCATGTTAATATTCTCTTCTGCTGGAATCAGTTTTGTTTGTATGTTTGTTCAGGAGATAGCTTCACAAGCTGGTGATTGATATTCTGCCATGTATGAACTCATGCATGGTATTCAGAATCCCAGCTTGTAAAACAGCAGTATGATCAACATTAGTGGAAAATTGTTTTCACAATTCTGAGCAGACACTAATACCAAAATCGTGGCTATTATTCATTCTTAAGCATCAGAAATGCTTTCAAGTTCAGATAACAAGGATATACATTTTTTTGGACTTTTAAAAAATTTCTTTGACTTACCTGTATTTTATTACTTTTTTTCTTTCCAACTTTTCTTCTCGGGTCAGGGGTATTTGTATAAGATTGTTACATGGGTAAGTTGCATGTCTTGGGGTTTGGCGTACAGATTATTTCATCACCCAGGTTATGAGCATGCTGCTTGATAGGTAGTTTTTGTACCCTCTCCCTCCTTTCACCATTCACCCTTAAGTACACCCCAATGTCTATTGTTCCCTTCTCTGTGTTCATGTGTACTTAGTGTTTAGCTCGCATTTATAAGTGAGAAAATGCAGTATTTTATTTTCTGTTCCTGTGTTAACTTGATTAGGATGATGCCTCCAGCTCCATCCACATTGCTGCGAAGGACATGATTTTATTCTTTTTTAAGGCTGTGCAGTATTCCATGGTGTATATGTACCACATTTTCTTTATTCAATCTGCCATTAACGGGTATGTAGGTTGGTTCCATGTCTTTTCTATTGTGAATAGTGCTACAATGAACATATGTGTGCATGGGCCTTTTTGGTACAACAATATTATTCCTTGGATAGATAACCGAGTATTGGGATTGCTAGGTCGAATGGTACTTCTGTTTTAAGTTCATTGACAAATCTCCAAACTGCTTTCCACAGTGACTGAACTAATTTACAGTCCCACCAGTAGTGTATAAGTGTTCCCTTTTCTCTGCAATCTCACCAGTATCTGTTGTTTTTTGACTTTTTAATAATAGCCATTCTGACTATTGTGAGATGATATCTCATTGTGATTTCGATTTGTATTTCTCTACTGATTGCTGATGCTGAGTATTTTCTCATATGATTTTTGGATGCATGTGTGTCTTCTTTTGAAAAGTGTCCGTTTGTGTCCTTTGCCTACTTTTTAATGGAATTGTCTGTGTGTGTGTGTGTGTGTATGTATGTATTTACTGTTGAGTTGTTTGAGTTTCTTGTATATTCTGGATATCAGTCCCTTGTTAGATGAATAGTTTGCAAATATTTTCTCAAATTCAACAGAGTTTCTTTTCACTCTGTTGTTTCCTCTGCTGTGCAGAATATTCTTAGTTTACTATAGTCCTCTTTTAGTATTTTTGTTTTTGTGGTTTGTGCTTTTGAGGTCTTAGCCATAAAATTTTCCCACAACAGTGTACCCTATGTTTTATTCTAGTATTTTTATAGTTTTATGTCTTATGTTTAAGTCTTTAATCTACCTAGATTTGATTTTTGTATATGATATGATGGAGGGGTCCAGTTTCATTCTGTTGCATAAAAATATTCTAATTTCTAACCACTATTTATTGAATAGGGTATCCTTTCTCCAATGTATACTCTTGGTGCCTTTGTCAAAAATCAATTGGCTGTAAACATGCAAATGTACTTCTATGTCCTCTATTCTGTTCTATTCTATGAGTCTGTTTTTATGTCATTGCCATGCTGTTTTATTTACTATAGCCTTTTTATATATTTTGAGGTCAGGCATTATGCTACTTCCAATGTCTTTTCTTAATGAGTCCCTGCATTTGAGACAAATACCATCTCTAACCTTCCACCCCTGACCCAGACACACAAAGACACACAAAGACACACATGCACATTCTCTGGTCTGACCGTATGTGAACTCTTTGGTCAAATCTCATTGACTTCTTTTTATACTATATTCCTATATCCATGAATTTGCCCATATTGTTAACTCTGGAATACTCTCTCCTGCAATTTTCCATGATACCTTCTCAGTATATACATCTTTGAGATTTTGTTTTAATTCCTATTTAAATAGGCTTGAAAGTTGAAGATTGATGCTCTATTTCCACTTACTAAATAATGAATAGCAAAACATGTAATTTTCTGTAGGTTATTTTTGTAATACTCCTAGGAAGAATAGTTGTAAAAGCCTTTCAAAATTATATTTACAAATATATTTAAGTGTTTGTTTAATCCTTTAGGGTATGGGATCTTGGGCAAATTTCTTAACTTTTCTGAATATCTGTGTCCTCATTTGTAAGTGCTAAAATATAGAAGAGCGAATTAGCAAGAAATAAAAAAATTACTTGAAATCAATACATATGCATTCATAATTTGCAAACACATTAATTAAAATATTATAGCATTATTTATTTCTTACACCAGTCTAAATGTTCACAGAATATAAGGAATGTATGTTTTGGACAAGTCAAGAAAATAAATAGTTTAATAATTGAAGTGCTTTAATTGGAATCACAAAATTATTTTAATAATTAACAATTTCAGGCTGGATGTGGTGGCCCACATCTGTAATCCCAGCAATTTGGGAGGCCAAGGCAGGATTTCTTGAGACCTAGAGTTTGAGACCAGCCTGAGCAACATGGCAAAAACCCATATCTCAAAAATACAAAAACATTTAGCTGGGCATGGTGGCATGTGCCTAAAGTCCCAGCTACTGTGAAAGCTGAGATGGGAATCTGGGAAGGTGGAGATTTCAGTAAGCCGAGAACATGCCACTGCATTCCAGCCAGGGTGACAGAGTAAGACACCCTCTCAAAAAAAAAAAAAAAAAAAAAAAAAAAAAAAATTAACAATTTCAGTGAACTGATATTTTTAAAATAAATCCTATTACACTATTAGTGACAATTTGATTCCACCAATAAAAATGCCTATATTTGTTTTTATCTTTTGAAGCAAATGGTATTCATTTATTTACTTCATTACTTCAAAATGAATTAACATTCCATGTTACCAAATAATAAAAATTTGTTCCATATATTATTTGTAACAACTTACTCTACACCCTGGAAAATAAACAGCTATCACTACATTGGAACATTACAGTTCATAAGCACTTACTGTTGTCCCATTCACTTAAGAAACCTACAGTTTTTATATATGCATCAAATTAAGTAAACCCCAAGCTGAAATTTTTGGACTACTGATCACTTAAATAACCAGCATACATACAGTGAACCATTCTAAACACCTTAAGTTATACAGTGCATTCATTTTTATTTAGTTCATGCATAGTATTATTCTAGGATGTGGATTCTAATTAGAAAAAACACAAATGATACTTTGCCACTATGGATTATGAAATAATTTTGTTAAATGTGGACTATGTAATGATCATTCACATTTTATGCAAAAGTTCAAAGTAAGGTAAGTTAGAGTCAAGAGCATTATTTTTATTTGCTATCAATCTTTTAACTCCTTTAAGCTAAATTTAACAGAAATCTCTCTTTGAAAACATTCTGTATATTTTAAAGAATCCCCTTTGTACAATCTAACAAATATGAAGAACATTTTTTGGAAAATGGCCAAAGTCTTTGTCCTTATTCCTACTGGACATAAACATTAACAAGAGAAATAGTCTATAGTCTATATTAATATTCTAGTGGATATCTGATTGTAGTATCTGCCAAAATTCCTTCCAAATTGAGAACTTGTGAGTCCTCAAGGATGCTAATTTGTTTTTGTTGTATTTGTATAATAGAAGCTATAATTTTGTGTTCAATCGAATAGCTAAGAAATACGAAGACTCAAACAAAGCTATATAATTATGATTCATACACACAAAAGTCTTAACACCAAAAAGGTACTAATAATATATTTTTGAGCACAGTTTCACTCATTAAAACGTTGTCTTGAATTCTTGAAACTATGTATTTGTTATGGGTAGTCACAACTCAGTGTTTACTAGTTAATATTGTGTAATGATACCAGAGGTATTATACAGGAGATAAAGTGACATTTTCCAAGAGTGTGCTAAAAATATAACACATATATCAATCAATTCTCATGGTCCATATAATCTTGTATTCCACATCTCATAATCACTGAAGTTTTTAAAATGGTTTTATGAGCTCTAAGCTAAACAACCCTCCATTAGTATCACCTGTAGTCATCTTTCTACCTCACAAAGGCGGTACTAACGTGCATTAACAACAGCCCAATGGATGACAAATTCCTTTATTCAATGAGATACTTCTAGTTCAGAGTCTTTCTCTGCCGAACAGGATTGAGTTTTTACAACAAAGACCCATTTCTAGCCATCAGTGGTATGTTCATGACAATGGTTTCTTTAAATACTTTCTCAAATTACAACTGTTTAATTTCTCTTGATTCATATCAAATACATATCCATTAATTTTATTAATTGCAATTTAATCACAATAATTATATTTTGGCTAAGCAAAAAGAACAAAGTTGCAGACATCATGCTACCCGACTTCAATATACTACAGGGCCACGGTAACAAAAATAGCATGGTACTGGTACAAAAACAGACATATGGACCAATGGAACAGAATAGAGAACCCAGAAATAAGGCTGCATACCTACAACGATGTAATCTTCAACAAATCTGACAAAAGCAAGCAATGGCGAAAGGACTCTATTGAATAAATAGTGGTGGGATAATTGGCTAGTCATATACAAAAGAATGAAACTGGACACCTTCCTTATACCATATACAAAAATTTACTCAAGATAGATTAAAGACTTAAATATAAAACTAAAAACTAGGCCAGGCGCAGTGGCTCAAGCCTGTAATCCCAGCACTTTGGGAGGCCGAGACGGGTGGATCACGAGGTCAGGAGATCAAGACCATCCTGGCTAACACGGTGAAACCCCGTCTCTACTAAAAAATACAAAAATCTAGCTGGGCGAGGTGGCGGGCGCCTGTAGTCCCAGCTACTCGGGAGGCTGAGGCAGGAGAATGGCGGGAACCCGGGAGGCGGAGCTTGCAGTGAGCTGAGATCCGGCCACTGCACTCCAGCCTGGGCGACAGAGCGAGACTCCGCCTCAAAAAAAAAAAAAAAAAAAACCTAAAAACTATAAAATCCCCAGGAGAAAACCCAGGCAATACCTATTTGGACATAGAAATGGACAAAGATTTCATGATAAAGTCACCAAAAGCAATCGTATCAACAACAAAAATTGACAAATGAGATCTAATTAAACTAAAGAGCTTCTGCACAGTAGTGGAAACTATACACATAGTGACAAACTACAGAATGGGAGAAAGTTTTTGCAAACTATGTGTGTGAAAAAGGTCTAATATTCAGCATCTGTAAGGAACTTAAATTTGCTAGAAAAAAAACCCCAATAAAAAGTGGGCAAAGGACATGAACTGACACTTTTCAAAAGAAGACGTACATGTGACCAACATTCATATGAAAAAAAGTTCAACATCACTGATCATTAGAGAAATGCAAACCAAAACCATAAAAAAATAAAATCTCACACCAGTCAGAATGGCTATTATTAAAAAATCAAAATATGACCTATGCTGGCAAGGTTGTGGAGAAAAAGGAATGCTTATACACTACTGGTGGGAGTATAAATTATCTCTACCATTGTGGAAGACAGTGTGGTTGACTCCTCAAAAACCTAAAAACAGAAATACCATCTGACCCAGCAATCCCATTACTGGGTATCCACCCAAAGGAATATAAATTTTTCTGTTATAAAGACACATGCATGCATATATTCATTGCAGCACTGAATAGCAAAAACATGGATTCAACCTAAATGCCCATCAGTGGAAGTCTGGATAAAGAAAACGTGGTACACAATGGAATACTATGTGGCCATAAAAAATAAAAAGATCATGTTTTTTGCAGGAATGTGGCTGGAGCTGGAGATCATTGTCCTTAGCAAACTAATGCAGGAATAGAAAATCATATACTGCATGTTTTCACTTATCAGTGGGAGTTAAATGATGAGAACACGTGGACACATAGAGGGGAGAAACACACACTGGGCCTACTTGAGGGTGGAGGTTGCGAGAAGGGAAAGTATCAGGAATCAGAAGTAATGAGTACTAGCCTTAAACTTGAGTGACAAAATAATCTATATAAAAATCCCCCAGGACACAAGTTTACCTATATAACAAACCTGCCATGTACCCATCAACTTAAAAGTTAAATAAAAATAAATTATAAATGTATATTTTGTTAAAAGTTTCCTACATTAGTCTGTATTTATCCATTAAATGTTGCCTTTTGAAGTCTTTCATGCCATTCTTATTCTTGATGGTTTTATTTCAATAAGATGTATATTTTCTTCTATTATGACCATGATTTAATATAAAAGGAATTAGTACTCAATTTCAAAAATAATGCTTTTGATGGGAGTAAATTCAAACTAAAGGTGTCAAAAAGACAGAATGAATAGCTAGCTAGCTAACTAGTTGATAGATAGATAGGTAGTAAAAGGTAAAGAAAAAGAGATAGAAAGGAAGAAAGAAAGGAAATAAAATTCACTATAAAATTAGTTTAAACCATATTCAGTTACTGGATAATGACATGCTATGGTGATTCTGCTTTTATATCTGCTTTGCCAATCAGATACGATCAGCATTGTTATAAGCTCTAATTTAAAATAAATGCTACAGAAAGACATCACCTTTAAATAATAATGTAAAATAAAAAAGATAGGACTTATGCATATGGTTAATGTAAAGTCTGATTAAAACTGTAACCTAAGAAAACTATAACTTAATAATTCAAGAAAAACTACTAATGTCCAACACTAGAAGGATAAAATAAGTAAACCCAGAAACACTTTTATGTTAGAGTGTAGACCAAAATAAACTAAAGCTATTAATTTATCTGACATATAACAAATACTGTTAATAAGTGAAAATACTTTTTGATATTTTGCTACAAAATATGAGGTAGATGCTCTATTAATATAGAAATTAAACAGTATAAACTTGTCTGTATATCAACCGAAAAAGATATTTTATTTTAGAAAACCTCAGAAATATTTCTGTTTGTTTTTTCTCCTGATTTATAAGAAAGTAGGAAAAACGGTAAGAGTAAGTAGCATGAGAATTTAACTTTGTTATATTTACTGGCTCCTCCTCACTAAGCTTACACACCTGTATTTGACATTTGATATTACTACCTTTAAAAATGTGTTTTGCTGTATTTCAGAAATATGCTAGCTTTGGAAAATATCCCAACCATACTGTTTATTATTGGTTTGCATAGAAATACGTTTAAAAATGGTTGTCCCTTAAATATATTCAGATACTTGTCTCGTGATCTATCCTCACATACCCTAACATACCCACGGGAAATGTATCCAACATTCTTGATGCTCCACCTCTTATACTCTCAGCCCACATCTCAGTTCACCTGGACTGTCTACTGACAGTTTCTAGGCATGGATTGCTTCCCATCTCCAGTGACTGCACCTCTGTTTCTCTGCTGAAAGCTTTCACCAGCAGTTAATGCCCTCAGGTCTGCTCTCAAAAAATGAAGGGTAGGAATCTGAGGATAAATACCATGAACTTCCCGTTCCACAATGGGATAATTATGAGGCATGCTCCACATGAGGGACCATAGCAGGATTCAGCCTAGTGATCTACAACATTAACCTGCTCATTTACATGATACCTCTAGGCTTTCCTTCTTCCTGCTTTCACGTTCTCTCACCCATGCTTCCTGGAGTCACCTCTCAAATTAACTAAACATACCTCAATCCCTACCACAGGGTTAGCTTCTAGTGGAATCCAAGCTAAGACAGTCAAAATGGAAAAAATTTCTCATGTAAACACATATCCTACTGTTAATGTGGCTATAACACAATGATTTGTTAGATTCTTTGCTTGTTCAAAGATAGTAATTTGGTAAATCAGTGTATTAGCTGAAGAACTGTGCTCACTTCAGTTTTTCCTTTTGAAACTTAATGGGCATAATTTTAAAAATTAGGTTTTTTTACCATAAAGATTTCAGTAAATCATTTGAAGGAGATAATAAGATTTCATATAAGCTTTCAATCATTATGTTTCTTTGGCTATCTTTCATTATCATTTTTTTAATATATGTTTCTGAGAACCAGATAATTTGGATCCATTTAAACATATTTACACAATGGCTATGTGGTGTCCACCACTAAGTCTTGTGAATCACAGAAAAATTATTCTAATACTTACTCTAAAGGAGTTATCAGTATATGAACAGGCACAAGAGTACAAACATCACATGGTACTTTAAAATTAGAATTATTTACAAATTCCAAAGCTGTTAAAGGATGATTTCATGTTGAATTTTGAAGAACTGATGTAATTTATCAGGACTATGTGGAGAAGGACAATTAAGGTAACAATGCAAAATATTTAATCCATAAAACTTCTTTAAAGCATTCTTAAATTTCAAAGTATTTCTTTTCTGCTTTTTAAATATGTCATATTTGTTTACAGGCAATTCTTTCTAATATTGTTATCTTCTAAATTATATTGTTATTTTTGAGTTTTTGGTATCACATTATTTTTTTCTAAGTTTATTCATATTATAACATTTTTGTGGAATTTAAATTTGATTATAGTAAACTTTTATTTTCTGTGTTCTCTCATTTTCTCAACTTACCCTAAGTTGCTATAATTTGAAAATGTATTAAAACTATTTTATATTCTATTCCATCAACAACACCGTATTAGTCAGTCTTCACATTGCCACAAAGAATACTACCAAGACTGGGTAATTTACAAAGGAAAGAGGTTGACTCACAGTTCCACATGACTGGGGAAGCCTCAGGAAACTTACAATCATGGTAGAAGGAAAAGTAGGCACGTCTTACATGGCTGCAAGCAAGAGAGAAAATACATGTGTTGGAGGAAATGTCAGACACTTATAAAACCATTGGATTTCATGAAAACTCACTCACTATCATGTGAATAGCATGGGGGAAACCACCACTGTCATCCAATCACCTCCTACCAGGTTCTGCCCTTGACATGTGAAGATTATGGGAATTACAATTCAAGATGACATTTAGGTGGAGACACAGAGCCAAACTATATTAAACACACAAAAGGTTTTTCCCTAGATGGATTGCTAGGGCACCCTATTCCCTGCATTCTCAGATCAGCAGAAAGGTAGTTACAACAAAATATACCTTTACATCAATCAGTCAAATTCAGTTTTCTTGGCCTGGAAGTAAGAATATTGTGAAGAATAAAATTATAGAGTCACTACAATAAAATTAGATTGTATTCACGATTTCTACATGATTAAGTTTCTCTTTCTGTGAAGGGAATAACCAAGGCCTTTAGATGTTCTCTTAGAAAGAAATCAGAAAAATGTGGGAAACAACATCCAGGTTTTAGATTCATTAAAAAGTATTGTGTGACCATAACTACAAATAACTCTCCTGAATCTCAGTTTTCTAATTAAAAAATTTTTTTAAAAAACCTGATGACTTTGCAGTTCTTAATATCAAAAGTCTCATCAAGCAGTTATTATCAATACTCTGTACTTGTAGCCTGGTGGTGATAGCCTAAATTCATCTCAAAACTAGCTCAAAGCAAAATTTAGCAGAGAATGAAAATAAAATTTACAATTCTATAAAACCTGAAGGGTTCTAAAGAGAACCACAATATTTCAAGCTGTAGGAAGTATGCACTTTGACTAAAGAAGATATTAAAGTTAATGAAACAATGTCAGTATTCATGCTATGGTAAAACTCAATGATGCTACAATGACTAAGAAAATGATGGCCATGGCACATTATCATAATATTTATTTTGATGTTAAATTTTCAGTTTAAGTTTTTAAATCAGGTCAGAGACAATTTATGCACACCCATGTTTATCTATTTGTCAGTCATTGCCTCTCTATTTTAATGTGTAGCATCCAGCATTTAATCGAGTTTCTAAAAGGGACTAATTATTCACGAAATATGTTTTAGCCGGTTTTCAGGTTTAAACTCATTTATGCCATATGTACTTGAAAGAAAAGATTACACCTGACTGGAAAATAAACCATGCTATTATCTCACTAGAGAATTATGCAGTAGGAGTCACTCTCTTGAAACAACATGGATTCCTTTAAACACAAGTTCATAAGTAAGACTGGATTCTGCTTTGCATGGACACTGTGAAAGATACTTTAGTGCTTCTTTCTTCAGAAAATTACTCAACTTTAAATTTTAGTATTAAAACTATTTTATTTAGGAAGATTATATTTTTATTAAAGTGCATGGTACTGATATAATAGGATTTAAAAAATAAATTCTGAATTATTAATAGAATTTAACCCATTGTTTTCGATTAGATGATCCAGCTGTATTTACCTTGTAAATGTGTATGACAAGGGGAGAGGATAGGGAGTTCTCCTTGTTCCTTTGCATTGACTATGAAGTAAAGATATAAATCTGAAAGTGATGGAATTTATTAGCTCATTAACTTAGGGATTACATGGAAAATGTTAAATTTCAAGACTCAGTCCTCATTCTCTTCTTTGCTCATTTATCAAAAAGAAGAGAAGGGGGATTTTAGGTCTTCAAAGTTTTAAATCTTTGTTGTGCTCTATTTGAAAGTTAGTGATTTTTAAGTTAGTAATTCATATCCAATAAACTTAAAAAATATCAAAATGAAAAAAGTAGAGAAAAGAAAAAGTAAAAATTAATTATACGCCCAGCAGTCAGAAATAGCTATTATTATTATATTGAATGCCTTATCACTAATTTCCATGATTTACCCTGGAAATTTATTTGTTCATTTGCTATAAACATATAATATTGAACATTATTATGAACATATAATATATAACATTTATTTGTTCATTTAATATGAACATATGAACAGATGGTATTATTCTGTTGGTGATATTTTGTAGTCTGTTATTATTTAACATCAATATATGCCCACCCTTTAGGACATGTTCTTAAGATGATTTTGATGGCTGGAAGATGTTCCATAAAAGGGATATTTAAAATTTTACTTAAGATTTCTACCATATTTTTATATATTTAGAATTTTTTTTTATTCTCTACTTTAAAAATTGACATAAGCTACATTCTTCTGTATTCAACTTTAATATTTATGATAGAAGGTTTATATTTATATGTAATATGACAGGGTCAAATAACATAAATATATTTGATGATTTTGATATGTATTTCCATTTATTTTTAGCACATATTTCGTCTCAGCTTTGACATCCTATTTTATACTTTTAATTTGTAGGAGACATCTATGTAGTAAATTATGTAGCACCACACCTTCTTCTAAGAACTTCAGTCTTCCTTGCCTCTCAATAAAATGACTATCCAACGGCCAGTCATCTTCTCAAGAATTAACCTGTTTTTTTCACTGTAGCTTTGTAATATATTTTGGAATCAGGAAATGTGTTGCTTCCAGCTTGATCTTCTTTCTCAAGTTTGGCTTGGCCATCTGTGGTCTTTTACACCATGTGAAATATATAATTGTTTTTTCTATATATTTCTGTAAAGGTACCTTTAGGATTTTGACAGATTGCCCCAATCCATAGATCACTTTATAGTAAGTCTTCTGATTCATAAAGACAGGATGTCTCTTCATTTCCTTGTGTCTTCTTTAATTTCTTGTAACATTATTTTGTAGTTTTCAATATACAAGTCTTCCTTCTCCCTACTTAAGTTTATTCCTAAGTATTTTATTCTTTTTGTTGCCATGATAAATGGGGTTGTTTTCTAATTTTGTTCATTGTTTTCCTATTTTTTAATTAGTGTTAGCATATAGAAATGCAACTTTTTTTTAATGTTGAAATCAAGATCTCAAGGAGATGTTAGCAATCTCATGTTCATTACGGAACTATTCACAATATCCAACATGTAGAAACAATCTTGATGTCTATCAGAAGAAAAACATATAAATAAAATGTGGTATATACGTACAGTGGAATATTACCAAACCATAAAAAGGTAGAAAATTCTGAAATATGACAACACAGATGAACCTAAGGAACATTTGCTTAATGAAATAAGCCAGTCACACAAAGACAAACACTGCATGATTCCAGGTATATGAGGTCTTTAAAATAGTAAGATTTGTAGAATCAGAATGGAGTGGTGGTTGCCAGGGGCCGGGGGAATGAGGAGTTACTAATCAATGGGCATAAAGTCTCAGTTAATCACAAAGTATAAGTTCTAGAAATCTGCTATACAACTTTGTACCTATAGTCAACAACATCGTATTATACATTTAAAAATTGTTAACAAGGTAGATTTCAGGTTGTGTTCTTCCCATAATATATTTTTTAAAAAGTAAACTAAACTAGATTGGATCAATAAGCTCTTAGCTACATTATATTCCCCAATGCGTCTCTTAAAGTTGGCTCCGAAAGAAAGGGGATAATTGAAATTATTTTTTTAGGCTCTGGAGCCTAAAAAAAGATTCTGGAGAACATTAAAAGGCTGATCAAAGGAGTCACTCTACTGCCAGCAAAATAAATCCACATGTGAGTTCCACAGAAATCCACTGTTCAAAAATGTACTGTACTCATTTACATTATGTCATTTCAAAGAAAAAAAATTACAGAATGCAAGAAGAAAAATAAAAATGCAAAAAAATTAAAATATTAGTAAACTTATATGAATAATGAAACATTAACAGCTAAGTTTTTGGAGGTTGGAACAACATAAAATTAAAATATAAAACAATACTAGAGTTAAATTACTCAGTGTATACTTTCTTGGAGTAGTCTAGTGATATGGATTAAATTTGGGGCTTGTTAAGTGAACACATTTAAATTTATTATAAGCATTGAAAATGGTAAGAATGTACTTAGTGCTGGCTTCTGCTTGAAATGCCCTTTCCCCAGATCTTCACGTGACTTATTCTAACATACCTTGAAGTATTCCCTGACAATCTAACTTTAAATAATCAATTATTCACAAATACTTTATTTTCATAGAACTTACCAACACCTGAAATTATAATACATATTCAGTAGTTTCCTTCTGTTTGTCTCCTTTGGGAATATTAGCGCCAGGAGAGGGATTTTGCACTGTATTCTCAGTGCTTACAATGCTGCAGGGCAAATAACAAATGTTCAGTACAAGCTGATTGAATCAAAGAATGAATGCATGGATACATCAAAAATCTTTTTCCTCAAGCTGAAATTTTGTCATTCATCTCTGGTTTCTTAAGTATTTTCTTTTGTCCACATTTGTAATTTATAATATAGAATCAATTCTGCAGTGTTAATTTTGTTGAAGGCTTTTTCCTTGAGTTGGCAATATCAACATCTATTTCCCTTGACTTTTATTGTAAGTTCTGTCAGTTGACTACTGTAAACGTATTTTTTTTGTTTGACCGTATCCAGTATCGCAAAATCAATTCTCCCCTTTTTCATTTTATTGAGTACTTGAGATATTTTGGCCTAATATACTTTTCTTCTATTTCCTGGAATAAATGTTGCAAATAATTTTTTTCACAAATATGTTGAACAATGCAATATTTTAACTTGGATTTTCATAGAACCATGATGTTTTGTAGGCTGATGTTTTGTGGATCTCTTTTTCCTTTCTTAATGTAATATACAGTAATGTTATATGCTAAAAATAAATTATAAATGCAGGTACCAAACATTTATTATTTGATGATATTCATTTCTAATGTTGCACAGTTATGCCTGAAATTGTTGTTCAATATGGAAAGAAACACACGACTCTTAACTGTAAGAACAGGCCATATTTACTGATATTAATATACTAATTTATACTCAGAAAACACTGAAAGCCACTGTAATTTTATATTATTTAAACAAAATGTGACTTATTAAGAAAAAATTAATAAAGCTATACAATTTGAGAGGTAGACACGATTATTGACAAAAAAGTTTTATACTGAATTTTGATGATTTTACTTTAAAAAACCACTAAATAATCTTTTCTAAATAGTTTTAGAAGGTTAACTTGATCATTTTAACTTAATGAAAACAGTCTATCACAATAGACATTTTTTCTGGCCCCTCTGTAACTTTGGAATGCTCATACTATGTCTGAAAGTTTTGAATTTCATAAATCTCTACCCCAGGTCAGAATCCAGAATTTTATGAATAATTTTCTCTGCTTTTTTTCAGTTAGGATGCTAGCATATTATGTAGGCTGCACCAGTGTGAGGTATCCATGCCAACACACATGAGGAAAAGGGTTGGCATTAAACTCATTTTTATCAGTGAAAGTGAAGGCATCTGACTTTCAGGAGATCTTGTGTTTATGAAGTCAATTTCTCAATGCATTGGTGTAATTACTAAATACTAAATTATTTTTCTGTTGATGGGGAAAAAGTGATAACAAAAATTTCCTAAGGCAGTTTTTTTTTTTTTTTTTTTTTTTTTTTTTTTTTTTTTTTTTTGAGACAGAGTCTCACTCCGCAGCGTGCTCTTGACTCAGTGCAACCTCTACCCGCTGGGTTCAAGCGACACTCCTGCCTTAGCCTCTCAAGCAGCTGAAATTACGGGTGCATACCACCATGCTCAGCTAATTTTTGTATTTTTAGTAGAAATGGGGCTTCAACATGTTGGCCTGTATGGTCTCGAACTCCTGGCCTGAAGTGATCTCCCTGGCTCGGCCTCCCAAAGTGCCGGGATTACAGGCATGAGCCACCACACCCAGCCTCCTAAGGCCATTTCTGCTGAGGATTTTAGACATTGTCTCTAGAACTTTAACCTGGAACTTGGTTGTTTTGTCTTTATAATTCTCTGAGGTACCCATTATTTTTTTAGCAGAAATCTAAAATCTAATGTTCCTCTCCTCTTAAATGCTTCTCTATTTGAAGATATTTTATTCTCTCAATTATGTTTGACTAGCACCTAATTATATTTATGATTACTTCATAAATACTGGCAGGGATATATAATTCTCTTTGCTTAATTTCTTCTGGTAGTACTTCAGGGTGGCATAAAAATGAATATACAGTAGCTTTATTCCTAAAGAAAAATGAACAGGGGAGATAAATATGAACATAATGATTTGAAAAATATTTTCAGGAGTAGCATTTACAAATGGCTAGTCAGAGACAAAACTGAAAGGGAAGTTCTCACAATCATTTTTAGAGTCATATTCTTCTGTTTATTTGTTTTTTTTCTTTCCCGGTAAATATGACATATATATAGAGGGGTGTGTGTGTGTGTGTGTGTATTTTCTTTGTACCCCAGTTGTACACTGAGTGTTATTCTGGGTATACTGCAATTATCTCAATGTTTCTTCTGTGAATTAAAACAAATTTGTTCTAGACCCTTCTTCAGAGCCTTCAATTGTTGACACTACTGTAATCTCATTTAAGGTACAAGGTATTTCCAGACATTATAAATCTTTGATAGGCCGGGCGCGGTGGCTCACGCCTGTAATCCCAGCACTTTGGGAGGCCGAGACGGGCGGATCAGGAGGTCAGGAGATCGAGACCATCCTGGCTAACACGGTGAAACCCCGTCTCTACTAAAAAAATTTTAAAAACTAGCCGGGCGAGGTGGCGGCGCCTGTAGTCCCAGCTACTTGGGAGGCTGAGGCATGAGAATGGCGGGAACCCGGGAGGTGGAGCTTGCAGTGAACTGAGATCGTGCCACTGCACTCCAGCCTGGGCGACAGAGCGAGACTTTATCTCAAAAAAAATAAAAAATAAAAAAAATTCTTTGACATAAAACAGCTTATGGGACAAAAAGCTGAGCGATTCTGTCAACGCTAGTTGTGTTCTGTCTCTCGCTCTGAAGATTCCAGAAGTATCAAAGCTAGTTCTGAACAACTGTGAAACATAGCAATTGCTTTGCGAAATAGGATAAAGCCATTTATTTCACATGTGCAACGCATGGAACTTTACTTCCCTTGCAATACTGGGAGATGACAGGGAGACCGTGGAAGACTTGAGAACAACCCAGGAATAATATCAACAAGACCAGGGTGAACACAAACAAACACGAGCATTTTCAGTAAAATTTAAAAAGTTATAACTAGATCAAAAAGGGATTTAAACTGAATTTTAACATCATAAAATCTAAACCAAATTTAGATTTTATATTTAAAACTGTAGTCTTTTAATTAAACAAACAAACATTAACAAAGAGAAGTATGTCATATTTGTACTTCTCTGTAAAATAAGTATTTTCATCTAAATCGGGTGCAGTGAGATTAAGCCCCATAGGTTAACTCCTTGGAAAGATCTTCTCTGACTTCTAGCAATAACAATTCACTTATGATGACAGGATACTAAGACTAATGACAGCAGCAGAAAGGGTGTGATCACCCATTAAACAATTTTTTAAATTTTTTGACTACAACAATCTTTCCCTTTGCTTTTCATACTTTTCTATAATTTTCATCTTGTTTTGTTTCTTTATTTAGTAATCACACAGCTACAAGGTTGGTACATAGTAGTAACACCTAATCTTTTAAGAATATTTTCATGTATGATGGTCCATCAACTATCATAATCTACTTAATTATTTTACTTGTAGTCAATATTTAAATTATTATTATCATGAAAATGATGTTGAACTCCAGAGTATCTTTAACATTTTTAGTATCATTGCCTCCTGTTAGATTCTAGAAGTTAAATAAATCATTCTACTTATAAGAAAAATACATTTTTAAAAGCATATATTGTTAGAGTCTCAGAGAGTAAAGATGCACTAACCATGAAGCCAATTTGGTATTCAGTAATAACATAGATGTCTTCCTTATAAAAATGTTATATTAATCAGGTTACTCTTAATACCTCAGATCATATATTGACTATTCCGACCTTTATACAATTATTACCTGTCCCCAAAATGTTCCCCAGTTCAAACATATGGGTTTATTATTGACACCAAAAACAAAACAAAACAAAACAAAAACTCAAGTGATATTTGTAGTATACTCTTTTTTTTTTTTAAAACAATCTTTAATTCTCACAAAAGACCAGAGGAGTTTTAAAGTCATATTCATTTTTAGAACATATAATTTATGGTCAATGAGACTAAAATCATTGTACAAAATAACATTCCTGGCAAATGTCAAAGCTGGGATTTTTATCCAGCTAATTGTGAAGACTTAGTGTTACTTTCTCTCCATTATAACATGGTGACTGCATTCCTTAAAGTCCAGATTCTTGATTAACCTTATAGAAGGATCCTCCTTGTACCTCTCTTTTGTCTATATAATAATTTTCATGCACTGTTTATATGTGTGATTCTGACACCTACGCTCAGGGTTCAAACTTGAGCTACGTAACTTAATAGCTGTGTGACAATTGGCAAGTCATTGTAATCATACAATTGGATAATTTATTTATCTAAAAATTGAGATGATACTACTACATTTACCTCACAGAGCTGTTATGAGAACTAAACCATTAGTATATGCAAAGTGCTTGAAAAAATTCCAGATACATAAGTGCTTACTGTGATAATTATCTTTTTTATTACTTTCATATTTTCAGTTATGTCAGACATCCTTTCACAGCTTCAAACACTTTTGAATGACTCTGAACAAACAAACAACATCACTATCTTCATTTCTTTAAAACAGGGAATACAAGTTGAAAAACTTAGAAATTATTTAAACTTTCTGAAAGCTGCAAAGCAGAAAGCAGTCCCTAGATATTTCCTCCTAGTCTTGAAAATAATATCAGTTTCTCCTCTTTTTAGGACTGAGAGTTGGCCAAATGGATAGCCAGCCTCAGGAAAATTAGGCCTCGACCCCTAAAAACATCAGTAATATCAGGAAAAGTTTAGAGGGTAGAGCATCTGAGACTTTGTTCCCTAAATGTGTCCCCCTTCCCCTGCTCTTGAAAATATCAACTTTTCCTGAATATTTGATTTTTTAAAAGGTTTTTTCATTTCAAGGATTTTATATTTGAAATCTGAAATTTAAAACTTGAAATCTACAACCAAATAATAAAACCAAAAGAATTCAAGATAGCAAGTAATAACAGGCACATTTGGAGAAATAAGCTCTAATGTAAACTACTGGAATTCATACAAATCAATATCCATAAAAACAAGTTGATATTAAATAAAAAGGCCAAGTAGTATATGGGTGGGTTTTCAAATAGTGGAGGTGAGAAGAGAAGGAGAAAAAGAAAGGGATGTAAGAAAACCTCCTTAAATTAAAGACAATTTTAAATTTTACAAAATACAATTCATTTCTATGAGAAGCTCCATTTCATAATTAAATTTTCAGCAGACCTATCTCACAAATTTAATACTACAGTGTGAAGTTTTTACTATTTTCTTGCTATGAGGCACACCTGCAACTTCAAGATCCGAATCTAGGTCTCAGTCCTTTTGGAACTAACATTTTTTAAACAAAATATATTATGTAACACGTTCTTTACTAATTCAAGCATAACATAATCTACTAATAAAGTACCCACCTGTGTATTCACAGGGGATACATTCCAATACCCCCCCGCCAGTGAATATTTAAAACCACAGACAGTACCAAACAACATGTGTACTGTTTTTTCCTATACATAGATACCTACGATAAAGTTTAATTTACAAATTAGGCACAGTAAGAAACGAAAAACAATAGCTAATAATAAAATAAAATAAATTATAAAAATACACCATAATAAAATTAGGTGAATGTGGTCTCTCTCTGTCTCTCCCTAAAAATACTGTAATATTCTCAGACTGTGGTTGAGTGTGGAAAGCAAAATGTTGGAAAAGGTGGGACCACTGTACAGATGTTTAAATGTATATCTTATATATAGGTATATGCATATAATGCTTTATATATTAAAAAACAAAGAAGAAAATTAATTTCTGTAAAATATAACTTGCCATGTAACTGCTGAAGCACATTAAAAGTGAAAGCATAATGTCAGGCTCATAATCTGCATGTGAAATCACCTTAAAAGTACAAAATCAAAATGTAGATTTATACAGGTATAAGATGTTGGTAAATCACAAGTACATCTACCACTGTTGATGTGCATTTTTGAAAATGTAAAAAACTCTTGAGAACATCTAAACACAAAAATTGCACATGTTCCTTGGGTTTTACCTAATACTATTGTTGCTTTCTATTTTTAGTAAATCCTATAAAATTTACAGAATAGAATTAGTTCTATTTCCAAATTCCTATGAAATGATGGAGCATGGGTAGACAAACGAGGCTGTCTCATTAATTGTAGAGAATCCAGCATTGATTAAAGGTCAAGAAAATCACAGCAGTTACTGCGGCAAACAATCTTCATTCCTCACCGGAAATAGGAAGGAACTGAATCCAGAGGACTGAGTAGCATTTGTCTATGGGCCCCACTTTCACAGGAACTCACAGGATAAGATCCACTGGCTTGGAATTCCAGCTAGCTCCTGACAACAGTGTTCAACCTATCTAGGGTGGAACTGAGTTCCCAGCGGGAGGGACAGGCCACCATCTTTGCTGTTTTCCACTTGCAGGCTTAGGAAAGTCCAAACTTCCTTGCAGCAGAAGGGATCCCCCCAGCACAGCAGAGCTGCTGTACTAAAACATGACCAGAATGCTTCTTTAAGTCAGACCCTAATCCACTCCTTATCTCTGGGTAGGACCTCCCATCCGGGGCCTTGAGCCACTCCCACCCATATTCTCTACTGACAGAGTTTTGATATATCCCTGGGACAGAATTCCCAGGGAAAGTTGAGGGCTGCCATGTTTGCTTTTTGGGTGACCCAGACATTTCAGACTGTGTGCTTTTGAGAGTCCAAGCTGACTAGGGCAGAAGTGGTACCCCAACACGGCACAGCTACCCTATGAAAAGCGTGGCAAGACTACTTCCTTAAGTGTGTCCCTGCTCTGGTCCTCCGCACTGGTTAGAACTTCTAACCAGTTGTTGAAGATCAGAAAGATCAGAATCAATATTGTTAAAATGGCTATACTACCCAAAGCAATTTATAGTTTCAATGCTATTCCCAATAAACTACCACTGACATTCTTCACAGAACCAGAAAAATCTGTTTTAAAATTCATGTGGAATTTAAAAAGAGCCTAAATAGCCAAGGAAATCCTAAGCAAAAAGAACAAAGCTGAAGGCATCATGCTACCAGATTTTAGATTATACTACAGGGCCACCAGTAACCAAAACAGCTTGGTACTGGTAGAAAAACAGAAACATAGGCTAATCAAACAGAATAGGGAATCCAGAAGTAAGACTACACACAGAAAACTTTCTGATCTTCAACAAACCTGACAAAAACAAGAAATGGAGAAAATACTACTATTCAATAAATGGTGCTGGGAAAACTGGCTAGCCATACACAGAAAATTGAAACAGGACCCCTTCCTTACACCATATACAAAAATTAACTCAAGGTGGATTAAAGAGTCAAGTATAAAAGCCAAAACTATAAAACCCCCAGAAGAAAACCTAGCAATATTATTCAGGACATAGGAAAAGATTTCATGATGAAGATGCCAAAAGTAATTGCAACAAAACCAAAAATTGACAAATGGGATCTAATTACACCAAAGAGCTTCTGCACAGCAAAAGAAACTATTAACAGAATAAACAGATAACCTACAGAATGGGAGAACATTTCTGCAAACTATGTATCTGATAAAGGTCTAATATCCAGCATCTATAAAAAAACTTACACTAAATTTACAAGAAAGAATGAACAACCCCATTAAAACTGAGCAAAGGACAGGAACAGACACTTCTCAAAAAAGACATACATCTGCCCCACAAGCGTATGAAAAAAATCTCAACATCACTAATCATCAGAGTCATGTAAATCAAAATAATAATGAGCTATCATCTCACACTAGTCAGAATAGCTAAAAGTAAAAAAATAACAGATGCTGGTAAGGTTGTGGAGCAAAATTTCACTTACCCTGTTGGTGGGAGTATACATTTTTTGAACCATAGTGGAAGACAGTGTGGCAATTCCTCAAAGACCTAAAAACAAAACACTATTCAACCCAGCAATCCCATTACTGGGTATATACCCAAATAAATATGAACTGTTCTATTATAGAGACACATGTGCACATATCTTCACTGTAGAACTATTCACAATACCAAAGATATGGAATCAGCCCAAATGCCCATCAGTGATAGACTGCATAAGGAACATGTGATACATACACACCGTGGAGGACTATGCATCCGTGAAACAGAATGAGACCTGCCCTTTGGTGAGACATGGATGGAGCTGGAGACCATTATCTTTAGCAAACTAATGTAGGAACAGAAAACCAATTATCATATGTTCTCATTCATAAATGGGAGCTAAATAATGAAAACACATGGATGCATAGAGAGGAACAGCACACACTGGGGCCTATCAGAGGGTGGAGGGTAAGAGGAGGAAGAAAAGCAGAAAAAAGTAACTAATGGATACTAGGTTTAAAACATGGGTGAAAAAATAATCTGTACAACCCACCTCCATGACACACGTTTACCTATGTAACAAACCTGCACATCCTGCACATATACCCCTGAACTTAAAACAAAAGTTTTTTAAAAAGTTTATATGGCAAGGAGAAAGACTCAGAATGTAGTTAACAAAATATTAAAGGACAAGAACAAAGTTCGAGGACTAACATTATCAGATTTCAAAACATTCTAAACCTACAGTTATTATGAGAGTGTGGTGTTGGCAAAAGAATAGCAAATAGATTGATGAAACAGAATAGATGGCCCAGAAATCAAGCTACAAAAATATAGTCCACTGATGTTTGATGAAAGAGAAAAGATAATGCAATGAAGAAAAGATAGTTTTTTCTAATAAATGATGTTGAGAAAAAAGTGGAAATCTACATTTAAAAAATGACTCTAGACACAGACCTTACACCCCACATAAATGGATTTGTAAATGAACTCAAAATGGATTGCAGATCTAAACATAAAACACGGAATTATAATACTCCTAAAAGATAACATAGGAGAAAGTCTATATGATGTGGGGTTTGGTGATGGCTTTTCAGATACAACATCAAAGTCATGAACAATGAAAAAAATTGATAAGTTGGGCTTCATTAAAATTATAAATTTCTGTTCTGTGAAAGACACTGTTAAGTAAATGAAAGAACAAGCCACAGACAGAGAGAAAATATTAATATTTGTAAAAGACATAACAAATAAAGGACTGCTATTCAAAACATACACAAATCTTTTAAAACTCAAAAACAGGAACATAAACAACTCTAGGAAAAAAGTTAACTAAAGACCTTAACAGATATCTCACCAAAGAAGACATTCAGCTGGCAAGCTAAATGTATGAAAAGATGCTCCACTTTATATGACATAAGTGAAATGTAAATGAAAACAGCAATGAGACACCATTGCACACATATTAGAATGACCAAATTTCAAACACTCACAACACCAAATGCTACCCAGGATGTGGAGCCATAGAAACTCTCATTCCTTGGCAGTGGCAATGAGAAATAGTACAACTGTTTTGGAAGAAAGATTGGCAGTTACTTAAAAAACAAACACCCTCTTACTACAAGGTTCAGAAATCACACCACTGGGTATTTAACCAAAGATATTCAAAACTTGTATCCACACAAAACCTGCAAACAGATATTTAGAGCAGCTTTATTCATAAGTTGCAAACTTGGAAGCAACCAAGATGCCCTTCAGTGGGTGAATGAAAAAATCAACAGCAGTACATCCAGAAAATGGAATATTATTCAGTGTAAAAAGAATGAGCTATAGAGCCAGGAAAAGACCTGGAGGAATCCTAAATGCATATTAGTGAGTGAGCAAAGCCAATTTGAATAGACTACATCCTGTGTGATCCCAACTGTATGGCATTTTGGAAAAGGCAAAGCTATGGGGGCAGTAAAAAGTCAGTGGTTGACATGGAATGATCATATTTTGTTAGATGTGTACTTTAGTATTGGGGGGTGTGGCGAATGACTAATAGGCAGAGCACAGAGAATGTTTGGAATAGTGAAAATATTCTGTATAAATGTATAATTACAGATACATGTCATTGTACATTGATCCAAATCTGTAAAATGTACAACACCAAGAGTGAACCTAATGTAAACCATGCACTTTGAGTGATAATGAGGTATGAATGTAGGTTCCTAATTGTAACAAATGTACCCATCTGGTGGGAGACGTTGATAATGGGAGAGTCTGTGTGGATATGGGGGCAGTGGGTGTACAGAAATCTCTGTACCTCCTGCTCATTTTTGCTGTGACTACATCCTGCATGATTCCTGCATCCTGTATGATACAACTGCTCTAAAAAGTAAGGTCTATTAAAAAGGCATGTTATGAGAACACATTCCTTAATCTAAAGAAACAGAACCCTAGGGTGAGTCCTAGGAGTTTTCATTTATATAAATGTATTCAGACAATTATTATACATGTTACATTTCAGAAAGTTCATTTTAAAAATAATTAAGTAGGGTGAGATCAACACAGAATCCTAGACCCACTAAAAATGTTTATCCCAGGTACTAAAGTGAGTGAACAATTCTTGACAGTGGGACCCAAGAAGACACTTAAAAATAATTGAGAAAATTGCCGTTTAATGGGTAGAACCCATTTCATGAGATCATCATCTTTTCCCCTAAAACAGCGCTATCATCTTATTAGTGCATGAAACAGATATGAACAGGTACTAGAGCATTTGGTAATTTTTATAAAGGTCTAAATTAAAACACACTTGGGGGGCTGACAACAAAAGATCTCAAGTTTTTTTGTATTAACATTCATGTGCATATAGGCTAATTAGTAAAAGGAATAAATAGCAGAAATGTGATTGTAGAAACTATCTACGTGGCTGGGCACAGTGGTTCATGCCTGTCATCCTAGCACTGTGGGAGGCGGAGGCAGGAGGATCACTTCAGCCCGAGAGTTTGAGACAAGCCTGGGCAACATTGTGAGACCCATCCCTACAAAAATTAAAAACACATGGTGGCATGTGGTGTTGTCCCATCTACTCGGGAGGCTGAGGTGGGAGGACAGATTGAGGGCAGTAGGTCAAGGCTGCAGTGAGCCATGATTACACACTGCACTCCAGCCTGGGCAACAGAGGAAGGCCCTGTCTCAAAAAAAAAAATCTATATGAGTGAAATCGACCTTTTTAGAAATTTTCTAAGTAATTAGATTGCTGTTTTTGATACACATAAATGACCAATCCATAATTATCCATTCAATTTATTCATTTCTTTAGGAAAATCTATTGATGTTACCTTATGTTCAATAATTGTACAAGACAAAGTACTCACAGAGAATACAACATGTGCAATTATAAGGAAGATTCATAGTTGGGGAATCCAGATAGCTTGGTAAAGATAGATGGGGTGGAGACCAAAAGTGGAGAGCAATGAAAAACAAAGGTGAATGGGAACCAGATCATAATGGATTCTGTATGTCATGCTGGGGTTGGAAATGTATCCTGAAAATGCTATAGAGGGACTGAGAAATTTAAATAAAGAGTATAGCATAATTGAATTATTTTAGACATATAGCTATAAGCACTATGGAGGATAAAGAGGAGAGAGGAGTTTCAATATAGGGAAAAAAAACCTTTTTTTTTCATGTAGATAATTTAGGAAATGAAACTGAATGTTTAGGACTAGCAAGAGAAAAAAATGAGAAAAATTTTGATGGAACCTATACAGGTGAATTAAACTCTGTTCTCTATTGTTTTCAGATATTATAGCTGCTGTTCAATCACAGTGTAAATATGGCTATTCATTGTTTTAAATTGCCATGTATGTAATTAGATTCCATATATCAACTCTAAGAGGCTATAAATTATGTGTCATGATTTGTGTCACTGCATAAGAAAAATAAATTGCTAGCTTAACTTTTACACAGTGCTAAGTTGCCATTAATTGTAAAATGGATTCCAACTTCACAGATAATAAAATGAGAAAAAATGTGCATCTTAGAATTGATAAAATACATTTTTAATTTTGTAACTTGAATTTAGATCTTCTCAAAAAACATTTTACTTTTATAAATCTCAGTTGAAATGACTAATTAAGAAAATATATTATAGGGGCCTGGAATCTCAGCATTTGGGGAGGCCAAGGCAGGTGGATCAGTTGAGGTCAGGAGTTTGAGACCAGCCTGGTCAACATGGTGAAACCCCATTTCTACTAAAAATACAAAAAATCAGCTAGACGTGGTGGCCCATGCATGTATTCTCAGCTAATCAAGGCTGAGGCAGGAGGGACCCTGGAGGCCAAGGTTGCAGTGAGGTGAGATGTTGTCACTGCACTCCAACCTGGGTGACAGAGAGAGAGAGACAGAGAGAGAGAGAGAGAGAGAGCCAGCACCACTGATTGATGGATTTTCTCTGCCAGCACCACTGATCGATGGAGAAGGAGGGATGGTCTTATCGTCTTTTGCCAGCTCTGTAAATGAAATTTAGATCCTTGGATTCCATTTGCCAGTATTTTATTGAGGATTTTTGCATCGATGTTCATCAGGGATATTGGTATACAATTCTCTTTTTTTTGTCATATCTCTGTCAGGCTTTGGTATCAGGATGATGTTGGCATCATAAAATCAGTTAGGAAGGATTCCCTCTTTTTCTATTGATTGGAATAGTTTCAGAAGGAATGGTACCAACTCCTCCTTCTACCTCTAGTAGAATTCGGCTGTGAATCCATCTGGTCCTGGACTTCTTTTGGTTGGTAGGCTATTAATTATTGCCTCAATTTCAGAACCTGCTATTGGTCTATTCAGGGATTCAACTTCTTCCTGATTTAGTCTTAGGAGAGTGTAAATGTCTGGGAAATTATCCATTTCTTCTAGGTTTTCTAGTTTATTTGAGTAGAGGTGTTTATAGTATTCTCTGATGGTAGTTTGTATTTCTGTGGGTTTGGTGGTGATAACCCCTTTATCATTTTTTATTGCGACTATTTGATTCTTCTCTCTTTTCTTTTTTATTAGTCTTGCTAGCAGTCTATTAATTTTGTTGATCTTTTCAAAAAACCAGCTCCTGGATTCATTTATTTTTTGGAGAGTTTTTTGTTTCTATCTCCTTCAGTTCTGCTCTGATCTTAGTTATTTCTTGCCTTCTGCTAGCTTTTGAATGTGTTGGCTCTTGCTTCTCTAGTTCTTTTAATTGTGATGTTAGGGTATCCATTTTAGATCTTTCCAGTTTTCTCTTGTGGGCATTTAGTGCTATAAATTTCCCTCTACACACTGCTTTAAATGTGTCCCAGAGATTCTGGTATGTTGTATCTTTGTTCTCATTGTTTCAAAGAACATCTTTATTTCTGTCTTCATTTCGTTATGTACCCAGTAGTCATTCAGGAGCAGGTTGTTCAGTTTCCATGTAGTTGAGCAGTTTTGATTGAGTTTCTTAATCCTGAGTTCTAGTTTGATTGCACTGTGGTCTGAGAGACAGTTTGTTATAATTTCTGTTCTTTTATATTTGCTGAGGAGTGCTTTACTTCCAACTATGTGGTCAATTATGGAATAAGTGCAGTGTGGTGCTGAGAAGAATGTATATTCTGTTGATTTGGGGTGGAGAGTTCTGTAGATGTCTATTAGGTCCACTTGGTGCAGAGTTGAGTTCAATTCCTGGATATCCTTGTTAACTTTCTGTCTCGTTGATCTGTCTAATGCTGATAGTGGGGTGTTAAAGTCTCCCATTATTATTGTATGGGAGTCTAAGTCTCTTTGTAAATCTCTAAGGACTTGCTTTATGAATCTGGGTGCTCCTGTATTGGGTGCATATATATTTAGGATAGTTAGCTCTTCTTGATGAATTGATCCCTTTACCATTATGTAATGGCCTTTTTTTGTCTCTTTTGATCTTTGATGGTTTAAAGTCTGTTTTATCAGAGACTAGTATTGCAACCCCTGCTTTTTTTTTGTTTTCGATTTGCTTGGTAGATCTTCCTCCATCCCTTTATTTTGAGCCTATGTGTGTCTCTGCATGTGAGATAGGTCTTCTGAATACAGCAAACTGATGGGTCTTGACTCTTTATCCAATTTGCCAGTCTGTATCTTTTAATTGGACCATTTTGTCCATTTACATTTAAGGTTAATATTGTTATGTGTGAACTTGATCCTGTCATTATGATATTAACTGGTTGTTTTGCTCACTAGTTGATGCAGTTTCTTCCTAGAATTGATGGACTTTACATTTTGACATGTTTTTCCAATGGCTGGTGCTGGTTGTTCCTTTCCATGTTTAGTGCTTCCTTCAGTATCTCTTGTAGGTCAGGCCTGGTGGTGACAAAATCTCTAAGCATTTGCTTGTCTGTAAAGGATTTTATTTCTCCTTCACTTATGAAACTTAGTTTGGCTGGATATGGAATTCTGGGTTTAAAATTCTTTTCTTTAAGAATGTTGAATATTGGCCCCCACTCTCTTCTGGCTTGTAGAGTTTCTGCTGAGAGATCTGCTGTTAGTCTGATGGGCTTCCCTATGTGGGTAACCCAACCTTTCTCTCTGGCTGCCCTTAACATTTTTTCCTTCATTTCAACTTTGGTGAATCTGGAAGTATGTGTCTTGGAGTTGCTCTTCTCGAGGAGGATCTTTGTGGTGTTCTCTGTATTTCCTGAATTTGAATGTTGGCCTGCCTTACTAGGTTGGGGAAGTTCTCCTGGATGATATTCTGCAGAGTGTTTTCCAACTTGGTTCCATTTTCCCTGTTACTTTCAGACACACCAATCAGATATAGATTTAGTCTTTTCACATAATCCCATACTTCTTGGAGGCTTTGTTCATTTCTTTTTACTCTTTTTTCTCCACACTTCTCTTCTCACTTCATTCACTCATTTGATCTTCAATCGCTGATACTCTTTCTTCCAGTTGATCGAGTCAGTTACTGAAGCTTGTGCATTTGTTACGTAGTTCTTGTGTTATGGTTTTCATCTCTATCAGTTCGTTTAAGGTCTTCTCTGCATTGATTATTCTAGTTATCCATTCATCCATTCTTTTTTCAAGGTTTTTAGTTTATTTGCGCTGGTTACGTAGTTCCTCCTTTAGTTCTGAGAAGTTTGATCGACTGAAGCCTTCTTCTCTCAACTTGTCAAAGTCATTCTCCATCCAGCTTTGTTCCATTGCTGGTGATGAGCTGCATTCCTTTGGAGGGGGAGATGTGCTCTGATTTTTTGAAATTCCAGCTTTTCTGCACTGCTTTTTCCCCATCTTTGTGGTTTCATCCGCTTTTAGTCTTTGATCATGGTGATGTACTGATGGGGTTTTGGTGTGGGTGTCCTTTCTGTTTGTTAGTTTTCCTTCTAACAGTCAAGACCCTTAGCTGTAGGTCTGTTGGAGTTTGCTTGAGGTCCACTCCAGACCCTGTTTGCCTGGGTATCAGCAGCGGGGGCTGCAGAAGATAGAATATTGCTGAACAGCAAGTGTTGCTGTCTGATTCTTGCTCTGGAAGCTTCATCTTGGGGTGTACCCCACCATGTAAATGTGAGGTGCCGGTCTGCACCTAGTGGGGGATGTCTCCCAGCTAGGCTACTCAGGGGTCAGGGACCCACTTGAGCAGGCAGTCTGTCCATTCTCAGATCTCAACCTCCTCCGTACTGGGAGATCCACTGCTCTCTTCAAAGCTATGAGACAAGGGCATTGACCTCTGCCCAACCTCCTCCATGCTAGGAGATCCACCGCTCTCTTCAAAGCTATCAGACAGGGGCATTGGCCTCTGCCGAGGTTTCTGCTGCTTTTTGTTTAGCTATGCCCTGTTCCCAGAGGAGGAGTCTACAGAGGCAGACCAGCCTCCTTGAGCTGCAGTGTGCTCCACCAGTTCGAGCTTCCTGGTGGCTTTGTTTACCCACTTAAGCCTCAGCAATGGTGGGTGCCCCTCCCCCAACCTCCCTGCTGCCTTACAGTTAGATCTCCGACTGCTGTGCTAGCAATGACGGAGGCTCCATGGGCATGGGACCCTCCGGGCCAGGTGTGGCGTATAATCTCCTGGTGTGCCGTTTGCTAAGATCATTGGTAAAGCGCAGTATTAGGGGGGAGTTACCCGATTTTCCAGGTGTTGTGTGTCTCAGTTTCCCTTGGCTAGGAAAAGGGATTCCTTTCCCCCTTGCACTTCCCAGGTGAGGCGATGCCTCGCCCTGCTTCAGCTCTCGCTAATCAGGCTGCACCAGCTGACCAGTACTGATTGCCCGGCACTTCCCAGTGACATGAACCCAGTACCTCAGCTGAAAATGCAGAAATCACCCGTCTTCTGTGTCGCTCACGCTGGAAGCTGGAGGCTGGAGTTTTCCCTATTCGGCCATCTTGGGTGCACGCCCTTAGACTCTACTGGTAAAACAATCCCCTAACCTCCTTGCTCTCTAGCCATTGCTAAGTAGTATCACTGGTAATATAACATGGTTAATTTTTACCTCAATAGAAGTCTTCCAGGTAATATAATTTCATTATTTTACTAATTTTAAAATTTCATAGAAGCCCTTTCATTAAAATCCTAAAAGATGTTCAAAAGCCATTAATTATAAAACAATTTCTGCAATGAGACAATCACTATGACACCATTTATACGTTAATATAAAAGCAACTTTCACTGCATTTGTCATTTGGTTGATTTAGCCTTCTGACTCTTAACTAAATTTCCTGGCTGTTTCTCCGCTACTCCCTTAGTCCTGGGTACTATTTTAAAATACAGTCTCGTGTTATTGACACATCTTAACTAAGTACATTATACCATCTTTTAAAGATTAATTTATAAAAAATGGTATGAAAAATGATTATTCAAATCTGACTCTCTCTCTCTATATATATGGCATTATTTAAAAGTAAAACATTTTATACTCTTGAGATAGATTTTATACCCTTGAGATAAATTTTAGGGTTTCAAAATGACAAAAATGTATTTGCTTTGCCATATACACTGAGACAGCTTATAGCAGTGTGTGTAATTAACATAGTCCTAATTTCTTCACTTCCCAATTAAAGTATCTTTGTCCCCTTATCTTTTCACTTCTGATTTTGTCTAACTATTTTCACCTTTGAGGTTATACACTGGTTTTTATGGGGCCAGTGTAGTATACAGTTATTTTTATATAGTCATTTCTCAAAAATTGCTTATTGAATAAACAAATTCTGACCTCTAGGGTTTTGCACTAACTGATAAACAATAAAACTCATTTTAATTAAGTAAACATTCATATTCTGAACTTTTTAAATTTTCAGGATAACTATGTCAATTTAAAGATTTAGAGCATTTCAAACTATTTGTGCAATAAAATAGAAGTAAAAGGAAAATAAAGTGTAGAATCTAAAATAGAAACCTCAAGTTTCAATAACTATTTCCCCTTATTCTCTTTCAAACATCATGTAGTAGCAATAAGATACTATTAGAATTTTTATAAGAGAAATATACTTAGTGTAAAATGCTAAGAAAAAATTGACAAGTGATTTTGGATAAACCACACATAACTGCCATAGAATTCTCAAAATTTCTATTATAGTGATCTTAGAGAACAAGATATTCATTAGTATAAAGCAATAAAGATTCTAGAAATTCTGGAAATAATATCTAGGTTATCAAGTTGGTGAAAAGTAATTGTGGTTTTGCAATTACTTTTGAAGGCAAAAGCCACATTTACTTTTGCACCAACCTAAATAACTCCGAACATATAACTTTTCCAGCTTAATGCAATATGTATTTATAAAAGTAAAACTTTCAAATCAATAATTCAACTTCTGCAAATCATCTTGATGTTTGCAATGATGCCTTTTAAGTTTATTTCCTTGGTTAACCAACATGATGTTTCCCCAACCACAATTTCTGTCAATTTGCCTTGTATTTACAGTTAGTTCTTTAAATTCACATGTAATTAAAGGAATTTTGAGAGTAGAAAAACATCAGTGATTCCATTCTTACATATGTGAAAAAAAACTAACAGTTTTCATAATTCACTTTCATAATATCCCATTTCAAACAGGACCCCACAGTATATTTTGCGTTTACATTGAACAGCAAAATAGACCACTGATGAAAGAGGATTCATCCAATTACTATGAGCAAAGTAGCTTTAACTTCCTTTAGATATCTACTAGCAAGATATAAAATGACACTTCCTGGACACTTCAGTAGCACAATAGGGCCTTTATTGATTTTCATATCATGTTCTTCAGTCTGAGATGACTCTCTTGAGAACTCCACTTCCCAGCATGAAAAAAACCTGCCTTTTCTATGTTTGAATTTTCAGGTCTGTCAATGCATCTCTAGCTGGAGACACTGTCATTTTAGTTCTATTTCTTTGTTGTTGATGTGTCTACACCTTGCTATTGTAGTGCCCTAATGGATCCTAGGGTTGTAGGTCAAAGTGTGAAAACAAAAAATGAAATTGCTTAGCCTGTGAATCAATAAAAAAGACTCTTAACACTTTTTCTAAGTCTAAAATGTGCAACCAATGAAGTGTGATAAGTGCATTCAACCTTGTACTGAAACTATAAATAGAATGCTTCTAACACCCAGCATTTATATTCTCAAAATGAAGATAAATGTTTACTATGAATGTTCAACATATAATATCTAGATCAAGGAAAGCAACCAGAATCCATTTGCTATGTTGACTATAATATTGTATTATAATCTCAAAGTAACCCCAAAACAACAGTGGATATACTTCTATTATTATACTCCCTAAAGAAAAATCTAATTTCAAATTCTACGGACTAACAAACACATAGATGAGAGATCATGTGGACCAAGATGTAATACTGACCAAGATAACTGCAGAAGAACAGAAGATAAAATTGGGATACTTAATACTCAAATTGATATTGGCCAAGGGCTAAGGAAGTAAACTCAGAATGTTGTGATATTTTTCAACCCTATTGCTTTTAAAATATACATGTGGCTTTTGTTAACATATACTTAGAGTAAAGGAAACATCATGCTTGAAAGCATATTATGTCTTGTGAAAATCGATGGGCATTGATAATGTAGAGTTTAAAATTTATAATGATTTTTTTATCAGTGATTTCAGCTTGATGTCTATCCCCCAAAACACAAACACATCATAAGACAACCAGCTGACCATAATCACTGCAGTGTATTGGGTGTCATCGTTATGTTAATTAAATTGTGTACCAATAATATTCCTTTCAACATTACTAACATTGAAAAGAATATGTTTTTATTAAAATAATGCCAACACCAGTCACATTTACTCATTTTCTCTTTAAGTAACATAGTTTAACATATTATATGGTAAAACTCAGTCTATCTGTCTGTACACAGGCCTACATACATATTAACAGTGTTACATAAAATATTGCAAACATTTAATGTATTCTTAAAGATAGAATTCAAAGGTTCCAGGAGAGGTATATAAATATTACTGTTAATGTTTCCGTCAAAACCTGAAGAGGAAACTTTGTCCCTCTAAGTTTTATTTAGGAATAAACTTTCCAAAGCAGTAGGGATAAAATTTTAAGTGTAGACTTTAAAGGTTTTTGAAAAGTAGTTACAGAAAACAAATACAATGGCAAACAGGTATGGTTGTATCAAAATGTTGACTGTGCCAGTGGCCCCAAGCAGTGACTTCAGACCCTGACCAGTAAGGGCAAAGGTCACAGAGCATTGAATTGTTGTTTGTTTCTGTGGTTTGCCATGCAGAGAATAATCTTCAGAAAGCTATACAATACGTTTCTCCTTGAAAAATGACACTAGAACAAAAGGAACTAACATCGTTGATGATACCATTAAGATAAAACCAAGAATTTGAGTAAGAGTTTAATTAAGAAAACCATTTTATTTAGCATATAACATGGAATGTAAAAGTGATTCAAATAGAGTCTGTAACTCTGACATGGGCACTTCATTCTCTTTAGAAAATAATCAGGAAATCATATACATGATTTTTTTCATGGAAATTTATCAAGAACATTTTAAAACATGAAGTCATTTACAAATTCAGAATTTTTCAAAGGGTGCATTTTCCTCTTTAATTGATATATGTTTTGTTTTTTGTTGTTTATGAGTAATTATTCATTATGAAGAGGAAAACAAGGTTAAGTTGCGCATATCACAAACGGGAAAAAAGTTTTAGAGACAAATAATATATTTAAGTTGCTTTTAAAAAGGCCTTCTTGTGAATAATGCATCAGGTACTACATTTATTACCTGGCGTATGAAACAATTTGCACATTGAACACCCACAACATGTAATTTACCTGTATAGTAAAACTGCACGTGTACACCTGAACCTAAAATAAAAGGTTTTTTTTTAATGCCTCCTTAACATCTCTTGACCTTGTATGTACAGCAAAATATACTGCTAGAAAGAGACAAAACATCTTAGAGGAAAAATCTAAGGCCACAATTAAATACCAGAGTCAGCAAAGAGAGAAAATCAATTCAAATTATATTTTCTTTCTTAATGATAAAAGAGATGAATAATTGACAAGTTGATATAAGTTGAGTATCAATTTGAATATCCAAGTTGGACTGGTTTGAAACCAGCTTTTTGTTTTTATCCTTTATTAAATGTTTCTTCAGGACAAAGCCATTTCTCAGGATGTTTATTTAAGATTCTTTTTAAGTCAATATATGACGATAATCTTGAGAATCAACTGGAATTAAATACTTATACTAAGCCACTGTATTTCATAAAAATATAAAGCCTTACTTGCTGAACATCTGAAAGTAAGAAAGACAGTTAAGAGAGAGAGGAGAGAAATGGGAGATAACATGAATTCTCATTAAAACAGTAAGCATAAATTTAATTTTTTTGCCACTTTCTTTTTTCCACTAAAGTTGTACTCCTCTGGCATAATTCAAATGATTTTTTATAATATTAGTAGATACAAAGTTGTAATATGAAGACTACCGATGTAAAATCTGCACCCATATGGTCAGAGATATTAAGTAAGATATTCCCATTAAGGATAAATGGAGAATCTAAATTAAAGGAAGTTAAAATAATTAAACTATGGCAAGATATTAAAGTTACATGCTTTTCAAAAGAATGAATCACACTGTACTCAAATGTCACGCAATATTTATGTATAGACATTTTTTAAAATGCAAGTTGGCAGATTCAATATTGCCTAGGTAATCCCCACTTTTAGAAACTTTGTTCTTTA